>NC_141607.1:11529008-12216508 GCF_047967505.1 Dipteris shenzhenensis
GCATTGACGAGCTTACAAGGGAATGTAAAATCTTAAAGGACCAACTTGCTACCACTAAAGAGGCCAGCACTTCACAAGCACAAGTCTTGGACCAATGGTCCAATACCGTTGAAGATATTCCTTCACAGGCGAAGGTCACATTGCAAATGAGAAAGCTTAAGGAGGCATATACATCCATCTACCATAAATACAAAGAAAAAATGGATGAGATGCAATCCCAAAAGATAATCATATCCAAGCTTGAACTCCAATTTCTAGTGCACAACAATGAGGCAATGGAAGACAACACCAATGAAGCCCCACACAATGCACAACGCTGGTGTACCAGAGCTTGTGGTTGCTCTACAAGCGAAAGATCACCTCAACGCACGAGTAGTTATCCAATGGAAGCAACTCCAAATCAGGATCATATCCGCACATCCAATAATCAAATGGGAACATTCCATAGGGACCAAAACTCTATGTATAATTTGCCAAGACTTGTCCGAAGATGAGAAAAATATCTCTTGCTTGTCTACACATGCCGGGTTTATAGCACTCAGGACGGATGCTTTCATTGCATATGTATGCCTCATGGGTAGTCCTCCCCTCAGGGTTATTGCTGGTTTGTTGCCATTGCTACAAAGGCCATCACTATTATTTGCAAGACATGACATAACTGACATCCCACCCATGCAATTGATGATCCCATCGCACCAGCAAAAAGAAGTGTCAGAAGATGACATGGCCTATCTCACATCTAACTTCCCATATCTAACCACTCTTTCTGCCAACCTCATAACCTCACTTACCCTTGCTGCTACCACCCTCTTAACCTTCCCCGAGCTCCATCCTAACATCTATTCCCTCCATTGTCTCTTTGCTCATGCCTCTCACCACTTTCAACTAACCCAACACACAAACTTACGAGCCCCTCACACCTAGCTTCTTCCCTTCCCTTGCTAATCCTACCCTCGAGGATTACCAAGCTGCTCAAACCATTTGCCCAGTTCTTCCCCCCCTCCCCTCTGCTTCCCCTTCCACAACTAATACTCTTCCATATTTCTCCCCCATGTCCCCAGATTCTCTCCCTGCATCATCACCTCTGACACTACTTATGCTGCCATCAGCAGAAAATGACACAATATTTGATTTTGAATATCAGGATCCGAATAATCCAATTCATACTCCCATGCCAAGTTCCAATGATGGGTATGATTTTGATGAGATACCACTTCCCAGTAACTCCATCAAGGAATTTTGGAGCAAATACCCTGATATGACAACTCAAGGTGGATGGACCCTGGACAACTTCCCTACCAACATTTGTCAGCGTCAAATTAGTGAAGATTGGATAAGCAAGTTGGATCTACAACTTGATTGGCACCATCCCAAGCTATTTGATGTAATATTGTTGAAAGAGTACCTACATGCACCTCCATGTCTCAGAACCCATCCCAAGTTCTATGCAGTTCCACGACGTAAAAAATGGGAAGCCAACATGCACACTTTGGATGAAGATCACACCATTAATTGGCCAATGATCAAACCATATTCTGGTGTAGAATGGAATATCCAAGGCACAATGATCCGAGCCCTTCAGCAGCATGAGCAAATAATGTGTGGCAACATTGATCGCTTCCTTTACCTAAGTGCTATCTTCTACAAAACATTTGAATACATTCTGGAGGTCCCATGTTACCTCGATAGCCATTTGCCTCCACTCAGTTTCAATCCCAATGAACGGATCGATGCTTACAAGCCAACTCTATCAAAGAGTCATCTTCTTAGAAGCATGCCACATATCTCTGTTTGAATAAATGGTGGATACATGCTACATGGAAACTAAGCAAAAATTGTATGGTGCCAAGGCTTTACAGTAGGATCGAATGGCATGACACAAGTTCCACAGCCACTGGACACACACATGGTAACCCAGCTACGTCCTCACAATAAGCCATAACCCGAGGACGGGTAATAAAATGGATCCGGAGGAGTATGTTGTCTCTATGCCCACATGGACGTAGGTAGTACAGAATGTGCATGTAGAGTAAAGCTCCGCTTGTACTTGCATAAGGCTATGAATAATCTCTCTTAGGAATCCTCAACGTGCAAGTTCTACTTGCGATTCCTATATGCGCCTTCTACATGCAACTCCTACATGCAAGTCGTACATGTGATTCCTACATGCATGTTCTACTTGCAACTTCTCTTACAACTCCTACATGCAAGTCCTACATGCGATTCCTACATGCATGTTCTACTTGCGAGTTCTACATGCAACTCCTACATGCAACATGCAACATGCAACATGCGAGTTCTACATGCAACTCCTACATGCAACATGCAACATGCAAGTTCTACATGCAACTCCTACATGCAACATGCAACTCCTACATGCAACTTGCAACTCCTACATGCAACTCCTATATGCAAGTTCTACATGTAGAGAGAGAATGTCTTACAATTCCTACATGCAGAGAGAGAAGCTCTCCAACTTGTATAAATACCCCATAATGTTCTAAACTCTGGAACCTCTTTCTAAACCTTGGTACCTCTCTCTAACCCTTAAACTCCTCCTAAACCCTTCAACCCCCAATGAAGACGAAAGCCTTCATTACCTCAACCATGATGATGCACGTTCCTTTCACACATCCATGCACTATGTTTGCTTACCACACTTAAGCCTACATCTCTCACCGAAATACGGCTCGAGGTCCTAAGCTCTACACGTATACTACAAACGACAACCCCGATATATTTGTAGGTGACAAAAAGCCTTGGAACCTTGCATACTAAGAATACCCTGCTCTTCTTGTAGAAGCCGTGCAAAAGAGCCAACAATCCCACAAGAACTTGGCATGCAATATGATCCACTTGTATACATGCTTATGTTCCTAGGTAGAGGTGATCCCAAAAAATTCATTGCTTTGTTTGAGTGCAAATGTTAGGAGGCACCTCAAGGCAGGCAGAAGATTACTTAAACATATTCCCACAGGCTCTCATAAGAGAACCATTTGATTGGTACTCAAGAAGGACGTGGAAATACAAAACTCATGGCCCATGCTATGGCAATATTTTATACTACAATTTACAATAACTAAGCAAGCAATATTGGATCTCAATTGGAATGTGCCATCCCCAAATTCCAATCATGAGAGATTAGACAAAGGAATTCAAAAACTAACATTGCCAAGGGTAGTTCAAAAGAGCTAGGAGTGACAAATTATTTCAACAAGTTGAAAAGTGCTATCACAAAGGGAAATCTATCATTAATAGAGCACTAGGTACTCAAAAGTTTTGTCAAAGGATTGCATGAAGAAATTAAAGAGCAAATGGATCACTATGTTGCAAAACTATAATAAAGGTATATGATCCAACAATGATGATTGGAGAATCGATTGAGAATGATCCAGAAATGATTGAAGCAAAATTAGAAAGGCTTTGCTTGTGTCACCACATGATTATGAAACCTAGAAAGGCGGGTTTCCAAATCATGTGGTGACATAAGTGAAGCCATCTTTAAATAGGCTTTAAATCCACTGATACACATAGGGCAAAGCCTATAGAATCATCAAATGAATTAAAAATAATGAGGATAATCTATCAATGTGTTCAAAAGAATCACCTATCACTAACATGTGCTCAATGGAAAGTCAACCGGCATGCAAAAAGAACAACAAATAGAAATGAGTTAAAAGAGGCACATTGAAGGCATAGTTAATTTAAAACCCTAAAATAGTCCCAACAAAAAATAGCACAAAGGGGGATGCAGTCCACAAGATAGCACCAATGATGCAAAAGAACATATATGTCCACAAGATAGCACCAGGAAGTCTCTCACACACCTAACCATTGATGCAAAAGAACATATCTGTCACTTGGGCTCTTCAAAGTACACCACTTTTTCATGAAGATGATGTAAAAGGTATCCTCTCTGATAAGTCTCAAATATCGAGGCCAAACATGGAAGAGAAATTACATCTTGGCCATACACTAGAGGATTCCCCAATGACAAATACAAGGATACAACAAACCAGAAGGACTTTCTAATCAAAATCCTTGAAGGACAATTCTCAATATATTCAAGAAAGGAGCTAAAAAAGGAACAAATCCCACCATGTGACAACTCAAGAATATTTTCAAAGAGAAAGTTCAACTAATGCATGAATTCCAAATTTATTGGCAACAAGAGTTTGATATGGCTTTGGAAACAACTACAACAGAAGCGGGACCAAAAGGACAAACATACTTTGTGCCATGCAAAGCAAAACAAGGAGATGCAAGACTTAGAAGAGGAGCTCATTAAACTCAAACAAAAGCTGGCAATTAACACCGGTCTCTATTAATGATCTACACTATTTGTCAAAATTCAAAAGGGAGAGTCAGTAATATCAAGGTGACACAAAGTCTCTCAAGTCCAAAGCCACTCAACAAAAAAGGGCAAAGATGCCCCCAAAGAGAAACCGTTAGTCAAATCGCAACCCAAAAAAATATCAACATGGACCTATCACCAAAAAAGACACTGGTCCTTCATCAACAATGAATGTTCCACTCCATGCAATCGGATGCATACCAATCAACCAAGGATAAAATCTATTTGGATACAAAAGAAAGATGTGTACTGCTTTTTGGGATATAAGACTAAGTTGGGCATGGATCAACAAAAGATGCATGAAGAAAGCTAAGAGCCCTTGTGCAAAAAAAACGTGCATTCTTTAATAGACCATGCAATATACTTAAAGAAATATAGGCACCACGTCGACAATATGTCTCTGTCTGCAAAATTGGAACACTCACAATGTATGAAGTCATGAATTTACAAATGTTCCTCAACAAAAAGGGCTAAATCCCATCTCAGTCACACAAATGGAATAGTTTCAACTGGCAACAACAATCAAATCCCATGGATCTAAGGTACAAAAAATACCAAAGATATAAAGACACATGTATCAACAAAGACACACAAATCAATAGAGGTGTGCACAGTCAAAGGATAGAACACAATCCAATCATCCATCGTAGGAAATGATGGGATTGCACTTTCAATGAATGCATATCTACACATGAACTCAAGTGTCAACTCTTTATACTAGTCTAGCTTGCCAACACTCCTATCTACTCAAGTATAAGACTAGAAAAGATTGAACAAAATCCAAAGGCCAACAAGAAAGAAGTTTCTCCATGAAACATGTTCCCAATGATGATCTTGGAATTTGAAAGAAGGATTAAAACAAATGAAGAAGTGGCATTTGGTAAAACTCCATTTGGGGACCAAACCACAAATAACAACATGCTTTCATAATCATGGCATACTAGTGAATAAAAATTGTAGATAATATTCTCTTGAACCTTGCAAATTTGTAGTTCTGCCCACCTAGGCACATAGGATAGGTCCATAAACACATGCACAAGTTTTTCCAATTTAGACACTATACATGCATTAATAAAGTCCCACTACATGGGGAAGAGCAAGCACACAACCTCTAAATCAAGGCATAGCTCTTGAGCTTCAAATATCTAGGTGAAAATTGGAAGATATTATGAGCTCAATGTATAACATCAATATAAATCAATAGAAGAAGAAGATACACACAACAAAGTTATTGATATTGTCAATAACACAAATTCACCAATGGGATCCAACCTTATTTATGCAAGTCCTAAGCCTCATCATTGACAACCTAATCCTATCCTATCTTACAAACATTCTTGTTAACAAACAATGAAGCTAATGGCAAGATCCAAGGAGGCATACATTCTATACAAACAATCATAACTAATGACAAACAATGGAACTAATGGCAAGATCCAAGGAGGCATACATTCTATACAAATCCAAGGGTATGTTTTTATGAGCCATAATTGACACCAAACAAGATGATCAACATATCAACGTGCAAATTTATAGGTTGGGTATAAGACACAGAAGAAAAATGCAATCAGTATCAAATGAAAAAACGGGTACATATGTATTCAATACCATCAACATCAAGTCCCAACATTGTGCCACATCGGTGACCTTCAACTAATTTTTGTCCAATCCACAAGAAAAGAGAAACTCTGGAATCATTCGACCAGCTTTTGTCCAATCCACAAGCAAAGAGAAACTCTGGAAGCATTCGACAACAAAGGCAAGGACTACTTTGATAGCTACAATCACATCAAAGGAATTTTTTTTAACTCTCGAACAATCAACCTCAACAACCACATAACTCCATGGCAAGAACACATTGCAAAATCTTCCCTCTCAAAGCACGAGGATGGGTAATAAAATCAGTCTAGGAGAGTTGTCAACCCTATGGCAAAAATCATCAAAAGCATAGTCCAATGCAACCAATATGAGATCATTGTGTGAGTAGTGTAGCAGCAAAGTTATTCATGTAATATCTCGAGCTTGAAGGTAGAATTATGTGTGTGTGTGTGTGTGTGTGTGTGTGTGTGTGTGTGTATGTATATGTATGTATGTATGTATATATACATATATATATGTATGTGTGTGTATGTATGTATGTGTGTGTGTATGTATGTATATATGTATGTATACATACATACATATATACATATATATATACATATATGAATATATGTATATATATATGTATATATGTATGTATGTATGTATACATACATACATACATACATACATACATACATATATGTATGTATGTATGTATGTATGAATGTACGTATGGTAAAGAGAGAGAGAGAGAGAGAGAGAGAGAGAGAGATTTGAACCATGTTTTGCAACTTTGAATATCTCAATTGAGCCTTCATAACCTTGCCTACCTTAGCACGCTGCCAAGGTACAAAGAACCTTGAACACCATCTCTTTTACGGGAAGATACTTGAGAAGTAGAAGCAGGAACAAACTTAGTCATTTAGGACTCATGCCTTATGCGATAAAACTTCACAGTACAAACAAAGTTTGCACATTTGAGCTTAAGGCTTCCCATTTGCTTTCTACAACTTCTCTCACATAAAACAAAAATTGCCAACTTGCAAGTGGATTATATGCAGATCCACAATCCCCAAGACACATGGGTTTATGGGAGATCAACAATCTACAAAATCCTTCACTTTGCAAGCAAGAAACTTAGGGAATTAAAAACTGTGGTATTATAGCAAATGGGCGTAGTTGCACATTTTTTGTTTGCTACCTTGCATGAAGGAAATTCTGTGGCATGAGAGGTTGGACATTTCTATTTCCATCTATTGCAAATGGTTGGATAGAATTGGAGAGTTTGGACTTTTAAAGTGACACCAATTTGCATTCTATGAAGGTTGACTAAGTAAACAATATCCCACAACCTTTTTGAAGAAATAAAGCCCTAAGATAAACTTGATACAAGCACACACTTTCACTTTATTTTTGTGTTTACTTTGATGTGGAATGAGGGTATTTGTCCATTCGAGAAGCAATGAGGTGGACAATTTGCAAGAGCAAGGGTGTATCCCATCCTTAAACCGTCAATCAAGAAACTAACAAATGTGCTTGATCTGAGAGAAGGCAATCGCATAGTGCTGATAGTGCAAGCAAGGCATCTTGTTTATTGAAGGTTCACCCCTTGGGTTTGGTGCTCGGTTCCTTATGTTGTAGATTGAGGACATGATTTGGATGGGGAAGATGACCGCTATCAACATATAGGGGAAATGACTAAGAGAGAGCATTTAAAAAATAATGGTGACCTACAATAGCAGAGAGCTAACTTTGAGAATATTTAGGAAAGCTCTATCCCCTTATGATGGTGACCTTACTAAATTTTTTCTAGGTCATAAACACTTTTTAACATGCTATCTTAGGCTGGATGGTTGCTTTTCTAGGTTGTAAGGCCACCTTGACCTTGACAAGGTGTGGAGTGAGATATGCACACTGTGCATGCTGATTGTCGATAGAACATGACATGGGCATGGACACTAGGTCATTAGGTGACCCCAATTAACAAAAGTGAGTGCCATAAGAGGCTCCCCATGCATGCCACCTCTTAGCCCCACAAGTGCTAGTCTAAAGTGCCCCATGGCAGTTGCATTGTTGTACCCTCCCTTTTCTGAGCTGTGTAATGTTAACCCAACAGCTATGTTGGGAAGGCTTGCTAGCGCAATGTTGTAATGCCCATGCATTGTGATTAGCCCATAGACATCGATCCTTCATACGATTGGCAAAGGGTGGTTACACACTAAGGTCTACCCACCCATCGTTATTGCTAAGGGCCAATTGGATGCTTAGATTGGGAGCTAGATGGGTGCACTCCATTTACACATAGCCAAAATTGGGCGGACATCAAAAGGTGAGGTGAGTGGTGCCCATGATAAGAAATTTCATAGGCAGCCAACGTCGGTTGCCCAAACTTGGGCACCCACTCATCCCACCAATCAAATTCAACAATCAAGTACATTTATCTTCTCTCAACAATGCACTGCATACTAGCCTTTTGAAAGATTCTTGCTTAGGTGATGTGTAAATCCCCTACCCATTGAAGACTACCAACTTATGCCCAGACCATGGGTACACATTGGGTGCAATTGGGCGTTTCGTAAAGGTCCTAAAACAATATGGAAAATCGTCGTCAGTCCTTCTTTGGAATCACGCAAGCCTTCATGGGGACTAGTGTCAGTGTTTGCTAGAAACATGCAAACTATAAACAATGGATCTGCAAGATTTTCATTTTTCACCTTGTAAAAAATATTCTCTCAATTTCATAAAATCGGCAATATTTTAGGCAATTTTAGCTTAAAAACCTCCAAATTCTCAAAAAGACCTTCAAAATTTTAAAAGTCTTATGATTTGTTGAGAAAAGCGTTTTCAGTGGGAACTTCTTTCTCCAATGTTGGCTAAGGGTGTATAGAGACTAGCGTGCTCTGGGCACTCCACATGCGGATCATGGACGGGAAAGATTGCCCACCCAAGTGGTGTTCACAACCGAGCTACACCAAGGGTGGTGGGCAAGGAAGGGCAAACACCCTAAAGGATCCATTGCTACATTTGGCAGCATACCAAATTTCAATTTCAGTTTGAAATGGTGTCCTAAAGGCCCCTAGTCCCCTCGTCGTGCATTCTCGTGTTGTATGAGATGGTGGCCATGATGTTCAATACAGCTGCCTCTACGTTCACTTTAGCAGAGGTTTTTTCATCCTATGCTCAAGACTTCAAACCTTCACACCCTTTTAGAGGCCCTTGCCTTCTCGCCAGCAGGCGCAACACTGCACCAGAGGCCCCTGTCATCACCCTGGTGCGGCCCCTTGTATGCCGGCTCGTCGTTGCCGAACCTGCACCTTCTTCTCCTGCGCAGCTCAATCTGGTTGCAATGAGCATTAGTCCGCCTGGATGCGAGCTTTTGGATCTTCGAACCGACGGTCAGCCGGAAAAGAGCGAAGACTGTTCGAATTCAGGTTTGCTTCTTTGCTGCTGCTGGACGCATAAGTTATAAATCTGTGTCATAAATTCCATTATCTTGATATTGCGTTCCTGCTTGTAGATAGACTTCCAAGGTTGCATACAGAACCCTCATGGCAGGAGTACTTAACGGATCCCTGTCAGCAGTGGCACCACGGACAAAAAAAAGTAAGCAAAGCAATAGTTTAGGCAGATTTTTGTAGTTGTAGAAGTTTTTTTTTTTGTATTGTATTGCGGTAGTTGTAGAAGTATTTTATGATAGCCAACCTGGGTTGTACCAACCGTCTATCCACACAAACTTTCGAGTATCCTCATGCCTAAAATCTGGAGCCTTAGGGATTGTCTATTAAAACTCACACCAGACTCGTCACACCAACAACTCAAGTTCTCGTTTCAGACGACGATCATAAAATAGTTGTAGAACTATTTTACGATCTCGAAGTAAAATCTGGAGCCTTAGGGATTGTCTGTTAAAACTCACACCAGACTCTCACACCAACAACTCAAGTTCTCGTTTCAGACGACGATCATAAAATAGTTCTACAACTATTTTATGATCGTCGTCTGAAACGAGAACTTGAGTTGTTGGTGTGACGAGGAGATCGTAAAATAGTTCTACAACTATTTTATGATCGTCGTCTGAAACGAGAACTTGAGTTGTTGGTGTGACGAGTCTGGTGTGAGTTTTAATAGACAATCCCTAAGGCTCCAGATTTTAGGCATGAGGATACTCGAAAGTTTGTGTGGATAGACGGCTGGTACAACCCAGGTTGGCTTAAGGCAATGCTTGAGGAAAAAGAGGCTCAGAAGTGGGGGAACCAGGGAAAAAATGGGAGCAAAGGATTCGGTCAGTATGCAAAGCATGAACAAAGCTGCTCTAATTCTGGAAACCCTGGCTTGGGGGTGGAACTAGTAAGCGGTTGCAAAAACTGCTTTAGGTCTGGAGTAGAGGTGACTGCACAACTGCAAGAGAGCATTGGTTGGGAGGTGTTAAGATTAGAGGAGACACTCAATATTTTGGACCAAAAGGATGAGCCCCCTTCTGTTGAGAACTTCATATGGATTCTGCAGAAATGCAGGAAAAAGAAGAATCTGGAGTATGCCAAGCACGTGCATGCACAGATATCCCTTAATGGACTGGAGGCTAACAGAGCTGTTGGAAACTGTGTCGTGCCCATGTTTGTGGAATGTGGAAGTGTGTCCAATGCTCAGCAGGTTTTTAACAGATTGATTCATCGGGATGAACAGTCATGGACTTCTCTCATACTAGGCTATATCCAGTGTGGGCAAACACAGCATGCTCTCAACGTGTACCAAAAAATGCAAAAGGATAGTGTACGTCCTAGCAGGTATACACTCATGGCTTTATTGAAAGCCTCTGCAAGGCTGAAGGACGTGGAAAGAGGCCGAGAGATTCATGCTGAGATCACACAAAAGGGATTTGAAAGAGATCTTCTTGTTGGAAACACACTGGTCAACATGTATTCTAAATGTGGCTCGATGGCAGAGGCGCGGGAAGTCTTTGACAAGCTGCCAGTGCAAAATCTTGTGTCTTGGACCGCACTTATTGCAGGATATGCCGAACATGGACCTGGTCAGCAAGCTCTGATTTGTTTTCAACAGATGCAACTAGTGTGCATCTCTCCGGATGCTGTCACATTTGTTTGCATGTTGAAAGCTTGTGGCAGCATACAAGCCATAGACAAGGGTCGGGAAATACATAAGGAGATCACACAAAAAGGACTCGAAAGAGATCTTTCAGTTGGCAACACTTTGGTCCACATGTATGCCAAGTGTGGCTCACTTGGAGAGGCATGGGAAATCTTAGATAAGCTGCCGGTTCGAGATGTTGTATCATGGAATGCACTGATTGCAGGATATGCTGAACATGGACCTGGTCATGAAGCTTTGAAATGTTGTGAACAGATGCAATTGGAAGGTGTTCATCCGGATGCTGTCACATTTGCTTGCATTTTGAAAGCTTGTGGCAGCATAGGAGCTATAGACAAGGGCCAAGAAATACACATGGAGGTTACACGACAGGGAATTGAAAGAGATGTTTTTGTCAGCAGCACTTTGGTTGACATGTATGCCAA
Organism: Dipteris shenzhenensis; assembly: GCF_047967505.1. Lineage (NCBI taxonomy): Eukaryota > Viridiplantae > Streptophyta > Polypodiopsida > Gleicheniales > Dipteridaceae > Dipteris > Dipteris shenzhenensis. The sequence goes on from NC_141607.1 coordinate 11,540,478, forward strand.
ATGTGGCCTACTTTTTGAGGCACAGGACGTATTTGACAAGCTGTCAGTTCGAGATGTTGTGTCATGGACGGCACTAATTAGTGGACATGCTGAACATGGCCATGCTGAAGAAGCTCTGATATACTTTGAACAGATGCAACTGGAGGGTGTCACTCCGAATGCTGTTACCTTTGTTTGTGTCTTGAAAGCTTGTGGCACCATAGGAGCCATAGGCAAGGGTCGAGAAGTGCATGCTGAAATCTCTAAAAAGGGATTTGAAAGAGATCATGTTATTGGCAACATTCTTGTTGATATGTATGCTAAATGTGGCTCACTTCCGGAGGCACAGGAGGTCTTTGACAAGCTGCCAGTTCGTGATATTGTATCGTGGACCACACTAATTGCAGGATATGCTGAACATGGGCCTGGTGAGGAAGCACTCAAATGTTTTGAAAAGATGCAACTGGAGGGCATCTCTCCAGATGTTGTCACGTTTATTTGTATCTTGAAAGCTTGTGGCAGCATAGGAGCCATAGACAAGGGGCGAGAAATACACAAAGAGATAAGACAACAGGGGTTTGAAAGAGAACTTTCTGTCGGCAACACTTTGGTTGACATGTTTGCAAAATGTGGCTCACTTTCTGAGGCACGGGATGTCTTAGACAAGCTGCCAAGTCGAGATGTGGTATCTTGGAATGCACTGATTGCGGGGTATGCTGAGCATGGACCTGGTCAGGAAGCGCTGGAGTGTTTTGAAGAGATGCAACTGGAGGGCATCTCTCCAAGTGATGTCACGTTTGTTTGCATCTTGAAAGCTTGCAGCAGCATGGGAGCAATAGACAAGGGGCAAGAAATACACACAGAGATCACACAAGAAGGATTCGAGAGAGATCTTTTTGTTGGAAGTACTTTGGTCGACATGTATGCCAAATGTGGTTTAGTTTCAAAAGCACAGGCAGTATTTGACAAGCTGCCAGTTCGGGATATTGTGTCATGGGCTGCACTAATTGCAGGATATGCTGAACATGGACCTCGTCAGGAAGCACTGAATTGTTTTGAGCGGATGCAACTAGAGGGTGTTCCTCCAGATGTTGTCACATTTGCTTGTGCCTTGAAAGCTTGTGGCAGCATAGGAGCCATAGACAAGGGCCGAGAAATACATACTGAGGTCAGACAGAAGGGATTAGGAAGAGATCGTCTTGTTGGAAGCACTTTGGTCGACATGTACATTAAATGTGGCTTGATGTCAGAGGCATGGGAAGTTTTATATAAGTTGCCTTATCAAGATGTGGTGTCATGGAGTGCTATGATTAAAGGATATGGCATGAATCATGAGGGTAATATGGCTATACAATGTTTTGAGGACATGCAAGAACAGGGTGTGAAGCCGAATGCTATTACATTTACATGTCTTCTCACTGCATGTAGCCATACCAACATGGTGTTCAAGGGCCAGGAGTATTTCAAGGCAATGAGTGAAAAACATGGCATTGCACCGACATTAGATCACCATACCTGCATGGTTGACCTTCTTGCTCGATCAGGACATTTGTATGAGGCCGACAAACATCATGAAACTATGCTGTGTCCTCCATCTGAGGAAACCTGGACCGCTTTGCTCAGTGCCTGCAAAACTTATGGTGAAGCAGAACTAGGACTGAGATGCTTTCAGAAGCTTGTCCAAATCAATCCAGACTCTTCTGCTTCGTATGTGCTTATGGCAAACATCTACGCGAGTGCTGGCAGATGGGATGAGGCTTACAGAATAGAAGACCCAGAGGGGAAAGGGATGTGATTTTCTCATGCGTGACAATCAGTGCAAGGACGTGTTTGCAACGCTAGAGATCTCTAGTGTAAGGAAACACAAGTATGGGTCAGATGAAGAGCTGATCTTCTTGTCACGATCCATGATGTATTCCTCCTTCAGCACTAGACTTGTGGTTGGTTGGGATGGACACCTGTGAAAGTTAATGCCCTTTTGATGGGACACATCCCGAGGGAGGATAGTTCTATTTATAGTGTTGTAATATACACCCTCTCATTAAGGGTTACCCCTTCACAAGGGGTATACACTCTTTTTACACATACCCTTTGGGCATAGACCCTTTCAGGTATGGCTTTTCAGTCTCTATATAAGAGGCCACATTGTATGGATACTCATTCCCAGACATTCTGATTAATACAGATTCTTGTTCTCCCCTATAATTGCACTAACTCAAACGGGCCTGCATCACTAGTCTCATTGTGAAAAATTGGGCCAAAGAAGACGACACCCAGGTAGGTATATGAGGAGACAATCTGAACCGGTGATCCATCAAATGTGAACTCCTCACTGCGCATGACGGCTCGAGATGTGTAAAAGATCATTACCTTGGTCTTGCCAAGGTTGACCTTCAGATGCTAAAAGCACTCCATGCTGCTACGAATGTAGAGATGGAGAGAAGGATGTAATTTTGCAAGGCCTTTCACCACATGACATCCTAGTGCCCTGTTCATCCCTTATGTCACTAGATGACGGCAATTACACTTGTGCTCGTTCATGTGCTTGGACACAATGGGGCACACCTATTCACCTAACAGGCACACCTTATTGTGAAGAGAAGCTACCTTATTACTTCAGGGCACCCCATCGTGAGGGGACACACTACTTTGTAAGGGACACATCTTCAATTTAAAGATGCCAACACGAAGGGGAATATTCATTCACGCAAGGGTCAGACGGTTTGTGAATTGACACGTGTGCCAAAAGGATGCTTCAAATGGGGACACCCTTTTAAGTTATATGCACAAGGTCCAAACTCTCATCCTTTCATGAAAAGGCACACCCTTTCACAAGAGACACTGTCCTCGTAAAACCTTGGGTCCCCCCCCTCAACAACAGCAAAACACACCCCTACACTCCTCTTGTACTTGACTGACCAGCTACTGAAAACTATGGTCACATGGGTTGACATGGCTGTGATTCCTGTACATCAACACAATTAATTGTGCTGTTAGCAGCCATGTGCTTGCTAGGAATGTGAACCATAAGAGGGAATCAAGATTTTTGGCTTATCACCTGATCATCTCAATCTTTCTAGTCTTAACTTTATCTTGAATCCTTCACTTGTAGAAGAAGAGTGTTGCAAGACAAAAGGGCTTAATTTTTGTATGAATGAATTTCCATTGTTGAAAGACAAAAGGGCTTTTGACTAGGTTGTTCTAATGTGCTTATATATCGTTTGACCACCAAGTTGTGAAACTGAGAGAGAGAGAGAGAGAGAGAGAGAGAGAGAGCTAGATTTATTAGCATTCGTGGACGGCTAAAAAAAGCTTGTAAGACTAAAGAAGTCAACATGGAGTCCATCATGGGGCAATTGGGGGTGTAGATCTCACCTCTAAAAAGGTAATGATGAAATGAAATGAAACTAGGAACAATTTGAGTGACAAGAATCTCTTAGTGTTGGGAGTAGCTCCTTATGGTGTCTTATTGTGTCCAGTAGCAATCATGAGAAGTCTGAGTTTCACATGGGCCTGACACTGGGGTCCCACCGAGAATCCTAGTCTCTCTGAAACATGTTTGACATTCGTCGCTAGCATCTTGTAGGTTGTATCCATGGGCAATGTGAGGCAACCTAGCACCACAACGTTGCAATGACGGTACATTGGATGGGATGGAGCTACGTCTAGTCTCTTGTTAGCCTAGCATGCATGATAGTCAAGGTCTTAGTCCCAATGCTTCCCATCCAGGTGTGAAGAAGTTTGTGATCTCCCACTGTTTGGGGCTATGACCCATTGGCGGGTCTCATGAGTCTATACCTAAATCGTAGCTAGCATCCTGTAGGGTGTACTCATGGGTAATGTGAGGCAACCTAGCACCACAATGCTGCAATGACAGTACTTTGGATGGGGCGGAGCTACGTCTAGTCTCTTGCTGGCCTAGCATGCATGATAGTCAAGGTCTTGGTACCAATGCTTCCCATCCAGGTGTGAAGAAGTCTGTGATCTCCCACTATTTGGGGCCGTGACCCATGGTGGGTCTCAAGAGTCTATACCTAAAGTGGGTGACCTTATGTATGAAGAGTACGATATATCTTTGGTCTTGATAATCGACTACTCCATGCATAGCTGTGTATCCACGGGAAAAAGCTAATGCTACTTCCCGCGGATCTCATAGTATTCAGGGCACCTCGTGAAGAAGCTCCTTGGTCTCCATCTCCTGTGTCACAAATAGTGTAAATCCTTAGATCTCTATGGTGTCGTGTGGTTTCAATCTCGCATCCTGCCTTGATTTTGAATCAAGCAGATGAGGTCTTGAGTTGGCCCATGGTGATCCATATTGCATGGGAGAGGGACTTATAGGTATCTTGGTGCCTTAACAACGCCGTCCTCATTGAGGTGGATGAAAGTTTTGTGTAAAAGGCTACCGTGGTTGCATGTGCCTACAAGGGGATACCCATGTCCTATGGAAGTGTTCTCTTTAGAAGACTATCTTGGTTGCATGCAGCCATTGGTGGATACCCATGTCCCATGGATGTATACTTGCATGAGTAATATGTTCTTTTAAAAAATGAGCACTTATGGAGGTCCTTCGTGAGAATAGGATTTTGCATTGCACAATAAGAGTAGGATACCCATGTCTTATGGATGTATACTTCAATGGGTTAATATGTTTTGTTAAAAAAATGAGCACTTATGGAGGTCCATGCGAATAAGGAACCCACATTGCACAATAGGAGTAAGAAACTAGAACTTTCGAGTATGCACCTTGGGACTCTCTTGGGAAATGGGTTGAAGCAACCTTGAGGAAATTGTCGAAATTGCCTCGTCTTTCTTACTGTTATGAGGAGAACTCACTTTGAACCATGTTGTGTGAATTTTCACTCCCTTTAATCTCTCAGTCGTGAGAAAGCAACCGAGGTGCATGAGAGTAGCATTTGAGTAGTGAGAGAATAGAGGAGGGAAAACCATCACCATCATTTGGTGATCTGTGGTGTGACAAAAAAAAAAGCAAGTGGTCAAATGATCTATTTTGAATAAGAATTATGTGCACGTATTGGATGGTCGCTTATATGGAAACATGGGTGCATGGAATTATTGCTGTCACCAAGGTGTTGACAAATTCCAACTAATGAATGGCCTAAGAACTATGAGCACTTATTGGATGGTTGCTTTATATGGAAAAGTGGATGTGCACAGAATTATTACTATCACCAAGGCGACCAAGGCGTTGACGAATCACAAATAATGAATGGTCTGGTCCAAATAAGATCTATGTGCACTTATAGGATGGCTGCTTTATATGGAAAAGTGGGTGCATTTTGGTACCCATTTTTCCATATAAAGCGACCAAGTTGACCTCAAAACATGACAATGCACTCGTGAGTTTGAGAGCATTGGTTAATGAGCAATGCAAGAAGATTGATATTAGTAATACATAGCTTCGTTCTCAATTCTTGGAGCATGCCTAAGAAGGTCTGGTCAAGCACAAAGGGACTTGTGCACTAGATGCTCTTAACGATGAACCAATTATAGAAGAGCAATAGAGACCTTAGGGGGAAATAATGGGCAAGGGTACAAGCCCAAGAACCCAAGAACGAGGCAAAGCAAAGCATGAAGAGGTGATTATGGTAAGAAGTAGAGGTCAAGGATTACAAGCTAAATTGGATATGAAGGGTCTTAGGGAGACATGAAAAAGACTCCCATGGAGTCTCATGAGCCAAATCAAAGCCAAGAAAAATAGGAGACCTTTTGGTGGACCCTAGCTATGGGGGGGGTTAACTTAAGGGTAAGAACTTAGTGCAAAATCACAAATCTTAAGGAATTCTTAGCGAGAGTACCAATTGAGAAAAACAACCTATTATACGACTAGTGGATAGGTGCAACAGTTGACCTAACAACCAAAAAAGAGACCACGATGTTGTCACCTCCTAAGATCAAATGAAACCCTAGAACTATCATGGAATGGATGATGATGATCCGTATATCCACTTACATAGCTTTTGTCAAGTGTGCACTATTGATAATATAGGTGCAACAGTTGACCTAACAACCAAAAAAGAGACCAAGATGTTGTCACCTCCTAAGATCAAGTGAAACCCTAGAACTATCATGGAATGGATGATGATGATCCGTATATCCACTTACATAGCTTTTGTCAAGTGTGCACTATTGATAATTGTAATAAAAAAGGCCATTGTGAGGTTGTTTCATCATACACCGCACAAGACAACTCAGCATTGGTTCAATTAGTATCCCATCATATATTTTTGTAAATGGAACCAAATCAAGGAGGCATGTTTGAAGAGGTTCTATTAAGAAATTAACAAGGAGGATGTGCAGAAAGGGGAGTAGGTGCAAGGGGTTTTAGTGACCCTAAGAGCTAGTAGTGCCTTGTTGGAAAAGTTACTGTGGCTAATGCTACCCTTATGTCCTAAGAGTCCTAAATTGATAGCACATAATGAGTCTGTGACCACTGGGCACATTTGGTTGGTAATGGATGCCTTTAGATGCTGTAAGTAGTGCATGTTGAGAAGTTGCATAATAAATGGGCATAACAATGGTGCCAAAGTAGTTATGAAGAGCTTATTTATGGGCTTAATTGTGTGGTGTGGGCTCTATGCTCAATAAATAGCACAGGAGTGGCATAATGAAAGAGATTAGCCACAAAGTTATGGATTGCTATTTAAGAACCAGGAATCTAAGGAAACCTTGGAGCTATCGACATATGGTGCAGTAAATGCACTTAACATGGATAGATTCAAGGGTGCCACATTGGAACATTCTAGAAAGCATGCCGGTACAAAGAATAGTGTGTAGTAGATACTTGTGTTGAAAAGATCTAAATATGAAGGGAGCAACCAACCTAAGAGATGGAAACCACGACAGATAAGGCCAAGGCCTAAGTGGAATAAATCCCTTAGAAAGGGGTAGAAATAGAGTAAGATGCTACTTTTGTGAAGAAGATGGAGACGTCAAGATAGAATCTAGATTGTGGTACGAGCATGCAAAAATGAGCCAAAGCATAGTGAAAGTAGACCCCCATGTTGAAAGGGGATCGGTACTAGCAGACATGGAAATGGCAAGATAGAATTTAGATTATGGTAGGAGCATGCATAAATGCTCCAAAGTGACGATGAAAGAAGAGAAGTAGACCCCCATGTTGGAGGGGGGTCGGTACTAATAAGCTGGAAGCAATAATCCTAAGCTCTCATTTAGTAACCCTTTCTCAAATACCACAATCACCTACACCACGAGAGTGTCAAGAGGAATGAAGAATTCAAAAAGAAAAACTGCAATAGCTGCTAAGGTAATCACGGATTTGAAGAGTAAAACCCAACTCTTTGGTCAAAGCTACTTGGAGTAATTCAAAGGCTAAAGTAAAGGTGCAGCCCCAAGCCACATATATTGGGAGGAATTGAACACCAAGCAATGCCAATGCAAGTAATTATGATGACCAAGAGCAAGGAAGTTGTAATACGGGTTGAAAAAATACAAAAGTGTAGCAACACCTAGTACAAGTGCCAAGATTGGAGGACCACTTAACATAGGTGAGGAACCCAAGGCCAAAAAAACAAAACTCAGGAGTTTAGCCTTACCCTATTCATGCAATGGCACCCTAGTTCAAGTATTCTTTTAACTAGCAGAAGGAATACTTGAAAGTATTCCTTTAACTAGTAGTTAACTACCCTTAGTGTTGGGCAAAACAAAACTCAAGAGTTTAGCCTTACCCTATTCATGCAATGGCACCCTAGTTCAGGTATTCTTTTAACTACTTAAAGGAATACTTCAAAGTATTCTTTCAACTAGTAGTTAACTACCCTTAGTATTGGGCAATTCATGCAATGGCACCCTAGTCGAAGTATTCCTTTAACTAGCAGTTATAAAAAGAGCCCTCAATATGAACTCATGAAACATAGATTGTTGATAGCCTTGCTACGATGCCAATTGTAATAACTCTAGTGGTCAATGATCCAGTGCTAATTATCATCGTAAAAATCAAGAATACTACCATCAAACATAGTCATTTGTGTTAACACATATTGTACCTACCCTAAATCTTTATAATAGTAGTCACTACTAGTGCTTGGTCCCAGACACCACCATTTGGACCACATGATTAGGCACTCAACCACAAGTAGATCACCAAGCACTATTATACTTGATTAGCAAGACCATGATTAGGGACAGCTTGTAATATAGATGCTAGTACTCCAAAAATTCATCTTCAAAATCAAAGACAAGCCAAGGTGTGAGGGAGGATTTGTGGACATTGCAATGGTGGGAAAAGAAAAGAAAGTTGAAAGACAAAAACTAGAAAGAGAATAAGAGGTCTACTTCCATAACTTAGATCCACAATCTACTCTCCCATTTATGCCTCTAATCACTCAACCAACTCACAATGATAGCGTGTGTGCATCTATGTTTCTTGCACCTGTCCTAACGATCAATTCTTGGATGTGTATCTGTCTTTAGTCTATCAACTTCGGTCCCCATTTGGCCCTCATTTGGTCCCCATCCAGGCCCGATTTGGGACCCATTCAGTCTTTGTTCTTTATTCTTAGGTCCCTTTGGTCTCGTTCTGTGGGGGTTAAAGGTCACTGTGCCTTTACCCCGGTTATGTACAATACTCAAACACATATATAAATGAATGAAAAAGAAGATTAGGGTGGTTCTGCACCCACCAAAACTTGTGTGGCTCTTTGTCTCTCTCTCTCTCCCTCTTCTGTTCTTGCTTCCGTTGAGAGCACTCTCAACTGGTATCAGAGCCCTGGTGATCTAGCTGAGCGTGCGTGAATGCTTAGAAGCTCAGCAGCTCTGTGGGAGGAAGGAGAAGCTCTATGGGAAGCTTTGTGGGTGACTTTACTTGCATCCGAGTCTGTAGAGACCTTGGAGGAACCTTTGGAAAAGTCACTTTGGCTTTGCGAAGTGGTTTGAGAGCCTGTTAAGTGTTTTCAAAGAAAAAGTCATTTTTTGAGATTTTCCCTGTTCCATTCGATGACAGAGACTCCGTATTGACTTGTAGAGGCAACTATTGCTTGCTTTTGTTGTCCACTTCACTTCAGGAGCTTGGAAACACCTTCATTCTGGAATCTGGGATTATTTCATTGGATTTCTGACTCACTGTGTTAGTTTCTGCGTTTTTCTGCCCGGGTGTTGGAACTCAAGTTTGGAGCCACCATTTGCAGATCTGTTAGTTCCCGTGGACTCAGGAGGTCCTAAAACTTCTATGTTGCTCATCATTCACACTCCGGTGGAGTTTACAAACAGCTCTGTTTCCAAAAATGTTTTTCAGTCCGTGTGTTGGACCCAGTGATTGAGACCACGGTTTCTAAAACCGTCTGTCCCATTGCGTTCCAGACGCCCAAAAACTCCTACCTATCAGTTCTTGCCCGATTCGGTGGAGTATTTTCAGAGTTATAGATCTCTGTGTATTTGATTTCATCTCTCTGTTATGCATTTTTCATTCTAAGGTTTTGAAACCTTAGATTTATGCCACATGGCAGTGGATAAGTGTTGACTCCCATTTCTCACTCATCGGTTGGGATTTTGGAGTTCCGACAGAAGAGAGATAGTTGCAGATTTTATTGTTGAGTCTGATTATGCAATGGTGCCCATGTTTTGAGGCATCTCAGGTTCTATTTTCAGTAGTGGTCATTACCGTGGGACCATGATTTTTTGAGCATACCTTATGCAGATCACTCTGGTTGTAGTTTGAGCAGTGTTGTGCGCTCATTCGTGGTGTGCATTGGGTTGCAGTGGATGATTTATAGGCCATTTGGATGTATTGCGATCCTTATTGGATCGCTGATAGGCCCAAATTGCCTTGTGGGATGCTATTTTTATGGACGCTTTGCACATGGATGCTATTTTATGTTGAGGGACAGCTTTGACACATTGCAGGTGATGCACTGATAGTGCTATGCTCTCTTGGATGAGATATTATTGATGCATATGCTAGTGGACGGTGTTTATGCTTGAGTCATTTGGCACTTATTGGCATTTTGGATTGCCATTGCAGTTGGCATTTTCTTTTGGGCCAGATTTGCTCATATGGATGCATAGTACATGCACGTGAGTCAGTTGCATCTTTTGATGCTTTGAGCTTTGAGTTTTGGTGATATTTCACTCTATTGTGGCATACACCTTTGGGTGCACCTGGTATTTGGTGTGATTCTCTCTTACAGCCACTAGCATTTGGGATTTTGCTTTATTTGCATTATGGCATCCTCTTCCATGTCTGAAAAGGAGTTTTTCAACATTAAAAAGTTTGATGGGACAAACTTTTTTTTGTGGAAAGAATAGATAAGGGATGTGCTTATTCAAAAGAAGCAGATTAAACCCTTGGCAGGGATTGAAGCTAAGCCTGCAAATATGTCTGAGGATAAATGGAATGAGTTGGATGCATTAGCAAAGTCTACTATTAGACTTCATCTTGCAGAGAGTTTATTTCACACTAGTAAATGAGCAGACTACGGAAGATTTGTGGAAGAAACTGTGTGCCACTTATGAAAAGAAAACTGCCTCTGATAAAGTTTACCTCATGAAGAGGTTGTTTGAGCTGCAGATGAAGGAAGGGGTCTCCATTGCTTCTCACTTGAATGAATTCAATATTATTTTCAGCCAGCTTCAGGCTCAAAAGATGAATTTTGATGCGGAGACTAAAACAATATTTCTCTTATGTTCATTGCCATCCTCATGGGATACCTTCTATACAGCTGTCAGTAACTCTGCACCTGGTGGAGTACTGAAATTTGATGATGTTGTGGGTAGCTTGTTGGCCGAGGAGATTAGACGGAAGTCTATGGATGGCAACAAGCAGGATGCAGCCTTAAATGTGCAAAGGGGCAGATCACAGCTCAGGGGGAAGTCCCAAGAAAGAGGAAAGTCTCGTAGCAAATCAAGGGCATGGAATATTGAGTGTTACCACTGTGGCAAGAAGGGCCATATGAAAAATGATTGTTACAAGCTGAAAAGAGAGCAAAAGGATAAGAAAAAGAATGCAAATTGGGGTGCAAATCAGAGGGAAGAGAGTCCAAGGGAGGACAAAGGAAAAGTGAAGATTGAGGAGATCAATGCAGTCACACATGATAGTGACAATGACATTCTCTTCATGTCTAGTTTATCTGCAGAGTTGCTTACCACTTCAGATGATGCATATTCCTAGGATTGGATTTTGGATTCTGGAGCTTCATTCCATGTTACTCCCCATAGGGAATGGTTCTCCACTTATGATAGTGGAAAGATAGGTCGTGTGCATCTTGGAAATGACTATGCATGTGACATAGTCGGAGCAGGTGACATAAAGTTTTCTTTTGCAAATGGGTCTGCATTTATTTTGAAACATGTGAGACATGTGCCTAAGTTGACTAAGAGTCTTATTTCAGTGGTCAGCTAGATGATGCTGGTTTTCACACCACTTTTGGCTTTCAGAGTTGGAAAATTCAAAAGGGCTCTATGCTTTTGGCCAGGGGTGCCAAGTGTGGGACTTTGTATCCCTTACATGTATCAGGGGTATTTGATCATGTTGTTGCAATAACCGAGCAGCCAAGCACTTCTTTGTGGCATTGCAGGTTGGGGCACATGAGCCAGAATGGAATGAAACTCTTATGCCGTTTGGGTTATGTACCGCATTTGAGTTTCTCTGATTTTGAATTTTGTGAGCACTGTCTCTATGGGAAGCAGACTAAATCAGCCCATAAAAGAAGGGAAAAGAAAGAGTCTGAAAAGCTTGATTTGGTGCATTCAGACGTATGTGGTCCCATGCCTACATAATCATTAGGCGGGGCTGAATACTATGTGACATTCATTGATGATGCAACTAGGAAAGTGTGGGCTTATGCTATAGCTCGGAAGAGTGATGTGTTCTAGGTATTTCAGAAATGGCTGGCCTTGCAGTCAGGTAGAATGCTTAAATGCCTATGGACTGACAATGGTGGAGAGTATCTCTCTCATGACTTTCAGCATTTCTGTGATACACATGGGATTAAGAGGGAGCTCACATCCCCTCGTACTCCAGAACAAAATCCAGCTGCAAAAAAGATGAATCGTACCATTCAAGAAAGGTTGCAATGCATGCTTTCCAATGCAAGTCTTTTTGGTGGTTTTTGGGCTGAGGCAATGAAGACTACAGTGCATGTGATCAATAGATCACCTAGTAAGAGTTTGGATGGTGGTATTCCTGAAGAGGCATGGAGTGGCAAGAAGCCCTCTTACTCTCATTTGCGTATATTTGGGTGTGAGGCATATGCACATGTGCCAAAAGAGCTTCGAAAGAAGCTAGATCCTAAGACTAGGAAATGCATCTTTCTGGGTTGTGGTGAAAGTGGAGAGATGGGCTATCGTCTCTGGGATCCAGAAGCAAAGAAGATCATACGCAGCCATGATGTAGTCTTCAATGAGAAGAAGATGCATAAGGCACCCATGAGGGATGTGGAAATGAGGAGAATCACTTTCGAGGATGTAAATCCACCTACATATGTTGATAGACAGCAAGCTGTCCATGCACCAAATGTGCAAGAAAGGGTACTACCAAGTACTCCCACATGTATACAATCAAGGGTAGATGATGGATCATCTATTGGTGGAAATGATGAGCCAAATAAGGCTGATAATGGGACAGCAAGCTGAAATGCCCTTGAGAAGATCATCTAGAGTGTCTAGACCGCTTGATAGGTTTGTTCCAGGGGTAGACTATGTGATGCTTACTGATTGCGGGGAGCCTTCTTGCTATAGAGAGGCTATGATGCGCGAGGATCAACGCAAGTGGGAGTATGCTATGCAATCAAAGATGAGTTCACTTATGAAGAATAAGACTTGGGACTTGGTTTCTTTGCCACATGGAAAGAAAGCATTGCCATGTAAATGGGTCTACAAAATGAAGGTCACAGATGATGATGTGCCTAGGTACAAGGCCCGTTTGGTCGTTAAAGGGTTCAAGCAAGAGAAGGGTGTGGACTTTGATGAGATATTCTCTCCGGTTGTGAAGATGACCACACTTAGATGCATGCTTGGACTAGTGGCAGCAGAGGATATGGAGCTTATGTAGATGGATGTCAAGACAGCTTTCTTGCATAGGGATCTGCATGAGGAAATTTACATGGTGCAGCCGGAAGGCTTTGAAGAAAAGGGCAAAGAGCATTTAGTTTGCAAGCTGAAGAAGAGTCTCTATGGTCTTAAGCAAGTGCCTAGATAATGGTATCAGAAGTTTGATGCTTTCATTCGGTCCCAGGGTTTTAGAAGGAGTGAAATTGATCATTGCCTCTACACTAAAAAGTAAAGAGATTAATGTCAAAGTCATTACAACCATCCTTAGGTTTGATGCAGCCTTTTCCTTGGCTTTATAATTGATACGTAGGAAGTCAGAGGGGATGGCAAAGATCCAAGAGATGTGATGGCAAAGGTGAACAGGGATTGACTTTGAGGAGAATTGCTAGCAGGCAATGTAATCTTAGAGTGCTTTCTTGAGCATCTGATAGCCTTGTGGAGAAAGCAAAAGATCAAGGAATTCTACGTTTGACCTTTGGGCTGGAGATGGGTTACCTAGATGCTCTGCTTGGTTGATGCTACGTGCTTGTTACCTACAATGGAAGTGAACAGATTGGTGATGGAACCCCCTTCAAATAGATCCAAAGGATAAGCTACATATGTGATGTATTGATTCTCTTCCCCAGCAACGGTTTCACCCAAGCTGATGAGCCTGTTGATCCATAGTATATCACAGAATCCCACCCGTGTCAACTAATCTAATAATGATTGAATATCCGAAATGAGAAGACTTACCTTTGTTTTCACACGATACTGCTTCAAACCTTGACTCTCTTTTTAGACACATTTCCCTTTTATACTCATAAACCATGGGAAAGTCAATGTTAGTTCGGCTCCTCGAGTACATCATGGGAGATGCCAATTGTGCCTTAGATGTACTACGACTCAATCATCGATTCGAGGTGAGGGACATATAGGATAAAATACCTGCTGGCGTTGCCCCCCCCTCCCCCCTCCTGAGGTGAGTAGTCCCGCCCAAAGCAGAGATAGTTGAGAATGGTGGGAGGCAGTGCCAATCATGTTGATCATTCTAGTCATGTCAATCATGTTGATTGTGTCGATCACTTTGGTCACGTCGATCAAGTTGATCATGTCGATGATGTCATGGACTTTACGATTTGACACTAGTATTTCTCTTTTTCATGAGGTACTCTACTAGTGACAAAATTTCCCCTATGACTAGGAGATTTTTTCTACCATTATTGAATTTCTGCTTATCCATATGCTTTTGTCGTATCTTGATTCCTAATACCCTGTGCTCCAAAGTAGAAGGTTTCAATCCACCAATAAGAGGTTGTGGATTGAAACGAACCCTGAACTAATGGAAATGGGAAAAAGCGTTATTAGCTTCTACCACCTTGTGAGTCTCCTCCTTCTTTCATACAACACTACTGGAATTTTTGGCAGCATCCATTAATTCATCACTCGATCTTAAAGCCATACTGGCACGTGAATCAATAACTATTGGATAGCCAAAGCTCTTCCTTTTACAGGTACTACTTCAACAGGGACTCAATAAGTCAATCCACCTACACATTTGGATTCTATTACTATATCGGGGGTTACACTATGTATTGCTTGTTGTGGGACAGACAACAGGTTTTTGTTTGTCTTTTCCTTAATTCGCTTCATGGCTTGATAAAGAATCTGATAAGCCAATGATTTCTTGCCATCTTTAAGAATACGATCGACAACATGTTTACTAGTCGATTACAAAAAATTGGATCCAATTCTATATTTTTCTTTTTGTTCGCTACAATGCTTCTGTGTAACATGAGTTTACATATATATTGGATTGCGATTCTATCTCGACTGTATCTTAGAATCTTTTTTGGGATTTTTCACTCCATATTGTAGGGTGGATCTATTGGTTAGTCGAGGATCTCCCCCCAAACTACACATGCGACTTTCATCGAATGCAGCTTTCCATATGATTGAATACAAAGTCCTGAAGTAAGTTTGGTTACTTCAATGAATCATATTTACTCATTAGGCATTGAGTATCCGTTTCCTCTTCATCATCCCATGAATAGGAGAAGGGAAATCTCGTATTTCATTTATCTTCTGAGAGAGAGAAGACATTCGAAGATTTTCCAAATAAATGGGTGTCCGAGTAAGACTCAACTTATTGGAATGCAATACCCTGGGCACCGAGTTGTTTCACACAAATAAGATAAAAATCAATCTCCGTAATAGTAGGCTTCGGTCTCCTTGCAACATTCCCACTATCGGGTTGACTATTCATTTGACATATCAGAACAACCGATACAGCATCATTGCGATGATACAAGTTATAACAATGTTTTACAATGCACTGGAATGCCCCTTTTGACGATCCTTTACTGATACACCATCTAAAGTTCCTCTAACGACATGATATCTTACACTAGGTAGGTCCCTCACCCTCTCCCTCTCACAAGGACCACAAAATGTTCTTGCAAATCATGGCCGGGTCATTGTTTGCTTGGGTGTAGCCATTTTTGGTGAGGTTTAGGGACTTTTCTGTACATTCATATCTTGCATGACCCATAACTTATGCATTGCTCAATGGAATTCGGAAAACTTTGTATTCAAGTTGTAGTACACATTCCAAATTGTACATGAGAGCAAAAAATTATGGAATAAGGATTTGGAACGAGACTGTTAAAGCATTATAAGTGCTATGTTGCATGTGAAGCATGCATCCTGAAGACTATAGGATTTAGCAATTTATTCAAAAGCATCAAAATTTTGTTCTATATATACATGCACCTAAGTAATCATTCTAATGTACACTATGTGAGCTTCTCCTCAACCCAAGGACACACCTAAATGAGATCATTATGCATGGGTTAATGGGCCTCCAATGTTGTGCTAAAGTGATGCATACCCATTTGAGGGCATGCTCCATAACTTTATTTTGATTTGTTGAAAACCAAAATGGATTGAAAATTTGGAATCAAAACTATTGGGACTAGTGCATGGTGGTCTTAAAACATTGATAGTTATTGGTATTGGTATCTAGATTCACCCTAAAATGGAAGAAGTTGGAAAAGTGCAATTTGTGCATGTGCATTTTAATAAATCCAACACTATTTACAATTTTGAATTGTTTCTTTTTCCATGCACTTGCTTGCTATATGGCTCATAAGCATGCCAAAGGTCATTGCATTTAATAATACATAGCATCAAACCCGATAGCATGCCCTTTGGCCTATTTGTGTTTTGAAGCATTTTAGGCCACATTGCACTTGTTTGGGATATCCAATTCTGCTGAAGTGTATCATCGGAGGGGGAAAAACCGACGGCTGAAATTTTGCTACCCCCACGAATTTCAAATTTTCACACCTTCTGCCCATCAAATCTTGGAAGATTTAAGTACCTGCAACCTACCCCCACCCTGCAAATGCCCTACAACCTGCACACACCTCGACGTGACCTTGTGCAGACTTTGGTTTGCCATTGTCTTCTTTCGGGTAAGTTGTCTTCTATTCTTTGCTTACCTTACCAACTAGCTTCTCTGGGTGTACTCTGGACTGATTGTGGCCATGGCGTCAATGATGACATGCAGTTCGACATGGCTTGCAAGAGAAGTAGACACAGGCTGCGAGATAAGAAAGTCGAAAAGCCAAGTCAAGGCACAAGGAACAGAGTGCGGGTCAAGGAAAGCACTGGCATGGTATCGAATCAGTAATGGAAGACACTTTTGCAACATCTACGAAGGGAGAAACAATGAGAATAAAGAAGACTCCTTATAGAGTAGCAGCAAGAAGCGGTTGCAGATGCACGCATTCGATCATTGCCATCGGAGCAAAGAACACGAGCTATGGTGTCACGATTGGTGGGAGCATTCGAGGCAGCAACATCAGGCCATTCAGATGATTACTAGTCTCGAGTCTTCACAAGCTTTAGTCTGCATCTTAAAGTTCGTAGAGTAACAACCCTACCAACACCTCGGGAGATGCACGCCCAAGAGGCGATGCTCTCTAACTTGAGAAATGGCCTATAGAAAGTGAAAGGGGTGCACATCTTAGATCAACTAGCTGCAAAGAGGGCAACATTAGCTATGTTGGTGTCCCCTGAAACAAAGGAGAAACGGCTTGGGTGCACAATGTCAAAGATGTTGTCAATCAGAAGGACCAACGTGGTTCCAACGGTTGAACGTAGAGTAGAAGCAATGCACAATCATCTCGATCCAAGAAGTCTGTGGGCTTCAACAGAACACAAGAAAAGGAGAGACAGCCTAAGTGTGAAAGTCATTGCTATAGTTGACTGTGCTCTCAACGGAAGCAAGAATGGAAGAAGGAGAGAGAGACAGAGAGCCACACAAGTTTGGTGGGTGCAGAACCACCCTAATCTTCTTTTTTTCATTCATTTATATATGTGTTTGAGTATTGTACATAACCGGGGTTAAGGCACAGTGACCTTTAACCCCCACAACCTCCCACTTAAAGGACAATGTGCCTTTAAGGGAGAATAACTAGTGAGCATAGTATCCAATGCCCATCAATACATGACAATACTCAAACCGCTGACTAGGTAGACTCTTCGTCAGCATATCTGCAGGGTTATCATCTGTATGAACCTTGACAAGCTCTATGCGCTTGTCCTCAAGTACCTCCCTGATGAAATGGTACCTGACCTCAATGTGTTTGGTCTTTGCATGAAAGACCGGATTCCGTGCTAACTGAATAGCACTCATGGAATCACTATGCAATGTCGGTACACCTGTATGAATCCCCAAATCTCCCACTAGCCGATCAAGCCATATAGCCTCCTTGCAACCCTCTGTGGCTGCAACATACTCAGCCTCTGTGGTAGACAAAGCAACACACTTCTGTGCGTGAGACATCCACGACACTACACCACCTGCAAAGGTGAACACATAACCAGAAGTGGATCTCCTACTATCCACATGCCTTGCATAGTCTGAATCTGTGTACCCAAGTACACGCATGTCTCCTTTACCAAAGCAAATGCACATCTCCTTGGTACCCTTCATGTACCTCATGATGCACTTAACTGCCTCCCAATGCCTCTTTCCTGGATTAGCCATATACCGGCTAACAACTCCCACTGCAAATGCAATGTCTGGTCTAGTAGCTATCATAGCATACATAAGACTCCCAACTGCTGATGCATAAGGAACCTTGGCCATCATGGCCCTCTCCTCTTCTGATTTGGGACTATCTGTATGACTCAGTTTCACATATGGAGGCAATGGAGTACTCACTGCCTTCCCCCCCTCCATATTGAAACGCTGCAATACTTTTGTAACATACTCTTTTTGTGAAAGCCAAAGGAGTTTGTTACTCCGATCACGCGTGATGCGCATACCAAGAATATGACCTGCAAATCCCAAATCCTTCATATCAAAGGCCTCATGCAACTTGGCCTTTAAGGCATCTAGCTCATAAGTATTCTTGCTAGTCAATAGCATATCATCCACATATAGTGCCAGGATTATCAGGCTATTATCCTTAGCCCTTTTAGTGTAGAGGCAGTGATCAATTTCACTCCTTCTAAAACCAAATGTGCAAGAAATGGTACAACCAAGTACTCCCACAGGTATACAATCAAGGGCTCTGATACCAGTTGCGAGTGCTCTCAACAGAAGCAAGAATGGAAGAAGGAGAGAGAGACAGAGAGCCACACAAGTTTGGTGGGCGCAGAACCACACTAATCTTCTTTTTTTCATTCATTTATATATGTGTTTGAGTATTGTACATAACCAGGGTTAAGGCACAGTGACCTTTAACCCCCACAATAGTGACAAAGTTTTGGCACAAAAATACAGCACAAAAATACGAGAGTTTCTCTAAATAATGACATCTGTAAGAAGTGGACGGGACAAAAGGTGTTTGAGGAGCACATCATACACATGCTAGATACAACGCAGGCTAGTGGTGCCTAAACCAGCCCTGTGGTTGTTTGTGATTGAGCTTTGGGATAGTTTACTTATTTCTTTTCTTAAAGTAGGCTTGGACTAAATGTGATTGTCCTAAACTAGCCCGGTGGTTGGAACATCATGCAACCGTAGGCTAGTTCAGCTCAATCGCTAGTGATGTGATTATCCTAAACCAACGTGGTTGAATAGACATTAGTTGTTATCCAGCCCGGTGGCATGGTTGAGCAAAAATTAATAGCAATATATTGTTATTTTACTAAACCAGCCTGGTGGTTGGAACATCATGCAACCATGGTTGCTTCAGCTCAATCACCAGTTATGTGATTGTCTTGAACTAGTGTGGTTGAATAGACATTAGTTATTGACTAGCCTAGTGGTTGAGATTATTATGTTTCTTAGTATTTAAATTCGTTAAATTTAATTTCTTGCTATTCAGGTCATATACTACTATTAAATTGTGGAATTCAGAACTGAAAGCAATATATTATTATTTTCTAATGGTGAAATTCAGAAATGAAAAGCAATATACTTGTTATTGTCTAATATGAGAAGTTGAGACTGGGCTAAACCATCGTGGTGGTTGAAACTATGACAGTGTCCTAAACCATCCCGGTGGTTGAAATTGCAAGTGTCCTAAATGTGTCCTAAACCAGCCCGATGATTGAAATTGTGACTGTCCTAAACCAGCGCGGTGGTTGAAAATTGTTTTGCTTCATTATATACGTTAATTAGACTGTGTTTTGTATTCTTTTAGTGGTGGCAAAAAGGGGGCTCGTTGTTCTGTTGTTCCCACATGTTGGGTTAGCAGACGGAGTTGTATCTCAAGTTTGTGGATCAGAGTCCCGACATTTCAATTAGGCAGAGGAGCTTTTAGCATTGTAAGCCCTAGTACATCAGGAAACTCAAAGACAAGAATGTTTGTTGTTGCAAAACACACATAGACTTTGACCTGGCCTAGCAAGCTATGAATGACTTGAGATTTGGTCGTGTTGAAGCATTGCTCCATCGAGATCGATGCCCATGGCTCCCCAATGAATGCACAGTCTATAGGCCACTTGGATCCTCATCATGTGTTGTAAGGGAGGACAAGTTTTGTAGCCTGAGGTCTCTGTGGGAGCTAGTGGTTTGTCCAAAGGGAGACCATGAGTGGCACAGGATTGAATGCATTCGCGGCACATGCAAGCATTGCAGTTTGAAGCTAAAGAAGAAGACATTCAATGTCTGCCCAAATGAAATGAGGGAAGACAACCATGTTGCTCTAAAATGGAGGAGATTTGAAAATGTCAATGTTGAAGGATCCGATAAAAAGAGATGGCTACTGTCATATAAGAGCACCTAGCCAAGGGAGCTTGTAGGTCACGTGGTTCAATCCATTCCAAAATATGTGCTTCACAATTTCACGGCCAGCTGGCAGGATAAGCAGTTTAGGATGTGCCTTGCCAATTTTCTCTGTGACACTATTGTATTTGTCGTAGATTTTGCAAAAAAATATTATCGTCTTGTTTTGAAATAATAAAAATCTTGTAGACATTTCTTGAACTTGTGGATATTCTCATAGTGCTTGTAATACCTGATTTTGTATCGACTTGCTTTCATGTTAGTACTTAAATGTTTTAAGTAGCCCGGTGGTTGAAATATGATAGTTAACTATACCCAGTCTAAAGGGCACTAGCACTCTGCAACAAATTTTAGGATAGCACAACAGTAGTGTAGGGATAGCACGGTAGTAGTGCAAGATAAGTTATCGCCAGCGCAATGGTTGGTTGCACTAGAATATGAACAGCCACCAGCTCGGTGGTTTGCTTCTATTATTACAAGATGAATGGATTTGTTATTGTAAACCAGTGCGGTGGTTGTTGGGATATACTAAAAGCAAGCATGGGATGAAATTTGATGGTTAACGAAACGATAAACAGTCTAAAGGGCACTGTTTTAGTATAGCACTGTGCAACAAATTTTAGGATAGCACGACAATAGTGTAGGGATAGCACAATAGTAGTGCAGGATAAATTATTGCCAGTGCGATTGCACTAGGATATGATGAACAGCTACAAGCGCAGTGGTTCCTCCGATCGCCTTCAATGAAATTGCGCAATCGTGCATCGCCCCGAGCTCCCTGCTGCAAACTTCATTTTCTGTAAAGTCCTTGGAAAAGCCACGTGGTAGATGAACTAGACTGTGGTTTAGGTTGGTTAACTCCAGGTTGGGTTTATTGGTCTTTGGTTAGCAGAGTGCCACGTGGTAGATAAAACCTGACTTTGGTAAGGTAAAAAATAACCATGGTTAGGCTTAGGGTTAGTTAAAAATGCACAGTCAATAGTGCCACCTAAGCACATAACCCCTGCCAAGCACAGTCCTGCAAGCAGCATGTGAATAACCAAGCCACATCATCAAAGGCCTCTTCTTCATAGAAACTTCGACAAGCCATAACGTGCAATCCAGGAGGAATTTGGACATGCTCCAAAAAGAAAAAGTGATCACTTTCTGAGCTCTATGCGCTTGTGAGATCAAAACCACTATATGCAATTAGACACCACCAATATTAAAAGAAATCAATTGGTAAGACCTTTGCAACACATGACAAATCAACGATGAATGCACACATCGTTGTCATAAGCATGCCAAAAGCACAAGTTCATGACCATAGCCCGAAACATGGCATCCACACATAAAGCATTAAGGCACATGGAAGAACAAAGCATCATGCATCAAGATACATCAAGCAAAGAAGAGAACACCATCAACAACATGTATTGAGAAGCAACATCCTTGCCACCTTCAGCCCATATGTTTGTAAATCAAACCTGACCACCTGAGAATACCCATGTAAGCATCTAAGGGAAGATTTGATCTTGTAATACCCACACTTGACCACCTTAAGTAGCAATGCATGCACTAAGAGAAAGTGATGGAATGTAACTCACATATGACCACCTTGCAGTAGCCAAAGGGTTATGGCACCAAGGGGAGGTGTTGAGAGTTGTGGTGCCATGAGCACATAATTAGAGGCTAAGGTATGGTATAGGAAAGAATCAAAGTAGCCACCCTAGGATGTGGACTACAAGATGTGGAGATGTGGATTGAGGATATCCACAAGGAGAGACGTGGATCAGAGGATCCCACAAATGTTGACTATGCAAAGGGTACTATCTATATAAGAGGCCTATCATGTATTGTTGAGTACAAGAGAGAAATGCACATTCACTCAAGATTCTATTTATGAGTCCAAGCTAATCTATCTTGGAACCTAATTTACTTGAGGTACATGTCATGAGCATTCTCTTCATCATGTTTCCACATAGGTTCCATCCACCTTAGAGCGCTTAATAGATCTCTACGCATGCATGTTTTCTTACCTCTCTATAGCAAGCATCTCCTAGCTCTGGAGGCCAGTCTGCTGCACTATGGTAGACCTCTTCACACACTCAGATCACACACTGCTTGCTTGACTCTATCGACTTATATGCCCATAGTAACTCCTCCTTTTGCTGGGGGTCCTTTTCATCTTGCTCTTTGCGCTCTATACATCTTTGAACCTCTTTCATGTCCTGCCAAAAGAAACCTACATCATGAGCTTGATAAGTACCTTAAAGGAGCAGAAAAAAAAAAGCCAGGGAAATTAATAATCACCGTCTATGCCGACTCCAAGTGATACACCCACCACCGAAGCATGTCCTCCTTGCAGCTATTTTCCTCCTTCTCTGGGTCTATTTCTGTGAGGATGCCATCCAACATCGTTTTCAGCTATAACAAAAGCATTCCAAAGTCTTTTGGGTATGCCATAGATTCACAATAGGTGGATCGGTGTACAGAGTTTGGACTGGTGTACAAAGTTTTGGGGCTGGATTTCGTAATGGGCTCTTAGTTGTATTTGCACTGCACTTAAATAGGGAGAGAATTCATTGAGCTCGACCTTTTCATTGTTCAGTCTCATATTAGTTATCTAATCTAAATCTTTCATCTCACATTAGTTGTCTAATCGAAATCCTTCGTGGTACAATAGTTCACTAATCGAAATTTTTTACTCTCCCATTAGTGATCTAATCGAAATCTTTTGTCTCACATTACATATCAAATCGACATCTTTTGTCTCATTATTATCACCGCGCTAGCATGGATCAAAGGACACTATCTAGTCACTTAGTTGAGAAAACATTGCCCAAGTAAACTCTGGAGAAGATTAACAATTCAATAGATTACACACAAATTACATAGATTACAATCTCAAAGACTCCTTTACTTCAGATTACATATCAAGGACTCCTTGTTGAGCTCCCTGATTGCAGGCTCGGCCCTCCTTGCTCCTTTCTAGAATGGGGCTGGTTCCTTCATATTTTGGCCCGGTCCCTCCCTTCATGCCGCTTCCTCTTTCCTTGATTTGAGCTTCTCGGTTGTAGGCTTGGCCCTTCTTGCTCCCTTCCTAAAGGAGGCTAGTTCCTCCCTTCAGGCTCCTTTTCCTTGCAATCAGGTTCAGTCTTTGCCTTCTTCAATTTGAGCTCCTTGTCTTTAAGATCTTTTGCCCAAATGGCAAATTCAGCTGCATCTACTTTCTCGTTGTAGGATACCTATAGCAGGCAGGCACATTTGATCTATCCATGACATGGACAATGGACTCCAAAGCAAAAACATGCACAGGGTGGTAGCATGTAGGCCATCGGATACAACAATCATCTATGATGGGGGTATGGCAGACCATGCATTTGGGACCCTGTTGCATAGCAGGATAGGCATCCGATTTACCATCAATACCACAGTCTTGCTGTGTACATGATGAAGTTGCTTCTTGATTCCTTCCTCCCTCATCCTAAGGCTACGGATGTTCTCCTTCATCTCCTCCACTTTTTGCTCACTCTGTGCAACAGCTTCATCTAAATCCCTCAGCATCTGTTGAACTTTCATAAATTCCTGAAAAACATCTTCATGGGCAGTTTCCAAGACTTCCACTCTAGTTTGGAATCTTGCAGGATGACGGAATGCTTTTCATAACTGTCGAAAGCCACGGCAAGCTTGTGCAAACATTTATCGTGACCTTCTTGTAGGGTATTGTAGCTTGCTCTTTGGACTTCCAACAATGTTTCAAAAAAACAACCCTCACCGTGGTTGCTGCAACTTGCTCCACCATGGTGGCCGGAACTTGCTCCATCGTGGCTGCTCTCTGTATCCTTCCTGGCTTGGGGAGCTGCCTCATTGTCTTCTCCACCCCAGCTGCTCTCTGCCCCATCCTTCCTAGCCTTGAAGCTCTCTCGCAGTTCCTGCATCACCTTTTTGGTTTCTGTATTCTCCCTTTTTAGCTCCTCCATCATCTGGTCTTTTTCAATGTTCAATGCATATTGCATGTTGCAGAGCCGTTTGTAAAGACCCTCCTTTTCGGCTCTCTGATCTTCAAGGTCCTTTGGCATCTTTTCTAGCTCCTTGTCCGCCATGTCCCTGTCATCACTTCTTCGAGCCTATCTCGAAGCTCCTTCATGTGCTTCTCGACTTCTTCTCTTCTATGCTTTCCATGTCGACCAAATTTGTAGTAGCCTCAGCTTGCTCTTGTGCCTGCAAGGCCCTCGCTTGTGCCTCCTCTACCTTGGCTTCTGCACCTTCCCTGAGACTTTTCTCAAGTTGTGCTGCCTTTGCTGCATTGGTGGCTTTCTCTGGTAGAAAAGTCACTTTCTGAGACATCTGCTTCTGGTATTGCTCAAAAATCCCTTTGAGGGTAGATGCCATCCGACGGTGCATTGAAACTCCAGCGGACTGAGATGACAATTAGGATTTGCCATCCATGCAATTCTTCAGGTTGGTTAACACGCTCTTGGAGATCGCCCTTGAGAAAGATATATCACGTCCTTTTGGTAGCTCTACTGCTAGCTTGAACGTGCCAGAACTTGCAGGTTCCCCTCGTATCAGGAAAGAAGTGAATTGTCTTCTTCAGTACATCTTGGAGGTCTGTTGGCAAGCTCGAAATATTGACTCCAGCATCTTTACTAATCTGAGCATTGGGTTATAGATCTAAAATATCATGTCTCTTCCAGTGCTTCTCAAAAAAGTGTGCTTGCGTACTGCCTCCATTTTCAATCACGCTTTCATTGATGGTAATCTTCTGACCTTGACAGACTAGTTGCCCCTCCTTCATGTTCACCTCCTGCACCATCTTGGTGAAATTTTGGAGAGCATCCAAATTGGGCTTTTGAATAGCAAGAGAGGAGCTCCCATATGTCACGATTTCAAGATCAGGGGAGGAGGGGCTCTCGCACTGTGCTATAGAGGGGGAGGAAATATTGTGTGAGGAGCTCCTAGACTGTGCAGGGTCCATTACGAGAGGGGATAGAAGTTGCAGGAAGAGTGCAAGGAAGAAAGAAATGGTCGAGAGGGATAGAAGATGAAGTAGTGAAGGAAATGGAATAGTGGAGGCTTGAGATTGCAAGGGAGAATGAAACATTCGAGAGGGATATAAGAGGAAACAATTAAGGGAATGGAATATTAGGTTGTAGCCTGACTACACTATCAAGGTGAGAGCCACTGTGGTGGTTGTAGCTTGACTACTGTCAAGGTGAGAGCCACCACGGTGGTTGGCCCGAATTTTGAATAATTCAAGGCGGCAATACTGACTTGCATGGTAATGAATGATATGAGGTGGTGGAATCTAAGTTTCCCAGCCATGTCTGTGGTGGCGGCTAAGATCCACCGGGCTATCAGTTAATTACCAGCCACCGTTGTGGTTCACAATTACTCAACTTCCAATTACCACCATCGGGCTTGCATGCATGATTACTACGAGTGCAGTAAATTATGGTAATGAGGGATTAGAGGTGATTAGGCTTCATGATTTACTTTTGTGAGAATTACTGCCCGATGGTCGTGGTTGTTTATCATCAGCGTCTATCGTGGCTACGATTCCACCATGCCACCGCTCACCCACCACCGTGCTTTAGCATGCATGATCACTATGAGTGCAGTAAAAATTACCAGTCATCGGGCTCGCATGCTCAGTAGAGGACTAGAGTGCATGGTAATGAGTGATTAGACATGGTAATGAGAATTACTTCTCGGTGGTGGTGGCTCTCATTAGCCACGTCTGTCGTGGCTAAGTTAATTACCAGCCACTGAAGTGGCACCACATGGCATCTTATTCATGATTACCAACCCGTCTGGGGGATTCCACCTCGATGGCTTGCAATTATTATGGATGGAACCCAAGGTTCCAACCACCGCGGTGGTTTAAACTTTAAAAAATATATAAGATCCATGGCATTTGGCATGTTACTACGTTGCTCTGATCCGCTCATGCTCTGCTACTTTGCTCCACACCCCTCCTCTAGCTCTTTTTCGCCCCTACTCTACTTTGCTCCACGCTCCCTCCTCCAATTCTCGTCCTGCATCTGCTCCCCTGCTCATCTTCTGCTCACCCACTCATCTTTTACTCACCCACTCATCTTCAACATGCCTAGTTGGTTCCCCCCTCGATGCTCTGTGATCCCAATAATATCTCCCTTCTCATATAAGGTGATTGCGTTGCACTCACGTGGAGTAGAAATGCTAGCACTAGTGGAGACCCTTCGTTCCCACAGGCGACTCCCCACACATCTGAATGTCATCACCTTAGATAACATGCTCATAGAGGGCCTCTTTATGGCTGTGCTGTATGGGTTCCCCCTAGATGTCGACGAAGGCCTCAATATTTTTAGAGCAGAGTACTCTTGACTTGCTAGAGGGGCCATAATCTAAGTCCTGGCAATGTGCATGGTCTTCAGCCTCTCCATCGTATCCTCCTTTGGCTCCCTAAAAATTTTTAATGCAACAAGCTAGACTGGCAAAAAACAAAGTTGTACAAATTCCCTCTTGCTCAGATGAGGCTCTCAACAATGGCTGGATGTAATATCAAAGCTTTACTGCTCTCATTTTCTCTTTTGGGAAAAATATTGTTCATCCTTTAATGATGCTACTTCATTTTTTATGATGTTTATTGCAAAGTTTATCTATTAAAGATTTATCTTTCCTACTCTAAATTTGTTTACTCTTCACTATGGAAAGGGGTGTTGTAAATGTCTACTACACACACACACACACACACACACACACACACACACACACACACACTTCCTATCCCTTTCCCCCTTTACTTTCACTTTTCACTATTTTTCTTTTTCCCCTCATGCCCCCCCCCCCCTTTTCCCCCCCTCTTGTCCTTCCCTTTTCACTCCTACCTCCCTTAAATTTCCCTAATCTTCCTCATTTAATTTCCCTTTTAATTACTGTCCCTAATTTCCCTTTAATAAAGGAAATTATTTTCCCCTAATGTCCCCCCCCCTCTCATCCTTCCCTTTTCACTCCTACCTCCCTTAATTTTCCCTAATCTTCCTCATTTACTTTCCCTTTTAATAACTGTCCCTAATTTCCCTTTAATAAAGAATATTAATTTTCCCTAATGTCCCCACCCCCCTCCTCCCCTTTTTTTCTTTATTTTTCCCACCTCCTTCCTTTTTTCCTTAATTTCTTAAAACTCCCTAAGTTTTCCTTAAATTTTCTCTTTATTTTCTTAATTCCTTACTTTAATTATTTTCTTTAAAAATATTTTCTTCTCTAGGTCCTTCTTAACCTTTCTCTCTTAATTTTTACTTTGTGAATTGGTATTTTCTCAAACTCTCCTTAATTATTCTCGCATTGTTCCATAATTAATTTCTTTTATTCAAATATTTAATGTTGAATAAAATTCCAAAGTTTTTTTCTTCTTATTTTATCTCAATTTTCTTTTAGTTTTTAAGCCCATCACTAATAAACCCCCCCTCTTTACTTTTAATCTTTTTAATCGTTTATTATTTAATTCTTTTAGTTATTTACATTTACTTTCCTTTAATTTTTCCCTTTTTCATTAGTTCCACTTAATTCCTTCCTTTTTTCAAATATTTAAAAGTGAATAAACTCCAAAGGTTTTTTTCCCTTATTTTTTTTGAAGTTTCTTTTATTTTTTTAAAAGCCCTTCATTAATAACCCCCCCCACCCCACCCCAAAACCCCACACACACGTGCCCTTCTGGTCTTGCTCCACAATGCACATTGCTAGTGCCTTATTGCACACCTCCCGTTGCACCACGTGGCTCGCCGCATTCAGCGTCTCTTTTTGCGTAGCCCACTGCTCCAAATGGGCTCCTCACCTATCCAAAACTCTTCGTCTCTCTGACTCTCCCTTCCGTGACTACCCCTCTCTTGCCTATAACATAAGTTTTTCTCAAGAGAACATTCCCTACCTCCAGCTCCGTAGACTAACGGATCTTCCTCCCCCCTTTCGGTTGCACTTACTACTGTCGTGCGGTTGCTTTTGCAATTACACTGCCTGTGCCCATATTTCGTATACCGCATCCATATGATACACGGCCCTCGGTATAATTGCATTCACTTCTCCCTACTCGTGCACTGTCTAGAACCTACTACTCTGGTGACACGCTCCCTTTGCGACTCCCCTTCTACTTCAATGCCTCCTTCCACCTACAACATGGACTCACAGGTCCCCTAAACTGTTTCCTTTATTTTTAGTAACCTTAATCCCCTTTACTCTCCCCCTTTACTCTCCCCTTTCACTCTCCCCCTTGCTCCCCGTCCCCTTCTCTCTCGATCCTACTCCAAACATTTTCTCTACTACCCCCCCTCCTCTCTCTCTCTCTCTCTCTCTCTCTCTCTCTCTCTCTCTCTCTCTCTCCTCCCCTCCCCCCCTCTCTCTCTTTCCCCCTCTACTCTCTTAGTCCTCTTCCATCTTTTTCCCTTTTATTTTTTCAATCTTTCCCTTCTTTAATTTTTTTAAAATTTTTTTTCTCATTAAGACCCAATTCCTCACTCTTCCTATACCTCTTCATTTCTCCCTCTTTTACATCATCTTACATAAGCAAATCCCCTTTGCTTAGGCTGTCTTTGTCACTTCCTATTCCTTCCCCCCTTTACATTCACTTTACCCTTTTTCCCCCTTCCCATCCCTGTCTTTTTCTATTAAATTGTATTAAATTTCCCCCTCCTTCCCCCCTTTTTTATCCCCCCTTAATTTTTCATTAATTACTCACCCCCCCCACAAAGGTTCTTAACTTCTCTCTTTAACCTCTATACTGATTGTATTACCCAAACAATTCTTGTTTTTTACATTTAAGCTTGATAAGTGTATGGGCAAGGTGTTGATTTTTATTGTGACTCCGATAACAAGGGAGGGGTGTTTGTGACACCTGTCTTCCCAACTAAAGTTAAAACTAGTTCTCACTATTTTGCTTCTTCAATAAAAGTGATGCTGCCAACAACTTATCAAAAGTCTACTGCTCACATTTCCTCTTTTAGAAAAAAATGTTCATCCTTTAATGATGCTACTTCATTTCTTGTGGATGTTTATTTCAAAGTTTATCTATTAAACATTTCTCTTTCCTACTCTATCTAAGTTGTCTACTCTTCACTATGGAAAGGGGTGTTGTAAATGTCTTCTACACACACACGTTTTCCCTTGCAACTTTGGATAGTTGCACATAGGACCTTTTAGTCATCAAGGATGTTCTTTGGCTTTTTGACTCCCTGATCTAACTTGGTTTTCCTCTTTTCTCCCCTTCTTTTCAGAAACATTCTTGGGATGTCTCGCTCCAGTCAAAGACCCTCAACAACCCACTTCTTGCTCCCTCTCCCACTTCTCAGGTGGTACTCTCCTGCTTCCAGGTTTTTTAATTCTTTTCTTTTATTAGGACTCACGATCTCAACGCTTTGCAAAAAACTTCCCTTTACTCATCAAAACCTGTCAAAAGAATGTAGGATCATGCTAAACCTAGTGCACACAAGATTAGCGGAAGAACTAAGGAGGCTCAAAGCACACTAAATAAGACATGAGAGGGAGATAGCAAATCTATATCTCTTGCAATGTGTGTTCAACAATACATGGTAGGCCTCTTATATAGAGAGTGCCCTTTGAATAGTCAACACTTGTGGGATCCTCTGATCCACATCTCTCCTTGTGGATATCCTTGATCCACATCTCCACATCATGTAGTCCACATCCTAAGGTGGCTACTTTAATTCTTTCCTATACCATACCTTAGCCTTTAATCTATGTGTGCTCATGGCACCATATCTCAACACCTCCCCTTGGTGCCATGATCCTTTGGCTACTGCAGGGTGGTCGAATGTGAGTCTACAATCCATCACCTCCCCTTAGTGCATACATTGCTACATAAGGTGGTCAAGTGTGGCTTTCAATACCTCCCGTGGGTGCTTTCATAGCTACTCTCAGGTGGTCAGGCTTGATTTACAAGCATATGGGCTGAAGGTGGAAAGGATGTTGCTTCTCAATGCTTGATGTCAATGGTGTTCGCTTCTTTGCTTGATGTAGCTTGATGCATGATGCTTTGTTCTTCCATGTGCCTTGATTCTTTATGTGTGGATGTCATGCTTTGTGCTATGGTCATCTCATGCACTTGTGCTTTCGGCACGCTTATGACAGTGATGTGTGCATTCATGCTTTGATTTGTCATTTGTTGCAAAGGTCTTACCAATTGATTTATTTCAATATTGGCAGTGTCTAATTGCATACAATGATTCTGACTTGATAGACACGTAGAGCTCGAAAAGGCGATCACCTTTTTTTTTTTTGGAGCGTGTCCAAATTCTTCTTGGATTGGAAATTATGCCTTGTTGAAGTTTTTGTGGAGAAGAGGCCTTTGATGATGTGGCACAAAGGTTCATATGTTGCTTGCAGGACTGTGCTTGGCAAGGGGTTACTATGGTGAGGTGGCATTATGCCATGTGGTAATCTTTTGACCCAACTAAAGCAAGATGAACTTAACCAAACCTATAGAAACTTAACCACAGTAAATTGTAAACCTGACACATGTCAAAAGAGCAAAAACCTAACTGTATGACTAACCCAAGGTAATGTGCTTGCGTGGCTTATCTGCCATGTGTAACTTGTAGGAAACCTTAGGAGACTTTGTGGATGGAGGTACTTCTTGCAATTATAATAGATGTCATTCCTCAGCGTAGACGGGATAGTAGATCCAACTTTGAGTCTTGGTGCGATGCTTCACAGCTTCAAAAGCGGCCATTTCAGTTGCTAGTTTATAGCCGATGGAAGTTGCAAATTGACGCTCTTCTCAAGAGCATTGAGAGATCTAGGAGCTCATTGGCTCGCAGCTGCTACGGGATGCTGTTGGCCGCTCGTTGAGACGCTGTTGTAGGAGAGTATTCAGACTACCTGCGCTCTGTAAAGTTCATCTCTCTTCTCAACTTTGGTGGGTGATGACACTTTGTGGACACCATGCCAAACAACGTCCGAAGCTTCGAAAGATTTGTTGATTCGTGACACCGTCTTACAAGTATTGCTGCTACAAATTTGATCCATGAAGCTCAACGAAGGACTGGAATTCCGATTCCTGTAATTTCCCCAAAGATGAATTAAAGTAGAAGTAGTTGTGAGAAGCTTGGTGTTTGTGCGGCTACATCGGCTGGAGCTATGGCACTGTGGTGGCTCACTTGCTGAGAGGCCACGTTGAGTTATGGAGAGCCACCCATCTTGGAGTTTGCAAAGCTACTGGCTGTGGGTGGCGTAGGTGCAGAACCAGGATCCGTGGCTTGGCCAGTGCTCTTGCTCTTAGCTTCATTTATAGGTCACGTACCTGCTGGGCGACAGCCTTTGGTTGTGGATCTGTGATGGAGCATGGCTATGTACTATCTAGATGGCATTGGAGGTGTGGAGGACGGGCCTTATTTGCAACCTACAACAGAGGTAGCTCATGGCAGCCATTTAGATCTGCAGCACTGAGATGAGGCATCGCTGGCAGGTGTGCATGAAGGTTGAGGCTGCCTGGGCTTAGAGCCGTGACAGAGTTATAGGAGCTTGCAGATCATGGTTTGTGGAAGGAGAGGCAAGACTAGTTCTATCGCTATGTCCAAGTCTTTGCAAGAGCTCGTGAAAAGCATGGTAGAGTGCTTATATTCCCCACAAAAAGCATAGTAGAGTGTTGCTGCATCTAAGCATTGCGTTGAAGTTGCCTAAGCATGTTTGAAGAGGTTGCTAGTGAGCTTCTATTACTTTGCAATCCTCAACTGCAGTCAGCTGGCAGTGCAACAATGGAGGGAGTCGAGAAGCTGCCCCTCACGCCTCTAATTGAGGATTTGGCTCAAAGAGATTCAAATGGGTCGCTGGCCGTCTGTGGTTGCATTTGGAGATGTTCTTTGCTGCAGGTTGCTGTAGATAGGAGTCTCTTTAGAGCAAGCCTAGCAGAGTAACTAAATCTCTATGAAACAAGAATACAAAGACCTCTCTCTCTCTCTCTCTCTCTCTCTCTCTCTCTGCAACACTCTAGAAGTCTCACAAAGCATCTAAAACTAATCTAGACTTAGCTAACCTGGGCTCTGATACCATGCCAAAAGAATGTAGGCTCTGGTCGTGCTAAACCTAGTGCACATAAGATCAGCGGAAGAACTAAGGAGGCTCAAAGCACACTAAATAAGACATGAGAGGGAGATAGCAAATCTAAATCTCTTGCAATGTGTGTTCAACAATACATGGTAGGCCTCTTATATAGAGAGTGCCCTTTGAATAGTCAACACTTATGGGATCCTCTGATCCACATCTCTCCTTATGGATATCCTTGATCCACATCTCCACATCATGTAGTCCACATCCTAGGGTGGCTACTTTAATTCTTTCCTATACCATACCTTAGCCTTTAATCTATGTGTTCATGGCACCATATCTCAACAAAACCCTCTCCTTCAATGATTGGGTTAAACTTCTGAAATTCTCTCACTTTGAAACTGACAGCGCTCTGGCAAGACTTCAAAGAGTCGTTGATAATCTTTCTGCAATTAACCTTAGTGATACTACTGCTCTTAATGAGTATCACTCCATCATCCCTGGCCTCGCCAACGACATACTCATCTTCAATGGTGCCTTCCCCCTCCACATCCCCACTGGCCTTGCCCCTCCCAACAGCACCTTTCACTCCTTCATCAACCTTGACCTCCTCTCCCTTGAGGACAAAGCTTCCTTTGAGACCCTCTCCCAATCTCACTCCCAGCCTCCTCAACCCCTTGAAGGAAAGGAACTGAAGAACTTCGCTTCATATGTACCACTACTCCCTTCCAAACACATCGAAATGAAGGCCCCTTTGCTTGACCACAAAATCTGGTGCCTTGACAATCTTAGCTTCCTTGCCCCTTTCACCATCCAGCCTCTCGCCTTCATTTGTAACCTTTCTTCCAAAGAGGTTGAGCAATGCAAAAATGATGCCTACCATGGTTGTCAACATTTGAATTCCAATTACTTCCTCAACATTCCCTTCTTTCTTAAAACTGTTGATCACTCCAAGTGTGGTCTCACTAAGGAGATATTTTTTTGCTCCAAAGGCTCCAACCGATAGGACTCTGGCTTCTCAAACAAAGATGACAATTACTATGTCAAAAACTACTGGAACGTGTTTTGTCCTTGCCTTATCAAAAAGACCAATCTCTCTTGTAAATCCTCCATCCTTTGGCTTGACCATGTCTTATGGTATATGCTAAATCACCTAGACATCTTTTTTCCTCTCAGCTCCCTTCAAGCTAAGTTATTCGCCTTTCTCAATTGGACTTCTCAGTTACCGAAGGAAGTCATTTTCTCCCTTATCACCTTTTATCATTTTAGAGTCATACTTATTGAAACAGCCAAGTCTCTCGCACCCTCCGTCGACTTTACCTTCCCCTCCTCCTTCCAAAACCTTCCCGGACCCTCTCTTGCTCTTAGCATTCTCTCCCTTCCCTCCTCTTCTAAAACCATGTGGCCTTACCTTTGGGTTGGGGGTGGGCCACACACACACACATAAACAAATTAATTTTGCTCACACTCTCTCTCTCTTACACACACACACACACACACTTACTTACATCCACTCATAAAGTACACACTCCCTCCTTTTATCCCCTTTTCAAGTCATTTTCCCCCCCACAACCCCCCAATTTTTTATTTTTGGTGTTTTGGTAGCATTTAATTTAATGATGATTTATCCCTATTTAGTGATACCCCACTACTTGACGACCTTTGTTCCTTGGAATGTAATTAATATCCTACACGCTATGCGTGACATAGTATCCTCGATCATACCACCTAACTATTTGGTGATTTATTATCCTATACGGTGCATATTTCCTTTATAGGCCCCTACCTTTCAGCCCTTCACTAAACTTCTTCCACCCTGCTTCTCCCTCGACCAACGCGCTATTCAATTGCTTCCACAAACTTCTCAGCTCCCATGACCAGCGTGCAAATGCTGCACTACAAGACCTTCATACTTGCCTGTGCTCCTCTACCCTCCTTCTCAAAGTTTCCATCAACCTCTTTTCCTTCACCGTTGATCTGCTCTATCAACTTCCTTCCCTTCACGCAGTGTTGCTTCACAAAATTCTTCTCGGTATACTTCGATTACTGTAGTCATTATAGCTTACATTTCTTTTACAATACTATGAGCACTCCTCCCTTGGTCGCATTGGTGGCCTATGGGGTCAGCCAATACTTTAACCTTCTCAGACCTGCTCTTCCTGTCTATTAACCTTCTCTACGCTACATAAGCAAGGTCCTCTGGCGCAGTGGTTCTCGTAACCTTTTTTTGTTTTAACTGCTGCTTGGTCTAGCGCAAGCCTCAGAGCTTTTCTTCCGTCTTGAACGTGGAACTCATAGTTCTTCTCCTCTTGGCTAAACCTCTCTTGCCAACTGCCTTTGGTTTTTCTTCTACGTGATTTTCTCGGTTCTTGTTTTAGAAGCATTTTATTTAGTTGATGACTTCTTTGCGCTCACCGCCTGCAGCTTCCTATTCAGTGTCGACGAGACTAGTGTGTCTTAACATTTGTTTAGAACTCTTGGCAACCTGTGTCTGCCACGGTAGTAGCGTAAGATGCCTTACTTGTCCCTGGCTCCTTCTGTGCTCCTTCACTTGTTTTCGTTTATGGCGACCTCTTCTATGTGTCTGTGACACCTTTTATGAAACCTGCTTTGTTGTAACGTTACGTGGTTGCTTGTCTTTCACTTGTTTTTTCACTGAGTCAACCTTAATGTTGACTTCAGATTTAAGACTCTTGTGTTCCTTTTAAACTTGCCCCATGATTATTTAATAGTGAAAAAATTAATTGCTTTTAAAGATAATGATGGCCTCTTTACCCTCTCTAAGTATAAACCTCTTCTACTTAGTTATGCTTAGTCTTTCTACTTTCTACTTGTTTAATTTTTCATTGAATAGTCTTTAAATTCTCCTAGTTAATTTTTTACACTATCTTTAGTTATTAGCACTCTCTTTAATGTCCTTGTTTCCAAGTTTTAAGGTTGCAATTTAATTCTTATCAATTGTTTCTTTGTTTGTGTTTTACTCTCTCTCCTTTATAAATAATTATATATATGTACATAACACACTCTCTTTCTAGTTTAATGTATTTAATTTCTTTAATGTTCCTTTATTGTCACCACCACTTTGTCATTGTAACTTAAAGTGTCATTGACTTAATGATTTTCTTGGTTATTAGTGCTTTAATTAATTACTAAGTTCCCTTAATTTCTTTAATGTTCCTTTATTGTCACCACCACTTTGTCATTGTAACTTAAAGTGTCATTGACTTAATGATTTCCTTGGTTATTAATTACTAAGTTCCCTTAATAACTAGGCTTATTTAATTGCCTTACTTAATTAATCCCTTTTCTTTTTTTGTTCTAGTAATTCCCCTTTCTATTTATCTTTCCTTCTATTTATTTGTTTCCCCTTTTTTGTGTGCTTTAAGTAATTTTCCTAGGATTTATATTTTTTTCCTTTTCTAATAAAAGGCTTTCTTGTCCTTCAAATTATGTGCTTATAGTTTTTTTCATTCATTTTCCTTTATAAAGTCAATTGCACTATTCTAAGTTTTTTACTATTCTCTCTTACTTAGGATTGGTGTTAATGTATTTACTTTAAGAATGGTTTTTTCATGTGGACTAACCCCCATGGGATTTTATAACTTATGCCATAGTTGGGTGTGGACTAACCCCCTTTTTAACATAGCTGGGTGCGGACTACCCCATGGCTTGTTTTAATTTTGCTCTTTTACTGTACTAATTTTGAAATATTTCCATAGTTGTAGGAAGAACTCATTTATTTACGAGAATTTGAAAGGTCTATCAATTATGGATATGGAATATCTCTCATGTGACATGTGATGCTACCTTTACATTATGCTCTTATGACATTTTCAAAAATTTACTTGTGAATCTAGACGGTTGTCTACATTCCTTGGTAAAGCAATAACATGCTAGGGGATATAGGCATTACTTGTCTACCCATTTGAAATGATGATATTCTAATACCTCATTTTTCTTGGATGGTGACAGGTAAGTAGACCCTGACCTCGGAGCCTAGACTACCTGGCAGATTCGACATCTTTGTACTAATTCTCTGCTTAAATTTTGCAAACTCAATATAAATAAAAATTATTTTGCTAATCCTCATATTTTCCTTTTACAAATAGTTTTGGATTGTAATATTGTCAAAGGTTAATTCAATTTAGTTTTATTTATTTATTTATTTTCCAAACCAATGCTTTTTATAATTATCCAAATGATTGAATTAATTGTATGGTTCATTTATTGATGGGATTATTAAATCTACACACACACAAACACACAGACACACACACAGGGCCAACACTCTACTTGTGGCCATAATGTGTGAGTAGCAAATTTGATATATACAAAATTTTCCCTACGAAACCAGAATCTAGACACACTATGGCACGAAGATGCTTGGTACAATCTAGATGGGTGGCTCATGCTTCCCCATGTAGAGTACTTAAGATATTTCTATTGCAGCACATAGCACCAAAACTCTCATGCCCAAAGTTATCCCTTTATCCGACAAATACAAGGGATGTCTCATAGACCTAATTTATAAACGATTCATGTTGTCTTAAATTACTACCTTGGGCACAAAATAAAAATGTAAATACAAAACCCATCCCATGTTCTTATAATGTGCATCATCTGAATCCTCAATTAGTATCTTGAAACTACTTCAATTCTCATATGTGTTCCATCACCTATACTCAAAACACACGTATTAGTAACAATTGATTGAACAAATTACCGAGTCAATCAATCCCAACATAGCTTACAATAATCAAACATAGTATCAATAATACTTAGCCACATTAGTATTAAGATGGAATCATTCACAATGCCAATAGCATGGCAAAGCACAAGCTTAGTTAGGCATTCCAAATAACCACACAAAGGATCCTCTAGAACCCCTATATCATCTGGTGTGATTCCATGGAGTATTTTGCCAAAGTCTCCCACTATGGGCCTCATATCATGCAACATTGTAAAAATAAGTGATGAAGAAGCATATTAAGGGGGGCTAGTCAATGGTCATTTTGGAGTAGAGGTTGCTACATAGAAATTACTATAGGTTGTCCTATTGGGAACCACATAACTTAAGGATACAAATTAGTACTACAACATTATTTTAAAAAATAAATCTCACCTATGCAACCACATGATGCAATAGCCAAGTTAGCCCTAGAAAGCATTTTAATGACATGGATTGAACTTTATGGGGCTTTTCAAACAATTGTCTGGACCCACCAAAAGTAAATACATGATTGTAACCATCACTTATGCTTCCAAGGGGATCAAGGCCAAATCCTTGAGAGACAAATCAACTTGGAGCATAGTAGGATTTGTATTTGAAAATGTTACATGTTGCTTTGAATTCTCCATCAAAATTGTGAGAAATAACACAGGCACACATTTCATAAATAAGGGCTTTTGGCATATTGAATCGAGACTTTATGATTCTAGAAAAACATTAATGAGTTATCCATTATCCAATGACAAGTTGAGGCCACAATTAAGATGTTCAAGTCGATTCTCACAAAGATAGTACTGACCATTGAATGAATTGAGACATTATAATATGCCCTAAAGAAAGAATAAGAAGAAAAAAGGAAATTCCACAAGGAGCAATGTCTATGTAACCATAGATTAATGTCACGGTAAAGGTTCCTCTTGCTCATTATTAGAGATTCATGTTCACCGATTGTATCGAGGTTGTCCTTTTTAATTATTATCCTATTGTGAGTTTCTTGATAAATAAGAAAAATGATAACTAGAGTATGGATATTTTAATTTTTCATATTTATATTATATTATATTATTACATCATGAAGCGCTTGAGTATTATCACCTATGTATATATTTTTATATTTTAATCTTCTTATCAATGTTGATAATCATTATGTCATCTGGTTGGCATGAAAGAACTATCTATACACTACTTAAGTTTGTCATTTAGGATGATACCTTTTAACAAATATTATTCAAAGATTAGGTATTGACATATTTGACATTGTGCATGGCATAACAATAAATCTTTCCTCAAGCTATTATAATATTTCTACACTTTTGATAACTTCATTTTACATCATGGATTCAGGATCTGCAAGAGCATGGTGAATTTGAAATTTTCCAATGTAAGCACATCTCATCTATTGTGTTTGTTTGTGCATTTGTGAGCCTTAATGCTTCTTGTAAAGTCTATTGTAACATTATAAGCTGAGAATTAAGGGTGAATCATCAACAACCCATAGCACATGCATATTATTCTATGCATCATCGACCACATAGTCTTTTAAAGACTGATGCAACCCCTTGCAAATGAAAATGATCTCCCCTAATCATTGCTTAGATGCTCATACATGTTTGGTACCCTTTGACTTTGTTCACATTGTGCATACTTTGTAATTGATTCAAAGACAAAACAATTATGTAGATAGTATGTACATCATTTCCATTTTCATATACCAATGCATCAACTGTTGGATTATAATTTCTCGTAACTCCTCAAATGTTAAATTAGTTTCTATCATAGATTTTATCATGTCGAATAAGTAGTGTCCTAGTGCATATGAGAAATTTGTGATACGATCTAGACGATTAAAAGACAAAACTTAATAAATTATGTGTTCCATTGTTGCTTTACCTTTTTTTTCATGGACCACATTAGGGGAATTTGGACTCAAAAAGGGCCCCTTGGATTAGGCCTTTAAGATTTGTGATTATCAAACTAGCCAATGGGAAGGCTTGGGCATTAAAAGAATGGAGGATTTCATATTGGCCTCTCATTGGTGGAGAGACCTCCCTTGGTCCCCACTAGGCTCCCACTTGCCTCCCTCTTGCCCCCACCACCTCTTGGGGCATTTACTCCCCCCCTAGACTTTTGGGCTGGTCCCCCAACCCTCCTCTCTCTATTGGTGGGCCCAAACATTTGTGAGTCTTTTTCCTTGCAAAAATTTTTGAAATTTTCCAAAAGTGTCCCCACTCTCCCAAACACCTCCCAGAAAACCCCCCAAACTATCCCCATTGACTCATGATCTTCCTCTCAGCCTCTACCTCCTCTTAACCTCCTCATAGCCTCCTCCTGCTCCTCTCAACCTTCTCTCAACCTCTTCCTCCCTCAACTTCCTCTCAACCTCTTCCTCCTTCCAACCTCTGAGGAGCCTCCTCCTTCCTCCTCTTAGCCTCCTCCTCTCAACCTCTTCCTCCTTCTAGCCTCTCTCTCTTTGCTTGCTCCCATTCCTTATACAATGGTGAAGCACTCTCCTTCCCCTAGACCAAAGCTATCAATTGAATCTTGTATGAGTCGCATTTTGAAGGATGGCAATGATGTTTGGATTCCTCAAGAGTTTAGGCTAATGTCCTGGGTGACAATGCAACCATGTTCAATAGGTCCATTCAAGGTTTCAAGGAAGGACAGAGCAAAGAAAGAGAAGCATTGGAGGGTCGCATTGTTGGGTTTTCGAATACAAAGAAAGGACTCAAGGTCAAGGTCCAGCACGGTTTAATCGCTCAAATTATATGTCTCTTTTACATGGTATTTTTTGCATTATGGTACTTCATATGTCCATTCTATGCAAATGTATGTGTGTTGAGAAAGGTTGTTGTGGAGAAAGTAGGGAGAGTAAGACATGGGGGGGGGACAAGAGAGAGAGAGTAGGGGGAGTAAGACACGGGGGGGGGGGAGAGAGACAAAGTAGGAGGAGTAAGATATGGGGGAGAGAGATATATAGATAAAGAGAGAGAGAGAGAGAGAGAGAGAGAGAGAGAGAGAGAGAGAGAGAGAGAGAGAGAGAGAGAGAGAGAGTGTGTGTGTGTAAGCAGAATGGAAGAGGGTGAGAGAGAGAGCAAGAGCCAAAAGAGAGCCACACAAGTTTTGGTGGGTGCAGAGCACCGTAATATTCAATGTCATCCATATATATATGTGTTTGAGTCTTGCACATAACTATAGTTAAGGCACAGTGGCCTTTAACCCCCACAACCTCCCACTCAAAGGCCAATGTGCCTTTGAGGGAGAACGACCAGTGGACCTACTATCCAATGCCCATCAATACATGACAATACTCGAACGCTGACTAGGTAGACTATTTGTCATCATATCTACAAGGTTATCATTTGTATGAACCTTGACAAGCTCTATGCGCTTATCCTCAAGTACCTCCCTGATGATATGGTACCTGACCTCAATGTGTTTGGCCTTTGCATGAAAAACCAGATTCCATGCTAGCTAAATAGCACTCATGGGATCACTCTGTAATGTCGGTACACCTGTATGAATCCCCAAATCTCCCACTAGCTGATCAAGCCATATAGCCTCCTTGCAACCCTCTGTGGCTGCTACAACATACTCGGCCTCTGTGGTAGACAAACCAGCACACTTCTATGCATGAGACATCCACGACACTGCACCACTTGCAAAGGTGAACACAACAACCAGAAATGGATCTCCAGCTATCCACATGCCCTACATAGTCTGAGTATGTGTACCCACATCTCTCCTCTGCCAAAGTAGATGCACATCTCCTTGGTACCATTCATGTACCTCATGATGAACTTAACTGCCTCCAAATGTCTCTTTCCTAGATTAGCCATATATCCGCTAACAACTCCCACTGCAAATGCAATGTCCGACCTAGTAGCTATCACATCATACATAAGACTTCCAACCACTGATGCATAAGGAACCTTGGCCATCATGGCTCTCTCTTCATCTAATTTGGGACTATCTTCTTGAATCAGTTTCACATATGGAGGCAATGGAGTACTTATTGTCTTCCCCCCCTCCATATTGAAATGGCAACACTTATGTAACATACTCCTTCTGTGAAGCCAAAGGAGTTTCCTACTCTGGATTTGCATGATGCGCATACCAAGAATATGACCTAAAAGTCCCAAATCCTTCATGTCAAAAGGCCTCATGCAACTTGGCCTTTAATGCATTCAGCTCATAAGTGTTCTTGCTAGCCAATAGCATATCATCCACATAAAGTGCCATGAGTATTAGGCTATTATCCTTAGCCCTTTTAGAGGCAGTGATCAATCTCACTTTTTTTGAAACCCTGGGACCAAATGAATGTATCAAACTTTTGATACCATTCTCTAGGTGCTTGCTTAAGACCATAGAGACTCTTTTTCACCTTGCAAACCAAATGCTCTTTGCCCTTTTCTTCAAATCCTTTTGGATATACCATATAAATTTCCTCATGCAAATCCCCATGCAAGAAAGTTGTCTTGACATTCATCTGCATAAGCTCCATATCCTCTACTGCCACAAGTCCAAGTACACATCTAAGTGTGGTCATCTTCATAACTGAATGCGTTTTTTGCCCAGGTGTTGGAACTCAAGTTTGGAGCAACCATTTGTAGATCTGTCAGTTCCAGTGGACTCAGGAGGTCCTAAAACTTCTATGTTGCTCATCATTCGCACTCCGGTGGAGTTTACAAACAGCTCTGTTTCCAAAAACGTTTTTCAGTCCGTGTGTTGGACCCAGTGACTGAGACCATGGTTTCCAAAACCGTCTGTCCCATTGCGTTCCGGACGCCCAG
Source organism: Dipteris shenzhenensis (assembly GCF_047967505.1). NCBI lineage: Eukaryota > Viridiplantae > Streptophyta > Polypodiopsida > Gleicheniales > Dipteridaceae > Dipteris > Dipteris shenzhenensis. Next base: position 11,582,245 of record NC_141607.1, read on the forward strand.
AAACCCCTACCTGTCAGTTCTTGCGCAATTTGATGGAGGATTTTCAGAGTTATAGATCTCTGTGTATTCGATTTCGTCTCTCTGTTATGCATTTTTCATTCTAAGGTTTTGAAACCTTAGATTTATGCCACATGGCAGTGGATAAGTGTTGACTCCCATTTCTCACTCATCGGTTGGGATTTTGGAGTTCTGGTAGAAAAAAGATATTTGCAAATTTTCTTGCTGAGTCCGATTATGCAATGGCGCCCATGTTTTGAGGCATCTCAAGTTCTATTTTCAGTAGCGGTCATTACCGTGGGACTATGATTTCTTGAGCATACCTTATGCAAATCACTCTGGTTGCAGTTTGAGCAGTGTGCGCTCATTCATGGTATGCATTGGGTTGCAGTGGATGATTTATAGGCCATTTGGATGCATTACGGTCCTTATTGGATGCGTTGATAGGCCCAAATTGCCTTGTGGGATGCTATTTTTTATGGACGCTTTGCACATGGATGCTATTTTATGTTGAGGGACAGCTTTGACACATTGCAGGTGATGCACTGATAGTGCTATGCTCTCTTGGATGAGATATTATTGATGCATATGCTAGTGGACAGTGATTATGCTTGAGTCATTTGGCACTTATTGGCATTTTCTTTTGGGCCAGATTTGCTCATATGGACACATAGTATATGCACATGAGTCAGATGCATCTTTTGATGCTTTGAGCTTTGAGTTTTGGTGATATTTCACTCTATTGTGGCATACACATTTGGGTGCACCTAGTATTTGGTGTGATTCTCTCTTGCAGGCACTAGCATTTGGGATTTTGTTTCATTTGCATCATGGCATCCTCTTCCATGTCTGAAAAGGAGTTTTTCAGCATTAAAAAGTTTGATGGGATAAACTTTTCTTTGTGGAAAGAACAAATAAGGGATGTGCTTATTCAAAAGAAGCAGATTAAACCCTTGGCAAGGATTGAAGCTAAGCCTACAAATATGTCTGAGGATGATTGGAATGAGTTGGATGCATTAGCAAAGTCTACTATTAGACTTCATCTTGCAGAGTCAGTTTATTTCACAGTAGTAAATGAGCATACTACAGAAGATTTGTGGAAGAAACTATGTGCCACTTATGAGAAGGAAACTGCCTCTAATAAAGTTTACCTCATGAAGAGGTTGTTTGAGCTACAAATGAAGGAAGGGGTCTCCATTGCTTCTCACTTGAATGAATTCAATATTATTTTCAGCCAGCTTCAGGCTCAGAAGATGAATTTTGATGCAGAGACTAAGGCAATATTTCTCTTATGTTCATTGCCATCCTCATGGGATACCTTCCGTACAGCTGTCAGTAACTCTGCACCTAGTGGAGTACTGAAATTTGATGATGTTTTGGCTAGCTTGTTGGCCGAGGAGATTAGATGGAAGTCTATGGATGGCAACAAGCAGGGTGCAGCCTTAAATGTGCAAAGGGGCAGATCATAGTTCAGGGGGAAGTCCCAAGAAAGAGAAAAGTCTCGTAGCAAATCCAGGGCACGGAACATTGAGTGTTACCATTGTGGCAAGATGGGCCATATGAAAAAGGATTGCTACAAGCTGAAAAGAGAGCAAAAGGATAAGAAAAAGAATGCAAATTGGGGTGCAAATCAAAAGGAAGAGAGTCCAAGGGGGGACAAAGGAAAAGTGAAGATCGAGGAGATCAATGCAGTCACACATGATAGTGACAATGACGTTCTCTTCATGTCTAGTTTATCTGCAGAGTTGCTTACCACTTCAGATGATGCATATTCCCAGGATTGGATTTTGGATTCTGGTGCTTCATTCCATGTTACTCCCCATAGGGAATGGTTCTCCACTTATGATAGTGGAAAGACAGGTTGTGTGCATCTTGGAAATGACTATGCATGTGACATAGTGGGAGCAGGTGACATAAAGTTTAGTTTTGCAAATGGTTCTGCATGTGTTTTAAAACATGTGAGACATGTGCCTAAGCTGACCAAGAGTCTTATTTCAGTGGGTCAACTAGATGATGCTGGTTTTCACACCACTTTTGGCTTTCAGAGTTGGAAAATTCAGAAGGGCTCTATGCTTTTGGCCAGGGGTGCCAAGTGTGGGACTTTGTATCCCTTACATGTATCAGGGGTATTTAATCATGTTGTTGCAATAACCGAGCAGCCAAGCACTTCTTTGTGGCATTGCAGGTTGGGGCACATGAGCCAGAATGGAATGAAACTCTTATGCCATTTGGGTTATGTACCGCATTTGAGTTTCTCTGATTTTGAATTTTATGAGCACTGTCTCTATGGGAAGCATACTAAATCAGCCCATAAAAGAAGGGGAAAGAAAGAGTTTGAAAAGCTTGATTTGGTGCATTCAAATGTATGTGGTCCCATGCCTACACGGTCATTAGGCGGGGCTGAATACTATGTGACATTCATTGATGATGCAACTAGGAAAGTGTGTGCTTATGCTATAGCTCGGAAGAGTGATGTATTCCAGGTATTTCAGAAATGGCTAGCCTTGGTTGAGAATCAGTCAGGTAGAATGCTTAAATGCCTACGGACTGACAATGGTGGAGAGTATCTCTCTCATGACTTTCAGCATTTCTGTGATACACGTGGGATTAAGAGGGAGCTCACATCCCCTCGTACTCCAGAGAAAAATTCAGTTGCAGAAAAGATGAACCGTAACATTCAAGAAAGGTTGCAATGCATGCTTTCCAATGCAAGTCTCTCTGGTGGTTTTTGGGCTGAGGCAATGAAGACTGCAGTGCATGTGATCAATAGATCACCTAGTAAGAGTTTGGATGGTGGTATTCCTGAAGAGGCATGGAGTGGCAAGAAGCCCTCTTACTCTCATTTGCGTATATTTGGGTGTGAGGCATATGCACATGTGCCAAAAGAGCTTCAAAAGAAGCTAGATCCTAAGTCTAGGAAATGCATCTTTCTGGGTTATGGTGAAAGTGGAGAGATGGGCTATCATCTGTGGGATCCAGAAGCAAAGAAGATCATATGCAGCCATGATGTGGTCTTCAATGAGAAGAAGATGCATAAGGCACCCATGAGGGATGTGGAAATGAGGAGAATCAATTTCCAGGATGTGAATCCACTTGCATATGTTGATAGACAGCAAGCTATCCATGCACCAAATATGCAAGAAATGGTACCACCAAGTACTCCCACAGGTATACAATCAAGGGTAGATGATGGATCATCTATTGGTGGAAATGATGAACCAAATGTGGCTGATATGCAGGTGGGACATCAAGCTGAAATGCCCTTGAGAAGATCTTCTAGAGTGTCTAGACCGCCTGATAAGTTTATTCCAGGGGTAGACTATGTGATGCTTACTGATTGCGGGGAGCCTTCTTGCTACAGAGAGGCTATGATGCATGAGGATCAACACAAGTGGGAGTATGCTATGCAATTAGAGATGAGTTCACTTATGAAGAATAAGACTTGGGACTTGGTTTCTTTGCCACATGGAAAGAAAGCATTGCCATGTAAATGGGTCTACAAAATGAAGGTCACAGGTGATGATGTGCCTAGGTACAAGGCCCGTTTGGTTGCTAAAGGGTTCAAGCAAGAGAAGGGTGTGGACTTTGATGAGATTCTTGCATGGGGATTTGCATGAGGAAATTTACATGGTGCAGTCGGAAAGCTTTGAAGAAAAGGGCAAAGAGCATTTAGTTTGCAAGCTGAAGAAGAGTCTCTATGGTCTTAAGCAAATGCCTAGAGAATGGTATCAGAAGTTTGATGCTTTCATTTGGGTCCAGGGTTTTAGAAGGAGTGAAATTGATCACTGCCTCTACACTAAAAGGGCTAAGGATAATAGCCTGATAATCTTGGCACTATATGTGGATGATATGCTATTGGCTAGCAAGAATACTTATGAGCTAGATGCATTAAAGGCCAAGTTGCATGAGGCCTTTGATATGAAGGATTTGGGACTTGCAGGTCATATTCTTGGTATGCGCATCACACGTGATCAGAGTAGGAAACTCCTTTGGCTTTCACAAAAAGAGTATATTACAAAAGTATTATAGCGTTTCAATATGGAGGGGGGGAAGGCAGTGAGTACTCCATTGCCTCCATATGTGAAACTGAGTCATACAGATAGTTCCAAATCAGATGAGGAAAGGGCCATGATGGCCAAGGTTCCTTATGCATCAGCGGTTGGGAGTCTTATGTATGCTATGATAGCTACTAGACCAGACATTGCATTTGCAGTGGGAGCTGTTAGCCGGTATGTAGCTAATCTAGGAAAGAGGCATTGGGAGGCAATTAAGTGCATCATGAGGTACATGAAGGGTACCAAGGAGATGTGCATCTGCTTTGGTAAAGGAGACATGCGTGTACTTGGGTACACAGATTCAGACTATGCAAGGCATGTGGATAGTAGGAGATCCACTTCTGGTTATGTGTTCACCTTTGCAGGTGGTGCAGTGTCGTGGATGTCTCGTGCACAAAAGTGCGTTGCTTTGTCTACCACAGAGGCTGAGTATGTTGCAATCACAGAGGGTTGTAAGGAGGCTATATGGCTTGATCGGCTAGTGGGAGATTTGGGGATTCATACAGGTGTACCGACATTGCATAGTGATTCCATGAGTGCTATTCGGCTAGCACGAAATCCGGTCTTTCATGCAAAGAACAAACACATTGAGGTCAGGTACCATTTCATCAGGGAGGTACTTGAGGACAAGCGCATAGAGCTTGTCAAGGTTCATACAGATGATAACCCTATAGATATGTTGACGAAGAGTCTACCTAGTCAGCGGTTTGAGTATTGTCGTGTATTGATGGGCATTGGATAGTATGCTCATTGGTTGTTCTCCCTTAAAGGCACATTGTCCTTTAAGTGGGAGGTTGTGGGGGTTAAAGGTCACTGTGCCTTTACCCCGGTTATGTACAATACTCAAACACATATATAAATGAATGAAAAAGAAGATTAGGGTGGTTCTGCACCCACCAAAACTTGTGTGGCTCTCTGTTTCTCTCTCTTCCTCTTCCATTCTTGCTTCCGTTGAGAGCACTCTCAATAGATAGAGTAGAATGGGTCAATCTCTTTTCAGAGTGTCGCAAAGCTGATCCAAGTTGCATAGAATTTGTAAAACCTTGAGTCCATAAAATTATAGAAAAATATCAAAGAATGTGGAGATGCATCTCCAAATGGGGCCTGTAGTAGGAACCTAATTGTATCCTTACCCTTATCAAATTGTATAATCATGCTAGACATGGAGGACACACCTACAACTCCATTCATACAGGAAGTACATACTCTTCTTGTAGCAGAGCAAGAACCAAATGTTGAAGGAAATCTAAATGTGATTGCCAAAGACAACCTCGGAGTGGTCCACAAAAACTCTAGAAAAAGGGAAGCACACTGCAAAGGTAGACACATTGTTTGGCATAGATCTAGCTATGGTTCAAGAAGTAGTTGGTACATCCTCCAAGGGATAGCCCGCCATGGCAGAAGGGGAAGAAGAGGAAGAAGCAGAGGAGGGTATGAAGGAAGAGGTTTCATTGCAAACCCTTCCGTATGTTTTGATTGAATACAAAGAATATTTATTTTCAATTGATATTCAGTATGTGAAGAAGCTAAGGGAGGATGAAGCATTAGGGGCACTCTCCAATTGGGAGAGTAGTATTGACCTGGGCTTTCCAAAGGAGGGGCTTGATAGGTGCACGAATTTGGCGACCGTGTGGACGATTATATATATAGTTTATTCATTATATGAAAGGAAAAAACAATAATATTTTTTTATAATGAAGAACATATTTCAATTATCAATGTAGGAATTATGCTTTTAAGAGATCATTTAAGCTATATGGTACCTTTTGTACAATTTGGATATGCAAGATAGTCATTTTTTAGTTAAAAATTAGAAATCAAGATTTGACTACAAATCAACAATCCATGTGATGCTAATTGAAGAAAACAGAGGGAGAAAAAATGGCTATTAAGAACATCATATTTTCAGTGAACAATGCTCACTATCTAGGGAACTATGAAACAAGAACCAGCAAGTATGGTGGGTGACTATACATCTAGCAAATCCTTGCTCTGTTAATACATAAAAGACACCTGTAGGCAAAGCCTTATAGAAACGTCCCTACCTCTTAATGCTTATTTGAGATCTTGATGTCCTATGCTCTTGTATAGCACACAAGGTGTAGATAATGTCTTGCAAAATGGTAATGAGGGTGGTTTCTAGGGGGACCTAGTGGCCCCCCATATCAATCTAATGTCTCTAATATACTGTTCAAAATAGGACGCTATCAAGGAGGACTTGCATCCAGTACCTTGATCCAGAAGACCCTTTGTCTTGGATCCTATAAGTAGGTGTAATCATGTGGTACATTAGCCATAAGTACATAAGTCATGGGTTAAGTGGGAAACCAGAGGGCTCAGCAATGCTTGCATCAATGGGATCTTAGAGGGTCAGGGTCTAGGGATTATCCTAAGCCTAGGCAATAATATGGAGTGCAATGTTAAGGCCAAAAGGGGAAAAGGGGTACTAAGGTCGATTATGGACACATGGCACTCAAGTAGGCTCCAAGTGACAAGTACTGGTGGGAATAGGTGGGAGGATTCCAAAATAGGAGCTCAAAGTGGAAGGAGGTAAAAAACTAGGATCTCACGTAAAGAATGAGGGAGGAGGTTACATCATGGACCAAATTCGTGGTTAGGTGCTAAAAGCATAGAAGCCCTCCATACTATGGTAGACGTCTCATTGGTATCAGAGCTAAGGAGAATGATTATCTTGAGGTGAAGAATAGTAGCGATGAAAGCATTGCAACTACATATTTTGGCATGATAGTGGTTGATAAAGGAGAGTCACCACCAATAGCAAACCCCAGATACAAATAGACAAGATAGAATATTGATCCACAAGACATGCAGCTATTGTTCTTTGGATCCAACAATTCAAAGAAATATTAATGCTAGTAAAAGTGGATTCTATAAGTTCGGGCAGGTTTTATTTCCCCGTGCCAATGTCGATGCTACCTATAAAGACATGCAACTATTGTTCTTTGGATCTAGCACTTCAAAGCAATCTTGATGCTAGTTCAAAAGTGGATTCTATAAGTTTGGGTAGGTTTCATTTCACCATGCTGATGCTATCTATAAATCATACCTTGTCAAAGAATACAACTTGCTACAGTACAACTTGCATAGCGACTTGCAAATAGGGTATTTGAAGCACCAGAAGAAAGATGTGCACCACCAATAGTCTAGAATTGTTGGAAGATTTTTGGGTTCTCTTTGATAAACTGTACCACTAGGCATGTCTTACATCTCCTCTATGGAGCACATCAGCTTCCAACATGAATAATATTTCTATCGTTACCTCAGACCAGAGAAAGTTGGTTGGTAATTCATAGAAAGGGACATAATCAGAGATTTCAAGACAATTGAGTACATGACTACCCCTTCATCATGCAACTACTAGCTATAGATAAGAGCATATTCTAGGAGAGTAGAGAATTAAAAAGAACAAAGAAGGGAATGCAGCATCTCACACAATCATCATTGGTGACTTTCATCAACTTGCACAAGGAGAAGAGACTCTACATCATTCTAAGGTTAAAAGACCTTAGGGAAAAAACCACCTCATCATTTCTTCAAAACCCCTCTCCAATCCATAGATCTTAAAGCCTCTTCTTTTTCCCCACTTGCCAAGGGTATCCTATTTCTCTCCAAGGCACCCCAAATCATTTTAGCCTCACCTATTTCAAGAAAAAGATCAAGTATTGAAATCGAGGGAATCCGGTGATGCATTTAAGTTGCAAAACGAAGAGCACGATCAAAAGAAAAAGTCGTGAAGAGATCGAATCGAATTCCAAATCCAATTCCAAGACCTCAAATAAATTTTAGGAAAGTGGGCATGACATTCTCTTTCTGTTATAAAGCTTTTTGCTTTATAATCCAAAAAATTCTAATTTTTAAAATGACAACTTAGGAAAATAGATGAAATGATTAGGGAGAGCAAGGAAAGGGCTAGAAAAGGAAATGTGATAGTAGAAGAGGAAACTCATGAGGATACTATGGAAATGGAGGATATTGATTATGGTGACTATGGAATTTCATATTTGGAAATCATTAAACTTGAAACTCGAATGAAAAATATAGAAACACAGTTATGGACTATTAATGGTACATTAAAATCTCTAACGGAAGCCATATCAGTAACTCCCATGGCTCACCGACTCCTCTTAGTCAAGCTAAGAGGTCTACCTCTCAAACCTCTAACATTGTTAAGGACTTGAATCTACCGATTTCCAATGGGGAAGAGAAAGGACGCAGCAAGGATGTGATAAATATGCTCTTGCAAAAATGGCAAGGCTCCCATCGACTCAGGAATACCCCTCCTGAAAATCAAGTCATGGAAGTGAGTCTTTCCCTTGGAAATAAGGCTTATAAATGGTGGATGAGCCTCAGGGAAAATTATAGAATCCGTAGGTATTGTCCTAAATTCAAGCAAGGTTTATGAAATGAGTTTTTACCTAAAAATGAGCCTGAAAGAGCTTAAGACAATTCTAGTACGGGTAAGAACACTTTAGTTTAGTACATAGAGAGCTATAGGGTGCCATTCCTTAAGTTGAATGGAATCAAGAAGTTCCAAAAGATAAGGGATTTTGTGAGAGGTTTGAAGAAACCTACAAGGCTTAAGTGAGAAGAAATTCTCCCAAGACCTTTAAAGAAGCAATTAAATATGCCCAAATATATGATGACACTACGAGGAAATCCAAAGCTGTACCTTTAGAGCAAACTGGTTTTGTTCCTAAGCTCAACAAATTTTCCACTCTAAAAAGAAAAGGGAACTTCAAGAAGGAGGTTTCTCAGGCACCGGTCCAAAAAACCTCAAACACAAAGATATCCTTTTTTGAAGAAAGAGGATTATGAAAAGGCCAAGCAAGAAAATCTTTACTTCAAATGTTTGGGCAAAGATCATGCTACTTGGAACTACCCTAGAAACAAATTGGTTGGAGCTAAAGCCCCACCTTAGAAAGGGCCAAATCCAACCTAGTAACTCAAAGCCAAGAGCTTGATTTTATGCACATGGCCACACAACACTAATCCTTTGCACATTGAAGTCTACAGAAAGCTATAGTATTCCTAGATGATATCCTCATCTATAGTAAAACAAGGAAAAAGCATTTGGAACATTTGAGGAAAGTGTTCCAATTGCTTAGACATAACCCTCCTTTTTTGTAAAAGAATCCAAATATGAAGTCTTTACAAAGGAAGTGAAGTACTTAGGACATGTTATATCCCAAGAAGGGATTCATATGGATCCCAAAAAGATAAGGACCATATTGGAATAGCAACATCCTACAAACCTACAAGAATTATAGCCATTCTTAGGCTTGTCTGGGTTTTATAAGAGATTCATCCAAGACTATGCTAAGATTATTGTTTCAATGAGATGGGGGCACGAATGTATCTTCATATGGGAACCTAGAATAGTTTTTAGAAGTTAAAAAAGTGGTTATAGCATTTGCTCCTGTCTTAAAGGTAGTAAATCCTAATGAACCATTTGTGTTTGAAATGGATACCAGTGACTTTGATGTTGGGGTAGTACTTTTACAAAAGATTTGATAAGTGGATTTTGAAAGTAAAATGTTAGACATGCCCAAAGGAATTACTTGGCATATGAAAAAGAACTGTATGATATAGTCTATGCTTTGAAAAAATGGAGGCACTAATTGTATGGTGCCAAATTTGAGATCATTTTTTATCAAGAAAACATTAAACCAATCAGAGCTTAAAGGTAGAAAAGCTAAGTGGGCTGAAATAATGCAGCAGTTTGAAATCCAATTGACATATCAGAAGGGGAAGTTCAATGTGGTAGCAGACTCCCTAAGCCAAATGGCAATTTTAAATGAATTGAGTTTTACATAATTCCAAAAGGATTTCCTAGAGTCCTTAAAAAGGGAAATGTGAGTTTGATCCTCACTTTTCTAAAATATGGAAAGCAATTATGATGAAGGATACAACTAATCAAGGAGCTTTCATTGAAGAGTCACATGGAAATGGTGACACACCACAGGTTGGTGATAAAGGACTCAAATGGAAAAAATATACTATTGAGGATGGCCACCTACTCTACAAGGGTAGAGTATGTGTCCCGGATAACAATGGCATTAGGCAACAAATTCTTTTCGAATGTCATGATAGTTCGAGTGCTGGACACACAGGAATTCAGAGCATGTATGCGCTTTTGAAGAGGCAATCATTTTGGCATGGAATAGATAAAGATGTCCAAGATTATGTATTGAATTGCCAAAAATGCTAGGTCAAGAAGGCTAAACGCCTTAAGGTAGGAGGTCTCGGACACAGAGGCAGCATGATTCTATGTGGGTAATTGTGGATTAGTTGACCAAGAAGGCTCACTTTATTCCAACCAATGAAGAGGTTAAAACTCCAGAACTAGCTAGGCTATTTGTAGAGCATATTTATAAAATTGTATGGGCTACCAGCTGGTATTGTTAGTGATCAGGATAGCAAATTTAACAGCCATTTTTGGAGAGTTGTATTTATGAGGTTGGAAACTTCTTTGAATATGAGCACCGTGGATCATCCATAGAGTGATGGTCAGACTGAAAGGTTCAATCAGGTCATTATTGAGGATATGCTTCGAGCATATGTAAGTTAGTGGCAAACTAATTGGGAACAATATTTGGCCATATTAAAATTTGCATATAACAATGCCAAACATTCAGCTATAGGTTTTAGTCCATTCATGATGATGTAAGGATTTCAACCTAGAGCCCCAGTTGCAGTGGGACTCAAAAAAGAGAAGGTTCACGTGGCCAAAGACTTTCTTCAGGATATGAATCAAATGCTTAAATTAGCTAAAGATAGCATCAGAAGGGCGAGCAAGAAGCTATGTAACCCCCCACCATAGAAGGTTGGAGTTTGAAGAAAACGAGAAAGTCTTTCTTATGGTATGTGAATCTTCAGAATCCCTAAAGACAGGTAAATGTCCAAATTTCTCCTAAGTATTGTGGACCATTCATAATACTTAAGAGAATTGGAGAACTTGCTTACAAATTAGCCTTACTAGAATGTAGAGTACATCTAGTTTTACATGTGAGTAGACTAAAAAGAAAGTTAGGAGATGATGACAATCTCATTGGAAATGAAGTCCTAGTTGAACTCATTGAATCTGGTGCAAAGGGTAAGCAATCTCTAGAGGATGTTTCCTAATTTTGTTTTCGAGGACGTAAACCATTCTTAAGGGGAAGGGAATGTTACGTCAGCCATAATTACGTAAGTCATGGCTTAGGCAAGAAACCAAGAGGGATCGATAGTGCTTGCATCAATGGGAGCTTAGAGGGTCATGGTCGAGGGATAATCCTAGGCCTAGGCAATAATATGGAGTACAATGTTAAGCCCAAAAGGGACAAAGAGCTACTAAGGTGCACATGACACTCAAGTAGGCTCCAAGTGTCAAGTACTAGGCTAGGTGCGAGGATTCTAAAATAGGAGCTCAAATTGGAAGGAGGTCAAGAATAAGGATCTCACGTAAAGAATGAGGGAGGACACGAGCTCATGGGTGGAATACGTGGCTGGTGGTAAAAGCACAGAAGCCCCTTGTGGTAGACATCTCATTATGTCAATGGAGAAGGCATAACACCCCTCCATTATCCAAGATTCCATGGCCCAGAAGAAGGTTCATTGCATTCTCTTCATCCTATGGGGGGCCCCTTGCCAAATCCTCTATGCTGCGCAGCCACTCCATAGATGGTGTGGGATCATGTCGAGATCATTGTCTGAGCATCGATGGAACCTCCCATCAATGGACATTTTCTCTAGCCATGGGCCAATGGGTACACCCCTATGGGCAACCATTCAAAAGAAATAAGTAATCTTCCTTGGCCGGTGGTGGCTCGCCCAAAAATGCGAGCAAAATTTGGAGATGACCTTCTACACATGCTATTGCTAAATCTTGCCACTTGTTCTTCTTATTTAGAATGACCATCAAGACTTGGAGTTGTCTATATTGACAGTAAATTTTCCATCGAATTCCTCACTTCTGTCTACAACCTTTATGAAAGGGCTTGACCTATAGTACAAGGGCCTATACTGTAGTATGTATTTTATGTATGTACTTTGTGCCAAGCAGCCTCCCTAAAGATACAATTTAGAAGGTCTCAATGGATCAAAGAGGTGTGCATGGCCTCCACTTGGATGATGGCAATAAAGCCGCTATCACAAATCCATAGAGATGGTGTCCTTCTTGCCTCTCTATGTGGCATTGTTGCAAATTTCCAACTTTATGTGAGTCTATCAATGTCGAGTTATCTCTCGATGTGGTGGGGGATGTGGTCTTTGTGTTCTTTGTGTGGATGGGTGCCAATGGTGACTCCTTGTGTTTGGTGGTCACCTGTGAGTGAAGTGCGATAGATTGAACCTCGATTGTACGTGCTTTGGTCCATGTCTACTTTGCTCTCAATCTCTGTAATCCTTGCTCCATCTCTCGTCATCTCCTCCTACTACTAATCCACTTTGCCCTCATTTCATCCACGTCTTCCTCCTCCCCTCCTTGTGCCTGGGTTTTGATCCATACTCAAAGAACCCTATGACATGCATTTGTATTTGACCATCCCTATCTCAAGTGTCATCATCTCCTCCTATAGTCTGACATGCCTCAATAGGGTGTCTCTATGCTCCGTAGCTCTATAAGAGGTATAGGACACACAACTAATCAGGGATTGAATCACCTAGGAAATGATCCCAAACCATGCCCCTCCTTAAAAGATTAGTGATATATCCCCATCTCATAGTATATCAAGCATCTATACATAGAGTGTTCCTCGATCTCCACCCTATGCGGATAGTCTACATATCCTATGCTCTCTAGGTATGCATGCCACCCTATGTGCATAGTCTACATATCCTCTGCTCTCTAGGTATGCATGTTTCCTTCCCTACCTCAACTCCCACCTAATGGGATGATACATGCAACTACACCCAATGGCAATCCTCAATGCATGTCAAACACCTTTATCCTCCAAGTATCTAGTCTGGGCAATCACACAATCTTTTGAAATTATTAGAAAGTAATCATGATAAATTTGGAGCTTGGTGGAGAATTCTTGATTTGTCCCTAGTCTGTGTCGTATGGAGCTAGAGTAGATCCAACTTTATGATACCATTGATCTTATCTTATGCTATCCCTCGTGGAGGGGGAGCCTCAAAACTCTACTGAAAAGGTGAGAGTCGATGTATCCTAATACCTTGTCTAGAACCATCGTGATACAGGTGCATACCAAGCCATACTAATGCTAGTCTGATAGACGACTCTTGAAGCCAATCACGATAGTCTCTAGATACACATAACTGATACCCAATACAAATATGCTCATTCGTAGCCTATGCAAAATGACTCGTACATTCCATGTTATAAATAGGGTGGACATGGTCGGCATGGGCAAAGTGAACTCGAGTGTGGATGGTGGTAGGGGGATCTAGACCTACGTCCAAGTGTGACAACAACGAAAAGAGAAAATGACAGGTATGAGGTGTATACGAAGGCTAAAGACCCCATCAAGTAGTCCACCATACTCGTTCCCCCTCCATGTGTAAAACAAGTAAGGTCCCTAATAACAGCCACCTCTAGAGACCATTATATATGATCAAACAATGTACCATCCCAAACTCTAAATTGCCACCATCTAACTACCTCACTATGCCAAGCTCTATTGGGTCCATATCTACTCTGATATGGTTTGATTCAAACTTGAGTAAACCCTCCATGTGCACATTGATTTCCCCTAGATGCCTTTGCCATGTGGCTACATCCAAATGTCAATGCCATGTGGCCACAGTCGAATGTCGATGCCATCTGAGGGAAGTAGCATATCGCACTAAATGTCGATGCCATGTGGCTACATCCAAATGAACTTGCATTGATGTGCCATGCATGCTTCCCCCTCCACCCCATTAATATGATGGATCACAATGTGATCGAAAGAGAGCTACCACTCCACCAGATCCTTGTACTTCATTGTATCACCTTAGCACCCTCCTAAAAGTAAAGTCTCATGTGTAGTCAATCACAACGAGTAGCCCTCTCTCTAGGCTCTTTTATCTCTTTGTGTAGAACATGAGATCTCTACCAATAAATGTCTCTAATTGGCCACCTAGGTCTCGACAGTAAAGTGTCATTGTTGTAGTTCCATAGGTAGCCTATGAGCACTTCTGTCCCATAGGCCTGGCTTGTAATGTGGTGAGTCTATACATATTCATAATTATCACTAATGATAATTAGGAATATTCCTAATGACCACTATTCCATCTCTTGAGGTAGCTCCTTTTCCCTCCTTCCTTGCTGCCATCACACAAACCATCCCTTCCGTCCTATATTCCTACTGTAACAATGTGAGATCATCATCGAGATAGGTTTTAGTTCCCTTAAAAAGCAACTCACTTCCCCATCCAAACCAATCTTATCACCATTGGCTTTTGTATGCATCAACCTTATCCAATCTCCAAGAAGCCTCAGAGGTCACGTCCACCCCCATAGTGCTTTAACATCCTCCATATCTTCCCTTCTTTGATTTGATGGAAAATCTATACGTGTCTATCAACCATTCCCTTTACCATTTCTACCATACTTCATGAGCTTCTCATTTTATGTTTTAATTCCTTCATTTCCTTGTACGTGTTTCAGGCATCTCCGAAAGACTCTTTTATCTTTATGTCCTATATTTCTCCCTCACGTTGATCATCTCCTTCCCCTATGCTTCCTTTTCTTCCTCCCTTTTGTGCTTTTTCCAATCTTCTTGCATTCTCCCTCCTTAACTCAACATTGTCAACATGACCTTTTTCTCCAATAAATGCCACATTCAAGGCTTCCAAGCTTTCAAGTTTTCCAACTAAAGCAAAACAAAGTTTTTGGAAGTGCATCAAAACATCATTGGTGGCCTTGCTTGGAATGGATTGCTCTATTTTACTCTCCTTTTATGACCCAATAGGCTTTATGGGACAAGATCCTTTTGTGACCCAATAGGCTTTATGGATCCCATGCATAAACTCTACACTACCCATCTAGGAAAGTGAATGTGTTGAATCTTAGTCTAGCCTTTCCATCTGTTGTCAACATTTCTAATATCCACGTTTATATGTCCAAAGATCCAAATCACATCTGATATGCCATACCTATAGCTCATCTTCCATCAATAAGTACAACCTTAAATATCGTTTATGGTAATTTTGTATTTCTAGCTCATGAGATCCTTAAAACATGAAAAGTTGTTTATGCATTTTATGCCATTTTAAGAATATATTTTTTCTTGAGACAACCATGAGATCCTTTAAAAATGAAGAGTTGTTCAAGCATTTTATGCCATCTTAAGAATACATTTTTTCTCGAGACACAACCGTAGTGTTAAATTCTTGCCAATACAAGATCCCTAAAGATTATTTATAGCCCCTATGCAGTGAGCTTATGGAGAACCATATTCTTTCCAATTAAGTTACTATATGGAATTTGTGGGGTTTTTTTTTTTGGCGAGTTTTTCATTTTTTTAAGAGCTTTTTTTGAGTTGTGAATGGAAAAGACATGAAAGGGAATATTAAAAACATACACCTTTGTGAGCTTAAGGGTTTTCTTGCTATCTTTATTTGAGCCTCAAAGTAAGAATTTTGTGCATGGATCACCAATTATGGATCACGTTCATGTCACCATGAACTTGTGTGATGGAGCCCCTAGACTCAACTAGGGATTGTGTTGGCATAGCCCTTGGCCAAGCTCTAGGAATTCTTTTTTAAATCTTTGTTGAAGATAATCTTCCCCTTCACATGAAGCTAATAAGGATGCCCTTTAAGTATCGTTGATTATGCTCTTGTTGAAATTATTCATCATTAATCACCACTAAGTATACATGTCCAAACTATTGATATACAATGATGGTTGGCAAAACATTATGTCCATGTGTAGCATGATAAGTTCAAGCTCTTATGAAACAAAGAATTTTCAACAAAAACTTTTTAAATATGTAAAACTTAGACACTATAACATAATAAATGAATTTGTTCATATTAAACCAATCGTTTTGACTACAAACATGACCATGTTTGGAGTCATATTGACCAAGTTATGGCCAAAATAAGACTGGCTGTCCGAGCCCCCCAAGCACCTCAACCACGTGCTTGGGGGGCTTGGACAGCCAGTCTTATTTTGGCCATAACTTGGTCAATATGACTCCAAACATGGTCATGTTTGTAGTCAAAACAATCGGTGTGATATGAGTAAAGCCATTTCTTGAGTTAGAGTGCCAAAATTCAATATAATTAAAAAAAATTATCTAACTTCTCTATTGAACACTTACAATTGGCAACTTTTAACTAGAAGTAGGAGGCCTTATTGGCATAAAGGCTAGCTTCTTGTTCATAGAGACCTCAAAGAATATCATTATAATTGTCTTTTGAAATTATTTAGAGAGCCCAAAGAGCTAGGTGGAGCTAGGACACCTGGTTAGCATAAAATCTTTCATAGAGCTTAAGAGACCCAAATAATATCTTCATGATTTTCTTGTGACATGGTTTGAGGATTACATATATTGTCATCAACACTGGTGATTAAAGAGACACGAAAGGTCTTCAAGATTAGGATCTATTACATTATTGGTGTGTGTGCCTTGGTTATAGTGCTTGCATGGAATGCAAGTTTGGAATGCTTGCCTTCAAATACGTGATGCTTTTTATGCATGACACAAAAGATGCTTTTAAGGCATGCTGCTAATTAGGCATTGCATTGGTTTGAAGATTTGAAGGTTTTTTTAAAAATGCAATCTTGAAATGATTACCTTCAAATAAAAAATGTATCCTTCCAATCATTGCATTGCTTTGAAGATATACATGCTCCCAATCAGTCAAATGCTCCCAATCACTACATTACTTCAAAGATTAATGCATGTTTAGAATACTCTTAATATGCAACCACACAATAATCTGTCATTTGCAACCCTTATCTTCTTTTCTTGAGCTCTCACACTCCTCTAAATCCATGTCCTAGAACCTTGACAAGTAATCTTCTTTCTGAAGTGATCACGATCAAGGGTTATGTTATAAGTGTTGCTCAACATATGTGAGTCTTATATCATGTGAAGTCCCCCAAGACTTGTGTTATATAATGTTATAAAAAATGACCAAAAAAATCGTCCCCCGAGCTCAGCCCAAAAAAAGCTCGCAAAAAATAAGCACCAGAATTTGTGAAATTGAACTTCCTTCTCATGACATTTTTATGCATTGATTCAAGCAATTTCCAGTATTTAGACGCAAGCTTTCCGATGTTTGTTTAGAATTGTTGCCTTTATTAGCAATTGAATTCCAGGCCCATAATTTATAAGAGAAGAATCTTTAGCAATATTCTATTGAAATTAAAGTCTCATTCCTTTTTTAGCTCTTATAATAGTGCATCTGCTTCCATCTTTAAAAGATTGCAGAAAACAATAACTGCATTCAAGAGTTTTCAAAAAATTACACACATAATACAACATATCAGAGCAGAATAAACACAAATACAATTTGGGCTCCCTTAACCCCTTACCAATCCTTCAAGCTAAGCTCGGTCAAGGTGATTTTAAACAGGCTGAGAAATTTGATTAGCCTTGGTTCTACCCAATGTTACTGTTTAAGCCTTGCTAGCTAGATGCACTAGTTTTAATATTATGTAGAAAAAACGCCTCAAAGAGCAGCATGAAATGTTAATGGCATGCATGCAAAGAGTCAGGCTTGCAGGAGACCCCTGTTATCATTTCTGTCTGATAAAAATGATGCATCTGAAAAGGCTGAACGGAACAGTGCTCGTTTAAGATAAGGTTTACTAATTGAGTTTGAAATCAGGCATTATTACACTTGATTATTGTAAACGCAAGGCATAGAACCTTCAACGCTGCAGGATTTCCACATCTCTTGATATTTATTTCGCTGTGCTCATGGTCCTAGAGATCATTCAAACTTTACTAAGAATGATGCTGCCATGACAAGGTATAATTACTGTTTGTACTATGAAAATAAAGCCAGACTTGCAGAGTCAATGTCCAAATAAGCATTTGCAAAGGACAAAAGTCCTCCAGGCAAAGATTCGCCAACCCAATGCCAAACAGAAACACAAGAATACTTAGCTGATGACTGCTACGGTTGAGTGATGATAGAGCCAAAAAATCAAATAAAGCAAAAATGCAATTAATTGAATACATTCCAGAGTTTATCGATCTTTTTAGCAGCCTTGCTAGACAGGGACATTGAGGAATTCTTCTTTGTGCAGACTATGCTCCCTCAATGGAGAAAAAATCTTGTGCTATATCCAGAAGGTGGGAAGGAAAACGATTTTGCAGCATGAATGCAGTCGAGAGGCTTACATTGCAATTAGCCTCTGCAGAATCTGTGCGAGTTGTGTTTGTAAGTTGATCAAGTGTAACTCCAAGTGGCATTCGCTTGTTTGAAAGTAGACCCGTACTAGGGTTGAAAACTTTAGAAGATTCAGAGCCAGAAGAAGAGCTTGATCCTTTACCTTTCCTCACTTCACACGGGCCATTTTCTAGACTAGCAGATATTAGAGTTCCCCTCGCATGATTTTTGCTAGGAGTGGATCTTCCCCCTGAGAATTCTTTAGCAGCATTTTCCCCCTCAGTCATAGCAGCAGTTTTGGAAGATCGAAGTCGCCTGCTTGGAGAAGGGATACAATCAGCAATAACTGACTTCCCAGCACTGGATCGCATGGCCACCTGTTGCCGATTACTGAAGTTTACCTCATTTTCTGAACTTATAGAATCTCCATTTGCTCGGATTCCTTCATCCTTTGCATGTTGGATATCATCATCTTGCACCTGCATTTCTTCCTCTGACTCTTCCAAAATAGCATCCATCTGAGATCCCTGGTTAGCAACAGCACTTGTCTGGAAATCTGCTTGAAAATCCTCTGAACAAGTTTTATCCTTTTGACTAATTGCTTCATTTCTCGAAAACTTCAACAAAGACAGTAGCATCTCCATGCTTAGTTCTTCTCGAATCACATCACGATTTTGTTCGCTCCCATAGCACACAGCCAATAAGGTCCCAACCAATACTGGTGTCAACAGTGGATCACTAAAGAAAGCAAAAGGAAGGTCACAAATCTGCAGGGAAAATAGCAGATAAAATTAACAATTGAAATATGTTTAACTGCACATAAATAACAAGCCACGATTAGATTGTTTGGGTTTAGCCAAATATATTAATGAAAACATTCATGTACATGCACACATGCGCGCACACTATAATATATGTGTGTGTGTGTGTGTGTGTGTGTGAATTTGTCTTGAAAATCATTATTATCCAAGCAGTATAAAGGTATTTAATGTCCATGGTTTCCAGGGATAACTGAAATTTATCTGACATGATCATCGTCATCACTACAGCATCTCAGTACAACAAAATTTTGACAGTGAAGACAACTCTCCAGTGGTCACAAACGAAGCCTAAAAACCTGTGATGCAAGACTTAACGTGAAGGAGGGTGCATGGAGCATCACCTTATGCAAAATGGTTGGACTTTTGCCCCACCGAAGAACTGCTTGGTTGCCTGGATGCAGTAATGCAAAATATCCTAGCAGTAACAGCGTTTCAAGTAGCAAAGAGGCAACCTATGCATCAAAATGTTTTTAAAGAAGTCAAAAGCCGAGTAGAAGAGGTCATTCGATTCTTTTATTCAAAATCAGATCAAGCTTGTAAAGATCATGCCTATACAAGCTTCAAAGAAAGAGGTTAATATACTGTCAAAATGAAAAGTCATGGTGTGGAGAACATACCTGATCTGCTGGGTTGCTCCATTTGCACGTACAGTGCGAAAGAAGGAAACTCACAAGATGAAAAAACTCCATTTGTAGATCTGGCATTGCCTGTTCAAAAGTAATACTATCAGCAACAAAATGAATCTCAGATCAGAATTGAATAATAAAGCATCATACATGCAAAGATTTTGGCTCTTTATTGATTTAAAGCAGAAGAGGGATGTAACCTTTCCAGATATGTCTCCCTGGTTATAACATGGCATAATGGTTGTTAAACAAGAGGTAAGCAGACCTTGCCCATGGGAAACGATAAAATTTATGACCAGTAGTCTCTCTCTACTTCTCGTATAATTATTCAAGTATGCCTCCAAAGCATGCCATGTATTTATTCCCTTCTGAAGCCAAAATAAAGGGGAGAAACTCCAGAGCATGGAAGTGCAGAGCCTGGCTGTGCTGAGGGGGGTTGCAGAGTCAAAGAATAGCTTGACGACCTCAGCTATAAAGAACCCCATGGAGGGAGTGTTCCTATGTCAGACCAAACCAATGCATTGGTACAGGTATTACCTGCCCCCAACCAGGTCAGCTGATCTGGTTCACTACATATATATATATATATATATATATATTGTTCTCTTCCCATTGGGTCCTCGTTACTGAGTGTTTCTTTTGCCGATATGATAGAAAGCCATACAGAATCATTTTCGGTGAAGTTACCCCTCTTTCTTGCAAATTTTCTGCATCTGAGCCCTCCGTTCAGTGTTTGGCAAGCAAGACAAATAAGCTTCCAAGATAATGAACCTCTAGTACTGCACTCTCAGGATAGTGGCTGCCATCTCTGCAAAGTCTCTCCATTTATTGTATCTTGCTATATTTTGATGTTCCAAGAATTAGATAGGACAACATAGGTATCTCTTTTAAAACAGCTAAATCTATGTGAGGCATTGAGGTGCATCAACAAATTCCAAACCACCTTCTTTCTTCTCTTTTATGCAAACTTCCCCTTCTAGCTTTTGGATTCTTCTTTGCTCTTCATCTCCTCCCTATATTACAGTGGGCTTCCATATGCTCCCAAAACGAGTGATTTTAATATTTCTTGGTATTCCAGTGGCATTTGAAGTTACAATGAAGGATAGATGCGAGTGTGTTAATAAAATCAAGAGAGGTGGTCAGGCCTGCAATCCTCTCTGGCCTGGAGAAAATTTGTGGTGGATCCCTTTTAATACCCCTCAATAATCCACTTTATCTTTTGCTGGAATCCCTCCAAATGGGATCAAGTAAATTGATCAGCATGTTAAGATCTTTTGTCTGATGTGAAGGGAGAAAGTGTTTCTCATTAAAAGGCGTCACCTTTTTGTGTCATCAGCAAACTGCCAGTTCACATCCCTATCTCTTAGTTGGATGCCCCTTACTCCTTCCTTTTTCAGCCTTATCTTGGATAAGACATCCAAGATACGTATCTCTCTCTCTCTCTCTCTCTCTCTCTCTCTAAGATATGTATCTTCCAGTTTCAACTAGGACACGGAGGAGTTGACCCACCAGAGGCCTAGGAGACCTTGTTGATGGAGGTACACAGCATCCGTGAGCATGAGATGGAGCTGACACGCTTCGCACAGGAGCATGTCCGGAGCAGGCTCGTGCCATTCGGGACCAGGCTGATCTCATTCTCAGGCAGGATATCTTGCAGATCCGGTAGGAGGTCACCGCCATACGCACAGTCTTAGGGAGCACTCTAGTTGTTGAGGCACAGATTGCGAGCATGCAATCTATAATTGAGGAGACTACCCTCGTGGAGTAGCAGCAAAAAGCTAGTAAGACTCAACATCAGAGTACGTGGGATCCCATGCACTGAGGCTACACCGATGACAAATGCGACGACCTTCATGACCACTACTTTGGGTGTAGCTGAGCACATGATCGAGAGGGCATCGCGGGTGGGGTGAGAGCCCATCTGAGAGCAGCCCCTAATCATACCATTCCATGACGCTCAGGCACAACTTTCGGCTTTACGACAAAATCAGTCCTACGAGATCAACCAGCGATCTCCAAGACCCCTATAGGTTGAGGAGAGACGCTCCCTATTGCAGCAACGGGATCAAGCCAGCAAGGATGGGAAGTGGGCAGTAGTACGAGATGGACGACTTCTTACAGGCCCTCGTCGGGCATCAGTCCCCCCTCCCACTTAGGGAGGCGGGGTCTATGAAGACTCAGATCTCTGAGACCCTATCCTGCACCATTTGGAACTGTAATGGTACCTTATGGTCAGAACCAGGGAACTTCTCGGAATCCTATACAGATCACGACATAGTCTTTTACACAGAGACACATCAGAGTCTAGAGCACCCACTACCATTAGTTAGCGGGTACACATGGGAGTCTGCTTACAGAGATGAGACTAGGGACACAGAGGGAGTACGAGAGTTAGAGGAGTAGCAATTCTTTACATATCCACCCTTTTGGGGACCATTTCAGTAGAGCAGAGAGATGCACATTCCAGGTTTCTTTGGATCCGGATCCGACACATGGACAGCCGGGATCTGTTTGTTGCAGTATGCTACTTCCCTCCCGAGACCTCCCACTTTGCTAGAGATATTCAAGATGAGGCTGAGACATCTCCATTTGAAGCTCTTTATCAATCCATTGTTGACTTCTTGAGCCACGGAGAAGTTCTCCTAGTTAGGGATTTCAACACGAGGACAAGCGCCCGTCAGATACCACTCCTCGACTTCAGGGATGATTCCATACTACTGCCATACATTGACCTTGAGGGAGCAAGTATGCTACGGGTTTCGGTTGATAGACGAGGTCCGGTCACATCTTATGGACATGCCCTATTGGACCTCGAGAGGATGCATAATCTCATTATTTATAATGGTCTTGATAGATGGCCCGCTTCAGGTGGTCTGACATGCTTTCCACATGGGGGAGGCTCTAGCGTTGTTGATTACATCATAGGACCCCCTGCCTTCACATCTCGCATCACTGCTTTTACTATAGCACCTCTTCCTCTAGGGGCCAATCACACCTAATTATTCTTTAGCATTTTCACTCCCCGTCGCACAGCGCCTTCCACCCCACTAATTTCTTACTTCACCTATCATGACATACGCTTCGACCTGACCACTCACCTATTTACTCAGGCCGTCTGTGCATACTGATCACTTATATTGACTTCATAACCCTATTAGAGGACCGCATTGCCTTGATCACCTGCTCACTACACGAGGCTATCCTTTACGCTTTCCCTCACACCACTCACTCCACCCGCCCACCACCACCTGGGACCGTACCATGTAATAGTTGGTATGATGATGAGTGTAAGGCTTTACGCTGTCAGCTTAGATTCGAAACCAAAAACAATCTTCCGAGCAGAGACGTTACATGAGTATCGTCGTCTGGTACGTAGAAAAAAACTAGATTTTATTCACCGGAACGACGAGAAACTACTGAACATTTTGTTTAGTAACAACTCTAAGGACTTTTGGCAGAGATTTCTAGAGTGACGGTCCCCCTCACCACTCACTGACACTCAGGTCTGGTATAACTATGCACACACACTATATGACATCCCAAATCAGCGAGTCCTTGACCTCTCACATATGCCACGCCCCACATCATGCACCCTCTTCACTAAGAGAGGAGTGAAGGATGCCGTAATGAAACTTCATAATGACCGAGCAAAGATGGGGCTATGCACTGAGTTCATTGCATATGGGATTAACCTCCTAGC
This sequence comes from Dipteris shenzhenensis, assembly GCF_047967505.1. NCBI lineage: Eukaryota > Viridiplantae > Streptophyta > Polypodiopsida > Gleicheniales > Dipteridaceae > Dipteris > Dipteris shenzhenensis. Next base: position 11,605,739 of record NC_141607.1, read on the forward strand.
CCCGATCTTAGCAAAGCTCTTTAAAGAAGCTGTTTGTTTGGGATTTCCATGCACCTGGACCATTAACACTATTTCACCCATCCACAAGGCAGGGGATCCCATGAGCCCAAAGAAATACACAACCATTATGATTGGACATGTCATGTCCAAGATTTATGCATCAGTGCTTGTCAGTCAATTTGCAAAGTGTCAAGGACTTAGAGCAGCACGATAGGCTGGATTCAAGTATGATCATAAAACCATGGATCGCATTCTCACGCTCAGGTGTATCATCGAGGAGGCGAGGGCACAAAAGCAGAGGGTTTACTGTTGCTATGTGGACTTCCGCAAAGCATTTGGTACGGTTCCGAGAGCCCGCCTCCTCCGACGCCTACAGGATTTGGGTTATGACCAAGAGATCATTTGGGCTATCATGGCACTTTACGAGAGAGTCTCAAGTAGAGTCCAGGCAAAGTCTGGGTGGACATACGAGATCATGAGCATTATTGGGGTCAAAGAAGGGTGTCCTTAATCACCTGCCCTGTTTGGCCTCTACATTGACAAGCTCGAGACAGTGATGCAAACACAAGGGAAGAATGGATGCTCTCTTACTGACACGTTGATCCGGACATTGTTGTATGCAGATGACGTGGCACTTTTGCCTTCTTCAGCGCAGAGGGGCTCCAGAGACACCTTGGCGCACTACAATTTTGTTTTGAGTCTCATGATTTGAAGGTCAACCTTGGTAAAACCAAGGTTATGATCTTCAATACATCTCGAGCCGTCATGCACCCCAGGAGCAGTTCATGTTTTGATGAGTCACCTGTTGAGATATTTTCATCATACACATATCTTGGTGTTGAAGTAGTCAGGCACCGCGACGAGAGGATACTTCGATCACGAAGACAGGAGCAGACATCTTCCTTGGCAGATCCCTCTCAGAGCTCTATCACGGAGGTCTTCCTGCTAGATCACATGCCCCATGAGACGAGGCCTCGACATGATCGTGACCCAGAGCTAGTGACTCGACAGCTCAGACAGAGGGTTGACGTGCAAATTGCACTTAGGGATATCCCCTCTCTATTCAGAGTCAGAGCCCCCGGCCAACAGGGGTTACTGTAGCCCTTGTTAGGTAGAGAACTATAACCAAGAGACCAATTTGAGAATGTGCTCCGACTTGAGTAGCCAATTATTATATATGCTCAACACATTAAACATGGGGGGGTAGTCCACACCCATCATTAATCGAAAAAATCATTCAAGGGGGGTTATCCACACCCTTAATAAAGGAAAATCGTTCCACACCCTTAATAAGTGAAACTAATTTGCATGAATTAATTTATTATTAAGGGGAGATATGAATAATTTAAATAAATCAAATGATTGATTTGAATTAATAAAGCTCCAAGGGGGTACATGGAGGGGGGAAATCAATTAGAAAATAAGGGAGCCTTCTAATAAATTTTAAATTGAAGGAAGAAGGAAGAGAATAAGGAACTAAGTAAAGTTATTTAATATATATATATATATATATATAGAGAGAGAGAGAGAGAGAGAGAGAGAGAGAGAGAGAGAGAAAATTGAGTGTAAAAAATGGGAAAAATAAACAAATGAAGGAAAATGAAAGAAACAAGAATGCAGCACCCTTATGGGGATGCGATCTTCCGAGGACAGATTGGAGGAGTTTTGAGCGGCTACACGTGATGATGGGGATGATACGATGTAAGCCCTCAGTCCCCCACGAGATAGTGCGGGCAGAGTTCGCCATGACACCTCTCTAGGTTGATGCCATCTTTCAGACAATGACTTTCATCCAAAGAGTCTGGGACTTACCTCACTCGAGACTTCCGAGGCTGGCCCTGGAGTCATCCAAACGACTAGCAAAGAGCAGGGCTGACACATGGTATGCACGCATATCTGCATGGCTTGCCAGGCATGATATTCAAATGGATAGGCTTCTATCACCAAATTGGTACTTCTCCCAAGACATAAAGAGGAATCTTTAATTAGATTGACTACATTCAAAGAAGATTTTGGCTAACCAGAATAAGCTTTGTTTTACTTTTGCTTTGCATTGGTAAAAGAGAACCGTGGGAACACCCACAAGGGACTAGGATTAGTCCAAGAACCAAAAACGCATGCATTTCACTAACCTCTAATGGGTTAAAGTGTTGCAACTTGTTTGTGCAATGTGTAGGATCTAAGAGAGTGCAAAAAGGAACCAAGAGTGGGGAGAAAAGTACAAAAAGTAAGTCCCACAAGGCCTTAAAGCATGGACAAGGGGGCGCCTCTTTAAAAAGAGGGCCATGAGATTAAAAAAGGCGCCAAAAGCACCAAATTTAAAAAGAAAGCCTAAAAAGCTTCGCTTTTATGTAAAAGTAGCTTTCAGAAAGCAGGCCCTAGCTTTTGGCTAGGCCTAATCTATAAAAGAAAGGCCCTAGGCCCCCCAAATGCATTGAAAAGTTGTACTCAGCTTCATGCTCTTCTCAGAGCCAGTTGTACAAAGTCTTTTCTATTGCAATAAAGACCTTCGGGGGTCCAACCCTTATTAATGGGACCTAGTGCCGTGTTCTCTCTCTTCTTCCCTCTAGTCACTCTCTCTCTTCATGGCGATTCATGTACCAACTTCAACGTTCAATTATGATTGCTGATTGGAGTTTCCAGATAGTATTAGAAATCGTTTTTGAAGTGCTAAGACTCAAATTTGCTGTGAATTGAATATTGAAGCTATGTCCTAGCTCCGGAACGGTTACAGTGGTATCAGAGCATAGGTTCTTTCTAGAGAGTGACGATCCAAGGTCACGAGACAAGGAGGCAATCCTAAGAAGAGATTGTTGTTGTGATCAGTGCTTATCCAGGCTGTCATTAAGGAGAAGAAGTGTCAAGATGCTCAGCTTATGAAAGAGAAAGTCTAGCGATTCAGAGCATCTCCAAGCACACCTTCTCATATGGGTGCTTAAGTTTCAGTAACTATCCAGGCAAAGTGACGATCTCAGCTTTACTTTCGCCAAGAGGAATCGTAGTAGGCATCAAGCCTTGCTAATCCAAGAAGAGGACCATCACTGCATATTGTGCTGATTGGCGTGGAGTGTGATTCAAGAGTAAGAAAGCTTTCGGCTGTTCAAGATCCCATGGTAAACCAACATAGCGTATGACTCATCTCATTACAAGTATGCTTCAATTTCCCCATCAGCCATAAACCAAGAAGTTGGGACAGCTAGACCAGATTTTCCATTGAGATCAAGACTCAGGTCGCATGATTGGATGGGCGTAACTAGGTCTCGCATCAAATGAAGTCCATAGGCTAAATTAAGCAAGGACCGCATGCAACGAGCTATCTACCTATTCCGTATACTACCCCATATTTGCGTCGACGATATCCAAAGCATGGCTTTATCAACTTCTATGTTAATGACGATCCCAAGCGCAAGTGACTTTTGGAAACCTGTTGCGAGAGAGAGAGAGAGTTTCAACAGATGCTTCAAGTGCTTGGAGAGCTAGTGTTCAAAGATCAAGCGCTCAAAATGTCTAGCATATACCCCAAGATTGGGCGCATAGCTTCCAGCATAGATATCCAACATATGCTCGCCGAATTCACCCAAAGACAGCCCTGGATGTGGCGAAACCCTCTGTGGGAAATTTGACATGTTCAAGATTTGGGAGAGCGGTGAAGTATTCTCAGCAAGTTTTCACTCCAGTTTCCAATTTGATCGCAAATCAACTCCTTTGATTAGATCGCTACAAATATTGGTAAGGAGACTAGCGATTCAACAAAAGAGGTAATTCAATCAACGAGAGATAGCTTCAAGTCACCACCACCTCTTAGTTGAAGCTTGTCCTTGGACAAAGTGGCTTCAGAGATGTTATGGGACATCTAAAGATAAGTATTTCTTTCATGTTTGTTAAGCTTTCCTTATTTTGATTTAAAGATCTAACCCTTGTATCTTGTCACAAGGAAAGAAGTGTGTTGTTTCCTTGATTGCTTCATGAATCAAAAGCCAAGGACACAAGAATGCTTATACATACATATGTGGTCCTAAAGTATTCCTTGATGGGACAAGCTAGTTATTCCGAGTTATAATTCAGTTTTGGAGGATTCCAAGTTATTGTACACGAGTGATATAGTCTCTATTATGGAACCAGTTTTTTGTGACCTAAGTGGTCATTATTTCTTTGGTCTCATCAAACTTTTGTATACATGGTACCATGACAAAAGAATCTCAAAGTTATTATATCCAGTTTATCTGGTTTGAGCAGCTTATACCAAAGAGGAGAAGTGTCAGAGACTACTTGTATATCTTTTAGTATGTTCAAAGTTGGTAAGTTGATAGTCATGCGCCTGATTTTATGACCTTCAATTAGGGAATTGAGTTCTGATAAATAGTCATGATAATCAGTTATGTTCTTATGGGGGATGAGATGATCAAGCATCAGATCCTTTGTGGTGGAATTCCATGTGGTCATTATTGACCAAGTATTTCAGTTCCAAGTTATATTATCTCAGTTCCAGAGGGGTTTCAGTTATGAAATTCAGTTTTGTTGTTTTCTTGTGGAGCATGGCATGCTCAAGTACCAGCTCTCTATATAACAGTAATGATTTTTATCATTCCACAATTCCCTTATTGGGAATTGTGTATAAAATAAACAGAAGTTCTTATGAGGCGCATGATATATTCAAGAACCAGTTTTTTAATGATGACAGGATTCTATTTGGTCACTATTGGCCTAGTATTTTCTTTCGGATTCTATTATCCAATAGTTTCTATTGGGATTTGTTTTATACAAGAACTCTTATGGTTTCTCATGGATTATTATGGCCAAAGCGACAGAGTTTTACAGTTCATCTGTCAGTTATATGTTCTTTGCGAACCCTCCGCGTTTACATCTGACCAGCACAGTAAGTGCTTGGTAGGAAGAAGACCTTAAGAATTGGGCGCTGGGAGCAGTTGTGCAGTGAATGGAATCTATTTCAGAATAATTCTTTCCCAAATCAATCCCAAGAAGAGGTTCACACTACTTGGGAACAGTAACAATATATCTGCAAATCACTCCATGAGAGAAGACTCGAGGGGTCCCTCAAGAAAAGAAGACAAAGAAAGGCTCCGGAAAATATATAAGGCTAAGCATCTCTTTCATGTTGACAAAGTTTGACTTATGAAGATCTAACCTTGTATGGCAATGCAGGGAGAATAGTGGATAGTTTTCTTGAATTTGTTTCAGGGAAACACTACTCATAAATGAGAAGTCTTTAGAGCCTGATGCGCTCAAGTATTGGTACAAGTGATCATTGGCCAAGTGTTTCTTTCTCTTATTTGGGAATTAAAGCAGCCAAAGAAGTCGAGGGGAATACAGATCCCTTAGAAGAAAAAGCCCGTCTTATTACGAAACTATTGAGGTTAGCTGCAAGGAAGATGATAAGTAGAGTATGGAAAAACTGATGGATTTCAATTATTAGAGTCTTATGACTGTTTTGGAGCACTTTCCTTCCACACCAGCATAAATGGCAAGAGTCAAGGCCTGTGAAAGGCAAGCTGTCACAAGGACGTGAAAAGTGATGTAAAGTATCTTAGTAACTCAACCTACGCTTAACCCAGGGTTAACCATGGTTAAGTGTTGTAATGGTTTGGCCGTGAGGGACTGGCTAGAGGAAGTGCACACTTCCTAGAAGTTCCTAAGGGCAAAGTCTAGGTGCACCACCAGGTCCTCGGGGCAAGGCAAAGGCTTTAAAAGAGGGGTCTAAAAGTTGGGCCCAAGGACAACCAATGTTGTCCTTGGTATGGGGGTTCGGACTTTAATGAAGGGACAAATGGTAAGGAGGAAGACCATTTGTCATGCATGGGTATGCATGCCCTTCCCCCACCTTCCATCTCTCTCCCCTCACTCCCCCAGAGGTGTTAAACGTTTTCAGTTGTTCTTGTGCAGTTTTTGAGCTATTTGAGCTGTTTCAAGCCTGTTTTAAGCCATTTTAAGCCGTTTTAAGCCATTTTGACTGTTCTAAGGCTCAGTACACACTTCTAGGAAGTGCCAGAAGTCATTTTTGAACTTTCTGAAAATTTTCATACAGATTGTACGGACGTCCGTGCGGGCGTGTTCAGCTGCCTCTAGCAGGTGCCCGGGGTTGTCTTTTGCTGTGTTGGACCTTTGTGCACATGTTTCTGGCTGCGTGGTGGCTTTGAGAGCTGCTCTGGAGCTGTTTTGGACCACTGCAGGCTGCAGGAGAAACTTTCCTTGCTGCTTTTGGAACCCTCTCTTGGGAGGACTCAAGCACAAATCCCAAGGCAATCATTTCGGGGCAGATCTGTGAACCATCTTTCCTCTACAGCTCTTTCTTGTTCACCCTCTGCTCTCTACCTTCATTTCTCTCTTTTCCTAATTGCTGGAAGACACTTGCACCCTACGGGGAGCCTAGACAAAGGATAGGTGCGAGGAAGGAGCTCGCCCCTCTGCCACAGACAGCGGAAGTTGGTTCCAGGTTTTGTTTTTCCTTGTTATTTCTTGCTTTGCAGCTTTTTGCAGTGCATGCGTGTTGTTTGTAGTCCTTTCAGGACTCCTACAGGTTCTAGCAAGCACCCAGAGGCAAGGGTGATCTTGTGAAAGGCCTAAGGACAGTCTGGATGCATCTGATATGATAGCCTTGAGCTCATTTTGCCAGTGGTTTGGATGCCTGAATGCCTCTAAGTTGTGTCAGATCAGAAGTGAATGCCTAAGTATGCCTTGCCAGTGGCCATTTATGAAGTTTTGACTGAGTACAGGAGATGATCACTGCCCTTTTGTTTATCGAAGGCCGGTTTCAGTGGTTCTGAGGCCGGTTTCAGTGGTTCTGTGCCTGAGTCCTCCTAAGAGAGGGTGCCAAAAGCAGCAGGGAAAGTTCCTCTTGCAACCTGCACTAGTCCAGAACAGCTCCAGAAGCCACCACACAGCCAGAAACATGTGTACAAAGCTCCAACACAGCAAAAGACAACCCCGGGCACCTGCTGGATGCAGCTGAACACCTCTGTACGAATTTCGTACAGTCGTATGGATGTCTGTGCAGTCCATACGAAAATTTTCATAAAGTTCAAAAATGACTTCTGGCACTTCTTAGAAGTGTGTACTAGCCTTGAAACAGTCAAAACAGGCTTAAAACGGCTTAAAATGGCTTAAAACGGCTTAAAATGGCTTAAAACGGCTGAAAACAGCCTTAAAGCAGCTCAAACAGCTCAAAAACTGCACAAGAACAACTGAAAACGTCTAACACCTCTGGGAGAGTGAGGGGAGAGAGATGGAAGATGGGGGAAGGGCATGCATACACATGCATGACAAATGGCACTACCTCCTTGCCATTTGCCCCTTCATTAAAGTCCTAACCCCCATACCAAGGACAACATTGATTGTCCTTGGGCCCAACTTTTAGACCCCTCTTTTAAAGCCTTTGCCTTGCTCCTAGGACCTAGTGGTGCACCTAGACTTTGCCCTTAGGAACTTCTAGGAAGTGTGCACTTCCTCTAGCCACTCCCTCACGGCCAAACCATTACAACACTTAACCATGGTTAACCCTGGGTTAAGGGTAGGTTGAGTTACGAAGATACTTTACATCACTTTTCACGTCCTCGTGACATACCGTCCTCTTAAAACAGCAAACTACCTAGGTTGCTGCTGCTGAAAAAGTACAAATAGGCAAAAATAGCCCATACTAGAATATACATCATCTGTAAGATACAACCTGCAATGATAATATGGGCTAGGAGAGCTCGAGAGTCCATCCATACATCAATGCATCACGAACACCCATCATGAAGACCTCACGGCAGAAATACTGTCAGCAAGCAACATCTTGGGTGAGACAATCGGTGCCACCAAGCGATCTTCAGATATATGAGCAGTCTCAATCAAGGAAGGGGAGGTGCTACCCTCCTCTTGAGCACCAGGCAATGCTCCAGATCTCTGCTCTGCTGAACCTGTAGGAGCCTGTACCGTAGTTGGCGCAAGCTGAAACGCATCGAGGTAGAGCTGCAAAATCTGAGGTGAGTCTGCCAGGTGACCCTCCTCCATCCACCTCGCATCCAGTGCAGGATAATTCCTGAACTTCACCAGGTAGCGACGGGAAACTCTACAGACTCACAGGATAAGGTAGATGAGGCAGAGGAGCTTGATCCCAATGCACTTTTTCAGCTACGAATGCAAAGTGTAGCGGGAGCCACTTTCGTGTTGGGGCTATTTTGGATACAAAGAATAAAACAATCACAATCACTCACCATGGCAAGACCCACGTTCTGGATGCTAAATTGAAGGGAGAATCCATCCCTGTTGTATCTGCTTCTGCCATCGGCAACGTAATGAAAAAGCATCTTTCAACGTACTTAGTGTTTGCATCTGAAAAGAAGTCAATAGAAGAAGAGTCTCATTTTTCTAAGCTGGAAAAACAGCGGACAGATTTTCTTTTTCAGTTTAGGGACTGTTTTTTTTACTCACTTCCACAGGAGTTGCCCCCTGAAAGGCTAGAAGACCACACGATAGATATATAAAAAAAGGGTCTGAATTTGCCAAGAAAAGAAGGGAGTATGGCTGCCTAGAGCTCTTAAAGAGCAAGAAACGCCAAGAAAAGGAAGGGCCTATGGCTGCCCAGTGCTCTCAAAGAGCAGGAAATGCCAAAGAAAAGTAAGAATCTTCGTGTGGAGTTCAAGTGTTTGATACAGAAAAAGGGGCGTGTGCCTGGCTAGTGCCTTGGAAGACCAGTCAGCCAGAAGGAGCAAAGAATGCCACAAGACCTCAACGATCTAAAGTTACCAAATTCCAAAATCCACTTTAGATGGAAGAGATGGAGGAGATCCTCTAGCAAACAGACTGCATACCGCACAGAGAAGAAAAGCACCCAGAGGTAAGTTTATCTCCAAGTATCTTGCCAAGTACCAGAACTATTAGGCAATTGATGCCAAGACAAGAGGTATCCTCAAGTTTTACAGCTGTATCAAGAATCTTTTCAGTTGAGGAAAACTGATTAGAAGCCGAGGGGATGTCACCAAATTGGTACTTCTCCCAAGACATAAAGAGGAATCTTTAATAAAATTGACTACATTCAAAGAAAGTTGATTTTGGTTAACTAGAATAAGCTTCATTTTACTTTTGCTTTGAATTGGTAAAAGAGAACTATGGGAACGCCCACAAGGGACTAGAATTGGTCCAAGAACTAGGAACACATGCATTTCGCTAACCTCTAATGGGTTAAATGTTGGAACTTATTTGTGCAATGTGTAGGACCTAAGAGAGTGCAAAAAAGAACCAAGAGTGGGGAGAAAAGTATAAAAAGCAAGTCCCACGATGCCTAAAGCATGGACAAGGGGGCGCCTCTTTAAAAGGAGGCCCACAAGATAGAAAAAGGCGCTAAAAGCACCAAATTTGTGAGAGTAGCTTTTAGAAAGCAGGCCCTAGCTTTTTGCTAGGCCTGGTCTATAAAAGAAAGGCCCTAGGCCTCCCAGATGCATTCAAAAGTTGTGCTCAGCTTCATGCTCCTCTCAGAGCCAGTTGTACAAAGTATATTCTATTGCAATAAAGACCTTTGGGAGGTCCAACCCTTATTAATGGGCCCTAGTGCAGTGTTCTCTCTCTTCTTTCCTCCCAGTCACTCTCTCTCTTCATGGCGATTCATGTCTTCAACGTTGAATTATGATTGCTGATTGGAGTTTCCAAATAGTATTAGAAATCATTTTTGAAGTGCTATGTCACCACAATGTAAATATCCTAAGTCAAAGTACAATTGACCATTTATCTGATCATAATTAAAGAGTTTTCATATGTGTTAATTATGGTCAAAGAGTTCTTTTAATTGGTCAAAGCAGTGACTACGGTCAAAGGTACTTGAATCTGATCAAGTAAGCCTGACTTCGGTCGGGGAGACTTGGTTTATTATTAAGAGGGTTAACTGCGGTTAACCAGAGAACGAGTATAGTTTCCAACAACTCAAGCAAGCACTCACTACCACCCCTGTTATGGTTATTGCTAACCCAAACCTTCCATTTGAGGTCATGACCGACGCTTTTGACATCACTACAGAAGCAGTCTTAATGCAAGAAGGCAGAGTTATTGCTTTTGATAGCCATAAACATTCCGATATCCAAACCACAGATACCCGGTTTATGATACGGAGTTTCTTGCCATTGTACATGCTTACCGCTCTTGGAAACATTATCTCATGGGAGCCGACTCGGTGGTAAAGACATACCATCACTCTCTAAAGTATATCTTTACTGAGCCAGTAATGAACGCTCGCCAAGCACGCTGGGTTGAGTTTCTGGCCAACTTTCACATGACCATTTAGTACATTCCAGGACTACGCAATGTAGTTGCAAATGCTCTCAGCAAGTTAACTCTAGCATCAGCTATGGTAATCTCTACATTATCTGTGGATGTTTCGAATTCATTCAAAGGGAAGTATCTCAATGATAAAGACTTCGGCACAGCAATACAAGTTCTTTCGAAAGATCAAACTTCTACTTCCGAACAGAAGCCTATTCTTATACAGATGACCTTCTATATTATCAAGATCGCGTCTGTGTACCACATGACAAGGATGTTCGACGTCTTTTGTTAAAAGAGCATCATGTAGTTCGTTATGCTGCCCATCCAGGCATCAACAAGACTTACAGGTTACTCAGTGCAACATACTACTGGCCTCAGATGAAAAGCGACGTCATCAAAATGGTTACATCTTGCTTATCTTGTCAACAAATGAAAGCAAGCCAATGATTTACAGCAATACTTTCAAAATTTACCATGATATTTTCTACACCAGCTCATTATCTCACCAGGGCTTATTTTGAGTGGGAGGGAATGTCACGATCTGTGACGTATTCCTTTCTCTATACCTTATGGATGGTTTGATGAATGGACTCTTGTGGAAAGGTATGCCCTTTCGACAAGACACTTCCTATGAGGCACAACCCTTCACAAGAGACACATTCTATTGAAGAGACACTACCATTGTAATGTACCCTCTCATCAAGGGTCACACCCTTCACAAGGGGTACACACCTCTTCATGCACATACACTTTGGAGTACACACCTTTTCACGTGTGACTCTTCACTCTCTATATAAGAGAGGCCCAACTGTATGGATGACACACTACAGACACTCAAGCAATACAAATATTTTTTGTTCTATGCTATTTCGGTCTCTTTTATGTTCCTTAGCACATTTCTAAATATAGTAAATCTAGGATTTCTTACATACCTAGGCTGCTGTGACAGCAAGCCATACTTTGTTCCTTGAAGAAGAAGTGGCTGGTTTGCAATCCTCTCATCAGGCTCTTCTGTCACCTCAGGGTCGAGGCCTCGACCCTGAGGTGGACATGCAGACGTAATGTTTATCTTTTTCTCAGCTGTATATAGCTGTACAAAACATCTGTAAATATGCTTGATGGATCATTGTTCAGTGTCTCGTCCAGGGTAAATACTTGAGTTTGCATCTGTTTATGCTCCTCAATCTTCTCGTCAAAGAGCCTTAATTTGGGAGGATATGCAATAGTATCCTTGGAGGCAACATGCATTTCTTTGTGGGGATTTTAATAATGCACCGCTTCAAGGGGATAATACCTTGGGTAATACTCACATGCTGGCATTAGAACGTCAACATTCGTCTCACTTGATCTCTCAGCTTGATCTTATAGATCTTTGGTCGGAGTTGACACCCATGTTTTCAGGATATACCTTTCAGCATAATGCTCACTCTGCATATCGGGCCGAATTGGGCCGTTGATACATGCTAAATGCATAGCCATATGATGCTTATACTTGTCAAATATGGGTGGATTATGCCTTCCCTCATTCTGACCATGCTCTGTTATGGCTAAGGATATCTTTCGTGGGACATCACATGACAGGCTGCCAAATAAAAGACTTCTTATAGTTAACAATAAAGAGTTCTTTAAAAGTTTACATTATAAAAAGCAGACTCAGAATATCTCTCGGGTTTTGACATCTAATGGTTTTTGGACTTCATCTCGGGCACAACATGCTCAAGCATGTGTCGATCCTTTTTGCCGACAGTTTGGGAGTCTCGAGTCCTCTTTGCAAGAGGTTTTGTTGGCAAGGACGACAGTTACTACATTATGTTTCTCCCATTATTGCTCCTGATCGGGCTCTTCAACTTGAGATACCTTTTACAGAAAGGGATCTTCTTGATGCTTTGAAGTCATGTTATAGATGGAAATCCCCGGGCTGGGGTGGTCTTACAATAGAGTTCTTTCTGGCCTACTAGGATTCCCTTAAGCATGTTTTGTTGCATATGACTAATACTGCCTGGCAGAATCAGCAAATGGCACATGCTTGGAAGAAAGGCCTAGTTAAACCGATTCCTATTATAGTCATGCCAGTCTTTTATAAATTGATTGCCAAAGTGGTGGTTGATAGATTAAAAGGTTTCCTGCATGATGGTCTACATCCTACCCAATATGGCTTTGTTCCTCGCAGAGACATCATTGATAATATTGCAAGTGCTTATGTCGGGAGAGAATATGCAAAGTACACCCAGCAGGATGTACTCTTGCTGCACCTTGCGTTGCTAAAGCATTGATACTGTGCAGTGGGATTTCATATGCAATCCTTGGGTTTGGGGCATCAAATGCAATATGTTATCTATTGGTTATACAGTGATAGTAAAGCCGCGTGCATCTTATCGGGAGATATTTCCGATGAATGGACTAAATATAAATTAGTGAGACAAGGATGCCCTCTTAGTGCTTTGCTTTATGCCATAGCTACTCATTCGATGCTCTGCTATATTGATCATCTTGTGGCTATAGATGTCTTGCATGGTGCACACACATGGAAGAAAGCCCATGATTGGGCATAAACACAAAATCTGATCTTTCGCAACTCATGAAGGCTTTATCCTTCTATGGAATAGCTGCTAGTTTGCAGGTGAACTTTCAAAAGTCTAAGCTTCTGCCCTTATATGCTAAGGATTGGCATAGATTATTCTGGCCGGGAAAAATTGTCTTGCCCAATCAGCTTGTTCAACATCTTGGCTATCCTTTGGGATGGAACATCACTCGCCCCCGTCAGCAAACAAATTGGGTGCTTGCAAAGCTTAGGAAGAAATTGGAATATTGGAAATTAGCCACTTGGCCTCTCCATGTTTGGCTTTGCATTGTGCAATCAATTTTGGTGGCTTATATTCAAATTTTCTTGCCTTTGATAATGTTAGATAAAAAAGACATTTCTTCTTTCATCACTATTAGGGAGACTTTCTGCTGCTCAAAACATGGCCATAAGAGTATCAGATTACTCTCTGTGCAGCATCTATGTTCCCCAAAATGCATGGTGGCTTGAGCATATTGAATATTCATATCCATATTAAGGCTCACAAGAGAACAATGATGATGCAGATTTTACAGGGTGATCAGCCTTGGGTTGCTATGATGTCTCATTTACTTTTGGAGTTGACTACTACTACTTTTTGGGCACTGGCATCCCCCTCTATGGGACTTCATTCTAGGTTATATTGATGGCACGGGTAAAAGGCTGTCCTTTTGTTTCTAAAATGCTATTGGCCTCAAAGGAGATTATTTCTCATCTCAAATGTAACGGTCGTGACTCTCTGCAACCCCTTTCTTTGCAGGAGCTTAGGCACTCGTATTTTGTTTCATCTAAGGGCATCACTATTGTTAGTGATGTACTTCATGATGATGGTACTTTATTGCCTTTTTCTTTGGTGGCCAGACAGTATAGCTTGGGCATGCATTATCGACCCCTCTGGCACTCTCTTTCTCAGATGCTTCATTCTTTTTAACCAATGCCCAGGTTGGAGCTTATGTATCGCCTAACTGATTGGTCCTTGCATCACCAGGATTCCTCCTGCCCGGCCCGTTACGCCTGGCTAATACTTCAGTGGCTCGTCTGTACAGGGTTTTGATGCCTCCACCTTGGATATCGCATCATGCAAATCAGCTTTGATCTTTGAATCGCAATGCCAAATGGTGGCACAAAAGATTGCAGCAGCTCTGATCCTGCAAACTACCACTTTGTTGTCAAGTTTTTCTATGGCGAGTGATGCTTGGTGTTACTCCCTTTGACCTTCTCTTGGCCCGTAGACATATTGCTCTTGCTTTATGCCACAGATGTTTGGCTCCCAGGAAATCCTTGCTCCATCTTTTTTTTATGTGTACTATCACTCATGACATCCTATTATTTCTTTAACAGCACCTCCAAGCTCGCTTTCCAACTGCTTCACTTGGCACGCTTTTTTGGATCTTTGGCATTCAATAACAGCGCATGGAGTATGATCTATTTTTCATGTGGGTTCGTTATTGGGCGCTCTGGACTCTATGGAAAGACAGGAACCATGGAGTCTTTCAAGAGCCTACTTCTTCCATGTTCTCCCTTTTCCGTATGTTACGCAGCCAATCCTTTTATGATTGCATATCTGTTCATCAGTTAGATTATATTGTCTACTTGTCCTACAATGAAATTTTTTGATCTTGTATTTGCCGATCTTCACTTTGGAGACAGCCCCTTTGTAATATAAAGACACATGAATTTCACACAAAAAAAAGTGTGTGGTAATAGTAAGTTCTCTCTTTGGAAACTGCTTCTTGTAATATAAACAAATATGGATTTTGGGGTGGGGGGTTGTGGGGGGGTTAAAGAACTATCATTAAGAAGAATGTACATTCGTAGCCATCCGAAAGTGAAACAGCTACTACTCATAAATTAGACGAAGGTGAAAAAGACAGTAATAGCTGCTTTAGTGAAGAGCGGCTAGTATAACAAAACTAAAAGTGGTGGATGAACACTTCTAGCTGGGCGGAAGGAAGGTCTCCCATGAAATGCGCATCCTCAGGGAGTGATGTAGAGAGCAACGGACGAAATAATAAATATCCACAGAGGAGTGTCCGTACATCTGAGAGCTACGAGCATGATATAAAGACCACAGTGCTCAATAACAACACCAACTGAAGAACTGAACATAGTTCGGTGTGGAGACATATCTCCCAGTGCATGTTTATCCTTGGATGCCCATGCAAGGTTACCAGAGTCTTATTTGGCGCATACCCCCACACACACATTTTTTTGTTAAAGAAAGTATGTATTAATAGAAAATGTACATTCAAAGTTGCTCCAAAAAGGAGCAACTTCTACAAACAACTAAAAGCAGTGAAAGAAAGCTTCTAGCTGGGCCGGAGGAAGATCTCCCTAGGCATACGCATCTTGGAGGGATTGATATGCAAGGAGGATCCGAAAAAACTTTAAAGATCCACAAATGAAAACCCATATAGGTGAGAGTTCCAGGGATGATATAACGACCATAAAGCCCGGTAACGACACCATGCAAACAGTAATTGCCACAAACACACACACTTCTTTTTATTTTGGTGAAAGAACCTTTCATTAAGAAGAATGTACATTGATAGTTGTCTCAAAGTGAGACAGCTACTACTCATATGCTAAAAAAGCTGAAAAGAAAACATATCACACACTTTTTTTTTGGGTGAAATCTTTGATTGATTATATTATATGAGTAGCAACCTCAAAATAAGGTGCTACAATTACATCAACTGAAAATTTCAGTATAAGCCAAAAAGACCTCATGATCTATGCAGTGGGTCTGCAAGCAATCAAAGAAAGATTGCTGCAGAGAACGCCTAAAAAAGCCAAACAGAGAGAAAGTAGGATCACCAAAGACTTTACAATTCCTATATGTCCATAAAGTCCATAGTGCCCAGTAGCGAACCCAAACGAAGAAAAGATGAAACTCCGGTCTGGATGGATGAAACCCAAATAGCCAGAAGAACTTCCCAAACGGAACAGATGGGAATCTCGCTCGTAGGCGCTGTCGAAGCAAATCAAAAAACTCACGAGAGCATGAACAATGCCAAAACAAGTGAGGCACAGTCCCTGAAGAAGCAGAAACATCTCTGGCAAAGTGCAAGAGCAATGTGTCGATGAGCTAATAGCTGTCCAGATGGAAACACTCCCAAAAGAACTCGCCAAAATAAAACCTATTACCAAAGCGATACTTTATAGGCCCAAAGTTGCTGTAATCTTTTCCTCCACCACTTGGTTGGGCGATGCATTCGCCAAACAGAATCACCTCTCTCTGAAACCCAAGGTTGAGGTAAAAGGATTTTATACAATGCAGGTACAGTAATCTGAGGTAGCCTCAAAGGACGAGAAAAAGACCCTGGAGAAGTCAAAGTCCAATCTTCCAGCCGGTCCTGGAGTTCTAGAGGAGGAATCGGAACGGTCTGGATGGATGAAACCCAAATAGCCAGAAGAGCTTCCCAAACGGAACAGATGGGATCTTGCTCGCAGGCGCTGTCGAAGCAAATCAAAAAACTCACGAGAGCACGAACTATGCCAAAACAAGTGAGGCACAGTCTCTGAAGAAGCAGAAACATCTCTGGCAAAGTGCAGGAGCAATGTGTCGATGAGCTAATAGCTGTCCAGATGGAAACACTCCCAAAAGAACTCGCCAAAAGAAAACCTATTGCCGAAGCGGTACTTTATAGGCCCAAAGTTGCTGTAATCATTTCCTCCACCACTTGGCTGGGCAATGCATTCGCCAAAGAGAATCACCTCTCTCTGAAACCCAAGGTTGAGGCAAAAGGATTTTATACAATGCAGGTACAGTAATATGAGATAGCCTCAAAGGACGAGAAAAGGACCCTGGAGAAGTCAAAGTCCAATCTTCCAGCCGGTCCTAGAGTTCCAGAGAAGGAATCGGAACAAAAGGCGAAAGCATAGAAGCAATTTGTCACCACAAAGAACGATAATGAGAGCCCAATCCATATGTAGTGGCTGCTAGAGAAAAGGGGAGCACAGTACCAGCATCATCTATAACATCAGCAACCAAGGTGATGCCTTTAAACGAGACAAAGTAGGAACGTCGAGGTTCCTGTAAAGCCAAGGGAGGCTAAAAGACTTTCGACCAGTGAATGCTTTCAGCTCTCAAAGAATTCCCAAGCAAAGATTGCCGTCCATTCCATTCCAGATGAGAAAGAACATGCTTCCAGTCAAGAAGCAAGCGGGAGACAAAAGGACAGCCAAGCAAAGTGCCATCAGTGCAGCCAAAAATCGAGTTGCCAATGACCAAACGCAGAAATACTGATGTGAGTTACCAGAGTCCTAATCATAAGAGCCCAAGGCTGATCACCTTGCACAAATTACAGTAACATTTTCCCCCTGTGGGCAAGAATATGCACGTGAATATCCGTGATGTTCAATCCACCATGCATCTTGGGAGAACAAATGTGATGCATCGAAAGCAGCCTGAGACTTTTTCTGCCATGTTTGGATCGCCAGAAGATTTCCATAAAGATAGACATGAAAGATGTAAGATCTGCCTTAGTGAACATGATCAATGGCAAGTAAAATTGAATATATGCCACAAGGATGGACTACACTATTCGAAGACGAACGTGCAAAGGCCAGGTTACCAGTTTCCAATACTCAAGCTTTTTCTGAAGCTTAGCCAAAACCCAATCAGTTTGTTGTCGGCGAGTGAGTTCCCACCCCAAAGGGTAAGCAAGATGACGAACAAACTGAGTGGGTGGAATGATATCCCCGGGCCATAATAGACTATGCCAGTCTTTGGAATGCAAAGGAAGCAGCTTAGACTTCTGAAAATTAACATGAAGACCAGCTACCAAACCATAAACAGAGAGGGCCTGCATCAAGGCACCAAGATCATGGGGCGTATTCTTCGGGGTAAAGAAAGAATCATCAGCATAAGCTTGAGCAACCATGCTGCGATTAGCATCTAATTCCAAGCCATGAAGTGATCCTGTAGCCACAAGATGATCAATATATTGCAGCATAGGATGAGTAGCAATGGCATACAGTAAAGCACTGAGAGGGCATCCCTGGCGGACCGAACAACGAAGAGTCCACTCATCAGAGGTTTCCCCAGAAAGAATGCAAGCCGCATTGCTATCTCTGTAAAGCCGCTGCATTTTTTGTCCAAACCCCAAAGCTCGCATAGTTTGCGAGATGAAATCCCATCGAACTATGTCAAAGGCTTTTGCAATATCTACCTGCAAGAGTAGAACATCCTGCTACGTGTATTTGGCATATTCAATCCCAATATAAGCATTGGCAATGTTATCTGTGATATGGCGAAGTGGAACAAAGCCATATTAGGAGGGATGCAACCCATCATGCAAATAACCTTTAATCCGATCAACCACCATTTTGGCAATGATCTTGTAAATGACTGGCATGAGCGTGATTGGCCTCCAATCACCAAGTGAATCACATAGCTACTTTTTTGGAATCAGCTTGAGAAGACCCTTTTTCCATGACACAGGCATCTGCTGATTTTGCCATGCTGTATTTACCATTTGCAGCAAGATGAATTTAAGAAGATCCCAGATGACACGTCCCGAAACCCCTGATCTGCAAAATAACCACACACAACATCAGAACTGAGCAGGCTGCTCACCACCCAACCGTGACATCTACGGGATGTGATCCCGAATCAGAAGATGTCCCCTCCGAGCCACGAGCTGAGCTACTGGCACGAACTCCCAATCAGATCCAAACCAGCCTGGTGTCCCATACCACCAGGTGGCGCTGTGAAGCCCTGGATCTGCCACTGGGCCTTGGGCTACGCTAAGATGCAGGCGCACGTCCGCGACACAATCCAAGATCAGACCTAGCACCTGGGAACGAGACTTGCTCCCAACTGCACATCCCAACTGCACACTGAGAACTGAACCCCCTGGGCCTCTTTTATAGACTCGGGCCCCGGCACCAAAAATAGCGAAGACCTATAAATAGTTCGTACCCTTGCCACTCAACCCGAGAATCAAGCCTGCCTAGCTCTAAGCCTCCCCAGGCTAACCTGAGCTAGTTCTGTGTACCTAGTACACGTCAGATACCAATCCGTGCACATGACATACTCCCCCTCCTCTAAGAACTCACTCCTGAGTTCGCTAAGAAATCGGGAAATGTTCTTTGGAGGTTTTGTAATGTCTCCCATGTTGCATCCTCCTCAACACGATCCTTCCACTTAATCTTGTATTCCGTGATAGTACGATTTTGAATCTGTCTTTCACGAAATTCAAGAATAGATTCAGGTTCGTGAGGAATAAAAGTCAAATCTGTAACTTCTATAATCTCATGAGGAGAAACAAGTTGATCATCTGCACCCAATACGTCTTTCAGTCTACTGACATGAAAGACTGGATGTACTTTAACATCAGGAGGCAATTCTAGTCGATATGCAACTGGTCCAATTCTTTTAATGACCTTGAATGGGCCACAGTATCTGGGGGATAATTTCAGAACCAAACCAGTACTTAGGTTCTTGGATTCCTTAGGAATTCTCAAATATACCATCGTTCCTTCAGAGAACTCTCTGGGTGAACGATGTCTATTAGCATAAAATCTGTCCCGATCTTGGGCACTTCTAATAGACTCCTTGGCAAACTGCAACATTTCCTGCATGTCTTGCAAGAAGTTCTTAGCAGCATCATTTTGAATTCCTTTTAATCCAACCATAACTGGTGACTTAGGTTGAAACCCGTACATAAGCATAAAAGGACTATAACCTGTACTAGAATGCTTTGCACTGTTGTAAGCAAATTCAATCATGGGTAGATAATCTTCCCATGAAGACTGTCTCTTAGATACATATGCCCAAAGCATGTCTTCAACCAACTGGTTAACCTTTTTTGTACTGCCATCGGATTGTGCATGATCCGAGGAACTCATACTTAGAGTAGTTTCTAACTTCTCAAATACAAGTGTCCAAAAGTTACTTGTAAACTTTGAGTCCCTGTCACTGACTATGTCAGATGGCAAACCATACAGCTTGAACAAGTGGTCCACAAACTCGTGAGCCAACTGAACAGCTGAAATAGTTGTTCTTGTAGGTAAGAATCTAGCCATTTTTGTCAAACGGTCGACTATGACCCAAATAGAGTCATGACCCTTGCACGTTCGAGGTAAACCAGTAATAAAATCCATGGAAATACTTTCCCATTTATTACCCGGAAGCTGTAATGGCTGAATAAGCCCGCGCTTCTAAGGCGTTCAGCCTTAGTAACCTGACAAACCCGGCAACCTACTACATAGTTCTCTATAAATGCACGCATCTTAGGCCAATAAAAGGTATGCTTCACAAGAGACAGAGTCCTATGTATACCTGGATGTCCCGCACTAGGAGCATCATGACACTCCCAGAGAATCTTGGATTTAAGGTCCAGAACATCAGGCACACAAATCTTTTCATTCCGGAACAGCAAGCCGTTCCTAATCATCCACTGACCTCCTGCCGCCTGTATCCTAGGTGGCACAATCCCTGAGTCCTGGTCAACCATGGAGCTCCCATCCTGGACTCTCTGCCAATAAGAACTGAAATGACTATCAGTTGCGTATAGCCCTCTCAAGGATTGAAATAGGTCTGAGGATATTTCCGTAAATGACAAAGCATTTACAAACTTAACTCGACTTAAGGCATCTGCCACACTATTCAACGAACCCTTACGATAACGTATTTCGAAATCAAAATCTTGCATTAGCTCTGCCCATCTAGCTTTCCTTCCTCTCAATTCTGATCCATCACACACATACTTAATTGACTGGTGATCAGTCAATACAAGGAACTTTGAACCATACAAGTAGTGTCTCCAAACCTTGAGAGCATACACTACAGCATAAAGTTCCTTCTCAAGTGTGGGCCAACGATACTGGGTGTCGTCTAGCTTCTTACTCTCAAAAGCTACAGGTCTGCCCTCTTGGAAGAGAGCTGCCCCAATCGCATAATCGCTCGCATCGGCCTCTAAAACATAAGGCCGGGTAGGATCGGGTAATGCAAGAACGGGTGCTTCCTTGATAGATAACTTCAAGGTTTCAAAATCCTTGTTCATTGCATCATTCCAAGGGATCGGCTGAGTAGACCTGCGTCCACGACCTTTCAATATGTTGGTCAAAGGTGCCGTGATATGTGAATAATCACGCACTGACTTCCGAAGAAATACCGTAAATCCTAGGAAAGAACGAAGTTGTTTCACAGTCTGAGGGATAGGCCATTCTAAAACCTTCTGGATACGATCCAGATCAATGCTAATACCTTCAGAGGAAATCTTGTGTCCTAAGTAAATGATCTCCTTCATAAAGAAGTCACATTTACTCATCTTGGCATAAAGCTTATGCTGTCTTAGAACAAGTAAGACAACCCGGAGGTGTCCTATATGATCCTCAAGCGTTTTACTATATACCAAGATATCATCTAAGAACACAACAACAAATTTGCCCAGAAAATCCCTGAACAAATCGTTCATCATCTGCTGAAAAGTAGCAGGAGCATTGGTCAAACCAAAAGGTAATACGAGGAACTCGTAATGACCATACCTAGTCCGGAATGCGGTCCTATCTATGTGTTTAGCATAGATACGGATTTGGTGATAACCCGTACGCAAATCAATCTTAGTGAAATACTTTGCTCCGGCCAAACGGTCTATCAAATCATCAGAACGAGGTAAAGGATAGCGGTTCTTAATTGTAACTTTATTTAATCGTTTATAATCTATACACATTCTCCAGGAAGAATCTTTCTTCTTTCTTTAGAGGACAGGTGCACCCCAAGGTGATTTACTTGGGCGGATATAGCCCATATTCAGGTAATCCTGAAGCTGGATAGCTAACTCATCCTCCTCTACCTGGCTCATCCTATAAGGTGGTACACTGATAGGTTGAGCCCCTGGGACTAAGTCTATGCGATGATCTACTGCCCGTTCTGGAGGTAAACCTTCCGGCAGTTGAGCTGGGAATACGTCTTTAAAATTATCTAACAACATTCTCAATTCCCGGTGTTCAAACACACTTAATTCATTTTTGTTAATGACCGAAACAACAAATGAAGAAAGTGGAATCAAAACACACTGATAGACATCATAATGAGAATTGTTTAATATATTCCGAAGCTGCATCGAAGATACAATAGGCCCCTGAGAAGGGGGAATCTTATCACACTCAATACAAAATTGGGTGTCCTTGTCTACAAAAGAAAGCGTATGCTCCGTCCATCCGATCTGGATATTGTGGGTTTTAAACCACTCTATCCCGATCAACAAGTCTACATGCTCTAGATGCATAACATAACATGTGAGAGCTCCTGTATAGGCTTGAATCCGGATGGGAAGCGCTTCAACCTTGCGATCCCAAAACTGCTTCCCAACTGGAAGCTGCACCTCGTAGGTGTGGTCGCTAGGTACTGTGGACAGCCCCATCTTCTGCACAAATTTGTAATTAACAAAATTGTGAGAGCTGCCCGGATCAAAGAGAATGTGAACCTGTTGGTCCCTAACTTCTCCATAAACTCGGAAAAGATCATGGGAACCAAACAACGAAGTATTAAAGGTACAATTACAAGAAAGGGGGCAGGTAATGACATTTACTGAAATACCTGTCATCGTGACTTGGTTGGCTCCCTTGGCTGCGGTACGTGGACCCGCCTGGAGCTTCGGTCCTAGCACCAATTTTTGGTTCTTCCGCTTAGGACACTCATTCTTAGTGTGGCCTCGCTCCTCGCAATAAAAACATCGGCCTTCTTTCTTGAGCCTGAGAGTGCGAAGGAAACGGGTCTTACCATTCTTCGCAGGAGTTAAGCTTTTCCTGGAGGCGTTGTCCGTAGACTTCGTCTCCCCAATACCAGTCGCATGCTGAAAGAACTTGCGTTTGTTCTTTCCGCTCGTCTCGGTAACTGTGGTTGCCGGCCATGGTATCATCATATATGCGTGCATATGTCATGGCCTCCTGCAATGTTGTGCACTTGTTATTCTTAATCTGTAACTTATAGGAGTCTGGCAAACCATCCACGAAAAAACCTAACAAGGTTACAGGATCCATTTTAGTGGCCCTGGTTTGCAGATCCCTAAATCTTTGAAGATAAACTTCAAAAGTTAAATTCAATTTTGACATATCGAGGGCCTTGAGCTTGCCGACGATATCGTAGTCATCTTCCTTCTTCAGGAACTCCTTCCTGAAGATGCCCTCAAAATCTGTCCAAGTATCAGGCTTAGGCTGGAGCTCTTTCCACCAAAGCAAGGCTTTACCTGACATAAACCCTGCTGCAAGCTGAATCTTTTTTTCATCTGGATAGGGATGAAATTGGAAGTATACTTGCCAGTTGTGCAACCAAGTGTCAACTACCTCCTTTGTTCTTGATTTTTGGTCACCTGGAAAGGGATCCGGAGTGATATTCGGACCTAGCACGGAAGCCATGGCATCCACATGCGTGAGTGCCTGAACCGTGCTAGCCAGAAGAGTCAGAGTTGCTTGTATCCCTTGGAGTTGCTGTGTCAACCCCGTTTGATTAGCGTTGACCTGCTCGAATTTGCCATCAAGAGCAGTCGTAAACTCACCGAAGGCTTTCTTAGTTATCAGGTCATCATAGAGACCCTGATCATCCTCTCCCACTGGAGTGTAATCTAAGTCCTGCTCTCCCATAGTGAACTCAGGATTTGGAGCATCAGACATGGCTGAAATCTGATTTGATTACGAACGGAGAGAAATAACTGACTGAAATGAAGCACAGAGGAAGATGGAGCAGAAGAAAACCGTCCCGAAAGAAGCTGACGGAAGGAGATGCTGAAATCTGGCAATTCGGAAGACCACGAGTCCTGGAGCCTCCCCGAACCCGCTAACCGGATGCGCAGGCTGCAGTAGAAGCTGTACGGACTGCTGACGTGGCCTGTACGGCTGCTGACGCAGGCCGTACGGTGGCTGCAGGTGATGGCGCAGCTGCTGTTCGGTACAGCAGCAGGTACAGAAACAGGCGGAACAGTCCATACAGGCTGTACGGCTGTCGCTGGAGCTGTACGGACTGGTACGGAAGCTGCGGGAGCTGTACAGAGCTGACGCAGGCAAGGACTGATGCAGGGGAGCTGATCGAAACAGGGCGCAGGCTGTAGGACGAGGCTGGTTGGGCACGAAACTCGAGGTAAGATCTCGAATCTTGGG
The DNA here is from genome assembly GCF_047967505.1 of Dipteris shenzhenensis. NCBI lineage: Eukaryota > Viridiplantae > Streptophyta > Polypodiopsida > Gleicheniales > Dipteridaceae > Dipteris > Dipteris shenzhenensis. The sequence goes on from NC_141607.1 coordinate 11,629,659, forward strand.
GCTGCTTGTGGGTAGCCTAGCACCCAGCCCTCACCTATATAGGGTGCAGGGCTGCCTGATTTGGAAGCTGGGCTTCCAAAAAAGGCCAAGCCCCCTCCAGCTTTGGAGGGGTGCTTTTTCGAAAAAAGCACCTGAGCCCCTCCAACTTTGGAGGGGTGCTTTTTTCGGAAAAAGCACCTTTCTGCTGCGCAGGCTGCACGCAGCCCTAGGCGCAGGCTGTTCGCAGCCTGTTGCGCAGGCTGTTCGCAGCCTATTGCGCTGGCTGTGGACAGCCTATTACACAGGCTGTCCCGCCTCTACTGCTTCGCCTACTACGCCCCTTCCTAGGCTCCGCATCCCTTCCTCCCTTGCAGTCTTTCTCCTGCACAACACTCCTTCTTTCCTGCTCTCTTTCTCCTCCCTCTAAACTTCTCTCTGTAGCCTTCAGAAATTTCGATTCTATCTCACTTCTACACGGGAGGTACCATGTACCCTTGGCTAGGGCAAGGATTGCATGTCGAAGGAGGTAGTCCCTGGGAATCTATCTAAAACTTCATGTGCTAGTGGTCACAGCTCCTCTTCTTCTTCCTTTTCCAGATATTTCTTCACCCCTTCTACCCCAGGTAGTCAGCAAAAACGCAGCAGGAAATCTCGAATTTTAGGGCATACCTGGACGAGAAATCCGTCAAAATTCTCGCATCAAAAGTTCCTATACCAACTGACACGTCCCAGCACTCCTGAAACCTCTGATCTGCAAAATAACCACACACAACATCAGAACTGAGCAGGCTGCTCACCACCCAACCGTGACATCTACGGGATGTGATCCCGAATCAGAAGATGTCCCCTCCGAGCCACGAGCTGAGCTACTGGCACGAACTCCCAATCAGATCCAAACCAGCCTGGTGTCCCATACCACCAGGTGGCGCTGTGAAGCCCTGGATCTGCCACTGGGCCTTGGGCTACGCTAAGATGCAGGCGCGCGTCCGCGACACAATCCAGGATCAGACCTAGCACCTGGGAACGAGACTTACTCCCAACTGCACACTGAGAACTGAACCCCCTGGGCCTCTTTTATAGACTCGGGCCCCGGCGCCAAAAATAGCGAAGACCTATAAATAGTTCGTACCCTTGCCACTCAACCCGAGAATCAAGCCTGCCTAGCTCTAAGCCTCCCCAGGCTAACCTGAGCTAGTTCTGTGTACCTAGTACACGTCAGATACCAATCCGTACACATGACACCAGAATGCAAGAAAAAATTCAACAGTGAGACCATCCCATCCTGGAGATTTCCATCTGCCACAGAATCTCAGTGCATCAGACAATTTCCTTTCAGTGAAGGGATGTTCAAGTTCCAAAGCCTGAGCATCAGATAGAATTGGATGAATATGCTGCAAAAGAAGCTGACGTGCAGACACGACCCGAGGAGAAAGAGTATCCACATGCCCAAAATGAGTGGAGAAGTGCTGCACACATAAATCAGCAAGCTCTGAACGAGATGTTGACCAAGAGCCCTTAGGCATCCGGATCCGACAAATATTGGCAGCCTATCTTTTGTAGTGTAAACTCTTAAAAAATTGCTTGGAAGAGCAGCCTTTATCCAAAAATGCCCGTTGTCTCAATCGAGTTTCCCATTTAGCAAGCTTTTTGCGATCATTGGATTGAAGAGAGAATTGAGCCTGACATAAGAGCATGCTTTCCTCTGAAGACAAAGGGCGAAGATGAGCAAGCTCAGTCAAACTCTGACAAGTAAATTTGGCATGTGCTAGGCTTGCATATAGGATTTGCCATAATCTCGAATAAATGCTTGCATCCGAGCAACAAAAGCCTGCCAGGCATAATCCAAACCAATGTGTATCTGACGAGAGAGAGGCTGAATAGCATCAGAGACCAAGGCTTTAATGTCAGCATGCTCCAGATAACTATTATTAATCAGACAAAGCCTTCGGCAAGGCAATCTTTCAGTGGGAAATTCATGTAAGGAAAGCCTCAACCAAAGAGGAGCATGACCCGAATGTGTGAAAGCATGATCAACCCAAATTCGACAAATAAAGGCATCACAATGCTGTGGATCAATCTGATACCATCTATCCAAGCGTGCCCGATAAGAAGATTGAGCATTATGCTGAAAGGTATAGCCCGGAAGCATGGGCTGTAATTCCTTTCAGAGATCAACCAGGCACAACTGAAGCAAAAAATCAGACCATGCCTGTGTTTCAGAAGCCAACATATGAGTGTGGCCTGAGGTGTCATCCCCAGATTGAGGGGCATTATTAAAGTCACCACAAATGAAGGCATGTTGTCGCCATGGATAAGTATGCATGGCAGCCCAGATCAAAGCTCTATCACGAGAAGATTGGGGGGCATAAACCGATGCAAATTCAAAAATTTCCCCTTGAACAAGGCATTGAACAATAATCCATCTACCATGGCGAAAACATATCACACACACACACACACACACAGAGCATACTTTTTGGGCAATGGGCCATTGGTGCCTTTGCCAAACTGTGAGACGCTCTATTTCTTTCTTTATCTTTTATGATTGACTTGGTACGCATAGTGCCCACCTATTTGAGGATGAACCCGTCTCGGAGAAGCAAGCTCCTTAACTACGCCAGCTTTACCAGAGTTTTCTCTCTCCCCCTGTGTGTGCGTGCGCACGCGTGCAACCTTCTGAAATTGAATTAACATGTTGGCTATAACCTTATCCCTAGAGCGCCAACAAGGCCTTGATTGCTTTCTAAAATTCATATCCCAATCCCATAGCAGCCATTATCTACAAGATGAGCCCCTCTCCTTTTTTCCATATGCCTTATCAAAGTTCACCTTCACAAACCATGCCTTCCTAGTTTCTGAGATATACCCCCCTTCTATACTTCTTTAATCCACAAGCGTATTTTGTCCCTCGGTCAACTTGCCAATGGTTTGGCAAACACTTTTAACAAGTCTGTAACTGAGAGGTCTCCAATCTTCATCTCTTCTTTTGCCTCTCCCTTAGGGATTAACTTTATCTTACTCGTGTTATAGGTTAAGGAAACCCACCTAGAGGTTTCTTCCCATAGCAACATCAACTCACCCCCTAGGCTATCGCAGAAGGCAATATAAAACTGCATTGCTAGCCCATCTTTGTGTGTCTTTCCCTTGGCTAACCGCTATCTTCAGTCCCACTTGCTTGAGCTCTTTAACTGTTAAATGTTTTCTAGATGTGGAGACTTCCTAAATGTTCTACACCTCCTTCTGGCTCTCAGTTTGTCACATGAAATGAGTTCCTACTCTCAAAGAAGACTTCTGGTATATCTTAATCACTTGAAGGGTTTCCTTATCTGATATATTGAGACCTCTTCTCTAGGAAAGGAATCCTATCTTGTTGCATCTTGGTGGGTCTATTCCCTTGACCAGCCCACCACTCTCTGGAATATAGTATCTGATTCTAAAGTATATCCCCTTGTTTTAACTCCTCTTTAGTTCTGACATGTGCCACGTCTTGATTTAAAAATATGAGTTCTTGACACAACTCTAATCCATTCATTGCTTAAGATGGTAAAACCTCCCAAAGCAGCATCGCAATCTTAATCTTTGCTTTACGATAAGGAAGGTCAAAGAAGAATTGATCTACTTTCAAAGCAAGATGGTCTACACTCTAGTGGTTTATGGTCTGACAAAGGGAGATAATCGAAGTCCTTTAGTAGGCGTCAACTGTGCATACATGTATTTAGATTGGCTTCCCTATACAACTATCCCCGTTGATGATTGGACCGAGTCTGGGAAAAGTTGGATGACACATCCAAGAGCTTATGCCTCTTCTTAAAGGAATTCCAACCATCAAGCTCTATTCTCTTCTCCTTAGGGCACTGTTTGGACCTTCCAAGTGGCCACTTCTATATTCAACCATAATAGGATCCCCCATTAGAATCAGATTCAGGTTCTTGTCTCTTCTGAATCCCAAAGTAATCTTCTCCCTTGCATCGAATTTTGAGCATAGCTAGACAGTTCAACTTGCAAGCGTTGGATTGTGATTTCAATTCAAAATTCTTGTGTCCGAAGCCAAAGACCTATTAACTCGCTCCTTTCCTGGATCATGATCAATTATATACCATTGTTGTTTGTATCAAACTTCTCGAGTTGTTGACAGAGTTTTACACCCAACAACTTCACTTCCTATAGGGCTGAAGTCATAATATCCAAGGAACTGTCTAACCTACTTCTCATGTTTCAATTCATTTGACGATCCTCACACATCAATGCTAAGGTGGGTCTTCTTCCTCTGCTTCTAAATCAATGTCTGTCTACGAGGGTACGAAAAAAGTTCTTAACAATCCTTTGTCAATGCATTTGCAATCTCAGCATCTTAAATGTTTTGTATGACCCCTTCTTGCATGTTACTCCCTTCAAATGCTCATTGATTCTCAGTCTGCTAGTGATGTCTTGTTGCTAAGTGTGTCCATTGCTATGTCCCTCATTTTGACTTTGCATCGTTATGGCATCTTTTTCATAAGTAGAAGCTATGTCTTTTTGCATTCCAATGCTTTTGTCCAAGGGAGGTTCCTTTACTATTGTACTGAGCCATTTTTAGCAATTGCGTTTGCTTGTGTTGCACCAACTTCTTCATCTCCATGTATATATGCATCAATTTTGTTGGTGTCGCTTTTATTAGGCAAGCTATCTTGGTCTTACCCTCAAAAGCCCTCCTTCCTATTCCGCAAAGAAAACATGAGTTTTGCAGATTTTTAAAAATAGCTTTTGTAGTTTATACTAACTAGGATTTCTTTTTGACCAAATTCTATCTGCTAGGTCTTGAACTAGGCCCATCCTTATAGGAGCTTCGGATTGACCTCTAAGATTGATAAGATTCTCTTGCCTAGTCCTCAGAAAATCTAACCGAGGTTTTTAGATCTTACCCGATTGAGGGTAGAGTCCTAGTGGGAGATCGCAATTCAACCAAAATTGGAGTATTTGTGGGTTTTGGGTTCCCCAAGTATGTGCATTTCCCAAAATCTCAGGCTCATTAACCGCCTCACCATAGTTGCACGAAACGGCCGTTTCGTGGCAAGAAACGGAAACGGCGAAACGAAAACGGCGTTTCTTCGTTTTGTCAAACCTGTTTTTGCCCTAGACCCCCAAAATCGCAATTTCGCCGCCTGGCTCCTTTTTTCGCCGCCTCCCGCCCATTGCACTCCTTCTATGCATCCTTGCTGCTCTCTCCACCTTCTCTAAGCTCTCTCCATCCCTCCATCCTTTGCTCTTAGACTCTCCATCCCGTTTTCCTCGGACCTCCATCCTTCTCTCTCCATCCTCTTCATCCTCTTCATCCTTCTCTGCAGCATGATGCATCTTGATTCCTAGACTATGTTATTTCTTTTTTTATGATAGTAGATACAGTACTTACTACTAAGTATACTTTGGACCTTGGTGCCAGGTGGTAGCTGCTTTTTTTTATATCATCCATGGGTGCTTTTATTTTGAGTCTTGCATGACTCATGAGTCATGATCATGAAATTTGTGGATCATGAATCATGATCATCTATGGAGTCTGGACATTGGATGCTTTCAAGTTTCAAGTTTCAAACTTGTGTGCTAAGTTTAAAGTACTTCAAACTTCTAAATTTCAGATTCTTGTAATGCTAAACTTGTTAGTCATGATACATGTTGATTTCAGATTATTGAAGCATCATTCAAGAATTTAGAATCATAGAGGCATGAATGATGCATTAATGGTTGAAGCTTCAAGTATAGATAATTGTATTATGTATGATTTGCACTCTATTGATAATTATATTATGTATAAAAAATAAATTTTTATACATAAATTGTATCATATTGCCGTTTCTTCCGTTTCCATTTTGGCAGGGGCTGGAAACTCTATTTCTTCCGTTTCCGTTTCGGCTGGTAACTATGCGCCTCACAATTTGATGGCACTCTCTATGGAGGTAGCCCCATCTACCTAAACGACACAGTTTTGCTGAGTCAGTCTATACAATTCCCAACATGGAATGCTGCCAAAAAAAGATTGTATACATGTGCGCAATACTCTCTCTTTTGGTTTGTATATGGAGTTTGAGCTTCATGCATTCACAGTATCAGATGGCACGCTCTACAAACAATTGGAAAGCCTCATCTTTTAATGTTATATGAATCATAACCTTGACTAGGATGCAAGGTTCTTAAGCAAGTTTTTGCACGGGCCAACCTGGAACGCTACCAAAAGATCTCATATATGTGCACACACTCTTACTTTTGGTTTGCATATGCCAGAGATTGTGACTTTGAGCTGCATGGGTCCACAAACTCACATTGTTTGCGAGATGATGTTGACAAATGCTATAATCGCATTGACTCTAATTGTGTATAACATGCACTTCATTGCTTAACAAGAAATAGTTTAGGATCTCTTTCATCTAGTGAAGCTAAATGTAAAGCAACGAATGTAGACACTACGAAATGCAATTGGTTGAGGAGTTTATTGAATTATCTTCACCACTCGCATAAAAGTAGGTCAGCTCCACTCGAGAATGGATCCATTGATGCATCTATTGTCTGTTATGTAGCAAATATTTGTAAAAATGTCATTTGGGTGGATACATCTGTCCATCTTCGAGTAGGCTTAGGGATGAGAAATCGTACAACAATCTCAAGGCTGGTAATGAATGACAATTTTTGTTCGTGCTCCCCTAGTTAGGATGACCTCAACAGGTTGCTATGCACACATGGGATGAATTTGTGAAACCATGGCACATAGGTACTATTATCACAGTTCCATGGGCGCTTCAGCCATATTATTGGGCAGGAATCGAAGGATAGCATTTGTGGGCCTCAGCAATCTAGACTGTAAGATTTGTTGCTCAAAGGCAAAGAATTTTGTTAATCATGTTGATATTGACAACATAAACAGCTTTCAATGCATAATCACATACTAGAAGATGAAAAATTTATCCACTTATAGAACCAAAAACTCACCAATAAGTTTTGAACCAATCCCAAATCCAAACGGGCAAGATTGTTGAGAACCTTCAGAACACATGTTGCCACCTCTTCAAAATTAGATGGAAGTACAGCTGCAGCCTGTATGCAAAACGATCTTTCATTAATTTTAGATGCAAGCTTGGAATCGAAAAAAGTTTTATCCATTCCAAGAAGAATGTACGACCTACAGCGCTGCCAGAATGCAAACCTTTACTCAAACACAAAGAAATGAATGGAATACAAATAGTGTACAAAGATAGTTCTAAAAAGCAGAAGTTCACTGCCAGAAAAGCGAGGAGAGAAGCCTCTCTCTTGAGCTGCTCAAGCTCCTGCCTAGCTCCCCCCCCCCCCAACCTTTTCGTCATTGCTTCTTCCCCAGCCAGCTGCACCTTCTCTCCCTCGTATTCCGCCTCTTCTCCCCTTCACGTCGCCCCGCCTCTGCAGCTATCCCATCTCTAGCCACTTGGCTCATGTTTCCTGCAAGTATGCGCTTGAGCGCCCGGTATGTCCACCTAGGTTTCCTATCTCACGCATGCATTGGAAGCCGTGCACAGGCAGCAACCCCCGTGGCTCCTTTCTTGGTCACAGGTCTGCTTTTTCTGGTCCTTCCCCCTTTGTTCTTTTTCCACCCCTCAGCCTCCTTCCCCCTTGCTAACCGGTGTTCCCTTAGTTTGTTCTTCTGGGATTAAGCTTTCCTTGGGATGACCTCCCTTGGTCTGGCCAAAGGGGCTCTCATGCAGCTCCCTCGAATCCCATAGCTGTTCAGATCCTCTTTTCCCCAAAGACAAGCCGGAGTTGAAGATAGTAGTTGAGTCCCTCTAGGATAGAGCATTGTCGGCCCGTATCGTTGCCCTCATGCCCACGAGAGGCCAGGTTCGTGATTGGGTCAAGGCAAGCCTAGCCCCAGGCAGTGACCTTATCAAGATGTTAGGAACCACAACAGCCAAAGGGTATTCGTAGCAGAAGATTGATAGATAGCCGATGAATTCACACAGAAGTGTTTAACTATGGAATCCAAAACTTCTTTACTTTGTGTACTCAACATACATATGTGCAATGCTCCACAAGAGATATAGAACCAACAAAATATATTTCCGTCCGTAAGGACACAAAAGGAGTCTAGAGTCCCACCAAATTGTATTCCTCTGTCCATACCCCAAAGGGTGTTGTCCTACTACCTCGTGGCACTTCTAGATCCCTAAGGCGTGCTCCTCGTGGAGCTTCTATAGACTTTAGTCACTGTGCCTTGATCCCTGCACCTTGCTTCCCTGACTGTCAGCCTAGGTGTGCAGCCCCTTCCAAGCTATGTTTGCAGCTCTTCAGCCTCCTCTAGACCTCCTAGTTGTAGGCCCTATTGGTGCTGATATACTGCTCCAATCTGCTGGTGATCTGCTGCTCTAGTGGATGCCAAGGGCTCCCCTATACGGCGTTCAACTACCCCTCCGCGGGAGGGATTTCTTCCTGCTCCCCAGCTATAATGGCTGGGTTTTATACCAAACCAGCCACCCCAGTATGAGTAAAATGGGCAACCCAACCAGCTCCCTAAATCAACCCAGGAAGGCCCTGCTGGCTGACCTGGTTGGCTCTCTTTCTGAGGCCTATGCAGGCCCCGCCCGGCCACGTGGCGGGCTGCCAATGGCCCAGGCTCACCTCCAACCTGATCCAGGCCGTTTGCCTGGCCTATTGCCTGCTCCAAACAGGCGCAGATATTCAGCATACATCACTTCTGTTCAGACCTGTTCCAGCCCCTGGATCCTCTGCAAAACTTCTGTACAGTCTGTTGTAGACTCCCGTACCAGATTGCCTCTGCCCCGAGACTTTTCCAGCCATGCCACGAAGCCAGATCTGCTCATAATTAGCCATACAAATCCGTACTGCTTGCCCGGTCATCTGTACTGCTGACATCAGCATCCACACATCATTTCCTGTGCAGAACTGTCCCAGCCAGTCCCGGACTGACACATGGCAAATTCGTACATGATCCCCACCATGGTGGCTCCAAACTGCCAGGTAGGTCTCTGATTGTGCTGCCCACATGGAAGCCCATGTGGCAGCCCCATGTGCATTCTTTTGTTTGCTTGAATGCTCCCCACAAGGCAGCCAAAGTGCTGCCCATGTGGCAGCCATATCATATGTAGCTTCATACCCCCCCCAAATAGAGGCAATCAGCCTTCGTTTGCAGCCTCTACTTCTTGACTTGATACATGACACATAGATTGGCTTTGTGCATGGAGTCTGGACGCAACATTAATATGTTCTCATTTTGGGAGGTCTTGGAGTGGGCGTGATGAAGAGGCTAGGACCTTTTTTTTTTTTAAATCATGGGGTCCAAATACATGACATGAACATTGAAATGGCGATGCTTACAACTAGTATCTGAAGAAAAGACATCAAGACTAGCAATGTGAAGAGAATTAGGTGGAGTCATACTAGACTTAACCAAGTAGATAGTTGCTTGCCCTAAACTAATGGACAAGACCGTCATGTATGTTGATGATTTAATACATACTTGTAATAATTTGGATCTCTTAATCTAAGAGTTGCAGAGGAACTCCCAATACACCATCGAGAAATAGATGCAAGCTTGTTGCACTAACAGCAATATCCTGTAGGTCCGGACAGCATCAGTCTGCACTAGAGAATTGGTTTGAGGCTTCTTAGCAAGAGGCCCCACTGTCTACTTTGTTGAATTGACTTTGCAAGCTGGGCATTGCTGGCTCGATGGTTCTTATGTTCTTACGGTTGTTTTTATTCTTAGCCTTACCAATTTGACCGGCTATCGAAGGTTCTGCATCTTTGTGTGTCATCGCCAAATTTATGTCTTTTGTTTTGAGAGCCGGCTTTATATGCAGAGCCCAAAATTGTAATTGGCTTCCAATGTCTTATCAGCTGAGAAACACTTTCTTTCCAATGTGTAAGACCAGGACCCATCAAGAAAGACTCTAGTGCATGATATGAAAGCTCAGCTGTACTCTCCAAGAGAGTCTACCGGTGAGCCCTTGCTACGAAAGTGCTCATGGTCGGAAGGTCTTTTTTGTTCCTCCCTTTGCGAGGCTGCCAGCTGCTGATGAATGGCAACCTCCGTGTAAGGATATAGTGTCTTCTAGTCCTGGCAATGATAAGAATATTTGAGAAAGATGTCTATGAGTTCTTGGTGTTACCATCATGGTTGTAAGACACGTTAAGACACGACACGTTAGACACGCTTCAGACACGATTTATTTATTTTGTGTCTTGTTGTTCCTTGTGTGGGCTGCACATAAGTGCCTTGTGGTGGATGCAAAGAATCTTGATTGTCAACATCAGGTATATCAGGTTGTACCTTAAAATATGGCTGCCCAATTGGCTGCTCATCCCTCTTAACTTTCACACTCTGTTCCACGGGAGTGGCTGAAGCTTGCAATCTGCCATATAAAACGTCTTCGGGAGGGTGTCAACATATTTCCGCTGACTCATGAAGGTGTTGTCTGAATCTCTCCAGAACTTAATACCAAGAGAATAGTGCATAATCCAAGATCTTTCATGTTGAACTCTACAAATAAGTCTTGTTTCAACTTCTTGATAAAAATATCATCGCTTCCGATCACAATCAGATCATCTACGTACAAAAGTGCAATAATAATGTCTTCTCTATGAATTGTAGTAGAGAGTATGATCTGCATTGGATTTTATGAGCAAAATACTTGTCGATCCTACTGTACCAACTTATGGGTGCTTGCTTTAGGCCATAGAGACTTTTCTTGAGATGGCAAACGTGATTTTCTTTCCCTGGTTCAACATAACCTGTTGGTTGTTGCATGTAGACTTCCTCGTCTAGATAACCTTGAGAAACGCATTCTTGACATCAAGCTGGTACACATTCCTCTGCAAAGACATCTCTGCTGGTCATAGTCTTCCATGTGGCAAGGTTGTAGAGTCAGTATTATTCACTCTCATTGCTATACACGACAAATACACATTTCACCTGCTTATCATCCAGCCGGATTCTAAGTTACTATATGACCAAAGCATATGCCACTGAATCAAAATTCTGAAGTGACCAAAGGAGGTTTCGAGCCGTACCATGGCTGCTAAGGAGTCATATTCACCAATGCCTTTGTGGGGCACCTATTGGGGATCAGCTGAGACTATTTGTGAAAGACTTGTGCTTAAGCATGCTCCACACCATTTCCATGAACGTGCAATTATTTCTTCAGATACCCCATTTTGCTGTGGTGGTGTAGGACAATATCACTGATGAAGCATGCCACACCCTTTGCAAGATTACGTAAACTCAATGCTCTTCCCCATCATTTCCAAATGTTTCATTCTTGCGTCCATTCCCTGCTATAGCAAGAAAGTTATCTGAAACAAGAAACACATCTGGCTTGTCTTTGGTGAGGAACACCCATCTAAACAGTGAAAGAATATGACAAGTAGGATGCACCTCCTATTATTAGATTCACAGGGCCCATTGCGTCACTATGTACCATGCAAGACGAGACTTGGTTGGCACTGAAGTATCCTTCAAAGGAGCCCAATGTAACTTGCCAAGCATCATTCTCAAACACCTGAGATATGATGCTCAATGCAAGGCAAGTCCTTAACCATATCATTTTTCTTCATACTACTTTGTGGTAACTCACATGGCTCTACCTGGCATACCTAAGTGCACTAGCAGAAGTTGCAGACAGTGACAATACACTTACTATGATAGGCTACGCATCAAGCCTATATAATCTCGCATCCTCAAAATCTCTGGCAGCCACTGCACAGACTTCAGAGGGATCATTTGTCATTCCAAAGTCCCACGATCATTTCTTGCTTAGCAATGGCATTCAATGAGCAAATTGTTCTGCAAGTCTGGCACACGTCAAACATATTTTATGTGCTAAACTTAGCGATTTTGAAAGCAGTGGGAATATCCCAATACTGCAATATCATGTGTGGCCTGTTGGCACACAGAATATTCCTTCCCGTCAGGCTGTTATATATGATGAACTCCAGCAAACCACTCTTTCTTGTTGGCTACATGCTTTGAAGCACCATTGTCCAAGTACCACGAGTTTCTCGCAATGTCATGACCAGAAAATGAGGCATACTCTGATTTACAAGTACTTAGCAACAAGGTGTATAGAACCCACGTAGTCCAAACCCCACTTCTCAAAAGGTTATGTTTGTGACCATTTTGTTCAAGGGCATGTGGTCTTGACCAAGTGGAGCTGAAACTCTTTGTCATGCATCACATCTTGTGGAAAACGCACTTGCATCTTTGAACAACATTGGCCATCATAGCCCAGCTTGTAAAGCCTATGTGGCACTAGCATGTGTCCTTTAGCTCCACAATCTGCTTCAGTTGATCTCATCTTGATGCACATTTCTCCTCATGACATCATCTTTGTATTGGGTATAATGCTCCTGCAATAATCTGGTAGGAAGATGCCCTCTATATCAAAAAAATTCCCTCCAACTTGGACTTACTAGGTCTTGACTGCCCTTCTGTTGGAGTGGGAGGTCCATTGTCCCAACTGTAAGCCCGCATATAACGAGTGCAAGGGGAAATGGTGCCTGCATGGATCGGGGGGATTAACAGGTTGCTATGTGAGCATCAGATACGGATGCTACAAGCGCAGATCAGGATGGAGAAGAACATCCACAAGGCAGCCATATGGGCAGCTGCCATGTTGGGCTGCTACACAGTCCGGCAAATAGGGCCGGCAAAGGCCCTAGATTAGGGCAGGCACCTATAGAGGCCTTATATAGGCCAGGTAAAATTGGCAGAAGTCAGCAGACCTGGCTGCTGGTCGGTAGTCTGTGGAGGAGCTGGTCGGCAGGGGCCTGGTCAGCCAGATCTGACCCAATTCAGCCAAATGTGGAGGGGCATCCGGCAGGCCCCCTTTGGGGGCAGCAAGCCCTCAGCCACCACTTGGTGCAGACATACAGCCAGTAGGAGAGCACAACTGTGTGTAGGAGAGAGCAGCCTAAAGAGCTCACCCTAGAGCAAGCTAATGAAGCCTATCAAAGAGGAATGTGGTGATCTAGGATGAGTTCTACAGCAGCAGGAGCAGTGCACAAGGGAGTACGGTACGTGGCTGTACCAGACAGCAACTAGAGGCTTACTGAAGTGCAGGTTTGTACTTAATTCATCTATCTACACATGAGGATTTTCACTGTTCCACTGTGTGGAGTCACTAGCTAGGTATCTAATCAAGAAGGATACTAGGTTTCTGTAACACTTCAATCAAGAAATTTGAGATATCCTTACTGCGAGTAGGTAGGTTACCTAGCTTTAAGTGTAATGCATCATCTACTCCTATGGGAGGTTCAGCGCAAGTATGTAGGATCGAAGGTTTGCTATGTAATGCTATTTTTCCTTCCAATTCACAATCATAAAGTCAAATTCCCTCAAAATCATAATCCATCTTATAACCATACCTCTGTTGCAAGGCTTGTTCATTAAGCTAAAATGACAACCACTAACATCTCTACTTTCAGTGAAGTCATTTGGTGAATTCTTTGCAGTGTCCCCAAATTCAGACGAAGTCAGGGCTCGAGTACCTCGGATGTTAACATCATCTCTACTGAGCTAACATCAAGGGTGTTATCTCTTCCTCCTTGGACTATGCTAAATTGTGTTTTGCCCAATTGTGTACAAGACAGGCACCCTATATGCATGGCCTTCCAAGTAACACAACATAGGATTCTGGTGCTCTTGACATGTCAACAACAGTGTAAGTTGGCATGAGACAGAGTCACTCCCCCAAATCCTTCAAAATTCCAATTATTCTAAAGCATTCCAATTCAATCCAATGATGTGGTTAACACTTAACCATAGTACTAGACATACAATTTCTAGCTGATTTAAACAAATTGTAGATTTCTATATATCAAGATGATTTTCACTATTGCTAGCATTCAATGCAATTAAAAGATCTCCAATCTCCAAAACCATCGTGACCTATTGGGCAAAACTACCCTATGAAACATCAATCTTTACCAAATTGCATATTGTCAAATGTAATATTCTCAAACTATTGAGAATTTCATTAGATCTCCTAACCTAGATATTTTGCCATAAAAGACCAAAGAATATACTCATGTGGCCAAAATACTTGCTACCCTTGCATGGCTTCATTTGAAAATGATGAAAATAAAAATGATTTTCAAGAAACCTTACTGTTTCACCATCAAGTGTAATCTTTCTATGTGCATAAGCCATTATAAACCATTGCTGTGGCTTTGCCACAGGTCCAACCTCCACCCTTATGATAAATATACCCTCACAGGAAACACCCTCATAGATGGTGCCTACTAGCTCTCTAATTGAAGTAGTACTGCCATAACAGAAATTCATTATTATTCTTTTTTCCCTGTCTTTTGCAATTAGATTGATTTTACACAGATCGCAATTGTTTGGTCCACATACCCATGTTCATGGCTAACATTACATCAATAAAGTTAGCCTAGCTAAACAGCTTTTCAAGGAGCCCGACCTCAGTTCAAAGTAGCTATATTTGAAAACTGTTACTTGTACAAAAGAGAGACAAAAGCGAGCCGATCAGATCCGCAATTTCAAGACAAATGGGCTACGCCTCAACTTGTACTTTGAGCACACACTAAAAGTCATGAGCGACATTCCAATTTCACACATTTCTATCCAGAAAATTTTGAGAAGCTGGCAAGAAGGTAATCCACCATACAACGTGGGAAAACAGAAACAAGAGCACCTGATCTGGAGTTGATCGAGGGTTGGTTTGCAATAGAACTGCAGTCAGCAATGACGGAAGACCAACCAATCCAGTTTCAGCAATAGCAGACACCAGAAACCCTATGGACCGACGTATATGAACAGTGCCCTGTTGCACCTGTCCTTTTTCCACAGTGCCTTGTTGAGACAATCCTTTTTCATTTTTAATTTCTGTACTTTTCATTTCAACAGGGATGAAACCTGCAGAATCATGAACCACAATTTCTGTTTGGTCGCTCACCACCGTTTCCACTGTTTTAGAAGTTTCTGTGACAGAAATCCCTAGGTTATTCTCACCCAGGATATTACAAGGAATGTCTGTATTCAGCACGCCACTGGAGATTATTTCACTTTTGTGTTTAGCCTCCATTGCATCAGCCATGAGAATTGCCCCAGAAGCACAGGTTTTTTGTAGAGCTTCACATGTCTTTTCAATAACTTCACTCAACGGATCCTCCATCGTCTCAGGATGAGCAAGCACCTCTGTCTTTTTCTCCCCTCTTATGGTAACAGGTGGCTGAGGTTCCAGCTTACCAGCTTCATTCCTCAGAAATACAGAATCTCCAGCATTATCTTCGACAAAAGCAGTTGTCCTTCCAGGTTCTTGCAACTCAAACTTCATGTTGAGCTGAGCTTCATGAGCTATTCCGACCGACTTCCCTCTGGGACCTGTGAGAGCCTGTAGAAGATTCAAACCTAAAAGTACTGGAGCTGGGAAGGGAGCTCCTTCTATCTGTGGCCTATCAAATAGGGAGAACAAGTCACGCAGATGGTGGATGATTTCACAAGCCACAAGAAGCTCAGCTAAATCATCCTCCATCAAAAGCTGGCGTTCATCACTGCAGGCATGGCCCACAATTAAAGTCACACACTCCAAAAGGCCATCAAGAACTTCTCCAAAAGCATCCAATTTCTCATCACTGGGGATCTTATCTAGAGCACCATTAAGAGAGCTTGAGTGTGCAGCACTGGCCGCATTGGAAGAATCCAGGCTGCTGAAGTTTTCTAAAGCAGTTGATAGCATAGGAATCAAAGGAGGCAAGAGGTTTCTAGCTATAAAATAGCTCCTGTTAGCAGGTAAGGCCAGTAAAACCTTTAGTATACGAAGCAAAGAAAGAGTTAGCTGAGAAGCTTCTGGTTTTGAAGTATGAGAGGCAGGAAGTGCTGTGGCAACAAAATCCAGAAGACCTGCTTGTCGTGCTGCATGAAGCTCTGCTTCCTTTCCATCAAGATACTGCAGAAACCAACAAGCAGAATGATGAGAATATATCCAATCCAAAAATCTCAAGAGATAATACTGAAAAATAGTCCTAGGCTAGTCAAACAATATTGGGTGCACAAGCATGCCAGATTTCTAATGCTCTATCTTGCTTTACCACTTGAACAAAACTCTATACCACAACATTCTTTGAATCTGATGGCTTACAAAGATAAAGCCCAACTAGTGTTCATCCATATGATTTAGTTTCCTTCATGTTTCACTATCAAGTACAAACAAAAATCCCCAAAGGTCTTTTACTTGAGTTCTGTGAAGATTCTCCTCACCCTTCCCTCTGACTTAAATATTAGAGGCTACCAATTTTTAATCCATAAAATCTAAATCCACCCTAATTTGCAATCTAAATCTTAATCATATTTTCAAGGGCTCTTAATCAATAACTTCCTCTAGATCACTTACTCTTTTGTTAAATCGTATATTCTCTCTCTCTCTCTCTCTCTCTCTCTCACAGATGGAAAGAAATGGAAGAGGACAACAAGGAGAGAGGGGTCTAGAAAAGGACATCAAGAGATGCAGGAGAAATCACCCACATGTGGAGGAAACTCCTCAATCTCTGTGGATGTTGTGCACTAGCAAATATGCAATGGCACTTTATTTTTCAAAGACACAAAGGACTATACATGCAAAACCCCTCAAGTGTAATTGACTACATAATCATAAGCCAGGCAGCAAGAAACAAGAAAAAGACTTCTATTAAGTATGAAAAATACCAGCGTGAGCAAGCTCAAAGCGGAAATACATCATGTTGTGCATGAGGAAACCCCCTAAAATAGGGAACAGAAAACTCAAAATGAGCTGGAAAGAAACTAAGGTTGAGGCTGAAAACCCGGGAAGAACCCTGCAATTTCGCCCAACTGGCCATCAATGTGTGAACACTGTCAACCCAAATATTGGCCAGGGTGTGCGAGGGATGGACATGAGATTCATCTAAGGCCTCTGTGCATCTAGCCCTCCAAATATGCCAAGCACTGATGCCAGCCAGTATCTCCCAAGCGGTATCCCCATCAGCATGTATTGGTCTATAGCGGGAGATAGGCACATTTTTAAGAGAGCAAGTCTCAACTAGGTGACATTGAACCAAGAAGCATCCTACCACTCATAGAAGATCTTAGGCCTTGATAGGGAGAGCCAAGCCACTGATCCCCACGTCATGAAGAAACGAGGAGGAGCAAAAGTACTGAGGACCCTGGCAATTCCCATCCAAATGGCTCTCGCATGCCTGTAGTCCCATAGACAATGATGAATCGACTACGAGCACCTAGGACAATTGGGGTCTGCCCCAAATCTAGACCTCCACAGGTTCATTGCAATCCCTCCATGAATGGAAAGCCAAAAAAAAGAGTGATCTTTCTATTTCTTCGGGATCTCCAGAGCCTCATCCAGAAGACCCTCTGCAAATCAGCAGAAACCTGATAGCTCTCCCAATGAAGGGCCCTGGAAGGTCTCCAACCACTACAACTGATCTAGAACTTTTTGGCATTACTGACCGTGTAACCAAAAAAAGAAAGGCTCTTCTCTTGGTTCCCTGCAACAATCCATTCCCACTCTCCTGGGTCCCACTGAAGAAACATTATCAGGACTCCTCCAAAGAGCCACAACCTCCAAGAACCTGAAAGAGAAAGATGAGCGCTCGGATCATGTAGAGCCCTTGCCCTAATCCAAAAAGCCTATGATCCTAACAGGCTGAAAAGGCATGCTCAAAAGAATATCCTTTGAAGAAATAACCAGCCTGCCACCTGCCTGTACATCAAAAACCAAGGCATCCTCACGTGCTCCCAAAAAAGCTATAACTTGGAGAGCAATGCTTGTCCTCGAGAAAGCCCCCATCCACACGGAGCAAACAACAGGCCTATCATCTGTATCCAGCCAGTCATGGGGGAGGGCTGCATCAATCTGAAGTATCCTCCCTCCACATCCTCTAAGGTGATGTCTGAGGGGGGGGATTCCTAACACTTCCCAGAAGTATTACGAAAGGCCTAAGGACACTGGTGCGAGAAGCAAGTAAGACATGCCATGGGTGTCACTGATGGTGCATAGGCGAGTGCTAGTCGATGGTGTCAACAATGTGCGAGAGGTGCAAGTGCAGAAGTGATGTGAGCAAGAAGAAGACTAAAGCAGAACATCATCAAAGCCAACCCTCGACATAAACGGAGCAGAACTCCAACCACATGACACAGGGTCCGTTGTACTAAGTGAAGGGAGAGGAGGGGAGGAGAACACAACGGGAAGAGATCTTAGAGAAGCGAGCAGAGATGGAAAGTAGCATAGTTAATTAGAAGGAATGAATCATATACTCATGAAAGTTACTCCAGATGACTGATACACCAGGAGATGATACACACGAGGTGAGCTCTTGACTCTAGCCTCTTACTCATGCCCTCCACCTCTGCTAGAATGTCCCCCCTTTCCTCCCGTTTCTCCCTCTTCACCTTCTCCTCATCTGCTCCCCTTCATTGGAAATCCCCTTCCCTTCTTCCTATTGGATGTCTTCCTACATCCTTAGCCGTTCCGCCGTTTGTCGGCCACTACGTCCTTGATGGCTTCTGCAACTCTCCAGCTTGTTCTGAGTCAGTGAATCCAGTGCTCCATGTGTACTCCTGTCTATTTCATGTGCTCCTAACACTAGCTGGTTGCGAGGTTGGTGCATCACCTATACCTCTTAATTGCTGGAATGCTTCCTATATGCACCAACAGGTGTACTGCCTGTGCACCTGTGGACTCTCTTAACTGCTACGGTCCAGTGTGCCAGTACTTACTCTGATCAACTTTGACCATGGTCGGTCGAGGTTGAGGTTTGGTACTCTTCTGTCATGTACTACTCCCGTCATATCCAAGCCATGTCTAGGTCTTGTACAAGTCATGTACTGCCAAGTCATGTCCAAGTCATGTACTGTCAAGTCATGTCCAAGTCATGTATTGTCAAGTCATGTACTGTCAAGGCATGTCCAAGTTATGTACTGTCAAGTCATGTCCAAGTCGTGTTGTTCGCTCCAGAGTGACCAAGATGTGAACACATGTGAACACGGTGCGACTAGGTGTGACCAAGGTCTAACAACCTTAGCATGTTCAGGTGGCCATGATGTGACCCAGATGCGACTCTTGGTGGGAGTTCGCAACCGAGACCCAGAGTACAAGAGATCCCCCGCCACTATCATTCACCATCCCGGTGAATGACTGAGGTTTTGTGTGAGAAAACTTTAAGTATAAATTGTTCATAAGAAAGTGACCTTGAGTTTGACATCCCCAAAACTGAAAAAGAAATGGCTCATAGCCTTACAACTCCAAAACTAAAATAAAACTGGCTCATGGCCATACAACTCCAAAAGTGAAATAAAACTAGCTCATGGCCATACAACTCTAAAACTGAAATAAAACTGGCTCATGGCCATACAACTCCAAAACTCAAATAAAACTGGCTCATGGCCATACAACTCCAGAATTTCTTTATTTACATGAGAATTGCAGAATCCAAATGCACGAAGCTCGAAAAAAGAAATGCCGAAGTGAAAGATCTAGGAGCTACTACTTGCTGGATGAAAGTCGCAGAGGGGGAGGGTGTGGTGGGTGTGCGGATGTCTCGGGGTTGGTCTTCGCCTCCTCCTCAACTCTGTCTATGAGGTTCCGGATGTCTTCGT
The DNA here is from genome assembly GCF_047967505.1 of Dipteris shenzhenensis. NCBI lineage: Eukaryota > Viridiplantae > Streptophyta > Polypodiopsida > Gleicheniales > Dipteridaceae > Dipteris > Dipteris shenzhenensis. Next base: position 11,649,241 of record NC_141607.1, read on the forward strand.
ACTTGGATTTATATCAGTGGTACCAAGTCTTGTAATGATCATATTTAGATTTGAGTGCAGAATTTTCAGTTTGCAACCCATGGAAGTCGTCCTGCAACTTGGAATTTGAAACTTGGAGACGGTCCTCCTCCTCGAGAATCTGCTTCATCTGACTCTGCAACACCTCCACCTGTTGATCAACAGTATGCTTGTCCTCTGCCAGTGAGGTATATCTGTCTTGTAGGACTACAAGCTCCCTCGGGATCTCAACCTGCTGGGCTGAATGACTGTCCTCCAAAGCCTTCTTGTTGCCTGCCCACTTTGCCTCCTTCGCTCCAAGACACTGTTGAAGCTCGTCCTACTGAGCTTTCCACTCAGTCTCCCTTGCCTGTAGAGTTGTTCCCCACTCCACTTCTTTCACTTGTAATGTTGTATCCCATTCTTTATGCATGTTTGCTACCTTCTTTTCATGTTCCAAGAGGAGGTGTTGCTTCTATGACATTAGATTGCAAATCTGACCCGTAGTATTGAAGAGGGAGGCACCCATCTGAATGAAGCCGTCATCTATGATGCGCTGAGCCATATGAAGCGATCTTTTGGCCCATGCATGCCTGTCCCAATAGCTCATGCGGTCAGTCATGTCGATCAGTTCGCCATATTCCTCAAAAGCTCCTTTCATTCCTTCCTCCTCTAGGTCCTCGAGAGCTGCCACCGGAGCAAGTGTGTCGATGTCTAGATAACGACTCACAGCTTGGGAAGCTTTCTTGTTGGAAGCGAGTGTCTCTTGCAAGGGAAGTGTGAAAATTTGATCCAGGTCCTCCTCCTCCATGCAAACAGGAGACCGCTTCCGCTTTAGTGCATACAAAAGCCATTCGTGATCCTGGCTTTGTTCCTCTATCTGTGCCTCATGGGTGAAGAGCTCTCCTAAGAAGGATGCGAAGTATATATCTAACATATCAATCTGAGGCAATCAGCTTGAAATGGTAACTTTACCCCCAGCAAAAATAACTTCACCAAGTTGAGTTTCAAGCGGATCCTGTTCAGCAACCTCCACAGTCTGATCAGGTGTCAGTCGCCGAGACAACCGGGGTGGTGTCTTCGCGTCATCAGTGGTTCCCAGAGTAAGATTTAAGTTCAGTAACCTGTGTCGCTCTGATGCCTCTACAGCATTAGATCCCAAGGCAGAAGTCCCTGCTGCCATAACTACTGACGATTCATCCTGCACTGTGGGGGTGATGTGCGTATCTATGCAGCCTATTGACACGAATGTGATGATTGGGACGGGGCTGGTCATGGCTGCGGGGGAGTTAAGTGGTGATGTCATGCCGTGCATGAGACTTGAGGAGGGCAGAGGAGTGACCGGAAGAACATCGGGAAAATTGAATTCTGCCTCGAAGGGAACGGATGGAAAGGCAACTCCCACATAAGAAATGGATGACAAAGCTCCAGAGGCTAGCCCAAGAGGGGATGGCTTAGAAACATGTCCTGCAGATGTGGGTGTAGCAAGAGTGGGAGTGGAGACAGGAGAGGGAGAGGCAACAGAGATGGATGCAACAGAGACTGAAGATGATGGGGCTGAAGTAAGAGCCAGTGAAGCTAATCTCAAGTGGGGAACCATAGGACCGGAAGGTGGATGGTGAGGAGAAGAGGAAGTATGGGAAGGTGGTGGGAGAAGTCCAGGTGTTACAGCCCGCCACTGGTGCAAGAGGTAGGTGAGGTGAGGTCCAAAAGTACGTGTGTGTGTGCCTCTACATGTGCAATTTCGTACAGTGGCCCGAGATGTTGAATAAAATAATGCAAAATCATATTGAGTGATAGTGAAGAGAGCATTCAGAGCAGGACGGATACCTTTCGTGATGTAGTAATGCCAAGGAGCCTAGGAGGTGATAGCTAGAGGGGGAGCTGATGGCAAGGCAGTGGTGAGGTAGAGGGGGAGCTTATGACGAAGTAGTGAGACGTGATGGCAAGGTGGTGGTGAAGAAGAAGGGGAGCTGATGGAGAGGTGGTGGTGAAGTAGAAGGGGAGCTAATGGCGAGGTGGTGGTGAAATAGAAGGGGAGATGATGGAGAAAGGTGCTGGTGAAGTAGAAGGGGAGCTGATGGGAATAGGACGGGTGATCAGGAGAACGGGCAGATGAGGGCAAGGTGGTGCAACAACAGCAACCTCTGCAAGGTGGCGCAACAACTGAGGGCAGCTAAGTGATGATCCAAGCACAGTTTGAGGCTGCCCACGATGTGCAGCAGCTGCCCCAAGAGGAGATGGCAAGGAGGCGTGACTTGCAGCCGGCTGCCTAGGGAGAAGACGAGCAACTGGAAGAGGGGCTGCCGAGATGGAGTTGCGTTCCAAGGCAAGGGCTGCCAGGAGGAGAAGATGCATTCCAAGGCAAGATGGTGGAGCCGGGCTGCCGGGAGAGATGCGTGCAAGCAAGAGGGGCTGCTGAGATGGAGTTGTGATCCAAGGCAAGGGCTGCCAAGAGGAGAAGATGTGTTCCAAGGCAAGATGGTGGAGCGGGGCTGCCGGGAGAGATGCGTGCAAGCAAGAGGCACTGCTATCGCTGATGGAGGGAGCTGCTCCAGGAGAATTCACTGATGTGAGCAAGAAGAAGACTAAAGCAGAACAACATCATAAAAGCCAACCCTCGACTGAAAATTTCTGCGGACACTCAGGGATGCAAGTCAACACAGCCAAAACAGAAGTAATGGTGATTGGGAATCGTAATAAACAAACGGCCTTCAATTTCGAAGGGGATCCTTTGGACACAATCACCACCTACAAATATGTAGGGCTGGAATTTGAAACCAACTAAAGTGGGAATGCATGCATAGAAAGGAGAGTTTTGGGAGGGCTGAAAGCTCTATATGACTTCCAAAATAAATCAAGAATGGCACATCTATGGAACTGTGAGATGAGGAGGTTTCTATATACCATGCTTGTATAAACAATGATCTGCTACAGCTGTCCAGCCTGGGCACCCGCGCCTTCTAGAACTTATTGGAGAAGGATTTTAGCAGTACATAAACACTTTCTCATAAACAATGATCTACGGCTGTCCAGCCTGGGCACCCAGGCTTTCTACAGCTTATTGGAGAAGGATTTTAACATTACATAAACACTTTCTCATAGGAGTACTAGGGTCGAGGCTCAAAGACCCTATCCATCCTACTGGCTGAGATGGGTATGATACCTCTAGAAGGGGAAGCATTATGCCAATGTTTGCTCACACAGTAGGTGAGGTACGTCTCTAAATTCTCCCTCCCCCTTTTGTTTCCCTCTCCTACCCCCTCCCTCCCTTCTTCCTCTCCACTCCCACCCCCCCTTTTCCATTCTCCCCTCCCTCTCCATTCCCCCTCCCTCTCCATTCCCCCTCCCTTCTCCCTAGCTTTTTCTTGCCTCCCTTGTCCATTATACCCGTCCTCTCCATTCCCCCTCCCCTCCCCCTTGTTTGTTCCAACTTATTGCTCACATGATAGGTGAGGGGGTCCTCTAAATTCCCCCCCCCTTTCTCTCTTTTCCTCCATCAACCCCTTGTTCTCTTCTTCCTCTCTGTTCACACCCCTCCCCTCCATTCTCTCCTTCCGCTCCCTCGTTTCCCTCCAACTCACATTTTTCCACCTATTGCACAATAGGTTAGGGGAGCCTCTAAATGCCTGCTTTTTCCTCCCCTAATTCCTCCCTCTCTTCTTTCTCTCCATTCCTCCACCCTCTATGATTCCCACCTCCCCCCCCCCCCTCTTCTCCTTTCCGCACCCATTGTTCGTCCAATAAGAAAGAGAAAAAAAACAAAGGGAGAACAACCAAGGGACCAAAGAAATGAAATATGAATGAACTCGGCATTTCATGTAGGTTCAATAGAATGATTTTTTTAAATCCTCTTTTCACTTGCTTTTCACATATGGAAGGGTATCATAAAGGGTGTGTTAAACTCATGATAAATTTACAAATAGGGGATTTTACAAATGGGGCTTGAGTGCATGTGATTATAGGGTTTATACAAAGTGACCCCCCAAGTGAATGACTTGGTAAAGGCACTATTAACAGATTGGTTAACAATACACCACCGTTGGTTAAGTGATGTGATTTGATGGACAATGGCAAGTCCATAGAGCCACGATTGTGTCTTCGAGCTAGATGGGCCCAAGAGGATGGTCAAAGAATGAGAAGGGACAGTGGTATAAAGAGATTAGGGTTGGCCCTCCCTTCAAAAGATGACTTGTATAAAAGGCCAAATGGTTGACTTTGGTCTTCATTGTTGTTTGCACCAAGTTGAATACGAGCTCCCTCTTCTCTTCCAAAAGAGTGTTTTGGGTGTTCTCTCCACTACCTCGTCCACCTTGATGTCCTGCTGATGTCGATGATGATGATGATGATGATGATGATGAGATTGATATGTAGTCGACCATTGACATGACTACGTACTTAGTACTACCATTTTGCATTTTTGCATTCTCCATTGGTGTGGATGCTTTAGTAGCTCCACCCTCATAGCTCATTTGTACCAAGGTTTTCACAGTCTCATAGACCCATCGGTCTTCCGAAAACTTTAATAAACTCTCTCTCTCTCTCTCTCTCTCTCCCCGACGAGAAAGAAGAGAGTGAATTATGATGGTGTCGGGCCAAGGGGACACAAAGTGGACTGAGAATTGCAGTGTGGAATTGCAATGACACACTCTGGTCTGATCCAGGTGGTTTCTCGGAGACATACACTGACAAAGACATGGTCTTCTATATTGAGACACATAGAGCCCCGAGAGAGGACTAACTAGATATACATGGGAGTCATCTCATAGGAAGGAGACAAGGAGAGACACTGTTGTGCGGGGTTCGGGGGAAGTGGCTATCCTTTTTAGATCACACATGAGACCTCTCATATCAGTGACACGGAGAGAGGAGCATGCGCGATACATTTGGATACGAGTCCAGCTACCAGACACACGACCGATTCTTATAGCAGTGTGTTATTTTCCCCCAGATAATTCCTATGCACGTGAGGTCACCACAGAAGGACACAGCCCGTATGAGTTGATTCAGGATGATATCACTAAATTCTCCAAGTAAGGGGACATCCTCCTTCTTGGTGACTTCAATGCACGCACAGGGAACAGGCAGGTGGGCCTACTGGACTTTGCATCGGATTCCCTCATAGTACCAAAACTGTTAGAATTATTATTATATTCTAGGCAATGGCCAATGTAATGTAATAAGCGGGTTAGGGACACTTTTCCCTCTTAGAGGTTTTTCCCCCTAAGCACAGTCTAATCTCTAACTACAGTTAATGATTAGATAGGGTTTTGTCACTTAGACAAAACCCTCATCTCTTGTTTTGTACTTCACTTCATTCAGTACACTTTTGGGAGTGACCTACGTTCAGCTCACTCTCCATTTTGCTCACTCTTACTCTTGCTCTTGCTTCCGTTTTTCTCACATTTGGTATCAGAGCAGCTCTCCTTCCCGAACCTGCTCTTAGCTCACGCATTTCAGCTCCTGTCCGTACAGCTTCATTGTCAAGCCTGCAGCACATCGTCCATACAACGCTGTGACAATATTTGTCACTGTGGGCAGATTTTCTTTGGCAGATTTTACTTGTGCATTTTGCATCCCATAAAGGGATTTTACTTGGTCAGTTTGCTGTGGTTTTTGACTTTATATGGCAAAAATGGCTCAAAATAACCCCAATGAGGTGTTCGGAGTCCTCACACAGGAGGATAAGTTGGATGGCACCAACTACTCCTTGTGGAGTTTAATGGTTCGCAATATCTTGGTTGGCAGACATCTTTGGGATTATGTGAATGGAGATGAAGCAAGACCAGATACATTGGCCACACCTGTCACTCCTACAGCTGGAGGCAGGGGTAGAGATCAAAATGCAGCACAAGTAGTTGCAGTTGCCGCTCCACGAGCTCCCACAGCAGAGCACAAAAGATGGGATTCTAGAGATGCAAAAGCTCTATCAGTGATTTCTCTCTCTGTCAAGAGGTTCGTTATACCTCACAATCGGTCATGCAAGACATCAAAGGCAGCTTTGGGAGATACTAAAGAGTATGTTTGCAGCAAGAAATGATGCCAGAGTTTCCTTTCTGAAGTGAGAGCTTTCTCATACGCATATGGATGAGGGAGATTCCATGAACTCTCACCTCACAAAGCTTCAGGATTTGAGGGAGCAATTGATGAATATTGATGAAGTCGTTCCGGATTCAGAGATGATCACCATCACTCTAAATTCTCTTCCTGAGTCCTATCTTGGTTTCCACACCTCATTGAATTTGTCATTGAGGGGGGGCAGCAATCCTCTCTCCTTTCACGAGTTGGTAGGACTTCTGTTGCAGGAGGAGCAGACACAAAGAAATATGGCAACTCGGGCTGGTGAGCATGCCATGCTTTCCAAGTTCAAGCCCAACAGCAAAAGCAACATGCCAATCAGCCCGCACATCAGCATAAAGCTGATTCAGGACAGCCCTCTTATAAGGCTAAGGGTGATGCAAATAAGCAGAAAAAGAAGGGCATTTGTCACTATTGCAAGAAGCCACGTCATTATATTGGAGAATGCAAGAAGTGCATAGCTAAAGAGAAGAAAAGGGATTTAGGTATGGCTGTGTCTGATGCATCAGCTCCTCATTCACATGATGGGGGAGATGTTACAGGCAACTTTGTGGAAGAACACTGTGCCTTTCTGTCTTGCACTTCAAATTTTTCAGTGGGTAGTTCAGTTGCTATAGCCACTAATGATGATGACCCTTATGCTTTTTTTACTTGCAGCTATGATCCTTCAAAGAATGCATGCTGCCATGCTGTGACTTGGAGGAGTCAAATGGATTTACTGAATTTCAAGAGGGGAATTCGGAGCACAAGATGGTCGGAGATGTTCGCCAGAGCATAGTTGCATGCAGAACTATCACGAGGTGGATCGGGTACCTCCTCCACAAGTCTGGGTGTTGATGTATGTGTTAGGAGGGTTAGAGATGTGTCAATGTAGTAGGGATCATCGTGTTATAATTACACCTAGGGTTGTCCCAGTGTCAATGAGACACTGAATACATGGTATTTTGACAGTGGTGCTTCAAAGCACATCACTTCTAAGAAGGTGACTTGTGCAAATAATTCTTCTTATTCAGTGTTTGGAGTGGGACATTATTCTCACATCCAGTGATGGCACAGATTTAGGAATTTCAGATGTACTCTATGTGCCAGGCATAAAGAAGAATTTGCTTTCAGTGTCCTCTCTTAATAGAGGAGGATTTCAGGTTGTATTTGATGATGATAAGTGCGCACTCAGAGACAAAGAGAATGACTATGCTTTGATGTTGTCTGGCACTTTATATCGGGGTCCTTTTCTGCTTGATTTATATGAAAAAAGATCCGATCTTGCATTATTAGTGAGCACTCCCACTGCTGCGATGCAGAATGCGGAGTTATGGCATGCCAGGTATGGACACATGAGCTATAGCAGCTTAATGACACTTCAGAGACATGATATGGTTGATGCATTGCCTCCTTTAGAGTCACCTCCTCCTCATGCATGTGAGGGTTGCATCCTTGGCAAGATGCATAGATTTCCTTTCAAGAAGGATGGTGTAGTGAAAGCTACATGCAAATTACAGCTTATTCACAGTGATGTCTGCGGTCCCATGAGGACACCTGCTTTTGCGGGTTATCTTTATTATGTTACATTCATAGATGACTTCACCAACTACACTTGGGTCTATGGTCTTAAGGCAAAATCAGAAGTGTTTATGCATTTCAAGCACTTTGTGGCTATGGTTGAGAATGAGACAGGACTCAAGGTGCACACACTTCGCACAGATCGAGGGGGGGTCATGAGTTTGAGGCATTTTTGAAGGAGAAAGGCATCACGCATCAGCTTACTTTGACCATTCTTTTGGCATTTTCTGGTACCATCAAAGGTAATAAATTTGATGGATGTGCCTCCTTCTTTGAAGTCTTTTCATATTGTTCTGGTCTTCCTCCTTTTGCACCCATGAAAAGAACGCTCTCGGGATGAAGAGGAGGAAGAAGAAGAAGAAGAACTGGAAGAAGATGGGCTAGAGCTGGGAGATCTCCGTCAGTGCTTTCTGCTTCGTCTTCCATGAGGCTTTTGATGCAAAAATACCTTGGAGAAGACATATCCGTTTTCAAAAGGCATCTAATATGCAAAATGAGAACCGGCTCACATGACCTGGAAGTGGAGAAGGGAAGGTGGCCAAGACCGAGGGTCTGAAGAAAAGAAAGAATATACAAAATTTGCGACACGAGAGAGGTGAAAAATGAACAGCGTGTCTTTCTAAGATGCGGGGGTCCCACGCGTTCCGGATGAAGGAACGGGGTTCCCTGGTAACTATGATGCACACATTAGAGAAAGCTATGATGACAGCAGAGCCAGCCTTCAACATCTATTGGAGCAACCACCTACAAAGCTAGGAAGCTATCTAAAAGAGGTTTTAGAACACCAAAACAAAGTACTTGGGTCACACACAAACTAGCCAACAAGTACTAAGTATATAGCAGACTATAGTATTATATTTCACCAGATGTAAAAGATCACTATTTTTTTATAGAATCCCATAGATCTTGAAGGGTCTCAAGAGGACGTTGATACAATCACATCATCTCTCTCTCTCTCTCTCTCTCTCTCTCTCTCTCTCATCACTACAGCAGTAGCAGCGGTTGAGGAGCGTTTGACCTCCCTTCAGACAGAGGTCCAGAGAGCCACAGAGTGGGTGGATGTCGTCCGCCGTCAGCCATCACAGCCTCAGAGATCGATTGTATCAGCTACATTGGCCGAGTCACAGCAGAGGGCCACAAAGGCCCTCAACATTCGCATTCGTGGTATCTTGCCCTCAGCGACAGAGTCCACGATGACATAGGCTGTGACCTTTGTCTCTCAGACACTGGGAGTACAGGATCATGGCAGAGTAGGATCATATAGAGTCGGGAGGGATTGTACTAGAGAGCAGCCCCTCATTATCAGATTCAGAGATGCCCAGGCACGTCTAGTTGCCCTCAGGAGGAGAGGGACACTCAGAGACCACCCACAGATTTCCATGGACGAGGATCTGACTCAGATACAGGTTAAGGAGCGCAAGGCGCTCATGCCTCAGAGAGATGCAGCCCGAGCTCAGGGCAAGTGGGCAGTGATCAGGGATGGCAGACTCATCACAGGCACCTTGAGGCGTGCTCCCACAGTGCTTAGAGATGGCAGACCAGCAGATATAGCCCCACCTCCACCTCCTGCTACGACCGCTTGACGGGACAGGGCCCATGGGACACACCACCCGTCAGATAGTCTACGCATCGTTGTATGGAACTGCAATGGTTCTTTTACAGCACAGCCAGGCAATCTATGGGGGCATTCTTTGGGAGAGATATCATCTTTTTCACGGAGACACACGAGAGTCTAGAGAGACCTTTGCCACAAGTGACAGGGTATACATGGAGATCTGCCTTCAGGCAGCACACTCGGACATTTGGAGTGAGAGGATCTGGAGGAGTGGCCATTTTGTACAGAGTGCATCTCGATCGGATCATCACAGTGGAGAGAGCGGATTCACATGCCCGATTCTTGTGGGTACGCATCCGCCGCAGAGCCCCTCAGCGAGATCTTTTTATTGCAGTTTGCTACTTCCCCCCGGCGCAGTCGATCTATTCTTCCACTGGACCAGGCCAGTCCATATTTGAGGATCTCTCAGTGGACATTGCAGATTTTTCACATCGCGGAGAAGTCATCCTTTTAGGAGACTTCAACGCGAGGACCTCAGACAGACAGGCCCTCACTTATGACTTCATGGAGGATCCGGTCATACTCCCAGCATTTCACAATGATAGCCTCTGTCGGACTTCATCAGACTGCACAGTACAGGCCACAGATCAGGGACGTCAGTTACTGGAGCTCCTCACCTCGCACAGTATGGTCATTTATAACGGCTTGTCCAGGTGGCCACAGTCTTCCATGCCTACATTCTCTTCTGCTTCTGGGTGTGGTACTAGCGTTATCGACTACATCATAGGTCCCCCGACTCTAGTCCCTTCCATCCATAGCCTTACTGTTAGCCCCTTCATGCCCTCTGCCGACCATGCACTCTTCCACACTTTACTTTGACTCATGTCTCCCATGACCCACCCCCCACTCGTTATTATGACCGCCAACCCTATTACGAGGTTCATTTCGACCACCAGTTCGATGATGTATATAGCCAGAACCTCAGCCGCCTACTCCGTCCTCATCTATTAGATGCTCTACCATCCACGCAGGACCGGTGGGAACTTGTACATACTTCACTCGTTTCTGCCGCTCACATGTCGTTCCCTACCACATGTCATTCGTCTAGTCCCCCACCAGTTGGTCTTGTTCCTTGCAACGGTTGGTATGACGAGGAGTGTAAGGAACTCCGCAGGAAACTTCACCTTGAGACCAAGGAGAAGTCTCCCCTCCTTGCCGAAACCAAGAGACTACAAGTGGTTGGTTAGGCGCAAGAAACGCCAATTTCTAGCCCGGAATGAGGAGGAGCTAAGAAGCTTGCTTTTCAGCTGTGACTCCAAGGAATTCTGGAGAAAATTCCTCCGCTCGAAGTCTCAGAGCCCCCTCACGATCCACGTGTCTGGTCTGCATACACTTCAGCTCTATACGATGTTCCAGATCAGCCAGCCATCGATTTATCCCATTCCCCTAGGCCAGCTTCATCTAGTCTCTTCACACCAGAGAGTGTCCGTGCAGCAGTCCACCGATTGAAGAACGAGAGAGCTAAGGATCATGATGGATTGCAAGCGGAGTATGTAATCCATGGGATTGATGCCTTAGATTTTGTTCTTTCCCGTCTCTTCAATGAGTCTGTTTGTACAGGCCTACCACAGTCTTGGTTAGGCAATACTATAGTACCTATCCACAAGTCGGGGGACCCTATGGAGCCGTCGAATTACAGGACCATCATGATTGGCCACGTTATGGCCAAGATCTATGCATCAGTTTTGGAAAGTCGTATAAATGACCATGCCGAGACGACAGGACTCAGAGCCAGAGGGCAGGCTGGATTTCGCAGGGATCATTCGACACTTGACCACATCCTCACACTCAGGGCACTGGTAGAGGAGGCGAAGTCACGAAGGCAACGGCTTTATTGTTGCTTCGTGGACTTCAGGAAGGCATTTGATACAGTTCCGCGATTCAGATTGTTTCAGAGGATTCGCCAGATGGGCTTCAGTGGAGAGATACAGTGGGCTATCATGGCTTTGTATGAGAGGGTCACTGGTCGGGTTCGGACACGTGAGGGGCTCTCAGAGGAGGTATGCACCACGATTGGGGTGAAGCAGGGTTGCCCGCTCTCTCCTACTCTCTTTGGATTATATATTGATGAGCTAGAGATGTTTGTACAGATGACAGGCGGTGTGGGCTCTACTCTCTCAGGATCCTCCATTCCTATCCTCCTGTATGCGAACGATGTGATTCTCATTTCCTCTACTGCTCAGGGCCTCCAGGCACATATTGAGGCACTCCACAGGTTTTGCTAGGACAGGGGGTTGACCGTAAACCTTGGCAAGACCAAGGTTATGGTTTTCAACACCTCTAATCGTATTTACAGCACGGATGAGTTTTGCTTCACTTATGACGGACAGCCCATTGAGCTTGTTAGAGAGTACACTTATTTGGGGGCAGTTTTCAGGGGACCGGTTTTCACCATGACATATGCAGCACGAGATAGGATTAGTAAAGGGTATGCTTCGTTGGCTCATCTTGAGCGTCAGTGTTTTCAGTCCCACTTTCAGCATCCCGATACGAAATCCTTGCTTTTTGATACATTGGTGAGACCAGCTGCGATGTATGCAGCTCCTTTCTGGGCAGGAGACCTCGGCGCTGCAGATTGGAGACGAGTAGAGAGGTTACAGATCATCATGTTCTCTCGGCTCATTAGGGCCAAGTCTACAGTTCCGCACGAGATCATGCTAGCAGAGTTTGGAGCTACTCCCCTTGCATTGGATGCAGCGTTTCAGTCGGTCATGTATTTGCACAGGGTTAGGGAGTTTGGAGACTCAGCAGCAGGCAGAGCTCGGTTGCCATGGTTAGCACTTGCATCTTCTATGGAGTTGGCACGATCTGGGGCCCGATACTGCTAGTACTTCAAACTCACTAGGTGGCTCACATCTCTTGGACTAGACATGGATAGACTGCCTCCCTTCCGATACAGCATAGATGCCCCTCATCTCGAGTTGACTCGCCACGAGCTTAGCCAGGTCACAAGAGCAGACTTGCTGCAGCTTCATACGTATCGCACTTGGATATATCCCACGCAGCTTCCGACGAAGATGGCCACATATCGTGACCACTTTCTTCGGATCTCAGAGGATGGATTTGTCATTCCACCAGGCTATACAGGTATCCACATGTCCCACTCACTGAGGATTGCCCTTGGCCAGCTTAGAGTCTCTTCGCATCAGCTCGAGATAGAGGCTGGTAGGATGCGACGCATGGAGGATGGACGGCGACCAGGCCGAGAGACCAGGATCTGCCCTTGTTGCACCATGGGAGAGGTGGAGTCAGAGGAGCACTTCATTTGCAGATGCCCGCTATATTATGAGCTCAGAGGTAGATTCCACTGTCTCTTCACGGATGGCTTTGGACCTCTCTCACGAGTGATGGACTACGAGGATCAGCATTGCCTAGCTCTTTATGTCAGGGAGGCCACTATGCTTCGACGAGACTACCTCAGAGACCATCAGCACATACCGGGGCGTGATAGAGCCCAGCCTGATAGAGCTCAGGCACACGCTATACCAGAGGACAGAGACCAGGAGGAGCACGAGGAGGTCAGAGCTCACACAGGACACATGCCTCCACCCTGTGGATGTACATATGAGATGGTTTGTAGACGCCGCAGGATCTTGTTACATAGGGGACGTACTCGCCGCTTCATCTCCAGACGATCCAGGATGATGGCAGCTTTTCGGAGGAGACTTACTCATGGAGATCTCGCCCCACCAGCCGCTCACCTCACCTTTGCTCAGATTTGTACTCTCATAGCAGGAGGCAGAGTCGATGGACAAGATTTCCAGTATTATTTTGGTTCTCAGACTCCGTGACACCTGGACTTGTATCTTTGCATTGGCATATTGTACTCATCCCCCCATTTTGCACCCAGGGGCGGTTTCCGTGCATCTAGTTTACTTTGTATTTAGGCTCAGATTTGACATTATGTACTTTCACTTGCATTGTATTGCGTGGCACTTAGATGATATTCGACGATGCCTCTTCTTTGTGGCACGTTGATTTTGTGCTATCTTGTATGCAGAGTTCTTGATGTCCCATGGGCCCATTTTGGCCTTTAGTGGACAATAATACACTTTCTTTCTTTCTTTCTCTCTCTCTCTCTCTCTCTCTCTCTCTCTCTCTCTCTCTCTCTCTCTCACATTTCGCAGTCAGGGCATCCAAATGGATCATCTCCCACCCTTTGAGTATAGCTTAGATGCTCCAAATCACCTGATTCCACAGGATGAGATCAACCGTATCATATGGTTGGCAACTCCACACATCACGGACTTGGGGGAGGACCAAGAGTTCCCCACCAAGATCGTGATTCTACTGCGACCATTTCCTCAGAGTATCGGTGGATGGAGTCATTATCAAACCCCAGTACTTGGAGGATAGACGAGTCTCACATGCCTTGAGGATCGCCATAGGACAGATGCGGGTCTCGTCAGATCAGTTGAAGATTGAGACAGGGAGAGCCACAGGTACACCCAGAAAGCATCGGATCTATAGACTATGCACCCTAGTAGAGATGGACACAAAGAAACACGTCCTGTGTACTTGCCCTCTATACTACCAGATCCGAGGACAATACCATTTGCTTATTCTAGGAGGGACACAGGTTTGGGCTCTCTCTCGACTTATCCATTTCCCAGGTCTGCATCGGTCTCTCTTTGATGGAGATGCAACGACATAGAGAGAACCTTATGTACCGCATTAGAGAGCAGGATGAGACAGTGGCCCTTACGACCAAGGTGAAAGTTTTGGAGAGAGAGAGAGAGAGAGCAAGAGAGTGAGCTTGAGAGCTGAAAGCTTGATAGCTTGGTTGCAATAGAAGAGTGTAAGAAAGCACAACTGAAAGAGTGAGAGAGAAGGTTTTGTCCTAGTGACAAAACCTTAGTAGTCACTAACCATAGTTAGTGAACTAACTGCGGTTAGGGGAAAAAACCTCTTAAAGAGGGAAAAGTGCCCCTAACTAGCTTATTAAAATACATTGGTCACTGCTGAATTATATCTATAATTCTAACACCCCCTTGCAGTGCCAATGTCATGTACAAGGCTGATCAATCACCAAACGGATATAAGTTCAGGGCACTGCGAAATGCCTCAAACTTTTCACGTGGTAGTGCTTTGGTGAAAATATCTGCAACGTTGTCATGTGTGGACACAAAGATCATACTGATCTCTCCTGCATGCAACTTCTCTCTAACGTAGTGATAGTGAACCTCAATGTGCTTCGTGCGAGCAAAAAACACTGGATTCTTTGCCACTGCAATGGCACTCTGACTATCAGTGAGAATTGGAGAAGGACCCTCCAAAGACAGATGAAGATCAGCAAATAGACGTCGCAGCCAGACACATTCAGCTGTTGCTGTGAAAGCTGCCCTGTACTCAGCTTCACATGATGAGGTAGCCACTGTAGATTGTTTCTTGCTCAACCAGGAAATGCAAGATTTACCCAAAAGAAACAATTGCCACTAGTGGACTGCCTAGTGTCATAATCACCAGCCCAATCTGAATCACTGTAGGCATGCATCTGCAAGTCACCCCCCCTGGGAAATAACAAGCCAAAAGACTTCGTGCCCTGCAAATAACGGAAGATGCGCTTAACTGCCTGCCAATGCATAGTTTTTGGGCTGTGCATATACCTGCTCACCTGAGATACTGCAAACTGAATATCAGGTCTAGTGTTGCAGAGATATATGAGGCATCCAACAGCCTGACTGTAAGATGTGGCATCAACTGATTCTCCTGCATCATGCTTTGTGAGTTTCAGCCCCGGCTCCATGGGAGTGGCTATGGGCTTACACTCATGCATGTTAAATCTGTCCAAGAGTTTCTGCACATACTTGGACTGAGACATAACAGTGCCACATCTCTCTTGAGAGAACTGGATCCCCAAATAAAAGTGAAGCAGCCCCAAATCTGACATGTCAAAGGTGGTCTGCAAATCAACTTTGAAATCTGTAATATTATCTTCATTGGACCCTGTGAGCAGTAAGTCATCGACATAAAGAAGGATGACTAAAATTTCTTCCCCATCCATCATGATGTAGAGGGTGCTCTCAGTAGGACTATTGTGCAGCCCCTTGCTGGTCAAAAAGGCATGAATCTTGGCATTCCATGCAGGAGGGACCTGTTTCAGCCCATACAAAGCTTTGTTTAGCTTGCATACTTGAAATGCATTTGCTGTAATTTCAAAGCCTGGAGGTTGTTTGACATAAACCTCTTCCAGCAAGTCTCCATTTAAGAAGGCTGTTTTTATGTCCAACTGATGAACATTCCACCCAAAATGTGCAGTCATTGCAATAACAGATCGGATGGTGGTCATCCGGGATGTAGGAGCAAAAGTCTCCTCATAATCTATGCCCTTTTTCTGAGCATAGCCTTTAGCAACAAGCCTTGCCTTGTATCTATCAATGGAGCATCTGGCTTCCGTTTCACCTTGAAACCCATCGTGTACCAATGGCATGTTTACCTGGTGGCAAGTCTACGACACCCCAAGTCTGATTTTTCTTAATGGACTGCAACTCATCGTGCATGGCATTCATCCAATGCACATTGTCCTTTGCTTCTTCGAATGTTGCAGGCTCCTCTTCATCGAGAAGAGTACCTGCATATGCTGATTCCACTGAATTAGCACCTTCCATGTGCCTTGCTGCACTGCGAGTCCTGCCAGGTAATGGAGCATCAATCTTACTCTCCCTTTGAGTCTGTAACAGCCAGTTTGGGACTGTTTTTGCTGCATGTATGTCTGCAATTTCTTGCTGAACCAACTGTTCCACTGCCTGTGGAGGTGGCAAGACATCTTGTGGCTAAACTGGAGCATCGGGAGGTGGCTGTAAATTCTGATTTGCATCAGAAATATCAGTAGGGGAACCCAAAGCAATGGGTAGTAACCCCTCAAAAACATCCTCTGAAGAAGAAGGCATATGAAATTCAACCTGAGTGTGAGCTGAATTTTCTGCAAATATCATAATCTTGCGTGTAGCAGGATTGTAGAGACGGTACCCCTTGCTTTCTGCACTGTACCCAACAAATATGCACTTAATTGCCTAATCTGACAACTTGTGCCTAAATTCAACTGGCACATGAGCATATGCAAGGCATCCAAAGACTTGGAAATGATCCACTGAAGGCTTTCTCCCATTCCAGACCTTATAGGGAGTTTTTGTTTTCAAAGCCTTAGTTGGGAGCCCGATTTAAAATGTAGTTGGCACACATCAGACCTTCAAGCCAGAATTTGTGGGGCATGTGTTTGGTTTTCAACATACATCTGTCCATCTCCATAAGAGTTGTATTTTTCCTCTCAGCTTTGCCATTTTGCTGAGGGATCAGCCTGACTGTGAGCTGATGCACAATACCCTTGCCTTTCAGAAAAGCACCAAAATCTGCAGACAAGTATTCCCCACCTCGATCTGTGCGCAATGTCTGTATCTTGAGTCTGGTTTTATTTTCAACCATGGCTGAAAAGTGTTTAAACATCCTCAACACTTCTGATTTGCGCTTCAGCCCAAAGACCCAAGTGAAATTGGAGTAATCATCAATAAAAGTAACAAAGTAGAGATGGCCCCATCCTTTTTGAAGGGGAATCTATGCATCTTGCCTAAAATGCACCCTTCACAGGCATGTGGAGGAGGTATCTCAAGAGGTGGCAATGCATCAACCATAGAGTGCTTCTGAAGTGTCATCAAGCTGTTGTAATGCATGTGGCCATATCGAGCATGCCATAATTCTGCATTCTGCATGGCAGCAGTAGGAGTAGAAACTGCAAGAGGGCTGCTCTTTTCTCAAAAAGATCAAGCTGAAAAATCCCACGCAGCAGAGTACCAAATAATCTTAAGGCATAATCATTTTCCCTGTCTCGGACAGCACATTTGTCATCCTCAAAGATGACCTGAAATCTTAAGGCATAATCATTTTCCCTGTCTCGGACAGCACATTTGTCATCCTCAAAGATGACCTGAAATCCAGCCCTATTAAGAGTGGACACTGAAAGAAGATTCTTAGTGATACCAAGCACATATAAGACATCTAAAAGTCTGAAAACTGAGCCATCAATGGCAGTTAAGCTCAACTTCTCCTGTGCCACGTACTGAATATGACGAGTTATTGGCACAAGTGACTTTCTTATCAACGGGAGGTGGATGCAAGGAAGTAAAGAGACACTTCCTAGAAGTGATATGCTTGGATGCACCGCTGTCAAAATACCAAGTATTCAGTGTTTCATTGACACTGAAAGCAGATGCATCCGTATAAAAGTCATAACTTCAAGTCAAAAATGCATATGTATCATCATTACAAGTGGCTGTACTATCCCGAGCATCTGGAGCAGCCAGCCTAGAATCTGAAATGCAAGATAAAAAGGCATAATCCTGTCCAACAAAGTTGGCTGCAGCATCCCCACTGTCAGATGCATGAGGAGCTGAATCTGAAACAGCCATATCGGAGCTGTTTTTGTTCTCTTTTGCAAGCCTTTTCTTGCATTCTGCAATGTGATGACCTGGCTTTTTGCAGTAATGACAAAAACCCTTCTTCTTGGGCTTACTTGCATCATTTATAGCCTTTTTTGAAGGCTGTCCTGACCCACTCGAAGGCTGATTTACTGATGTCTTAGCCTGTCCCTTTGTTTTTGACTTGAACTTTGAGAGCATAGCTTGTTCACCGACACGTGAAGCCAAGTTTTTCCTGGTCTGCTCTTCCTGAAGCAGAAGTCCTATCAACTCATGAAAAGTGAGAGGATTTGCACCCCCCCTCAATGATAAGTTCAGCGAGGTATGAAAGCTGAGATAAGACTCAGGAAGAGAATTCAGAGTGGTGGTAATCATCTCTGAATCAGGAATAATCTCATCTATGTTCAATAATTGCTCTCTGAGATCCTGTAGTTTTGTGAGGTGGACTGACATGGAGTCACCCTCTTCCATATGTGTATTATTTAACCCTCTTTTCAAGAAAGATACCCTTGCATCATTCCGGGCTGCATACATGCTTTCTAAGATATCCCACGCTACCTTCGAGGTCTTACACGATCGGATATGTGGAATGATAAATCTTTTCACTGAAAGAGAGATGCATGACAAAAGCTAAGGCATCCCGTGAATCCCATCTCTTCTGCTTTGGAGTAGTGGCTATAGCTGCACCAACAACTTGTTTTGCAGCTGCACCCTGTGCACGACCTCTTCCACCTCCTTGCTGAGGAGGGGTATTAGGTGCCATACCTGCTGGTCGGATCTCACCCCCATTCACACAATCCCATAAATTGCGAGAAATCAGAATATTGCGTAGCATAAAACTCCAGAGGGAGTAGTTGGTACCATCCAACTTGTCTTCCTGTGAAAGACCACCGAACTGGAAATCATTCTGATTTTGCTGGGCCATATCTGAGAAAGAGATTTTAGCAGATACAAGACTGAATTCCCTTACTGGGAATGAAATGCACAACTCCCAAAAAACACAGCCAAGCACTGGCTGTAAATGCAACTCAGATTTCTGCACTTGCACTGTCAGAAATCTGTCCAAGCATCAAAAACTCTCCAGAATCTGCCAAAAGTGCTGCAAAACACTTCAAGAAAGGCAGTATGAACTGAAATCTCCAAAATTGCTCTCCCAACACAAAAGCCCCAAAATAGGCCCGAAATTGCAACCAGAAAGGGGCAAATTGATCAAAAGCCCCAAATGTTGCAAGAATTGTGCCCTGTCTGCAAAAGCCCCAAATTTCACTGCGAAATTGCAGTGTAATTACAAAATCCCCAAATTTCTTCAAGAAATTGTACTGCAGAATTGAAAGCCCCAAATTTCGAGCTTGAAATTGCAACCAGAAAGGGGCAAAAGCACAGAAAGCCCCAAATTTTGCAATTTCAGTAGAAAGCCCCAAATTTCAGACCAAATTTGCTAAGTTTGCTCCAAGTGCAGCCCCGAATTTCTTCAACAGCTGCAAATTGATTGCAATGTCTGCAACAAACAGGATGCCCCAAATGTGCTCCCAAAAACCAAGCCAAACAATGGCTGTCTGCAAAAATGTGCCTGCCAAAAATCACCTGCAAGTTTCACCTGCAAGGAAGAGCTTGTGCGCAAGTACAACCTGTACGGCCATATACACTTGGAGTAAGAACCATACAGCTGTACGGCCGATGGTGTACGGACACTCAACGCAGCGCAAGTAAGGCTCGTACGGATGCTGGTACGGATAGCGCAGGTAAGACTGGTACGACGCTGGCGCAGGTACAGTACGGGTAGGTACTGCAGGTACAAGCAGTACGACGGGTACGGCGGGTACAAGAAGTACGGCGAACTGATTGCAGGTGTGCTGGTACGTACGGCGATGACGCAACAGGTACAGCAGGGAAATCATACGATCGTCAGCGCAGGTACGTGCGTGCTGGACTTGCTGTACGGTCAGGTGCGAGCAGTATGGCGCTACAGCTAGCGAAATGTGCAGGGTACGATAGGTACGAACGAACTGCCAGCGGAAGGTACGTGCATGTACAAATTCCGTACAGTCGTACGAATTGTACGGACTGTCTTTGGATTGATTCGAGATGTACGGACGGGATGTAGCAGCAGGAGCGTGGGCTAGCGGCAAGAGCTCAACGAGGCTCTGATACCAAATGAAAGTTTTGGGGAGAGAGAGAGAGAGAGAGAGAGAGCAAGAGAGTGAGCTTGATAGCTTGGTTGCAATAGAAGAGTGTAAGAAAGTACAACTGAAAGAGTGAGAGATAAGGTTTTGTCCTAGTGACAAAACCTTAGACTCACTAACCATAGTTAGTGAACTAACTGCGGTTAGGGGGAAAAACCTCTTAAAGAGGGAAAAGTGCCCCTAACTAGCTTATTAAAATACATTGGTCACTGCTGAATTATATCTATAATTCTAACACAAGGTAGATGGATCCCAACGATAGGTTACAGATTTTTACACTTTTCAGTATGCCCCTAGACATAGCAGAGTTAAGGTGGAAGAGAGAGATGACATGAGGGCTAAGTGGGCTAGCGGGATGAGATGGCGATATGGAAAGGCGCAGCCAGAGATGTAGAGACAGACCACGGTGAGAGTGCTCTCAACGGAAGCAAGAACAGAAGAGGGAGAGAGAGCGAGAGAGAGAGACAGAGAGCCACACAAGTTTTGGTGGGTGCAGAACCACCCTAATCTTCTTTTTCATTCATTTATATATGTGTTTGAGTATTGTACATAACTGAGGTTAAGGCACAATGACCTTTAACCCCCACAACCTCCCACTTAAAGGACAATGTGCCTTTAAGGGAGAACAACCAGTGAGCATACTATCCAATGCCCATCAATACACGACAATACTCAAACCGCTGACTAGGTAGACTCTTCGTCAGCATATCTGCAGGGTTATCATCTGTATGAACCTTGACAAGCTCTATGCGCTTGTCCTCAAGTACCTCCCTGATGAAATGATACCTGACCTCAATGTGTTTGGTCTTTGCATGAAAGACCGGATTCCGTGCTAGCTGAATAGCACTCATGGAATCACTATGCAATGTCGGTACACCTGTATGAATCCCCAAATCTCCCACTGGCCGATCAAGCCATATAGCCTCCTTGCAACCCTCTGTGGCTGCAACATACTTAGCCTCTGTGGTAGACAAAGCAATGCACTTCTGTGCACGAGACATCCACGACACTGTACCACCTGCAAAGGTGAACACATAACCAGAAGTGGATCTCCTACTATCCACATGCCCTGCATAGTCTGAATCTGTGTAGCCAAGTACACGCATGTCTCCTTTACCAAAGCAAATGCACATCTCCTTGGTACCCTTCATGTAAATGCATACATAAGACTCCCAACTCCTTGGTACCCTTCATGTGCATTTGCTTTGACCCTGCATACATAAGACTCCCAACTGCTGATGCATAAGGAACCTTGGCCATCATGGCCCTCTCCTCATCTGATTTGGGACTATCTGTATGACTCAGTTTCACATATGGAGGCAATGGAGTACTCACTGCCTTCCCCCCCTCCATATTGAAACGCTGTAATACTTTTGTAACATACTCTTTTTGTGAAAGCCAAAGGAGTTTCCTACTCCGATCACGCATGATGCGCATACCAAGAATATGACCTGCAAGTCCCAAATCCTTCATATCAAAGGCCTCATGCAACTTGGCCTTTAAAGCATCTAGCTCATAAGTATTCTTGCTAGCCAATAGCATATCATCCACATATAGTGCCAGGATTATCAGGCTACTATCCTTAGCCCTTTTAGTGTAGAGGCAGTGATCAATTTCACTCCTTCTAAAACCCTGGGACCGAATGAAAGCATCAAACTTTTGATACCATTCTCTAGGTGCTTGCTTAAGACCATAGAGACTCTTCTTCAGCTTGCAAACTAAATGCTCTTTTCCCTTTTCTTCAAAGCCTTCCGGCTGCACCATGTAAATTTCCTCATGCAAATCCCCATGCAAGAAAGCTGTCTTGACATCCATCTGCATAAGCTCCATATCCTCTGATGCCACTAGTCCAAGCATGCATCTAAGTGTGGTCATCTTCACAACCGGAGAGAATATCTCATCAAAGTCCACACCCTTCTCTTGCTTGAACCCTTTAGCAACCAAACGGGCCTTGTACCTAGGAACATCATCACCTGTGACCTTAATTTTGTAGACCCATTTACATGGCAATGCTTTCTTTCCATGTGGCAAAGAAACCAAGTCCCAAGTCTTATTCTTCATAAGTGAACTCATCTCTGATTGCATAGCATACTCCCACTTGCGTTGATCCTCACGCATCATAGCCTCTCTATAGCAAGAAGGCTCCCCGCAATCAGTAAGCATCACATAGTCTACCCCTGGAACAAACCTATCAGGCGGTCTAGACACTCTAGATGATCTTCTCAAGGGCATTTCAGCTTGCTGTCCCACTTGCATATCAGCCACATTTGGCTCATCATTTCCACCAATAGATGATCCATCATCTACCCTTGATTGTATACCTGTGGGAGTACTTGGTTGTACCATTTCTTGCACATTTGGTGCATGGACAGCTTGCTGCCTATCAACATATGCAGGTGGATTCACATCCTGGAAAGTGATTCTCCTCATTTCCACATCCCTCATGGGTGCCTTATGCATCTTCTTCTCATTGAAGACCACATCATGGCTGCGTATGATCTTCTTTGCTTCTGGATCCCAGAGACGATAGCCCATCTCTCCACTTTCACCATAACCCAGAAAGATGCATTTCCTAGACTTAGGATCTAGCTTCTTTCGAAGCTCTTTTGGCACATGTGCATATGCCTCACACCCAAATATACGCAAATGAGAGTAAGAGGGCTTCTTGCCACTCCATGCCTCTTCAGGAATACCACCATCCAAACTCTTACTAGGTGATCTATTGATCACATGCACTGCAGTCTTCATTGCCTCAGCCCAAAAACCACCAGAAAGACTTGCATTGGAAAGCATGCATTGCAACCTTTCTTGAATGGTACGATTCATCTTTTCTGCAACTGGATTTTGCTCTGGAGTACGAGGGGATGTGAGCTCCCTCTTAATCCCACGTGTATCACAGAAATGCTGAAAGTCATGAGAGAGATACTCTCCACCATTGTCAGTCCGTAGGCATTTAAGCGTTCTAGCTGACTGAGTCTCAACCAAGGCCAGCCATTTCTGAAATACCTGGAACACATCACTCTTCCGAGCTATAGCATAAGCCCACACTTTCCTAGTTGCATCATCAATGAATGTCACATAGTATTCAGCCCCGCCTAATGACCGTGTAGGCATGGGACCACATACATCTAAATGCACCAAATCAAGCATTTCAAACTCTTTCTTTCCCCTTCTTTTATGGGCTGATTTAGTCTGCTTCCCATAGAGACAGTGCTCACAAAATTCAAAATCAGAGAAACTCAAATGCGGTACATAACCCAAACGGCATAAGAGTTTCATTCCATTCTGGCTCATGTGCCCCAACCTGCAATGCCACAAAGAAGTGCTTGCTGCTCGGTTATTGCAACAACATGATCAAATACCCCTGATACATGTAAGGGATACAAAGTCCCACACTTGGCACCCCTGGCCAAAAGCATAGAGCCCTTCTGAATTTTTCAACTCTGAAAGCCAAAAGTGGTGTGAAAACCAGCATCATCTAGCTGACCCACTGAAATAAGACTCTTGGTCAGCTTAGGCACATGTCTCACATGTTTCAAAACAAATGCAGACCCATTTGCAAAAGAAAACTTTATGTCACCTGCTCCCACTATGTCACCTGCATAGTCATTTCCAAGATGCACACAACCTGTCTTTCCACTATCATAAGTGGAGAACCATTCCCTATGGGGAGTAACATGGAATGAAGCACCAGAATCCAAAATCCAATCCTGGGAATATGCATCATCTGAAGTGGTAAGCAACTCTGCAGATAAACTAGACATGAAGAGAACATAATTGTCACTATCACGTGTGACTGCATTGATCTCCTCGATCTTCACTTTTCCTTTGTCCTCCCTTGGACTCTCTTCCTTTTGATTTGCACCCCAATTTGCATTCTTTTTCTTATCCTTTTGCTCTCTTTTCAGCTTGTAGCAATCCTTTTTCATATGGCCCTTCTTGCCACAATGGTAACACTCAATGTTCCATGCCTTGGATTTGCTACGAGACTTCCCTCTTTCTTGGGACTTCCCCCTGAACTGTGATCTGCCCCTTTGCACATTTAAGGCTGCATCCTGCTTGTTGCCATCCATAGACTTCCGTCTAATCTCCTCGGCCAACAAGCTACCCACAACATCATCAAATTTCAGTACTCCACCAGGTGCAGAGTTACTGACAGCTGTACGGAAGGTATCCCATGAGGATGGCAATGAACATAAGAGAAATATTGCCTTAGTCTCCGCATCAAAATTCATTTTCTGAGCCTGAAGCTGGCTGAAAATAATATTGAATTCATTCAAATGAGAAGCAATGGAGACCCCTTCCTTCATCTGCAGCTCAAACAACCTCTTCATGAGGTAAACTTTATTAGAGGCAGTTTCCTTCTCATAAGTGGCACACAGTTTCTTCCACAAATCTTCCGTAGTCTGCTCATTTACTACTGTGAAATGAACTGACTCTGCAAGATGAAGTCTAATAGTAGACTTTGCTAATGCATCCAACTCATTCCAATCATCCTCAGACATATCCACAGGCTTAGCTTCAATACCTGCCAAGGGTTTAATCTGCTTCTTTTGAATAAGCACATCCCTTATTTGTTCTTTCCACAAAGAAAAGTTTGTCCCATCAAACTTTTTAATGCTGAAAAACTCCTTTTTAGGCATGGAAGAGGATGCCATGATGCAAATAAAGCAAAATCCCAAATGCTAGTGCCTGCAAGAGAGAATCACACCAAATACCAGGTGCACCCAAATGTGTATGCCACAATAGAGTGAAATATCACCAAAACTCAAAGCTCAAAGCATCAAAAGATGCATCTGACTCATGTGCATATACTATGCATCCATATGAGCAAATCTGGCCCAAAAGAAAATGCCAATAAGTGCCAAATGACTCAAGCATAAACACTGTCCACTGGCATATGCATTAATAATGTCTCATCCAAGAGAGCATAGCACTATCAGTGCATCACCTGCAATGTTTCAAAGCTGTCCCTCAGCATAAAATAGCATCCATGTGCAAAGCGTCCATAAAAAATAGCATCCCACAAGGCAATTTGGGCCTATCAGCGCATCCAACAAGGACCGCAATGCATCCAAATGGCCTATAAATCATCCATTGCAACCCAATGCATACCACGAATGAGCGCACACTGCTCAAACTGCAACCAGAGTGATCTGCATAAGGTATGCTCAAGAAATCATAGTCCCACGGTAATGAGCGCTACTGAACATAGGACCTGAGATGCTTCAAAACATGGGCGCCATCGCATAATTGGACTCAGCAAGAAAATCTGCAAATATCTCTCTTCTGCCAGAACTCCAAAATCCCAACCGATGAGTGAGAAATGGGAGTCAATACTTATCCACTGCCATGTGGCATAAATCTAAGGTTTCAAAACCTGCAACATAGAAGTTTTAGGACCTCCTGAGTCCACCGGAACTGACAGATCTGCAAATGGTTGCTCCAAGCTTGAGTTCCAACACCCGGGCAAAAAACGCAGGAATTGACACAGTGAGTCAGAAATCCACTGAAATGATCTCAGATTCAAGAATGAAGGTGTTTCCAAGCTCCTGAAGTAATGTGGACACCAAAAGCAAGCAATAGTTGCCTCCACAAGTCAATACGGAGTCTCTGTCATCGAACGGAACAGGGAAAAGCTCAAAAAACGACTTTTTCTTTGAAAGCTCTTAACAGGCTCTCAAAACCACTTCGCAAAGCCAAAGTGACTTTTCCAAAGGTTCCTCCAAGGTCTCTGCACACTCGGATGCAAGTAAAGTCACCCACAAAGCTTCCCACAGAGCTTCTCCTTCCTCCCACAGAGCTGCTGAGCTTCAAGCATTCATGCACGCTCAGCTAGATCACCCGAGCTCTGATACCAGTTGAGAGTGCTCTCAACGGAAGCAAGAACGGAAGAGGGAGAGAGAGCGAGAGAGAGAGACAGAGAGCCACACAAGTTTTGGTGGGTGCAGAACCACCCTAATCTTCTTTTTCATTCATTTATATAGGTGTTTGAGTATTGTACATAACTGAGGTTAAGGCACAGTGACCTTTAACCCCCACACACAGCACGCACGATGGAGGTCCAGCCCATCGCAACTATACTCAGGTAAGATCGCCCGACCACATGGGTGTCACCACCAATATGGCCCGCCAGATACAGAGATCACGCGCCCCACCGCCAAGAGACACAACCCGACAGACACATATACAAGATATCTTTGCGGCTCATACGAAAGTCACCCCAACACCGGGCTATATATTTCGATCTTCTTGAGTCTGAGTACTAGATTCTTGTTATTTTTGTTTTAGCTTAACGCGTAGTACTCTGCAAAGGGCCTTAGCGAGCCCTTTGTTTCAGCCCACAGTGGCTTGTATGGGTTATTTCTTGTGATCCTACTTTGTCTCATGGGCACGCGAGGCCTCCTGAAAACATAAATACATCTCTCTCTCTCTCTCTCTCTCTCTCTCTCTCTCTCTCTCTCTCTCTCTCTCTCTCTCAGCCAGATCTCTTGCAGTTTAGACAAATCTCTTGCCTCAGCCCCCGTTTATCAGCTGCCTAGCTCTCTCCATCTGCTCAGTTCCCGCCCCTGTCCCCACCTATTAGCCGCCTAGTTCTCTCCCCGCCTAGTTCTCTCCCCGTCTAGCTCAGCCCTACAGTAGGTCGCCGTCAAGCAACCAATCGAAGACCAAGTCGCCGCCAACCAACAGAAGACCAGAAAAGGGGAAAACCAGGTCGCACCATCGGTAACTCTAGTTCGAAGTAGTCGCAGCCCAGTTCCAACACCAATTTGCTGTTCGAGTTCATTTCAAGGTATCATCAGCAGTCTCTCTCCTTCCCCTAACCCCAAGCTGGGTTGAAACCCCTAGGATTAGTCTCAGCCTAGGGTACTTTAGATATGGCCAGCCTAGTCTCTCTACAAAATCCCCCTCTACTCCAGAGCGACTCCAATGAGCAGACTTCGATACTCTACAATTGCAGTGAGGACACCCTCTCCATTTGCACAAACACTCTAAATCAAGCCATCCCGGGTGCACATGAACAGATTTTTTACTTACAGCAAGAGGTGAGAGAGTTAAAGATGATATGACAGCTAAGCTTCAGGTTCTTGAAGGAGTAGGCAGTAATAGATGAGGTAATGATGATAGTCACTCACAAGGTTGAAAACCATAAACTCCGACCAAGCTCCTGCGAGCTTCCCCTCCCCCCCTCGCCGTTAGCCCCTACCTCCCCCCTCGCTCCCCCCCCCTCGCCGCGACCACCTCCACCCCTCCCGTCCGCCCTCGACCCCCGTCCCCTCTCCTCCCCCCCCGCCGGCACCCCGCTACCCCTCGCCTCACCTCCGCTCCAGCCGCCCCTCGCTCCATCCCGCCCCCTCGCTCCATCCCGCCCCCTTACCTCCGCTCCATCCCGCCCCCTCGCTCCAACCCGCCCCTCGCCCCCGCTCCAACCCCCCCCTCGCCGCCGCTCCAACCGCCCCCTCCGCTCCATCCCGCCTCGCCTCGCCTCGTCCCCCCCCCCCCCTTCTCTCCAGCCCGCCTCGCCCTCGCCCCGCCTCCGCTCCATTCCGCCCCTCGCTGCTCCCTCGCCATCCACCCCGCTCCAACCCGCCCCCTCGCTGCTCCTTCACCCCCTCGCTTCACCCGCCTCCGCATCATTCCGCTCCCCCCGCCCCCCCGCTTCACCCCTCCACCCCCGCCATTCCAACTTCACCCCCCCCCCCGCCCTCCCGCCCCCTTCCGTACTCCCCGCATCCCGCAGCCTTCGCCCCGCCCTCCGCTTCGACCCCTCCGACCCTTCATTTCGCCTCGCCCGCCTCACCCCCAGGCTCCACCGCCGCTTCATCCCCTTCTTGGGTGGCAGCCTGTTTTTCTTCATCGGAAGCTTGCAGTTAGTCTTGGCGGTATGGCGGCCCCCAGCCCGGATCCGGAGGCCCAGTCGGACCCTCCCTCTCCAGATGCCTACCGCGTTATCCTGACAGAGCAACAATCATCCCGTGTTCAGGAGGTAGCCAGTGACTTTGCTCGTACCTCTGTTTACGGTAGAGTCATTGGACACTCCCCCTCCAGGTCTACCATCAGGGACTGGCTCCAATCCACTCTCTTGCTAGAGGATGGCCATATTGAGGAGGTGGCCCTTATGGGAAGGGGCATCTTCTGGCTCAAACTCTCCAGTGAGAAAGCTGCGAGCAATCTGATTGCCGGTTCCCCCACATCGGTGGATGGGAAGATCATCATGATAGTCCCGTGGTACCGTGGTTTCAGCGCAGCGGATTTCGATACTCGGTTCCGTATACCTCGCCACCCAGTGACACTAGTTTTTCCAGGGCTTGCTACTGAGCTGCGGCCGATTGTCAGGGACTTGGGCTCCCATTTCGGCTGGGTTATGCACGACACCTTTGCCGACGCGGTGACCACGGCAAGAGCTCCCCGAGTCCGTGTGGCTGTGGCGGATCCTGCGACTCTCCCTGCAGTGATCGAGATCGTGACAGGTGCCGGCAGTATCACCCAGAGCATGATAGTCACCGGACAGCCAGGTCAGTGCCTGCGGTGCCATGGCTTTGGGCACTTGGCGGCTGCTTGTCCACGCTTTGCCAGCTCGTCTCGACCCTCCCCGCCCCCGCCCCCTCCGCCCCCACCTCCCCCCCCGGACAGCCACGTCAGGAGGAGCCGAGGCAGTCGGAGCCTGGGCCAGAGGTAGTGGGCGGTTGGACCGAGGTTCGAAGGAAAAGAGGAAAGAATAAGAAGATTTCGGATAAAGGCAAGGAGGCAGAGGTCACCATTCCTGCAGCAGCACTCCAGAGACCTGACAGGCAGATGCCCCAGGGACCTGGGAGAGCTTCTTCTTCGACGGCAGCCCGCCCTCCACAGCCTCAGATCCTCCTCTCTCCCACCCCCCCGCCTTCTCCCCAGTTTCCCCCCCCTTCGCCCGCCCCGCAGTTTCAGCCCCCGCCTCCTTTTCCTCAGTCCCCTCCCCCTCCCCCTCCCCCTCAGCCCCAGTTCCAGATGCATCCCCATCCCCCTCCCCCCCCTGCTCCCCTCGCCCCTCCTACAGAGTTAGCTGCACCGTCGCCTTCCCAGCCGAGTGCAGCCTCCGCTCCACCTCCTCCACCTTCTCCGCCAGTCGCCTCCGTGGAGCCCAAGTCGCCTATCCCGCAGCCTCCTCCCCCTCCCCCCCCGCTTGTAGGACACCCGGAGTCTGTACCACCAGTGGAGCAGGTTTCCCTTCCCGCTAGCCCCTCAGTGGCAGACTCAGCTGGGTCTCAGCTCCAGGAGAGAGAGCTCCCTCGAGACTTTTACAGATCTGGCCCCTGGGACTACCTGGATGTGGCCGACCTTGGGACCTTCCCGGCTTGTCTCGACATTAGTATCTTCATGCTCCGCAAAGGGGCGGATGGGAAGATTGCTGCCTTGGCTCCCAGGGATGGCCCTAGCTTCGCCTTCACGTTCCTCAGCGATGGCACCGAGACCTGGACAGACGACTCGGTGTGGGAGGCTCTCAGAGAGCAGACACACGCCCAGATTTGCTCCTGGATAGGCCCGTCCGGTGGGCAGCTCCTCGAGACTCAGTGGTCCGAGGGCGATGTGCGCTTGCGGTGGCGTTGCGCTGCCAAACGTTTCCGGTTGATCGTGATCCTCAGACCCCCCCTGGCATGGCCTCTTCCCCAGGATGTCAGAGCTTGGTCCCAACAGAAACTCCGAACCTTCTACGGGATGACCACTTCAGAGATCTCGAGCTGGCTCGAGAAAGCATTTGCTCATGGCACTAGAGGCCTCTCGCCATTGCTGAAGGTGTTGAAGAACGGGCAGGACGACCCCGTCTCCCCCTCCAAACCTTCTCACAAGCGGCAGCGCCTCCACTCCGATATGTCTGATTCTTCTTCGACTTCGACTGCGAGCAGACAGTTGTTCGCAGCCCCCCATCCCTCTCCATGAGCCTACACCTCGTATCCTGGAATGTGAACGGGTTTCACTCTTCGAGCACCCGTGGTCCCAGGAAGCTCATTTTGCGTCAGGAACTTCAGCCTGCAGTGATTGGTCGATTGGATGTACTGCTGCTCCAGGAGCACAAGCTTTCTGCGGCTCATGCCCGTAGCTGCGGGAAGGTTCTCCCTGGACGCTCCTACACTTATTGGGAGCCTTCGATCGGCGCACAGGGGAGGAGCGGGGGGGTCTGTACCTCCGTGTGCGAGCAGTTAGCTCAGTTAGTTTTCGGTCACGGCACGTTGATCCCAGGCCGAGCCCTTTGGGTAGGCCTGAATTTGGAGGGATCCAAGATAGGAATCCTCAACATTTATGCTCCCACAGACCTCCGATGCAGAGCCACCTTCTAGAGGACACTTACAGGGATTCTTCCAGACATGGATTCCTGGATTGTTGGAGGAGACTTCAACAACCTGGAGACCTTGGAGGACCAGCAGGGTAGAGATCCGGAGTTCACAGGTATGGCTCAGGCAGAGCAGTCAGCTTGGGACTCTTTCATCTTCGCGACAGGAGGGAGGGACAGTTGGAGAGACCCGTCCTTCCGGCGTTGGCACGGGAGCCTGGACTTCTCTTGGGGCTTCCGCAGGGAAGGAGGCAGACTCCTGGAGCGGCTTGATAGGTTTTATGTCAGTGATTGGGCCATCAGCAGAGGTGGCCAGGCGGGCATTGTTCCAGGGACGACACTCTCCGACCATGCGCCTGTGCTCCTTTCATTAGATTCGGCAGCCCAGACTCTCCCCCCCGATCATGCAGGATTCCCGATTCCATCTTCTCGAGGGTGGACGTCCGTAGCAGCATTTGCAGTCTCTGGGACAGAGACTAGGGGGAGGGCGTGGATCTGGTAGACTCGGTCGCGCAGGCTCTGCAGGAGTCCAGCCAGATCTGCCAGCTCGCAGCCCTACAGGTTCGACAGGATTGGTGGGGCAGAGAGAGAGCTCTTCGGAGGGACCTCGCCTCCATTCAGCGACTTCAGCAGTCCTCCCCGGGCTCGGAGGAGCTTCGGATCCAGGCCCTTCGAGCCAGAGCCCTCTTGGAGGAGACCCTCCAGCGTCGCTCCGAGTTCTCCTATCACGCCTCTCTCCTTCTGGGCCCGGAAGGGTGACCGGATGTGCAGGGAGTTCTTCAGGACACACGGCCAGAGAGCTGCAGGTGATCAGCTACGGAGTCTCAGGACAGCGGATGGTCACATTGTTACGGACCCGGGGGAGGTCCTGGGGTTGGCCACTGACTTCTACAGGACCCTCTTCCAGCAGGAGCCACTTGCCCCTCGTGCTAGTCGTGACCGTGAGGAGGTGTGGAGGCACATTCCATCCCTGGTCCAGCCTAGCATGCAGGCGACGTTGTTGGCGCCGTTCACCTCGGATGAGATGTTGGAGGCCTTGATGGCTATTGATGGGCAGAAATGCCCAGGTGAGGATGGGCTATCCCGAGCTTTCTTCACCTCCTTCTGGGACCAGATCCATCAGCCCCTCCTTGCAGCTCTGCAGGGGATTTTCAGCAGCGGTCAGATGCCAGAGAGCCTTTCCTCGGGACTGATTTGCCTCATCCCGAAGGGAGGAGATAGACAAGAGATCCGCCAGTGGCGTCCGATCACTCTCCTTACCACTGCCTACAAAATCCTCGCCAAGATGATCAGTGCCAGAGTTCGACCTCTACTTCCAGACCTCGTCCATGACACTCAGACAGGCTTTGTCCAGGATCGCAGTATCCTGGATAATGTCTTCACCTTTTCAGAGGCGGCGGAGTGGGCTCAGTACAGCGGTTCACACCTTGCCATTTTACTTCTCAACTTCGAGAAGGCCTACGATCGCGTGGATTGGTCCTTTTTGGAGGGGACTCTGGAGCGGCTAGGTTTCCCGGCAGGTTGGATTCAGGGTATCTCAGCTTTGTACAGGACAGCGTCTAGCAGAGTCATCATTGGAGGCAGGATGGGTGAGCGATTCAGCTTGGAGAGATCAGTACGTCAGGGCTGTCCCTTGGCTCCTTATCTGTTTCTCTTCTTCGCCGAGGCCATGACTTACTACCTTCGGGCGAGGTCCACAGGGCTCAGGGGTGTTCGCCTTCCACTCCGGGAGGACACGGAGCTTCTGGACTCAAAGTACGCAGATGATACAACCCTTTATGTCCAGGACGATGAGAGGATGCTAGAGAGGGTGCGGATGGCCCTGGAGGTTTTCTGCTCGGCCGCTGGTGCGAAAATCAACTGGAACAAATCAGTTGGTTTTCTCACAGACCCGGGGGCGTGTTCTCAGTGGGGGCGATTTCTGGGCTTCAGATGGATTCCACGTGGACAGACAGCTAGATACCTTGGCTTCCAGGTTGGCCTAGACATTACGCCAGCTCAGCAGTTTCTCCCGGTGCTAGATTCCATCCGACGGAAGCTGGCTTTCTGGAGCAATGCTAAGCTGTCCCTTGCAGGTCGTGCTTTAGTAGTTAACCAGGTCCTTCTAGCCACGGCTTGGTATGTGGCTTCCTGTTGGTGCTTCTCGAGATCCAGCGTGGCACAGCTCAGGAGGTTGGTTCGGAACTTTCTTTGGTCTGGGGAGGATGGGCATAGAGATACCAGAGCCAGGGTTGCTTGGCAGACAGTCATTCTTCCGCAGGCTGAGGGTGGTCTGGGGGTCATTGATCCAGAGCTTCAGAGTCAGGCCTTGTTAGGCAAGCTTATCATCCGCGGTTTGACCCCAGGGGGGCAGACGTGGAAGATGCTACTTCAGCAGGGAGTCGGCTCTTGTGTCCCGCGCCGAGGTGGAGAGTGGCTACCGTCCTTCAGGTGGATCTTCACTTCTGCCCCGCTCACTCAACCCCGCTCCCCACTCGTTCGTAGCCTCCTCATGGTTTGGAGGCGGCTCCGTCTCAGTCTCATTCAGTCCCAGCCCAGCTGTCAGGAGGAGATCGATCGCCAGCCGCTCGTCTGGAATGGGCAGGTCAGAGACGCCGAGGGCCTTCAGTTGGGGGAGAGATCACATATCAGGTGGGACGGCTGGATGAGGGGGCCAGCCCGGTCCCTTCGAGTTTGGAGGGATACGTACAGACATCTGGAGATGGCCGATCTTGCAGACGCAGCTGGAGGTGCACGCGGAGTCCAGGCGAGACGCACGGAGATCGACGGTGCGATCCCAGCCGCTTGGTTGGCTCCACCTGAGCCTCAGGTCCTCATGCCTGGAGACACCCACTGGCTGGGACAGTTCACCCCCCGTGGCATCCCACTGGTGGTCGCAGGACGTTTGGATGACTCCTCTATCGCCTTCTTCGCGGTTTCAGGGGATGGACGACTCAGGAGAGAGGATGCGCTCATCGACCCCCTACTCCCGTGGCAGAGGGTTAGGGTCGTAGGCCTTCTGGGGAAGGTCTGGCATACCGACCCTAGTATCGAGCAGGACCAGTTGCAGCTTTGGCGGCTTTGGCTCTGGGAGGGGCGGGCCTTGTCAGAGGTTGAGTGGGACCCAGGAGAGTGGTGGTGGCCAGAGATTATGACAGGACAGGGGCCGACTTCCTTCTTCGCTTACAGCACGACTCTGGGCAGGCGAGTTCTCGGGAGGATGCAGAGCCGCCCCCCCACCCAGCGTCCTAGCTGGTACGCACAGGGTATTTCCAGGTTCTTTTTGCAGGCATTCTGGAAGGCCTTGTGGGAGAGCTGGCGGCCGCGGAAGATCTCATACTTCCTGTGGCTTCTTACCCACAAAGGTCTTCCAGTGGGGAGCTGGTTGAGGCAGATAGGCCAGGACGGTTGCTGTCAGATTTGCCATGCGGATGAGGAGTCACCAAAACACTGCCTGTGGAGCTGCACGCGCGCCCAGGAAGTGTGGAGGTGGACTTTCGGGCTTCTTACTCGTGCAGCACCAGAGCTAGGAGTGATCACTTGGGGCGCGTTCTGTTGGTGCAGCACCGCACCTGGTCTTCATCACTTGTTCGAGGCATGCCAGCAGGACCCGACTTTCCTTATCACACAGGGGACGTGGGGGCCGCTCGAGGGTATCCCACAGCACCTAGCAGAGGCTGATACAGGAGTTCGGGAGAGGCAGCCAGTCTGGGAGATTATCAGCAGCATTACAGGATGGCACATCTGGACCTCGCGCTGCGCGCAGATCCTCGGTGGCACCTCCTTATCGACTGCCCAGATCATGGCGGAGATTTGGAGTGAGATTATTCATACCCTCAGAGGCCAGTGGGACCAGATTCAGGGAGACTCCCGGGCTGGTCAGGAGAAGCGGAGACGCTTCCTCCAGGCTTGGGACACACAGAGCCTCTTCTTCGAGCAGACTACGCAGGGCCTTCGGTGGCACTACTCACCACCCCGATGGCTGTTCATTCACACTCAGCATATCCCTCCGTGAGAGTATGATTTATTATGCTACCTTTTGGGCTGCGTCCGGTTTGTGAACGCAGCCCGTCAGCTATAAGCTGACCTCTTGTATCTTGTTCTCGAAGTAATATAATTAGCACTGTTTTTTCGGCAAATAGATGAGGTAATGAAAGCTTGCAAAGCTTCTCCCCCTACCCCTCAGCTAGTCTCTACAATGAAATATC
Source organism: Dipteris shenzhenensis (assembly GCF_047967505.1). Lineage (NCBI taxonomy): Eukaryota > Viridiplantae > Streptophyta > Polypodiopsida > Gleicheniales > Dipteridaceae > Dipteris > Dipteris shenzhenensis. The sequence goes on from NC_141607.1 coordinate 11,683,578, forward strand.
TCATTCACATTGAAGTACAAACAATTACTGTGAAGGTTGATAGAAAGGCAAATAAAACTGATACCCCAGGAGAGATCAAGGAGCACAAAGCCAAACGTGACAACGCACTGAAGATTAGAGTAGTAGGACTTCTAAAGGCTGGTAAAAAGAGGAGGGCTCTTTCATTAGAATTTTAGCCCATGTCAAAGCAGCCATGCCTAGCATGATGATGATGGAGGAACTAATATCTGACACTCCAAAGGACATGCTATCATTACGCTCAAACCACAAGATTTACAGATCAAGCTTCTTTGCCAATCCTACAAGTTGAAAGGTACTAAAGTATGGATAGCAGAGAAACTCACATGAGCCCAATTGAAGAATAACTTATAAGGCAATAGAACTAGACAAGGTCAAGGCTGCTAGGAATGATGGAAAATGGGCAGTATACCGTGAAGGCATAGCAATCATTAAAGAGTTTAAATCCAAACCAAGACTCTCAAACTGATGTATGGCTGATTATGTTTTGTCAGATTATTATGTAGGAACTCTAAATAAATGGAGTTGCTTTTAAAATCCTTGGGAGCTGCCATGTGCCCTCCATAAGCACATGTACTAGATGGTTCTTGTTGTCCCATAGACCTGTTGGTCTCCCTTGGCCTTTAATAGACTCTCTCTCTCTCTCTCTCTCTCTCTCTCTCTCTCTCTCTCTCGCGCACACATGCATGCGACAATCAATGCAGACGCAGTCATGTGAACAAGCGCAGATGAATGTGTGTGGCTCAATAGTGTGAACAAACTAACAGATTATAAAATGGTCTTTGTACCACTGGCAAAAGAAACAACCTTGATCATTTCACCAATTATAAAGCCTACACCTGAGCTTCCTGCCTTTCTGGCTTGCTGAAGTCTTTGTAGATCTTGCAGCCATCTACCTATTTTGGACCTGGCAGCACCGGCTACAGCTGCAGAACCGATCCCAATACTTTCCATTCCGATTGGAGGCTCAAGGAATTCATACTTTCTAGCCATCAGCCTTTGCCGTATTTTCTTCACTCTCTTCTTCAAAGCTTGGTGCTGCAAAACCGATACACCAGGCCCTACACTAGTGGCGCCTTTGCTTCCAACTGCTTGTTTGGAAGACACTATATCTTTGTCAGCAGAAGTATCACTCTCATTCGTTCCTTGATTGATACCTATTTTAACTTGCCCATCCCTGCTTGAAGGACGGCGAGTTGATGGAGAAGCCTGCTCTCTCGACTCCATGGCAGCCCTCTCACGTATTTGTTCTAAATAAACTTTACGACGAAGCTCACTTTCTCTAAGCTTTTCTGTTAGCTTTTGTGCTTGCAGTTCAGCTTCTTCTTGTTGTGCTTTAGCCCTCACTTCTTTCTTTCGGACTTGCTCCACAGCCCTTGCTTCACGAGCAGCACTTGCTGCTTTGCGTTCTTCCTCTCTTCTTGCTTTTGCTTCTTCCTTTTTCCTCTGTGTCTCCGCAATGCGTTGTAGCCTCTCTGCCTCTAAGAGTTTTCGGCGTTCTAGCACTGCCTCTTCTCGTGCCACATCCTCTTTCTGCTTTGTCTTTATGATCTGCAATCTCTCAGCTCTTCTCAACTCTGAATCTTGCAGCTTCTGTCTAAGCGAAAGCTTTTTATTTTCTTCGTTCAGGGATGTGATGAATCTTACTTCACTGACTTTGCTACTTTCATCACTAGCCCGTCTTGCAATTTCTGCCAAATGAGCTTCATGACGAGACTCCCCTCTTTGCTGGCGGGCATGCATACCTTCCCTTAACTTGTTGCTTCTGACAGCTTGCCATTCACTTACACGATTTAGTTTCTCCGTTGTCCGCTGCAAACGCTGAACACGTTCGTTTTCAAGCTCTCTCCTGATCCTTGTGGCGCGAGCCTGCTTTTCATCCACCTCCTTCTTCATCTCAAGAGGACTCTTCCTTTTTCTTTCAGGTGACATTAACTTATCATGCAGCACTTTGGCCCTTTCTGTACTTTTCTGCCCAGTAGATGGGGACCTTGTAGTTCCATTTGAAGTCTTGATAGGGGAAGAGAGAACATCTTCCCAATTCCTGTTCACCTTCCACGCATCAAAAGAACTCCTGGTCTTAGGCCACTTTCTTTCTCTATCCTTGTCAACGATAGACACACGCTTTTCTGAGCTTTTATTGCTTCTGTCTACATTTGCGGCATCCATTGAACCTCTCCCAGCTTTGAAAGTCAAAGGTGCTGCCTTTTCAGACACCCCTTCACCAACAACCATCCCTTCAGTAGTAGAACCAAGACTTTCAACAGTTTTGGCCATACTACCAGCTTTTTTGTTCAATGGTGCTTTCCAAAATGCAGATCCTGTACCATGCACGTTGAAATTTGATTTACAAACTTCTTTACTCCCTTTCAGAGCCTTAAACTTACTTTTTTCTCCGTCCACTGCAATTGGACAAAACAGGCTGTTGGAGCTCATTATGACATTTTGCTTTCCTTCTATATTTTGAACGGTCCCTGTAGTATTCAGAGTCATATCTGTGGGAGAGAGTATCTCAGAAGAAAAATCCCTGCAGCTTGTTTCCATGTCAAGCAGCCTTACAGCATCCCGTCGTTTAGGTTGGCGAGTTATATTCTTCTTAGCAGTTTCCTGCACTTTCTTGAAAGCCTCTAAAGAAGATGATAGAATTTCTGCACGATGTGGGGAACAAGCCATCCGACGAACCTGCCAAACCACACATTATTCAGGAAAAGGGAGTAAACCAATGCATTTCAGATCCTCTATCTTATTAGGAAAAACTGGAATGACAAAAAACCATGTTGTGATAAAACCACCATAACAACGTAGGTGGTAGCATAATGTATGAAAGAATGGATCACCTCCCAAGCAATAGCATGAGGCCGTCGATGCTCTACTTTTCCGGAGAACACACCTCCCAAGCTTCCAGAAAGAAGAGCCTGAGATGTAGTATGTTTTTTTACCTTCTCAAAACCTTCTACCCTAGACTTCAGCTCAGAGAAATCTAGACCTGCCTCTTTAAGCACAAGAAGGGCCTCTTGTATCTGTTCCATGTCGCATTCCAGCTCAGATAAGAAATAAAGCTCATCTATCGCCCGATTTAAGTTTTCAAATAGGTAACACCAAAGTCGTTGCCGGAATCTTTCTTTGCTTTCACCTGACTTTGTTTCTTCAAATTTTTCCATCAGCATGCTGGCTGCTAAACCAAAATCCATGCATCGATGATTTGCAAACTTCTCCCCCTCTATTTCTGCCTGAGAACCTTGAACAGAACCCTGCACTGCTTGCGGGCATTTGGCCAAATTTGAAGCATCTACTGCAAAAATCTTATGTGTTGCAAACTGCTCAGCTATCTCTGAAGAAGCTGTGGAAACCACGTTGCTGGGTGCCAATGGATGCATGCTTGGAGCAATCGAAACCTTATTACTAGTGGATGCCAATGGATGCGTGCATTTGTCTAGGGTAACTGGCTGCTTTATATCAACTTTGACAGGGCTTCCAACACGATCTTTTGATTGTTGTGTTGTCTCATCTGAACACAAAGGTTGAGTATCACTAATATCCCCAATTCGGTAAGATAGATCCTGAACCATCTCCTCAGGAATTTTTCCCGTAGTACTCTCTTTTCCTTGCACTACTCCAGGTTCCTTTGCAGTCAATTTTAAGGCAAGTGGTGGTGACATCCCTTGCATCATGCCTGGCATCTGGTGAAGCTCACCAAACGGCTGCCTTTTGTCTTCATTTCTCATGCAATTTAATTCTTTTTCTGAGCTCTGCTTTCCACCCTCAAGGAGTATAGTAGAGGCTCCAATACTGGCCAGTGTCCTGCAATGACATTCAGACGATGCTTCCACATCCTTTGTACCCACCGGCTGACTTTTTGTCAGATCTTCATCATCAAGATTCCCCCACTTGAACTTGGGAGCATGTACCAAGCTTGTACTTAACTGGTGTTCCACCACTTCTTGGCCACCCTATGCAAGTCACAAGCATCAAATGACATCAGTACACCCATAAACATGGCTTAAGATGGAAACATCCAAAGAAAACAGCAGAGTGGATAAGGGAGAGGTAGTAAATTTAGTGAAAGAGATTTAAATTTAGAAAACATGAAGTACACCAAAGCCACGATCACACGAGTCAAGTAACTTAAGATATTCCATATTCCCGAACGTTGTCCTTTACTGACACCCCATTCGAAGCTCAGACACTTCTTCCAGTTTTCATTTACAACTACTCAACTCAAGTACACAAAAAAGGAATAATAGAACATCTAGAAGACTCCCATCACAGAAAGCATCCATTTGTCGCAGCCTCAAAGGTCAAATCAGAAAATGGTCCTCATGAGCCTGACCATCTGGCACAGCCATATCATGAGCGCAACCTTACCTGAAAGAGGTTTCAGATAGTTGCTTTTCACTAGCTGATGAGGTTTGCTTTACATGCATATATGGTTTTCAGGTTTTTTGCTCTGGGGAGTTTATTTGGAGCAGTCGTTATGACTAAATTAGCATCTGCTCTGCAGGATCCCCATAATCTCCCCTATAACCTCAGACATAGCCTTCGGGGATGAGACGAGGGATACAGGAGGAGTTCGAGGATCAGGCAAGGTCGCAGTATTGTACAGGTCTTCCCTCGCTGGAGCCATCTCCATTGAGAGGAAGGAGACACACTCCCGATTCATGTGGATCCGGATCCAACGCACAGCCACTTGTGACCTTTTCATAGAAATATGCTACTTCCCGCCAGACACATCCCACTTCGCCAAAGTGGCACGAGAGGAGGGTGAGACATCGCCATATGCACCCTTACATCAGGATATCCCAGACCTTTCAGCCCGCGGGGAAGTTCTCCTTGTTGGGGACTTCAACGCCAGGACGAGCACACGCTAGGCACCACTCCTGGACTTCCAAGACGACTCTATCATGCTACCAGACATGGACCTAGACGGAGCAAGTATGACCAGGATCTCATCGGACCAACACGGGCCTGTTACACCATATGGACATGCACTCCTTGATCTGGGTAGGATGCATGATCTCATCATCTACAACGGGCTTGTGACTTGTGGCCCTCCACAGGTGGTTTTACTTGCTTCCCACACGGGGGGGGGGGGGGGGCACTAGTGTAGTAGATTACATCATGGGATCCCCTACCTTCACCTCATGTATCACCAACTTCACCGTAGCACCACTCCCTCCAGGAGCTGATCACACATACCTATGCTTCACTATCGCCACACCACACACACCACATAGGAAGCACGACACCTACTATGACATACACTTTGATCACAGCCTCTCCCCTGCCTACTCTGGACGCCTAAATAGACTCCTAACCTACATCGATCACATACCACTCATAGAGAACCGTGCTGCCCTGATTAGTCGCACACTCCACGAGGCTGCCCTCCAAATCTTTCCCCACACCACACGGTCCACTAGACCACCACCTCTTGGTCCTGTACCCTACAACAATTGGTACGATGCGGAGTGCTAGGCTTATCGCCGACAACTCCAACTTGATACCAGATGTCACCTCCTGAACACACCAAACATGGTACGCAAGTACCGACGTCTCGTACGTCGGAAGAAGCAGGCATTTCTTCGTCGAAATGAGGAGCAGCTGTTGAAAACATCTTGTACAGCAACAACTCTTAAGGATTTTTGGCAAAGATTCCTTGAGCGTAGGTCTCCATCACCCCTCACCGACATGAGAGTTTGGCACACGTATGCACGTCATCTTTATGATGTCCCACACCAGTCTACTCCAGGTCTCATATACACACCTCGCCCCACCACTTGCACGTTGTTCACCAGAGGGGGAGTCAAGGACGCGACATTGAAACTGCACAATGGCCGAGCTAAGGATCACGAGGGGCTATGCACTGAGTTTATCGCATATGGGATCGACACGTTAGCCCCGATCCTAGCAAAGCTATTCAATGACGCTGTTTGCCTTGGCTTCCCCCGCACTTGGACACTCAACACCATCACCCCCATCCACAAGGCAGGGGATCCCATGGACCCGAGTAACTACAAGACTATCATGATTGGACATGTGATGTACAAGATCTATGCAGCAATATTGGATGCATTGGTCAACCTGTTCGAAGAAATGAGAGGACTCAGAGCAGAGGGTCAGGCCGGTTTCAGGGGAGACCATGGGACTATGGATCACATACTCACACTCAAGAGTGTCATTGAGGAGGCCAGATCACAAAAGGAGAGGGTATATTGCTACTTTGTGGATTTCCATAAAGCCTTTGACACAGTACCCCGAGCTCGTCTCATCACACACCTACACACACTGGGATTTGATCAGGAGATCATCTGGGCAATCATGGCACTTTATGAGAGAGTCTCAGGCCGAGTTCAGACAGGCGCAGGTTGGACAGATGAGATCATGAGTACCATAGGAGTCAAACAGGGTTGTCCCTTATCACCAACCCTGTTTGGCCTCTACATCGATGAGCTTGAGACTTTCATTGGGGCTTCCAGAGGGACCGGTTGCTCACTTGCCGGGATCATCATTACGATTCTTCTTTATGCAGATGACGTGGCACTCTTGTCGTCCACACTCGAAGGGCTCCAGCAACACCTGGATGCACTGCACGCTTTTTGTTTATCCCATGATTTGGAGGTCAACCTTGGCAAGACCAAGCTCATGATCTTTAACACCTCTCAAGCAAACATGCAACGGAAGCAGTTCACTTTCGGTGGGTCACCAGTTGAGATCGTATCCTCATACACTACTTGGGGGTCATCTTCTCCGGCCCGATCTTCACGATGAGACCAGCGATGCAGGCTAAACTGAGTAGGGGATACCCCTCACTGGCTCGACTAGAGAGACACTGCTTCCACTCCCACTTCCAGGACCCTCGGACCAAGGCTCTTCTCTTCGATTCCTTGGTCCGACCAGCCGGTATGTATGGCAATCCTTGTTGGGGACCTGACATGTCAGAGATAGAGTGGACACGGGTGGAGCGCCTACAGATCCTCATGCTCTCACGGATGATCCGGGGGAAACCATCTGTACCACATCACATCATTCAGGCCGAGTTTGGTGCTTCTCCACTCCAGCTAGATGCAGCCTTTCAGACCATCACATATCTACACCGAGTTAGATCATATGGGGACTGCACATCAAGGAGACAGAGGTTGCCATGGTTGGCTCTCGATTTTTCCATGAGATTGGCAGCAGAGGGAGACGAGCGATGCTGGTATGCATGGACTCACATATGGTTTGTGAGACTGATAGGATACCTCCTTTTCAATATAGTTTAGATGCCCCTCCGGTACTCCCACCCACCATCCCGATTGGGCCACACACCAACCAGGTCATTCGAGAGGATCTCCTGCAACTACACACCTTTAGGACTTGGTTGGAGCCAAGGGAGCTTCCGGTGAAGCTGAGTTTCTACAGAGATTACTGTCTTCGTATTTCGGAGGAGGGATTCATCACACCACCGGGGTACACTGAGCTTCATATGCCTCACTCACTACGGATCTCCATCGGACAGTTTCGGGTATCATCACACCGCCTCCGCATAGAGAGCGGCAGAGCAGAGGGGATCCCTAGGGAGCATCGCATATGCATATTGTGCGACTGTCAGGAGGTTAAGTCGAAGGAGCATTTTATTTTCAGGTGCCCAGTGTACTACGAGATCCGAGGTCGCTACCACTGTCTCTTCAGAGACGGCTCCGGACTCCTTTCCAGATTCCTCGCCTACCCAGATCAGAGATGCCTCGTGGCCTTCATTCACGAGGGGGTCCGACACAGAGAGTACTTACTCAGGTGACGGGGCTTGGCCACACCATCAGACACCTCTCAAAGCAGGATCACAGAGTTCTTCCCATCGAGTGACATTGATCGTCCAGTCTCTAGCCGCAGACATGACAGAGACCCCGACCCGACGACCGCAGCACGACACATGAGACATCGAGGGGACACACAGATCACTCTGGGGGACCTCCCGTCATTGTTTAGACCCGGGATACGTCCCACGGGAGTCACGGTGGCTCTGGTCTTGCGTCGAGCCTCCTCCAGGAGACCGAGATGCACGGCACCCTTTGACGGATGCCAACGTTCCATCACCGGCTATGCACCAGCCAAGGCGACATGACATACGGAGAATTCCGCTCCGCTCCAATCTTTTTTCTTTTCATTGTCACACTCAGATGTATTTGATTATGTATGATCAGACTTAGGATTCAGCACGGGTGATGATGCTCGTTTTAGTAGCTCCACCCTTACTGTGATTTGTATCAGGTTTTCTTCCAGTCTCATAGACCCATCGGTCTTCCGAAGACTCTAATAAAATTTCTTTCTTTCTTTCTTTCTTTGTTCGAGCCAAAGCATGGAGGCATCTGCACTCCAAGGGCAATAGTTTATTCCGGACAGCTTCAAAACTTCTAATCCATACCAACTTGTCAAGAAGCAACACAAAAAAAAGCCACTAAAGGTGCCACAGCCATTTCCTCAGAAAAACATTTTGGCAGCCAGAATAGTAGATGACAGAAAGGGTGGAAACTGGTATGTGTAAAAAGAAGGGCACAGTTTACAATCCCAAATGTCATCCTTGGTCTCAACACACATGGACCCCATCTGCCAAACAATATAGCTCCTTCCACACTACCCCAAGGTGACCATCGTTGTACAGACAATGAGTAAACAGAAGAAAGCTTGTTTCTGAAAGGAACCTTCATTCAAGCTGCCGGCACAAAGAGGCAATGCCAAGTAGAGCAAGATGTTGAAACTAGGGCCATAACCTGGGGTTTTCCTAGAAGGCAAACCAGAAGCCTACCATCTTGCAAAGTAGATTCTATTTTGGACCTTTGTCCAAACATCTGAACCAATCATTTGATTAGAACGATGGGTTCCATAGATATTTAAACGATCACAAGCTTCAAACTGCATTTTCAATGTGGAGGACTATTCCTATGTTCAACTTAGAAAACATATTCAAACCGCATTTTCTATTGTGGTGGGCTACTCCCATATCTATTTAGAAGACATAACTATCTCCCGCAAGTACATGAGCTCCAATGACTTCTACATAAGAGGCAATCCACTACGTGGAAGATGCTTTATGGCTAAGGAGAACTTTAGTATTTCCCATGGCCATGCAAGTTTGTACACCGTAATTGGCCTTAGGCCTTATTACAGGATGCTTATATGCTCCACCGGAACATAGTCCTATCAAGGATATCAGCACTTTGGGGGAGGACAGTCGCTTAATTCATCTTATTTGAAGTTAACTGGTGACCAATGTCTTCCATCAGGTATATGACACCTGCTCAGGGTTAGGCTGGTATGCAGGTTCACAATATTTTCCAGACTGACAGTGGAATAGATTTACTAGATCTTCTACAGGACTTTGGCTGGCTCTGTTTTCTCTCTGTTTCCAGCCAAGGAATTTGCTGAATTAGAAGTCAAAGCTTGGCTTCCATTTACATTAGACAAGACAGAAACAGAGTTTTGCCTCTCCTCCTTTGAATGCAGCACATTATGTGTTCTTTAAAATCATCTGGGTATCTGCACTTACCACTTGAACAGTTGGTGATGACATCAATAACAAGCTGCCGACATCATTAGCAGAAATGGTACTCCCTACTTCGTCTTTCACATCATGAAAAGTGTCTTTAGACTTTAAACACTTCTGCTCAACTGGCTTAATTGAGGACTCATGCTCGCTTATGGATGATATAAATGGTTTGAGGTCTTCTCTACCATCATGTACTGAGTAAGTTTGCGCCTTTCCTGATGATTCCACCCATTTTTTACTGACTGTATTAGACTTGGTAGAAGACTTTGAACTTGACCTGTTTTTCTGCAAAATCGATGACAATGCCAAACAAAATAGTTGCACAATAAGAACCAACAAGATTAAAAGTCTACAATAATCATTCTTTTTCATGTATGTTTTTCCAAAATCTTACTTTCATGAAGCAAGAGAACAACTGTGTTCAGATCTTTAAAATGTACTATAAGCACCATATTTTCAGGTTAGAAAGCAGACCTAAAAATCCTTTTCACAATCATCCCTACACAGGAACCATACCAACATTCACTGACAAACCGTTATAGCAATTTATGAGAAGGAAAACACATTTGCAAGTCCAACTGCAATGTATACGAAAGTTTCATCCAAGCTAAATGCCATTAAAATTTCATGCTCCTTCCATTCAAGATCGAAACTGTCTTTTATGGTCAAGTCTCTAAGTGAACACATGGATGTTTTCTCAGGTTTCTGCTCAAGAGCTGCAAGGCAGACTTAAAGTAGTACCCAATACATGAAAATAGTGTGCAGGAGGACTGGCAATAGACACTTATGGGACTAAATTACTTGGCAGGTCTGAACACCATCTTTCACACCTCTTGTTCCCACCTCACAACATCATGCCCTCTGCATTCCCTTTTCACCCCTCATCAATTTTCGTTCCCTCCTGATTTCCCCTTAAGTATGCAAATGCCAGTCTGTCCTTCTCCTGCTTCTGCCTCTTATATGTGTACATTACTCCCCCCCACCCCCATCCCCCTTCTCTTTCTCTGCAAAATCAACAGAAATGCCAAAACACAACAGTAAAACGGTGAGGACCACAAGATTAGAAGTTTCACATTGAACCCTTCTTTTTCCTGTGTGCCTTCTCTTGTATCTGGACCTTATGAAGAAAGAGAAAGGAAGAAAGAAAGAAATTTTATTAGAGTCTTCGGAAGACCGATGGGTCTATGAGACTGAAAGAAAACCTAATACAAATCACAGTAAGGGTGGAGCTACTGAAACGAGCATCATCACCCGTGCTGAATCCTAAGTCTGATCATACATAATCAAATACATCTGGATGTAACAATGAAAAGAAAAGGACTGGAGCGGAGCGGAATCCTCCGTATGTCATGTCGCCTTGGCTGGTGCATAGCTGATGATGGAACGCTAGCGCCCGTCAAGGGGTGCTGTGCGTCTCGGTCTCCTAGACGAAATAGTAAACTGTACTGTAACACAGGTAGAAAGCAGACCTGAAAGTTCTTTTCACCATGACCAGTACAAAGGAGTTTGTTTAATAATGACAAATGGAACAGCATGTTGCAGGTTCAACTGAGTCTCATAAGGCAGTTTCATCAGCTAAATAACATTGAAATTTTCACATTGAAATAACCAGTCTCAAAGTGAATATTGGAAAGTGGGGGCGTAGCCTTTCAAGAGACTAAGCCCTATCTAGGCAATCAAACAGCTTCAGCACCTGCGTTAGCCTTGACGGTGCCCAAGCTCAAAGCAAAGGAAGTGGAAATTGTTAGAAATGTGACCTCTCACACAGAGCTATCCCGCAGCGGAAGACTGATAGTTAGCCAAGGAATTACATGCAGAAGTGCTTCACTATGGAATAAATGCTACATCAAGTGTTTGTACTTCTTAACATTCATGTGTATGTGCAGACTTGTCAATAGATTCTGCTCAGAGACAAATATAGAAGCAACACTTTATATTTCCGTCCGTCCACAAACTGGACAAGATACAATACCAGAAGGTTCTCCTCCTAAATGCCTGGCACCCCTAGATCTCTCAACCTCCGTGCTTGACTGAGCGTATGTAGACTCTCTGTCCAAAGGATCCCTCCACCTTGCTGTCCGGAACCTCAGCCTAGGTGGGCACCTCCTTCAAAGCTTAGTCTGCAGCTCTCCAGCCCTCTTCTCTCCTCCTGGATGAGGCCCAGAAGATGATGGTCTGCTGCTCCTTACTGCTCCTTGGAAGGCTGCTCCAGGTGATGCAAAATGAGGCCCAAGTCCCCTCCTTTTATAGGCCCCAGGCCTGTCCAAAGTAACCGACCAGGAGAAGGGGATATGGCCGAACCAATCAACCAATCCCTGGCCCACTTTGCTGCCACAAAACCACCCGCTCTGGGGTTCACAAAACCAGGGCCCCTGGCCCTTACTTTGATGCAGGGCTCAGCACACTTGGTCTGCCCTAATCTGACCTGGTTGGCTGGTTCCAACCAGTCCGTCCAGTCAGCCAATAGCCAACCCATGCTGCTGCTCTGCCCCACCAATACGCACCATCATTCAGGGCCTGTTGCAGGCCGTACATGCCCACAGTCCTCAGCCATGCTGCGCCATCTGCCATAGCATGTTGCAGGCCCTCAGCCCATCCACACACCTCGACAAGCTCCTTGCCACAAAGGCGCCTGTACCCTGGGATAACCACGCCATCTTGTTGCTCATCAATAGCCTCCTGACAGACCAGATCCAGGGCATGATGCCCCTGCCATCTCCCCTGCACCAAGGCACCATCTGATGCAGCCTCTGGAGCTCTAGGTACTTGATCTCTTTTCTTTATCTGAATGGTACATGAAGGCCCTGGAGGACTCAGGGTTGACACACATCCCTGAAGGAAGTTCAGATCGAGAGAAAAGACCGCAAAGGATCCAAAAATCTCTAAAATTGAACTGTGTGCTACTGGCTCAAATCAAGATGATCCATCAGCCAAAGACCTTACCCTACCTCACTAACGCTCGTCCTGACATTGCATTCTTAGGGCACTACTGTGCCAATTCTCATCAAAGCAAGAGAGAATCATTGGCAAGCTTGCTTGAATCTATCATGGTACCTAAAGGGTGCCATAGGATATGGGATCATGTACTACACAAGGATCGAGTTCTTTGGGTATTGTGATACTGATTAAGCCAGAGACGAGGACACTCTATAACAAAGGCTGATTTTACTTAGAAGTAATAAGTAGCTTTTTAATGGTGAAGCCAAATGTTGCTATGTGGCATCATAGGGGGCTATCCCATAAGCAAATGGTTCTTGAGTAGCCTAGGCCTATTCATATAAAAGGACCCATTGTATTTTGCCATCATAACTTTGAATGATCATTTATGCAATTCACTCCAGCTGAGTTTTCATTACTCTTGGCTGTCTAACTAGGATTGTCTCCTAGCCTAGGAAAGTCTTTTCCTAGCCCGTTCCTGTGCAGCCCATCACAAGCGCTTGTTCTCCCTATGATTCCAGGTACTTTGTACTTTGATGCTCATGGATTATGAAGTTTACATGCCATTTCATCATTCTGCATTTAGCTGCTGCTGTTTCTAAGCCCTAGTCATAGGAAATATAACTAGATTGTCAAACTAGTGGCTGATCTAGTTACATTGGTATCAGAGCACTTTTCATGGGAATTTGTGGGGAAAGTCTTGTCATTTCATTCTGAAATTTGGAGCAGCCAAAAGTTGCTCCAATCATCAGTTGGACATGTGGCAGCCCTAGACTAGGTCAAATTCCAAAGTGGTCAGATCAGCACGATTCTTACATCATTGTGCTCAAATTGATCAGCAGATCAACAGCCCTCAAGAAATTTCTGAAAATTCCATGGTTTGAGTCAGCATTACTCAGGTTTTATCAGCGCTGCCAGTTTTACTGATTTTTCTGGGAATTATGCACTAAGTTTGGTTTTTCCTGCATATTCAATTTCGCCCCAGCTACTACAAGCTTGGTATCAAGTTTCATTGGTATCAGAGGTCATTTGCCCTTCAGATACCTCGAAATTGGTTCCAGTAGGGGTAATTTTTTGTTAAGGTTTCTGTAAAATTTGGGGCTTTTGACTTTTTCCAGTTTATCTTACCTATTTTATCCCATTTACACCTAATCTGAACATTTGATTGGGGAATTGAGCTGCAAATTGCGCCAAATTGTGAACTGATCAGTCAAAGATTCACAGGTGGCAGTGAATCTGCTGCCCTGATCAGTGTTACTTCCTGATTAGATAGTAATTGCCACACAGGCTCCTATACAGGCCCTAAACAGTGCTTATAAGCTTCTATATTGGACAGACAGTGCTTGACAGCTTATATACCAGTTGAATATCAACCCCAGCAGTCTATTTTCTTTGGACAGTGAATCTACTAAGCCAATCCTCTATTGAATCTTGGAATTCCAGTGTCTATACATATCTTTTCCTGATATATTGGGGTTTGAACAGTGCTTTTATTTCCCTTCAATTTTTGGGCTCTATATACAGTGCTATTATTGAACATTGACCATTTCCAAGCTTTATACATTGCTACTATTGATCACTGATATTGAAATGGCTCCTAAAAGAGCTGCAGTACCAGCTAAAAAGCCATTGGTGGGAGATTTGGATCCTAATACTGAGAATGACATTGTAACTGATGCTATAAGGTCAGGTGGTATTGCTTTACTTGGCAGTGGCTCATCACTAGGGGATCTCCTCATACAGATACTGTTATATGCTGATGATATAGTCCTCATATCCTCTTCAACCGAGGGACTACAGAGAAATCTAGAGGCCTTAGAGGTGTTTTGCAGAGAGAGAGATCTGACGGTCAACCTTGGGAAAACTAAGGTTATGATCTTCAACACCTCACGAGCAGTGACTAACCGACTCACTTTCACCTATCGTGGTGAACTAGTGGAGATAGTGCAGTCATACACATATCTCGGAGCAGTCTTCACAGGACCCATCTTCACGATGAAACATGCAGCCCAAGCACGACTCACACGAGGGCGTAGTGCTTTGGCTAGACTAGAGCAGCAGTGTTTCCAGGTGCACTTCCAGGATCCACCAATGAAGGGCTGGCTTTTCGACACACTAGTGCGACCGGCTGTCACGTATGCAGCACCTTTCTGGGGGTGTGATCTTCCGAGGACAGATTGGAGGAGCTTCGAGCGGCTACAGGTGACGATGGGATCCAGGATGATCCGATGTAAGCCCTTAGTTCCACATGAGGTAGTACAGGTAGAGTTCGCCATGACACCTCTCCAAGTTGATGCCATCTTTCAGACAGTGACTTTCATCCACAGGGTGTGGGACTTACCCCATTGGAGACTTCCGAGATTGGCCTTAGAGTCACATCCAGACGACTCGCAGAGAGCGGGGCAAACACATGGTATGCATGCATATCTAGATGGTTTGCCAGGCACGGTATCCAGATGGATAGGCTTCCCCCCTTTCAGTACAGCATGGATGCACCTCCTGAGTTGATCCCGCAAGATGAGATCAACCATATTATACGGTTAGACCTCCTTCAGCTTCACACATCCTAGACTTGGGGGGAGGACCAGGAACTCCCCACCAAGACCCAGTTCTATCACAACCACTTCCTGCGAGTATCAGAGGAGGGATTCATTATCAGACCCCAGTATCTCGAGGATAGAGGAGTATCTCATGCACTGAGGATTGCCATTGGTCAATTGCGGGTTTCATCCCATCAGCTGAGGATTGAGGCACGGAGAGCAGCGGGTATACCTAGAGAGCAACGGATCTACACGCTATGTACGATGGGGGCGGTTGAGACAGAGGAGCATTTTCTTTGTGTTTGCCCAGCCTACCACTGTCTCTACCTAGAGGGGAATGGCTTCGGTCCTTTATCACGACTGATCCATTTTCATGACCAGGTCTGTATCGGACTCTATCTGATGGAAATGCGGCGACACTGGGAGGCGCTTCGACAACAGATCAAAGAGCAGCACGGGTTGGTCAAACCACTACAGGACATAGAGGGTGACCGGACACAACGGCACGTCACAGACTTCTATATGGAGGAAGAGGAGCTAGCCGATATGAGAGCAGTCTGGATGAGCAGCCGGCACAATACCGCCAAGAGAGGGACGCAGAGGCCACATGTGCGACAGAGAGCCCCCAGAGTACACTCTATTGAGGTCCGACCTATCACAGCTTTCCTCAGAGGAGACCGACAGAGACGAGGGATCACTCTAGACATAGCCCAGAGAGTCCAGAGAGCGAGGAGACTATGCGAGACAGCTCGACAGACGCAGATACGAGATATTTTCGCAGCCCCCACCAGAGAACCATCACTGTACCAGGCTTCGGTTTCGTCCCAGCGCCTGGATAGATTGATTGATATGATATGATTATGATTATGATTATGCTTATGATTATGATTCTGTTAGCATAGATTAGTACTCAGCAAGGGTCCTAGCGTACCCTTTGCTTCAGCCCACTGAGGCTTGTATGAGTTTGCTTTTCTGTACGCTTTGTCCCATAGGCCCGCGAGGTCTCCCATGGACGTTAATATATCTTTCTTTCTTTCTTTCTTTCTTTCTATGGAAGGAAACCAGGTTGAGGAACAGGACATAAATGATCAGCTTAATGATCAGGTCGAAATTCCTATTGGCTGTAGACGGTAATACGGAAGGACCTTCCCATTTGCATGCTAACAAGAGATTGGAGCTGCCTTGTATGGATCAGTTAGATCCTTTATTGCAGGCCCTTAGGGAGGTGACAAATGAAATTAAAGCTAATGGTGTAACAATGCAGAATTCATTTGCAACCCTCAGTAGGAAGTTGGATCAGATGAAGAGATCTCAGGTGGGTTGAGGAGGCAAAGGTTCCTTTCAAGCCTAGCCCTAAAGAGAATTCTAAGGAGAGAAAAGACAAGGTGGTGAAACAATTATCTCAAGGACGACCGGAAGAAAAAGAATCTGTGTTACCTTTGTGGACACCCAAGCATAAGGGTGTATGCAAGGCCAAGGTTGGTGCTAAGCTTAGTATGATCATTGAGATTGAAGACGATCCTATGTCAAATCACTTTCCTGCAAAAAAAAAATTCCATGACTGTGTTGGGGATGGCCAAATGATGTTAGGAAAAGACTTTCCTAGGCTAGGAGATACTCCTAGTTAGACAGCCAAGAGTAATGAAAACTCAGCTGAAGTGAATTGCATTAATGATCATTAAAAGTTATGACAGCAAAGTACAATGGGCCCTCTTATATGAATAGGCCTAGGCTAGTCAAGAACCATTTGCTTATGGGATAGCCCCCTATGATGCCACGTGGCAGCATTTGGCTTCACCATTAAAAAGCTACTTATCACTTAGCCATTAAAGGCCAAATAAAACCAAACTTCCAAGTAAAATTAGCCTTTGTTACAGTCCACCCTGCCCAAATGAAATTTGCCCTCAAATTTGCAAGGGTGAATGTATCAAGGGATAACAACCATGGAATGAAAAGGAAATGCATATCTGGTCATAACAGGTGGAAACAGTGAATCCAGCAGCCAATTGGCCTCCAACACAGAATGAACTGCAGCGGCGTCATGTATGGAATAGGGAGAACTCACTGCAACTCCATACACCAGAAATTTGATCATAACTGAACAAGGCATCTACTGAGTAAGTATGGGTGATCTATTATAGACGCTGGCTGCCAAGAGGATTCTTCATCTGGTAATCCTTGCCACTTGATGAAGTACTCAGTAAAGGACTTGTTCCTCAGAATACGGCCCTAAATCCAATGAATTTCTCGGGTATATACTGCATTTGACCATCCTTATCAATGGGTGGAAGCTCCTCCATAGCCTGGTCTAGGGGACCCAAATATTTCTTCATGAGGGAAAGAAAAACATTAGGAATTCTTGCTGAAGGAGGTAGTTCCAGCTTCTAGGCTACATTACCAACTTTCTGAAGCACCTTATAATGACCATAATAACGATGAGCCAATTTAATATTGGTGTTCCCCTTGAAGGAAGTATGTCTGGACTTTTGAAGCCTTAGGAAGACATAGTCTCCTTCAAATGACAGCTCCCTACAATGCTCATCTGCATTCCTTCATGCGTGCTTGTGCCTTGACCATGTTGTCCTTGTACTACTAGAGAATATCAGACATATGAGCTAAGTCATCAATGTTTGCTGACTAGTCATAGTGTGGGGGTTAAAGGTCACTGTGCCTTTACCCCGGTTATGTACAATACTCAAACACATATATAAATGAATGAAAAAGAAGATTAGGGTGGTTCTGCACCCACCAAAACTTGTGGCTCTCTATCTCTCTCTCTCCTTCCGTTCTTGCTTCCATTGAGAGCACTCTCAACTGGTATCAGAGCCCGGGTGATCTAGCTGAGCGTGTGTGAATGCTTGAAGCTCAGCAGCTCTGTGGGAGGAAGGAGAAGCTCTGTGGGAAGCTTTGTGGGTGACTTTACTTGCATCCGAGTGTGTAGAGACCTTGGAGAAACCTTTGGAAAAGTCACTTTGGCTTTGCGAAGTGGTTTTGAGAGCCTGTTAAGTGTTTTCAAAGAAAAAGTCGTTTTTTGAGCTTTTCATTGTTTCATTCGATGACAGAGACTCCATATTGACTTGTAGAGGCAACTATTGCTTGCTATTGGTATCCACTTCACTTCAGGAGCTTGGAAACACCTTCATTCTTGAATCTGGGATCATTTCATTGGATTTCTGACTCACTGTGTCAGATTATGCGTTTTTTGCCCGGGTGTTGGAACTCAAGTTTGGAGCAACCATTTGCAGATCTGTCAGTTCCGGTGGACTCAAGAGGTCCTAAAACCTCTATGTTGCTCATCATTCGCACTCCGGTGGAGTTTACAAACAGCTATGTTTCCAAAAACGTTTTTCAGTACGTGTATTCGACCCAGTGATTGAGACCACGGTTTCCAAAACCGTCTGTCCCATTGCGTTCCGGACACCCAAAAACCCCTACCTGTCAATTCTTGCGCAATTCGGTGGAGGATTTTCAGAGTTATAGATCTCTGTGTATTCGATTTCATCTCTCTGTTATGCATTTTTCATTCTAAGGTTTTGAAACCTTACATTTATGCCACATGGCAGTGGATAACTATTGACTCCCATTTCTCACTCATCGGTTGGGATTTTGGAGTTCTGGCAGATGAGAGATATTTGCAGATTTTCTTGCTGAGTCTGATTATGCAATGGCGCCCATGTTTTGAGGCATCTCAGGTTCTATTTTCAGTAGCGGTCATTACCGTGGGACTATGATTTCTTGAGCATACCTTATGCAGATCACTCTAGTTGCAGTTTGAGCAGTGTGCGCTCATTTGTGCGCTCATTCGTGGTATGCATTGGGTTGCACTGGATGATTTATAGGCCATTTGGATGCATTGCGGTCCTTATTGGATGCGTTGATAGGGCCAAATTGCCTTGTGGGATGCTATTTTTATGGACGTTTTGTACATGGATGCTATTTTATGCTGAGGGACAACTTTGACACATTGCAGGTGATGCATTGATAGTGCTATGCTCTCTTGGATGAGATATTATTAATGCATATGCCAGTGGACAGTGTTTATGCTTGAGTCATTTGGCACTTATTGGCATTTTGGATTGCCATTGCAGTTGGCATTTTCTTTTGGGCCAGATTTGCTCATATGGATGCATAGTATATGCACATGAGTCAGATGCATCTTTTGATGCTTTGAGCTTTGAGTTTTGGTGATATTTCACTCTATTGTGGCATACACATTTGGGTGCACCTGGTATTTGGTGTGATTCTCTCTTGCAGGCACTAGCATTTGGGATTTTGTTTCATTTGCATCATGGCATCCTCTTCCATGTCTGAAAAGGAGTTTTTTAGCATTAAAAAGTTTGATGGGACAAACTTTTCTGTATGGAAAGAACAAATAAGGGATGTACTTATTCAAAAGAAGCAGATTAAACCCTTGGCAAGGATTGAAGCTAAGCCTGCAAATATGTCTGAGGATGATTGGAATGAGTTAGATGCATTAGCAAAGTCTACTATTAGACTTCATCTTGCAGAGTCAGTTTATTTCACAGTAGTAAATGAGCAGACTACGGAAGATTTGTGAAAGAAACTATGTGCCACTTATGAGAAGGAAACTGCCTCTAATAAAGTTTACCTCATGAAGAGGTTGTTTGAGCTGCAGATGAAGGAAGGGGTCTCCATTGCTTCTCACTTGAATGAATTCAATATTATTTTCAACCAGCTTCAGGCTCAGAAGATGAATTTTGATGCGAAGACTAAGGCAATATTTCTCTTATGTTCATTGCCATCCTCATGGGATACCTTCCGTACAGCTGTCAGTAACTCTGCACCTGGTGGAGTACTGAAATTTGATGATGTTGTGGGTAGCTTATTGGCCGACGAGATTAGACGGAAGTCTATGGACGGCAACAAGCAGGATGCAGCCTTAAATGTGCAAAGGGGCAGATCACAGTTCAAGGGGAAGTTCCAAGAAAGAGGGAAGTCTCGTAGCAAATTTAGGGCACGGAACATTGAGTGTTACCATTGTGGCAAGAAGGGCCATATGAAATGAGAGTGCTCTCAACGGAAGCAAGAACGGAAGAGGAAGAGAGAGAGACAGAGAGCCACACAAGTTTGGTGGGTGCAGAACCATCCTAATCTTCTTTTTCATTCATTTATATATGTGTTTGAGTATTGTACATAACTGAGGTAAAGGCACAGTGACCTTTAACCCCCACAACCTCCCACTTAAAGGACAATGTGCCTTTAAGGGAGAACAACCAGTGAGCATACTATCCAATGCCCATCAATACACGACAATACTCAAACCGCTGACTAGGTAGACTCTTCGTCAGCATATCTGCAGGGTTATCATCTGTATGAACCTTGACAAGCTCTATGTGCTTGTCCTCAAGTACCTCCCTGATGAAATGGTACCTGACCTCAATGTGTTTGGTCTTTGCATGAAAGACCGGATTCCGTGTTAGCTGAATAGCACTCATGGAATCACTGTGCAATGTCGGTACACCTGTATGAATCCCCAAATCTCCCACTAGCCGATCAAGCCATATAGCCTCCTTGCAACCCTCTGTGGCTGCAACATACTCAGCCTCTGTGGTAGACAAAGCAACGCACTTCTGTGCGCGAGACATCCACGACACTGCACCACCTGCAAAGGTGAACACATAACCAGAAGTGGATCTCCTACTATCCACATGCCCTGCATAGTCTGAATCTGTGTACCCAAGTACACGCATGTCTCCTTTACCAAAGCAAATGCACATCTCCTTGGTACCCTTCATGTACCTCATGATGCACTTAACTGCCTCCCAATGCCTCTTTCCTGGATTAGCCATATACCGGCTAACAACTCCCACTGCAAATGCAATGTCTGGTCTAGTAGCTATCATAGCATACATAAGACTCCCAACCGCTGATGCATAAGGAACCTTGGCCATCATGGCCCTCTCCTCATCTGATTTGGGACTATCTGTATGACTTAGTTTCACATATGGAGGCAATGGAGTACTCACTACCTTCCCCCCCTCCATATTGAAACGCTGCAATACTTTTGTAACATACTCTTTTTGTGAAAGCTAAAGGAGTTTCCTACTCCGATCACGCGTGATGCGCATACCAAGAATATGACCTGCAAATCCCAAATCCTTCATATCAAAGGCCTCATGCAACTTGGCCTTTAATGCATCTAGCTCATAAGTATTCTTGCTAGCCAATAGCATATCATCCACATATAGTGCCAGGATTATCAGGCTATTATCCTTAGCCCTTTTAGTGTAGAGGCAGTGATCAATTTCACTCCTTCTAAAACCCTGGGACCGAATGAAAGCATCAAACTTCTGATACCATTCTCTAGGTGCTTGCTTAAGACCATAGAGACTCTTCTTCAGCTTGCAAACTAAATGCTCTTTGCCCTTTTCTTCAAAGCCTTCCGGCTGCACCATGTAAATTTCCTCATGCAAATCCCCATGCAAGAAAGCTGTCTTGACATCCATCTGCATAAGCTCTATATCCTCTAATGCCACTAGTCCAAGCATGCATCTAAGTGTGGTCATCTTCACAACAGGAGAGAATATCTCATCAAAGTCCACACCCTTCTCTTGCTTGAACCCTTTAGCAACCAACGGGCCTGGTACCTAGGCACATCATCACCTGTGACCTTCATTTTTTTGTAGACCCATTTACATGGCAATGCTTTCTTTCCATGTGGCAAAGAAACCAACTCCCAAGTCTTATTCTTCATAAGTGAACTCATCTCTGATTGCATAGCATACTCCCACTATGTCACATGCATAGTCATTTCCAAGATGCACACAACCTGTCTTTCCACTATCATAAGTGGAGAACCATTCCCTATGGGGAGTAACATGGAATGAAGCACCAAAATCCAAAATCCAATCCTGGGAATATGCATCATCTGAAGTGGTAAGCAACTCTGCAGATAAAGTAGACATGAAGAGAACATCATTGTCACTATCATGTGTGACTGCATTGATCTCCTCGATCTTCACTTTTCCTTTGTCCTCCCTTGGACTCTCTTCCTTTTGATTTGCACCCCAATTTGCATTCTTTTTCTTATCCTTTTGCTCTCTTTTCAGCTTGTAGCAATCCTTTTTCATATGGCCCTTCTTGCCACAGTGGTAACACTCAATGTTATGTGCCCTGGATTTGCTACGAGACTTCCCTCTTTCTTGGGACTTCCCCCTGAACTGTGATCTACCGCTTGTTGCCATCCATAGACTTCCGTCTAATCTCCTCAGCTAACAAGCTACCCACAACATCATCAAATTTCAGTACTCCACCAGGTGCAGAGTTACTGACAGCTGTACGGAAGGTATCCCATGAGGATGGCAATGAACATAAGAGAAATATTGCCTTAGTCTCCGCATCAAAATTCATTTTCTGAGCCTGAAGTTGGCTGAAAATAATATTGAATTCATTCAAGTGAGAAGCAATGGAGACCCCTTCCTTCATCTGCAGCTCAAACAACCTCTTCATGAGGTAAACTTTATTAGAGGCAGTTTCCTTCTCATAAGTGGCACACAGTTTCTTCCACAAATCTTCCGTAGTCTGCTCATTTACTACTGTGAAATAAACTGACTCTGCAAGATGAAGTCTAATAGTAGACTTTGCTAATGCATCCAACTCATTCCAATCATCCTCAGACATATCCGCAGGCTTAGCTTCAATACCTGCCAAGGGTTTAATCTGCTTCTTTTGAATAAGCACATCCCTTATTTGTTCTTTCCACAAAGAAAAGTTTGTCCCATCAAACTTTTTAATGTTGAAAAACTCGTTTTCAGACATGGAAGAGGATGCCATGATGCAAATAAAGCAATATCCCAAATGCTAGTGCCTCAAGAGAGAATCACACCAAATACCAGGTGCACCCAAATGTGTATGCCACAATAGAGTGAAATATCACCAAAACTCAAAGCTCAAAGCATCTGACTCATGTGCATATACTATGCATCCATATGAGCAAATCTGGCCCAAAAGAAAATGCCAATAAGTGCCAAATGACTCAAGCATAAACACTATCCACTGGCATATGCATCAATAATGTCTCATCCAAGAGAGCATAGCACTATCAGTGCATCACCTGCAATGTTTCAAAGCTGTCCCTCAGCATAAAATAGCATCCATCTGCAAAGCGTCCATAAAAAAATAGCATCCCACAAGGCAATTTGGGCCTATCAGCGCATCCAACAAGGACCGCAATGCATCCAAATGGCCTATAAATCATCCATTGCAACCCAATGCATACCACCAATGAGCGCACACTGCTCAAACTGCAACCAGAGTGATCTGCATAAGGTATGCTCAAGAAATCATAGTGCCACGGTAATGAGCGCTACTGAAAATAGAACCTGAGATGCTTCAAAACATGGGCG
This sequence comes from Dipteris shenzhenensis, assembly GCF_047967505.1. Classification (NCBI taxonomy): domain Eukaryota; kingdom Viridiplantae; phylum Streptophyta; class Polypodiopsida; order Gleicheniales; family Dipteridaceae; genus Dipteris; species Dipteris shenzhenensis. The sequence goes on from NC_141607.1 coordinate 11,706,962, forward strand.
CCATTGGATAATCGGACTCGGCAAGAAAATCTGCAAATATCTCTCTTCTGCTAGAACTCCAAAATCCCAACCGATGAGTGAGAAATGGGAGTCAACACTTATCCACTGCCATGTGGCATAAATCTAAGGTTTCAAAACCTTTGAATGAAAAATGCATAACAGAGAGACGAAATCGAATACATAGATATCTATAACTCTGAAAATCCTCCACCGAATCGTGCAAGAACTGATAGGTAGGGGTTTTTGGGCGTCCGGAACGCAATGGGACAGACGGTTTTGGAAACCGTGGTCTCAATCACTGGGTCTAACACACGGACTGAAAAACGTTTTTGAAAACAGGAGCTGTTTATAAACTCCACCGGAGTGCGAATGATGAGCAACATAGAAGTTTTAGGACCTCTTGAGTCCACTAGAACTGACAGATCTGCAAATGGTTGCTCCAAACTTGAGTTCCAACACCCGGGCAAAAAACGCAGGAACTGACACCGTGAGTCAGAAATCCACTGAAATGATCCCAGATTCAAGAGAATGAAGGTGTTTCCAAGCTCCTGAAGTAATGTGGATACCAAAAGCAAGCAATAGTTGCCTCTACAAGTCAATATGGAGTCTCTGTCATCGAACGGAACAAGGAAAAGCTCAAAAAACGACTTTTTCTTTGAAAGCTCTTAACAAGCTCTCAAAACCACTTCGCAAAGCCAAAGTGACTTTTCCAAAGGTTCCTCCAAGGTCTCTGCACACTCAGATGCAAGTAAAGTCGCCCACAAAGCTTCCCACAAAGCTTCTCCTTCCTCTCACAGAGCTGCTGAGCTTCAAGCATTCACGCACGCTCAGCTAGATCACCCGGGCTCTGATACCAGTTGAGAGTGATCTCAACGGAAGCAAGAACGGAAGAGGGAGAGAGAGAGACAGAGAGCCACACAAGTTTGGTAGCCGCAGAACCACCCTAATCTTCTTTTTCATTCATTTATATATGTGTTTGAGTATTGTACATAACTGAGGTAAAGGCACAGTGACCTTTAACCCCCACAATGAAAAAGGATTGCTACAAGCTATAAAGAGAGCAAAAGGATAAGAAAAAGAATGCAAATTGGGGTGCAAATAAGAAGGAAGAGAGTCCAAGGGAGGACAAAGGAAAAGTGAAGATCGAGGAGATCAATGCACTCACACATGATAGTGACAATGACGTTCTCTTCATGTCTAGTTTATCCGCAAGGTTGCTTACCACTTCTGATGATGCATATTCCCAGGATTGGATTTTGGATTCTGGTGCTTCATTCCATGTTCCTCCCCATAGGGAATGGTTCTCCACTTATGACAGTGGAAAGACAGGTTGTGTGCATCTTGGAAATGACTATGCATGTGACATAGTGGGAGCAAGTGACATTAAGTTTTCTTTTGCAAATGGGTCTGCATTTGGTTTGAAACATGTGAGACATGTGCTTAAGCTGACCAAGAGTCTTATTTCAGTGGGTCAGCTAGATGATGCTGGTTTTCACACCACTTTTGGCTTTCAGAGTTAGAAAATTCAGAAGGGCTCTATGCTTTTGGCCAGGGGTGCCAAGTGTGGGACTTTGTATCCCTTACATGTATCAGGGGTATTTGATCATGTTGTTGCAATAACCGAGCAGCCAAGCACTTCTTTGTGGCATTGCAGGTTGGGGCACATAAGCCAGAATGGAATGAAACTCTTATGCCGTTTGGGTTATGTACCGCATTTGAGTTTCTCTGATTTTGAATTTTGTGACCACTGTCTCTATGGGAAGCAGACTAAATCAGCCCATAAAAGATGCCGTTTGGGTTATGTACCGCATTTGAGTTTCTCTGATTTTGAATTTTGTGACCACTGTCTCTATGGGAAGCAGACTAAATCAGCCCATAAAAGAAGGGGAAAGAAAGAGTTTGAAAATCTTGATTTGGTGCATTCAGACGTATGTGGTCCCATGCCTACACGGTCATTTGAATACTATGTGACATTCATTGATGATGCAACTAGGAAAGTGTGGGCTTATACTATAGCTCAGAAGAGTGATGTGTTCCAGGTATTTCAGAAATGGCTGGCCTTGGTTGGGAATCAGTCAGGTGAACGCTTAAATGCCTACGGACTGACAATGGTGGAGAGTATCTCTCTCATGACTTTCAGCATTTCTGTGATACACGTGGGATTAAGAGGGAGCTCACATCCCCTCTTACTCCAGAGCAAAATCCAGTTGCAGAAAAGATGAATCGTACCATTCAAAAAAGGTTGCAATGCATGCTTTCCAATGCAAGTCTTTCTGGTGGTTTTTGGGCTGAGGCAATGAAGACTGCAGTACATGTGATCAATAGATCACCCAGTAAGAGTTTGGATGGTGGTATTCCTGAAGAGGCATGGAGTGGCAAGAAGCCCTCTTACTCTCATTTGCGTATATTTGGGTGTGAGGCATATGCACATGTGCCAAAAGAGCTTCGAAAGAAGCTAGATCCTAAGTCTAGGAAATGCATCTTTCTGGGTTATGGTGAAAGTGGAGAGATGGGCTATCGTCTCTGGGATCCAGAAGCAAAGAAGATCATACGCAGCCATGATGTAGTCTTCAATGAGAAGAAGATGCATAAGGCACCCATGAGGGATGTGGAAATAAGGAGAATCACTTTCCAGGATGTGAATCCACCTGCATATGTTGAGAGACAGCAAGCTGTCCATGCACCAAATGTGCAAGAAATAGTACCACCAAATACTCCCACAGGTATACAATCAAGGGTAGATGATGGATCATCTATTGGTGGAAATGATGAGCCAAATGTGGCTGATATGCAAGTGGGACAGCAACCTGAAATGCCCTTGAGAAAATCTTCTAGAGTGTCCAGACCGCCTGATAAGTTTGTTCCAGGGGTAGACTATGTGATGCTTACTGATTGCGGGGAGCCTTCTTGCTACAAAGAGGCTATGATGCGCGAGGATCAACGCAAGTGGGAGTATGCTATGCAATCAGAGATGAGTTCACTTATGAAGAATAAGACTTGGGACTTGGTTTCTTTGCGACATGGAAAGAAAGCATTGCCATGTAAATGGGTCTACAAAATGAAGGTCACAGGTGATGATGTGCCTAGGTACAAGGCCCGTTTGGTCGCTAAAGGATTCAAGCAACAGAAGGGTGTGGACTTTGATGAGATATTCTCTCCGGTTGTGAAAATGACCACACTTAGATGCATGCTTGGACTAGTGGCAGCAGAGGATATGGAGCTTATGCAGATGGATGTCAAGACAGCTTTCTTGCATGGGGATTTGCATGAGGAAATTTACATGGTGCAGCCGGAAGGCTTTGAAGAAAAGGGCAAAGAGCATTTAGTTTGCAAGCTGAAGAAGAGTCTCTATGGTCTTAAGCAAGCGCCTAGAGAATGGTATCAGAAGTTTGATGCTTTCATTCGGTCCCAGGGTTTTAGAAGGAGTGAAATTGATCTATATGTGGATGATATGCTATTGGCTAGCAAGAATACTTATGAGCTAGATGCATTAAAGGCCAAGTTGCATGAGGCCTTTGATATGAAGGATTTGGGACTTGCAGGTCATATTCTTGGTATGCGCATCACACGTGATCGGAGTAGGAAACTCCTTTGGCTTTCACAAAAAGAGTATGTTACAAAAGTATTACAGCGTTTCAATATGGAGGGGGGGAAGGCAGTGAGAACTCCATTGCCTCCATATGTGAAACTGAGTCATACAGATAGTCCCAAATCAGATGAGGAAAGGGCCATGATTGCCAAGGTTCCTTATGCATCAGCGGTTGGGAGTCTTATGTATGCTATGATAGCTACTAGACCAGACATTGCATTTGCAGTGGGAGTTGTTAGCCGGTATATGGCTAATCCAGGAAAGAGGCATTGGGAGGCAGTTAAGTGCATCATGAGGTACATGAAGGGTACCAAGGAGATGTGTATCTGCTTTGGTAGAGGAGACATGCGTGTACTTGGATACACAGATTCAGACTATGCAGGGCATGTGGATAGTAGGAGATCCACTTCTGGTTATGCGTTCACCTTTGCAGGTGGTGCAGTGTCGTGGATGTCTCGCGCACAAAAGTGTGTTGCTTTGTCTACCACAGAGGCTGAGTATGTTGCAGCCACAGAGGGTTGCAAGAATGCTAGATGGCTTGATCAGCTAGTGGGAGATTTGGGGATTCATACAGGTGTACCGGCATTGCATAGTGATTCCATGAGTGCTATTCAGATAGCACAGAATCCAGTCTTTCATGCAAAGACCAAACACATTGAGGTCAGGTACCATTTCATCAGAGAGGTACTTGAGGACAAGCGCATAGAGCTTGTCAAGGTTCATACCGATGATAACCCTGCAGATATGCTGACGAAGAGTCTACCTAGTCAGCAGTTTGAGTATTGTCGTGTATTGATGGGCATTGGATAGTATGCTCGCTGGTTGTTCTCCCTTAAAGGCACATTGTCCTTTAAGTGGGAGGTTGTGGGGGTTAAAGGTCACTGTGCCTTTACCCCGGTTATGTACAATACTCAAACACATATATAAATGAATGAAAAAGAAGATTAGGGTGGTTCTGCACCCACCAAAACTTGTGGCTCTCTATCTCTCTCTCTCCTTCTTCGGTTCTTGCTTCCGTTGAGAGCACTCTCAATAGCTGCATCAAAAACATGCACCTTGTAACCATATAAAGCCTCAAATGGGCTCATCCCAATTAAAGAGTGTTTGGTGCTGTTATAGCAAAATTCAGCCAAATGTAACCATTTGTCCCATGTGGACTGAGTATTAAAAAAATAATATACCTTTGTAAGACTAGAATAAGTCCAATCATACAAATTTAGAATTTTTGTTGTTCTAAAGATCAAAAATCTACAAAGAAAATAAAAGAGAAAATGAAAGAGAAGAAAAAAGAGGTAAACAAAAACTTTTAAGAAAAGCAAAAGGAAGACATACTTAGCAAGCAAAGCAACACTTATGTCGTCATCAGTGCCCAAGCATAAGCAGCTATACTGGGTTTCTAAAGACCCGCGGAGTCTCTTGGGCAAACCCAGTGCTTACTAAAATACGTCAAATAAACAAAAGAGAATGCAAACAAAAAATAAAGACGAAACGAAGCAAGTGACTTAAGCAAAAATAAACAAGCAAGTCAAGAAACAAAAACTTCCAAAAAACTAGAAACAATCACATTTTTACACTTAGAGGGATCATTGAGGAGGCCAGACACAGGAGACAAAGAGTATATTGTTGCTTTGTGGATTTCCGCATTCGACACCGTTCCCCACGCCCGACTCGTCACACGCCTGCAGGAGTTAGGCTACGACTCGGAGGTTATTTAGGCAATAGTAGCTCTCTACGAGCGGGTGATGGGCCAGGTTAGGATTGGCACCAACTGGACCCCAGAGATCACGAGCACTATCGGAGTCAAACAAGGATGTCCCTTGTCACCGACTCTATTTGGCCTCAACATCGACGAGCTTGAGACCACCATCAGGACACTCGGAGGTGCAAGCTGCTCTCTTGCGGAGGCTGTCATCCAAATTCTCCTATACGCAGACGATGTAGTACTACTATCCTCTTCTGCTACTGGTCTTCAGCGACACCTGGATGGACTTCGGGTCTTCTGTGATACACATGACTTGAAGGTCAACCTTGGGAAAACCAAGGTGATGATCTTCAACACTTCCAGACCCGCTATGCACCGAGAGCAGTTCCTCTTCGCCGGCGACCCTGTTGAGATACTTGACTCTTACACATACTTGGGCGTTGTCTTCTCAGGCTCGATCTTCACGATGCGCCCGGCCATGCAGGCCAGGATCAACTGGGGCTACGCCGCTCTTGCCATGAACGACAGTGCTACCACTCCCACTTCCAGGACCCGCGGACCAAGTCTCTCCTTTTTTATTCTTTGGTCCGCCCAGCAGGCATGTACGATAGCCCGTGGTGGGGAGCCGACCTTTCAGACACAAAGTGGGCTCGAGTCGAGCGCCTACAGATACTGATGTTTGCTCGGATGATACAAATCATTCTAGCAGAGTTCGGCACCTCACCCCTACAGCTTGATGCGGCTTTCTAGGCTATCACTTATCTCCACAGAGTCAGGGATTTCAGCTCCTCCACCGACGGTTGCCTCCACCTACCTTGGCTAGCCCTATCCTCCTCTATGGCCTTATCTGTTAATGGGGACCAGCGATGCTGGTATAGTCGTCTTTCCAGTTGGTTCACTCGACTGGGCCTCGACTTAGACCGGTTGCCTCCTTTTCAGTACAGCCTCGACGCTCCACCATCTCCCCTCTCCCCCACTGACCAGGAGGTCAACCGGCTCATTCGAGCGGATCTGCTCCAGCTCCACACCTGGCGGACATGGTTTCTTCACTCCGAGTTTCCTGTGAAGCTCGACTTCTACCGCCGACACTGCCTCCAGATCTTACAGGAGGGCTTCATCACACCTCTGGGTTACACACAGCTTCATCTACCACATGCGCTCCGGATCTCCCTCAGTCAGTTTAGGGTTTTGTCACACCGATTACGGATCGAGAGCGGACGCGCAGAGGGTATCACACGAGAGGACCGCCTTTGCCCACTTTGCGACTTGCAGGAGATTTAGTCGAAGGAGCACTTTGCTTTCAGATGTCCTATCTATTATGCCATTCGAGGCCGGTACCACTGCCTCTTCCGCGACGGATTCGGCTCCCTCCCACACATGCTGTAGTTCCTGCATCAGCGATACCTAGCCGCTTTCTTACATGAGATGACTCGCCACCGAGATACCTCTCTCCGAGCATGGCAACACGCGCAGCACACACAGCGTGAGGACACCCAGCGGCCCATCACTGATTTCTTCCAATCACAGGATACCTCTCCTCAGTCTAGCCGACGACGCAGACGTGAGCGAGAGCCAGAGCCACGACAGCTGTGCCAGCGGACAGACTCACACATCCGGGTCCATGACATCTCGTCTCTACTCTCTGCCCGCCCCACCGGGGTTATCGTTGCCCTCATCCACAGGGCCACCCACCGCCCCCAACGATCAAGCTCGACTAGGCCGCATGACGTCAGAGGCCAATCATCTATCGCAGGGTTTTTTCGGGCCTCCCATTTGACGGCCCCTCTATGATTAGTCTCTGACGATCACCACCTGCACATATATATTGTATCTCCCCCCTCTGCCCCATTTTTTGTGAGAGAGTGGTGAGTGAGAGAGAGCAAGAAAGAAAGAAAGAAAGAAAGTGTATTATTGTCCACTAGAGGCCAAAATGGGCCCATGGGACATCAAGAACTCTGCATACAAGATAGCACAAAATCAACGTGCCCCAAATAAGAGGCATCGTCGAATATCATCTAAGTGCTACGCAATAAAATGCAAGTGGAAGTACATAATGTCAAATCTGAGCCTAAATACAGAGTAGACTAGATGCAAGGAAACCGCCCCCGGGTGCAAAATGGGGGGATGAGCACAATATGCCAATGCAAAGATACAAGTCCAGGTGTCACGGAGTCTGAGAACCAAAATAATACTGGAAATCCTGTCCATCGACTCTGCCTCCTGCTATGAGAGTACAAATCTAGGCAAAGATGAGGTGAGCGGCTGGTGGGGCGAGATCTCCATGAGTAAGTCTCCTCCGAAATGCTGCCATCATCCTGGATCGTCTGGAGATGAAGCGGCGAGTACGTCCCCTATGTAACAAGATCCTGCGGCGTCTACAAACCATCTCATATGTACATCCACATGGTGGAGGCATGTGTCCTGTGTGAGCTCTGCCGTCCTCGTGCTCCTCCTGGTCTCTGTCCTCTGGTATGGCGTGTGCCTGAGCTCTATGAGGCTGGGCTCTATCACGCTCCGGTCTGTGCTCTCTGAGGTAGTCTCGCCGAAGCATAGTGGCCTCCCTGACATAAAGGGCTAGGCAATGCTGATCCTCGTAGTCCATCACTCGTGAGAGAGGTCCAAAGCCATCCGTGAAGAGACAGTGGAATCTACCTCTGATCTCATAGTATAGCGGGCATCTGCAAATGAAGTGCTCCTCTGACTCCACCTCTCCCATGGTGCAACAAGGGCAGATCCTGGTCTCTCGTCCTGGTCGCCGTCCATCCTCCATGCGTCGCATCCTACCAGCCTCTATCTCGAGCTGATGCGAAGAGACTCTAAGCTGGCCGAGGGCAATCCTCAGTGAGTGGGACATGTGGATACCTGTATAGCCTGGTGGGATGACAAATCCATCCTCTGAGATCCGAAGGAAGTGGTCACGATATGTGGCCATCTTCACCGGAAGCTGCGTGGGATAAATCCAAGTGCGATACGTATGAAGCTGCAGCAAGTCTGCTCTCGTGACCTGGCTAAGCTCGTGGCGAGTCAACTCGAGATGAGGGGCATCTATGCTGTATCGGAACGGAGGTAGTCTATCCATGTCTAGTCCAAGGGATGTGAGCCACCTAGTGAGTCTGAAGTACCAGCAGTATCGGGTCCCTGATCGTGCCAACTCCATAGAAGATGCAAGTGCTAACCATGGCAACCGAGCTCTGCCTGCTGCTGAGTCTCCAAACTCCCTGACCCTGTGCAGATACATGACCGACTGAAATGCTGCATCCAATGCAAGGGGAGTAGCTCCAAACTCTGCTAGCATGATCTCGTGCGGAACTGTAGCCTTGGCCCTAATGAGCAGAGAGAACATGATGATCTGTAACCTCTCTACTCGTCTCCAATCTGCAGCGCCGAGGTCTCCTGCCCAGAGAGGAGCTGCATACATCGCAGCTGGTCTCACCAGTGTATCAAAAAGCAAGGATTTCGTACCGGGATGCTGAAAGTGGGACTGAAAACACTGACGCTCAAGATGAGCCAACGAAGCATACCCTTTACTAATCCTATCTCGTGCTGCATATGTCATGGTGAAGACCGGTCCCCTGAAAACTGCCCCCAAATAAGTGTACTCTCTAACAAGCTCAATGGGCTGTCCGTCATAAGTGAAGCAAAACTCATCCGTGCTGTAAATACGATCAGAGGTGTTGAAAACCATAACCTTGGTCTTGCCAAGGTTTACGGTCAACCCCCTGTCCTGGCAAAACCTGTGGAGTGCCTCAATATGTGCCTGGAGGCCCTGAGCAGTAGAGGAAATGAGAACCACATCGTCCGCATACAGGAGGATAGGAATGGAGGATCCTGAGAGAGTAGAGCCCACACCGCCTGTCATCTGTACAAACATCTCTAGCTCATCAATATATAATCCAAAGAGAGTAGGAGAGAGCGGGCAGCCCTGCTTCACCCCAATCGTGCTGCATACCTCCTCTGAGAGCCCCTCACGTGTCCGAGCCCGACCAGTGACCCTCTCATACAAAGCCATGATAGCCCACTGTATCTCTCCACTAAAGCCCATCTGGCGAATCCTCTGAAACAATCTGAATCGCGGAACTGTGTCAAATGCCTTCCTGAAGTCCACGAAGCAACAATAAAGCCGTTGCCTTCGTGACTTCGCCTCCTCCACCAGTGCCCTAAGTGTGAGGATGTGGTCAAGTGTCGAATGATCCCTACGGAATCCAGCCTGCCCTCTGGCTCTGAGTCCTGTCGTCTCGGCATGGTCATTTATACGGCTTTCCAAAACTGATGCAAAGATCTTGGCCATAACGTGGCCGATCATGATGGTCCTGTAATTCGACGGCTCCATAGGGTCCCCCGACTTGTGGATAGGTACTATGGTATTGCCTAACCAGGACTGTGGTAGGCCTGTACAAACAGACTCATTGAAGAGACGGGAAAGAACAGAATCTAAGGCATCAATCCCATGGATTACATACTCCGCTTGCAATCCATCATGATCCTTAGCTCTCCCGTTCTTCAATCGGTGGACTGCTGCACGGACACTCTCTGGTGTGAAAAGAATAGATGAAGCTGGCCTAGGGGAATGGGATAAATCGATGGCTGGCTGATCTGGAACATCGTATAGAGCTGAAGTATATGCCGACCAGACACGTGGATCTGTAAGGGGGCTCTGAGACTTCGAGCGGAGGAATTTTCTCCAGAATTCCTTGGAGTCACAGCTGAAAAGCAAGCTTCTCAGCTTCTCCTCATTCTGGGCTAGAAATTGGCGTTTCTTGCGCCTAACCAACCACTTGTAGTCTCTCTTGGTTTCGGTAAGGAGGGGAGACTTCTCCTTGGTCTCAAGGTGAAGTTTCCTGCGGAGTTCCTTACACTCCTCGTCATACCAACCGTTGCAAGGAACAAGACCAACCGGTGGGAGACTAGACGAATGACACGTGGCAGGGAAGGACATGTGGGCGGCAGAAACGAGTGAAGAATGTACAAGTTCCCACCGGTCCTGCGTGGATGGTAGAGCATCTAATAGATGAGGACGGAGTAGGCGGCTGAGGTTCTGGCTATATACATCATCGAACTGGTGGTCAAAATGAACCTCATAATAGGATTGGCGGTCGCGATGACGAAGGGGGGGTGGGTCATGGGAGACATGAGTCAAAGTAAAGTGAATGAGTGCATGGTCGGCAGAGGGCATGAAGGGGCTAACAGTAAGGCTATGGATGGACGGGACTAGAGTCGGGGGACCTATGATGTAGTCGATCACGCTAGTGCCACGCCCAGAAGCAGAAGAGAATGTAGGCATGGAAGACTGTGGCCACCTGGACAAGCCGTTATAAATGACCATACTGTGCGAGGTGAGGAGCTCCAGTAACTGACGTCCCTGATCTGTGGGCTGTACTGTGCAGTCTGATGAAGTCCGACAGAGGCTATCATTGTGAGATGCCGGAAGTATGACCGGATCCTCCATGAAGTCATAAGTGAGGGCCTGTCTGTTTGAGGTCCTGGCGTTGAAGTCTCCTAAGAGGATGACTTCTCCGCGATGTGAAAAATCTGCAATGTCCGCTGAGAGATCCTCAAATATGGACTGGCCTGGTCCAGTGGAAGAATAAAACGACTGCGCCGGGGGGAAGTAGCAAACTGCAATAAAGAGATCTCGCTGAGGGGCTCTGCGGTGTATGCGTACCCACAAGAATCGGGCATGTGAATCCGCTCTCTCCACTGTGATGATCCGGTCGAGATGCTCTCTGTACAAAATGGCGACTCCTCCAGATCCTCTCACTCCAAATGCTCGAGTGTGCTGTCTGAAGGCAGATCTCCATGTATATCCTGTCACTCGTGGCAAAGGTCTCTCTGGACTCTCGTGTGTCTCTGTGAAAAAGATGATATCTCTCCTAAAGAAAGCCCCCCGTAGATTGCCTGGCTGTGCTGTAAAAGAACCATTGCAGTTCCATACAGCGATGCGTAGACTATCTGACAGGTGGTGTGTCCCATGAGCCCTGTCCCGTCAGGCGGTCGGAGCAGGAGGTGGAGGTGGAGGTGGGGCCATATCTGCTGGTCTGTCATCCCTAGGCACTGTGGGAGCACGCCTCAAGGTGCCTGTGATGAGTCTGCCATCCCTGATCACTGCCCACTTGCCCTGAGCTCGGGCCGCGTCTCTCTGAGGCATGAGCGCCTTGCGCTCCTCAACCTGTATCTGAGTCAGATCCTCGTCCATGGAAATCTGTGGGTGGTCTCTGAGTGTCCCTCTCCTCCTGAGGGCAGCTAGACGTGCCTGGGCATCTCTGAATCTGATAATGAGGGGCTGCTCTCTAGTACGATCTCTCCCGACTCTATACGCTCCTACTATGCCATGATCCTGTACTCCCAATGTCTGAGAGACAAAGGTCACAGCCTGTGTCATCATGGACTCTGTCTCCGAGGGCAAGATACCACGAATGCGAATGTTGAGGGCCTTTGTGGCCCTCTGCTGTGACTCGGCCAATGTAGCTGATACAGTCGATCTCTGAGGCTGTGATGGCTGACGGCGGACGACATCTACCCACTCTGTGGCTCTCTGGACCTCTGTCTGAAGGGAGGTCAAACGCTCCTCAACCGCTGCTACTGCTGTAGTGGGAGATGTGTCTAAGTGCTGAACGCGAGTCTCAATCTGTTGCACTCGCTCTGTGTGTCCATGAATCTCTCCAGCAAGAGTCCTATGAGTCGCCTGTAAGACCTGAAGATCTGTTCTAATAGACAAGATCTCCCGGTCCTGCTGTGTCACTCGATCAGTAAGAGATGCAACCTGAGCTGTAAGTAGAGCAATGGTCTCGTCCTTCCTGTGAAGCATCTGAAGGGCATCTCGGAGGTGGGTCCGAAAGTGCTGGAGCTCTGGCAGGATGTGCTGGCAAGGACAAACAGTGCAAGGCATGGAAGGAGAAAGAGAGGGAGAAAGGGGGGAAACCGGTAAGGTGGGTAGCGGGGATGAGGGAGAAGGCTGGAGAGGGGGAGAGAAAGCGGGTACCGAGGATGGAGAGGAGGGGAAGGCTAAAGTTGGAGAAGGGGTAGAAGAAGAAGGGATCTGAGAGGGGAGGGGTGAAAAAAACTGCGGGTACAAGGTGGCTATGGGTGGAAGATGAGATAATGGGGCTGAAACCGGTGTACCTGTGACTGGGAGTGCGGCAAGTGCGGGCACTGCGCTGGGCGGAAGATGAGATAGTGGAGCTGAAACCGGTGTACCTGCGACTGGGAGTGCGGCAAGTGCGGGTACTGCTCTGTCCTTTGAAGAGGATGCAAGTCCTCTTCTACTATAGTGCAGCATGTCGGTCGTGGAGGCCACTGATGTTGCTGCTGTTGCTCCTTCTGTAACATGCTCGACGATGTCGGCCATGTTTAATTACGGGAAACGGGAAAGCGGCGGCATGCGGGAGATGGCGAGCGCTGCCAATGCGCGATGAGCGGGTGAGCGGACTGGGGGGCCTGAGCGGCTGAGCTGCGAGGGGGAGGGTCTGAGCGGGGTGAGCCGCTGCGAGGGGGAGGAACTGCGAAGGGCGAGGGGCTGGGAGAGGGGTAGGGGGGAGCTGCGAGGGGGGGGAGGAGCTGCGAGGGAAGGGGTGAGCTGCGAAGGGGGGGTAAGGGGCTGCGAGGGGGGGAGGGGTGAGCTGCGAGGGGGAGAGGGGAGCTGCGAGGGGGGGGTGTGAGGGGCTGCGAGGGGGGGAGAGGTGAGCTGCGAGGGGCTGCGAGGGGGGGAGAGGGGGCTGCGAGGGGAGCTGCGGGGGGGAGAGGGAGCTGCGAGGGGGGGCTGCGAGGGGGTGCGAGGGGGCTGCGAGGGGGTGCGAGGGGGCTGCGAGGGGAGCTGCTAGGGGGAGAGGGAGCTGCGAGGGGGAGCTGCGAGGGGGGGCTGCGAGAGAGAGAGAGAGAAAGAGAGAGTGAGAGCTGGAAGCTTGGAAGCTGAAAGCTGAGTTGCAATAGAAGAGTGTGAGAGTGTACAACTCAATGAGAGAGAGATAAGGTTTTGTCCTAGGACAAAACCATAGTAGTCACTAACCATAGTTAGTGAACTAACTGCGGTTAGGGGGAAAAACCTCTTAAAGAGAAAAAAGTGCCCCTAACTAGCTTATTATATTACATTGGTCACTGCTGAATTATATCTATAATTCTAACACCCCCCTGCAGTGCCAATGTCATGTACAAGGCTGATCAATCACCAAACGGATATAAGTTCAGGCACTGCGAAATGCCTCAAACTTTTCACATGGTAGTGCTTTGGTGAAAATATCTGCAACGTTGTCATGTGTGGACACAAAAATCATACTGATCTCTCCTGCATGCAACTTCTCTCTGACGTAGTGATAGTGAACCTCAATGTGCTTCGTGCGAGCATGAAACACTGGATTCTTTGCCACTGCAATGGCACTCTGACTATCAGTGAGAATTGGAGAAGGACCCTCCAAAGATAGATGAAGATCAGCAAATAGACATCGCAGCCAGACACATTCAACTGTTGCTATGAAAGCTGCCCTGTACTCAGCTTCACATGATGAGGTAGCCACTGTAGACTGTTTCTTGCTCAGCCAGGAAATGCAAGACTTACCCAAAAAGAAACAATTGCCACTAGTGGACTGCCTAGTGTCATAATCACCAGCCCAATCTGAATCACTGTAGGCATGCATCTGCAAGTCACCCCCCCTGGGAAATAGCAAGCCAAAAGACTTCGTGCCCTGCAAATAACGGAAGATGCGCTTAACTGCCTGCCAATGCATAGTTTTTGGGCTGTGCATGTACCTGCTCGCCTGAGATACTGCAAACTGAATATCAGATCTAGTGTTGCAGAGATATATGAGGCATCCAACAGCCTGACTGTAAAGTGTGGCATCAACTAATTCTCTTGCATCATGCATTGTGAGTTTCAGCCCCGGCTCCTTGGGAGTGGCTATGGGCTTACACTCATGCATGTTAAATCTGTCCAAGAGTTTCTGAACATACTTGGACTGAGACATAACAGTGCCACGTCTCTCATGAGAGAACTCGATCCCCAAATAAAAGTGAAGCAGCCCCAAATCTGACATGTCAAAGTTGGTCTGCAAATCAGCTTTGAAATTTGCAATTTTGTCTTCATTGGACCCTGTGAGCAGTAAGTCATCGACATAAAGAAGGATGACTAAAATTTCCCCCCCATCCATCATGATGTAGAGGGTGCTCTCAGTAGGACTATTGTGCAGCCCCTTGCTGGTCAAAAAGGAATGGATCTTCGCATACCATGCACGAGGGGCCTGTTTCAGCCCGTATAAAGCTTTGTTGAGCTTGCATACTTGAAGTGCATTTGCTGTAATTTCAAAGCCCGGAGGTTGCCTGACATACACCTCTTCCAGCAAGTCTCCATTTAAGAAAGCTGTTTTTATGTCCATCTGATGAACATTCCACTCAAAATGTGCAGCCATTGCAATAACTGATCGGATGACTGATCGGATGGTGGTCATCCGGGATGTAGGAGCGAATGTCTCCTCATAATATATGCCCTTTTTCTGAGCATAGCCTTTAGCAACCAGCCTTGCCTTATATCTGTCAATGGAGCCATCTGGCTTCCATTTGACCTTAAAAACCCATCGTGTGCCAATGGCATGTTTACCCTATGGCAAGTCTACAACATCCCAAGTCTGATTTTTTGCAATGGACTGCAACTCATCGTGCATGGCATTCATCCAATGCACATTATCCTTTGCCTCTTCGAATGTGGAGGCTCCTCCTCATCAAGGAGAGTACCTGCATATGCTGATTCCACTGAATTAGCACCTTCCATGTGCCTAGCTGCACTGCCAATCCTGCCAGATAACGGAGCATCAATTTTACTCTCCCTGAGAGTCTGTAACAGCCAGTTTGGGACTGTTTTTTCTGCATGTATGTCTGCAATTTCTTGCTGCACCACCTGTTCCACTGCCTGTGGAGGGGGCAACACATCCTGTGGCGGAACTGAAGCATCTGAGCATAGCCTTTAGCAACCAGCCTTGCCTTATATCTGTCAATGGAGCCATCTGGCTTCCGTTTGACCTTGAAAACCCATCGTGTGCCAATGGCATGTTTACCCTGTGGCAAGTCTACAACATCCCAAGTCTGATTTTTTGCAATGGACTGCAACTCATCGTGCATGGCATTCATCCAATGCACATTGTCCTTTGCCTCTTCGAATGTGGCAGGCTCCTCCTCATCAAGGAGAGTACCTGCATATGCTGATTCCACTGAATTAGCACCTTCCATGTGCCTTGCTGCACTGCGAGTCCTGCCAGGTAATGGAGCATCAATCTTACTCTCCATGAGAGTCTGTAACAGCCAGTTTGGGACTGTTTTTGCTGCATGTATGTCTGCAATTTCTTGCTGAACCAATTGTTCCACTGCCTGTGGAGGTGGCAAGACATCTTGTGGCTAAACTGGAGCATCGGGAGGTGGCTGTAAATTCTGATTTGCATCAGAAATATCAGCAGGGGAGCCCAAAGCAATGGGTAGTAACCCCTCAAAAACATCCTCTGAAGAAGAAGGCATATGAAATTCAACCTGAGTGTGAGCTGAATTTTCTGCAAATGTCACATCTCTACTGACAATGATCTTGCGTCTAGCAGGATTGTAGAGACGGTACCCCTTGCTTTCTGCACTGTACCCAACAAATATGCACTTAATTGCCTTATCTGACAACTTGTACCTAAATTCAACTGGCACATGAGCATATGCAAGGCATCCAAAGACTCGGAAATGATCCACTGAAGGCTTTCTCCCATTCCAGACCTCATAGGGAGTTTTTGTTTTTAAAGCCTTAGTGGGAGCCCGATTTAAAATGTAGTTGGCACACATCAGACCTTCAAGCCAGAATTTGTGAGGCTTGTGTTTGCTTTTCAGTATACATCTGTCCATCTCCATGAGAGTTCTATTTTTCCTCTCAGCTTTGCCATTTTGCTGAGGGGTCAGCCTGACTGTGAGCTGATGCACAATACCCTTCCCTTTCAGAAAAGCATCAAAATCTACAGACAAGTATTCCCCACCTCTATCTGTGCGCAATGTCTGTATCTTGAGTCTGGTTTCATTTTCAACCATGGCTGAAAAGTGTTTAAACACCGTGAACACTTTTTTGTATTTCAGCCCATAAACCCAAGTAAAATTGGAGTAATCATCAATAAATGTAACGAAGTAGAGATGACCACCCAACGATGGAGTCCTCATAGGACCACAGACATCACTATGTATAAGCTGTAATTTGCGGACAGCTTTAACTGAACCATCCTTCTTGAAGGGGAATCTATGCATCTTGCCTAAAATGCACCCTTCACAGGCATATGGAGGAGGTATCTCAAGAGGTGGCAATGCATCAACCATGGAATACTTCTGAAGTGTCATCAAGCTATTGTAATGCATGTGGCCATATCGGGCATGCCATAATTCTGCATTCTGCATGGCAGCTGTAGGGGTAGAAACTGCAAGAGCATGGGCTGCTCTTTTCTCAAAAATATCAAGCTGAAAAAGCCCACGCAGCAGAGTACCAGATAACCTTAAGGCATAGTCATCTTCCCTGTCTCGGACAGCACATTTGTCATCCTCAAAGATGACCTGAAATCCACCTCTGTTAAGAGTGGACACGGAAAGAAGATTTTTGGTTATGCCAGGCACATATAAGACATCTGAAAGTCTGAAAATTGAGCCATCAATGGCAGTGAGCTCAACACCTCCTGTGCCACGTACTGAATATGATGAGTTGTTGGCACAAGTGACTTTCTTACCAACGGGAGGTGGATGCAAGGAAGTAAAAAGACACTCCTAGAAGTGATGTGCTTGGATGCACCGCTGTCAAAATACCAAGTGTTCAGTGTTTCATTGACACTGAAAGCAAATACATCCGTAGAAGAGTCATAACTGCAAGTCAAAAATGCATATGTATCATCACTGCAAGTGGCTGTACTATCCCGAGCATCTGGAACAGCCAGCCTAGAATCTGAAATGCAAGATAAAAAGGCATAATCCTGTCCAACAAAGTTGGCTGCAGCATCCCCACTGTCAGATGCATGAGGAGCTGAATCTGAAACAGCCGTACCAGAGCTGTTTTTCTTTTCTTTTGCAAGCCTTTTCCTGCATTCTGCTATGTGATGACCTGGCTTTTTGCAGTAGTGACAAAAACCCTTCTTCTTGGGCTTACTTGCATCATTTTTAGCCTTTTGTGAAGGCTGTCCTGACCCATTGGAAGGCTGATTTACTGATGTCTTTGCCTGTCCCTTTGTTTTTTATTTAAATTTTGAGAGCATGGCTTGTTCACCTGCACGTGAAGCCAAATTTTTCCTGGTCTGCTCTTCCTGAAGCAGAAGTCCTATCAACTCATGAAAAGTGAGAGGATTTGCACCCCCCCTCAATGATAAGTTCAGCGAGGTATGAAAGCTGAGATAAGACTCATGAAGAGAATTCAGAGTGGTTGTAATCATCTCTGAATCAGGAATAATTTCATCTATGTTTAACAATTGCTCTCTGAGATCCTGTAGCTTTGTGAGGTGGACTGACATGGAGTCACCCCTTCCTTACTCAACTCGATTTTCAAGAAAGATACCCTTGCATCATTCCAATCTGCATACATGCTTTCCAGAATATCCCACGCTGCCCTGGAGGTCTTACACGACTCTGAGATCCTGTAGCTTCGTGAGGTGGACTGACATGGAGTCACCCTCTTCCATATGTGTATTACTCAACTCTCTTTTCAAGAAAGATACCCTTGCATCATTCCAATCTGCATACATGCTTTCCAAAATATCCCACGCTGCCCTGAAGGTCTTACACGACCGGATATGCGGAATGATAAATCTTTTCACTGAAAGAGAGATGCATGACAAAGCTAAGGCATCCCGTGAATAGAC
The DNA here is from genome assembly GCF_047967505.1 of Dipteris shenzhenensis. Classification (NCBI taxonomy): domain Eukaryota; kingdom Viridiplantae; phylum Streptophyta; class Polypodiopsida; order Gleicheniales; family Dipteridaceae; genus Dipteris; species Dipteris shenzhenensis. Next base: position 11,725,089 of record NC_141607.1, read on the forward strand.
ACATATTTTTTGTATCAGGACTAGACACATCGTCCTTCATAACCTCTTTTTTGTAGAAACGGTTGGCTGGCCCGTTTTGAGACCACCACCGTTATGCTCATTGTATCAGTTATCTTTAGTCTCATAGACCTTCACGGTCTCCCGAAGACTTTAATAAACTTTCTTCTTTCTTTCTCTCTCTCTCTTATTTAAAACATAAAAAGTTAAATGGCACTTTACACTTATGTCTCGTTTCTGCAAAGAGACAAAAATACATTTCTAACTTAGAAAGCACAAGTATACTCAAACAAACTCTCTTTTGAAACTAAAAGAAAAACGGGCTATTCAGCTCCCTACTTTTTGTTTTCAGCTTATGTTCAATCATTCTAAACAAACCTAAGGCCGAAACACCATAGATAAAAGACTTCATATCTAAGAATGTGCGAACTTATTTCATTATTTTCCTTGGATTATACCTCTTGTGTAATAGTAAAGTGATCAAATTACTACATTGAGTGATAAAAGACTCCTTAGTTGTACAAAGGCGGGAAAATCTATGGAATTGGGAAGAAATGACTCCATATTTTGCCAAATCAGAAATGTTTGAGTCAATGTGAGGCATTTTTATAATGTGTAAACCACTATATTCAGGTTGTTCACGTTTATCGTATATATCAACCTCTAATCCTATGGTAGATTGAGAAAGTCTAAGATCTAAGAAAACACAAGAATCCCCTCTTGAAGTGCAGTTCAGTTCACAAGAGTCACGAGGATAGATTCCCTCTCCAAAAGCTCTAGCGTCTTTGTACATAAAGTCTTGGAAGTTAGGAACATCTGGTACAAATAAATCATCTATAAAACGCCTAACTTGACTAAGCTTATGTAAAATGATAGGGCAGGTATTGATAGAAATAAGATGTTGCATAAACTCAACTTCATAAGTGAAAAGATAAAAGTTTGCTAAAAAGACGGCACAATTAGTGCCCATGGGGATTCCTATAACTTGTTGAAACAAAGAATCACCTATTGTGATGTAAAGATTATCTAAAAGAAAATCTATCCAAGAGCAAACATCTTCTACACTTACAACCTTTGTGTATTTTTTCTTTTTAGAACCTATGTCATGATCTTTATTTTTTAGCCACAAAAAGTCAAAGCATAAGGTTGTTTTCTCAACTTTTAGCACTTTGCATCTATCTTTGTCAAATCTCAGCTTGAAAACTTCAGCCACTAGCTTTTTAATTCTAAACTTCAGGTCTTCCAGCTCAATCTTTATGTAAAGCGTCGTAAAATCATAGGTTTGAAGGAGAATAGGAGACTCTTTTTCCTGAATGCTTCGAGAGTATTAAAAAAATAATGCCTGAGATACTCTTCTAGCCACCTGTTAACCCTCTCTGTTGTCCATCAGTTTGGGGGTGGTGTGCCGTACTAGGAGTGAGATGAGTCCACATCGCTGTGAATAGTTGCTGCCAAAACTGTCCCATGAATTTTGCATCACAGTCACTTACTATCTCCTGTGGCATTCCATGCAATTTAAACACTTGCTCCATAAACAGGGTAGCCACCAAGGGTGCTGAATACTATGTCTTGGTAGGAATGAAGTGAGCTGATTTAGTAAGTCTGTCCACCGCAACAAATATGCTGTTCCATCCCTTAGATGTGACAGGTAGGCCAGTTATGAAATCCATAGATATATGAGTCCACTTACCATCTGGTATAGGGAGAGGTTGAAGCAACCCTTCAGGCCTAAGATTCAACTCTCTGTTTTGTTGACAAGTCTTGCATCCTTGCACAAACTTGTATATGTCTTTCCATAGCCCTTTCCAAATAAAGCTTTGCTTTATCCTTTCATAGGTTTTAAACAGACCATGATGTCCAGCCAAGGGAGAAGAATGCATTTCCTGCATAACCAGCTGCTTATAAGTGGAGTTTCCCACAAGGTAGATTCTTCCCCCATTTCATGGTCATAAACATGAAAAGTAAGCTCCTTGTCATTCAATTTCCTGCTCTCAAAGGCAATTACTCCATGTGGTTGCTTCAAAACTGCACCTATACCCCTCCCACTAGCATCAGAGTCAATGGTGAAAGGTAGAGAGAAATCGGGGCATACCAATATGGGGGCTGAGGAGAGAGCATTCTTCAACTGCTGGAAGCTTTCCAGGATCTAATGCCCAAACAAAGGAATCCTTCTTTCGCATATCAGAATGAGGAGCAGCAATCTCGGCAAAGTGGCTAATGAATCTTCTATAAAAGGAGGCTAGGCCAAGAAAGCCCCTCAACTGAGTAACATTTGATGGTTGGGGCCACTCCACAATGCATTTCACCTTGTTAGAATCCACCCTGATTCCCTTGCTGCCCACAATGTAACCCAACTACTCCAGTTCATTTGCCATGAAAGAACATTTATTAGGCGTGGCATAGAGTTGATGAGCTCTTAATACTTCCAAAACGTGCTTAACGTGTGAAAGATGGCTTCCTTAGCCTTGCTGTAGATGAGTATATCATCAAAAAATACCAAAACAACTTTGTAGAGGTAAGGCTGCAAGATTTTGTTCATCCTGATCAGATGATAACCAGACCTGAGGTCTATCTTAGTGAAGAAGTTAGCCCTTTCAATTCATCTAAGAGATCATTGATCCTAGGAATTGGAAACCTGTTCTTTATAGTCATTTTATTGAGATCTCTATAATCAATACACATCCTGTAGGAACCATCTTTTTTCTTCACCAAAAGGACAAGTGAGGCAAATGGAGATTGGCTATGAGTAATTAAATCTTTATCCAGTAGCTCCTTCACTTGCCTAGCCACCTACTCCCTCTCCACTCTTGACAACCTCTAGGGGGCTTTGTTAACTGGTTTAGAACCTCGCTCTAGAGTGATAGAGTGCTCAATGTCCCTTTGAGGAGGAAGATGATGAGGAAGATCAGAAAACACATCTGAGTATTCTGTTACAACTCTTTCATGTCTTGGTCCTCAACCAAAACTTCCTTTGTGTCCTCAGATGTGGAAAGATGGAGGGAAAAGATTGCACAAACATTCTTGAGGTCGCTTACCAGCTTTCTTGAAGGAATAACAGCTAGCATAGGTGGTTCATGGCCCTTCAAAAGTATCTCCTTACCCCTATGAAAAAACCTCATGTACTTGTGATTGAACTCCATGGTAGCCTCCCCAAGGCCTCTCAGCCATTCACAGACTAGTACAATGTCTATAGGCCCCATATCCAAAGCAAATAAATCTCCTTGGAAGGTATAATCTTGTGACAGCTGTATTTGAGTAGCTTGGCAGCAGTACCTATTGATAGTATGTGTTGGGGAGTGGGAGAGAAGATGGACATCATGAAAGAGAGTGTGGGAACCAAGTGCAAAATGTTCCATTGATTTGAGAGGAAGTCCTCTCTTTAATAGAATGGGAGAGAGGGTGGCCTAGATCATAGGCACCCTCCTACATCAAAGGAAATCAATCCCTACATCATAGGGACTCCTAAATCTACGGCACCTCCCCATGGGGGCCTTTGCATTACATCCTCACATATGTCATGGTCTAGACACATCATAGCACTTAGTGTGCTACACACACACACACACACACATGATCATAGGACAAGCCCTTGATCACACAATTCCCAACATACCCCCCCTCAAGGGTTTGCCTCTTGCTATGTCAAGGATGCATCTAGGCACATAGTTTCACAGGTCATCTCATGGTGGTCAAGGATAAATCTATGGCTAGGATCTCATGCTAGCAAAGGTGCCCAAGGGTCAAGGTTCACAAAATGGGATAGACCCCCCCAAATGGTTCTCTCCCTTGCATGTACAAGGATTAATCTTAGGCCTTTGTGTGGACCTAGTACCATGGAAGCAAACACATATCACATGGCCTACATCATATGGTGACCAGAGGTGATTTATAAATGTTTTCTCATTGGAAAGAAATTCTTTGTCACCTCGAATGTATGTGTATATATACACATACATATACTTACATATGCATACATACATTCATACATACATATATATACTTATATATACATACATACATTTATACACATATATGTGTATATATGTACATACATATATGTATATACACATACATGCATACCCCCGCAGGCGCGCACACATACACACCCCCCCTCTCTCTCTCTCTCTCTATGTGATTAACAGGAGATTGAGTTGCTTCGCTTTCAAATGCCTGTATATTATGAGATCCAAGGTCTCTATCACTGTAACTATGTAGTTTCTTGTCCTACCCAGATTGGAGATGCCTAGCGACTTTCATTCATGAGGCTGTCCGACACAAGGATCATTTGCTTAGGACCCATAGGCAAGCCGCGAGATCAAGTATACAGCCAAACAATCAAGCCTAAGGCGGAGCCCTGACTATGTGCGAGATTGTGGGAGGAATAAAGCTTGTGATGGAGCGTTGGTGATGATCCGCCTCTATGGTCTTCTATGGTCTCCCAGCTATGGCCCGGCGCCAAACAGGTCTACTGTCGCCCCTGTCAGTCGTGCCTCGGATCTAGTGAGCATGGAGGGAAGGTCCCATAATCTGATATGTGTCTCAACCCGTTGACAAGTCAGCCATATCTCTTGCTCTGATCCTTGGATCTGCCATCTCCCTGGGGCCTGTATGTATGTGTATATGTACGTACGTACGTACGTACATGTGTGTATGTGTGTGTGTGTGTGTGTGTGTGTGTGTGTGTGTGTGTGTGTGTGTGGTATGTGTGAGACGATGGCTGATTGGCGGCCTATTTCCCTCATGCCTGTCATTTACAAACTCATTGCTAAAATGATTGTCCTCAGGGTTCGCTTCCTATTGCAAGCAGGACTTCATCCTAGGCAGTATGGGTTTGTCCCCAGGAGGCAGATCACTGACAATATCTCCAATGCCTTGCTTGCGATTGAATATGCTAAATATTCTAAACAAGATGTTCTCATTCTGCAAGTAGACATTGCGAAAGCTTTTGATACTGTCCATTGGGATTTCATCTCTCAAACTATGCAAAAATTGGGATTTGGCTCTCGACTTGTCCACATCATTTACTGGCTTTACTCTCATGCCACTGCACAGTGCTTGCTTGGTGGTGGGTTGTCAAGAACCTGGACTATGACTCGCTCAGTGAGACAGGGTTGCCCTTTCAGCTCCTTACTGTATGCCATTGCTACCCATCCGTTACTCTTGCATATGGACTATCTGTGGGAGACCTCCCATATTGTAAATTTATGAGCATATAAATACAATGGATTTTACCAAAAAAAAAAAAAAAAAAGTGTGTGTGTGTGTGTGTGTGTACGTATCTATGTATATATATATTAAGTATATACATGTATGTATGTATGTATATGTATGTATATGTAAGTATATGTATATATGTATGTCTGTATGTATGTATACACACACACAAGCTCTCTTTTTTGTGAAAGAAACTATCCATTAAGAAAATTGTACATTCATAGCTATCCTAGAGTGAAACAACTACTACAACAATTGGGCCAGAGGAAGGTCTCCAAGAAAAATGTGCATCCTAAAGACATTGAAGCAAAGATGAACGAAAGAAATGAGAGGCATCAACACGCCTCTCTCTCTCTCTCTCTCTCTCTCTCTCTCTGTCACCTGTGGCTGTCACCTGTGAGCTGCTGCTGCGTGGGGCTACTATTGCTACGTCACCTGTGGCTGCACCATCGACGCTCCCCTCCGTTGGGAACTGCCGTGGCTACGCTACGCCAACGTAACCCCTCTACCATCGACGCCCCCCCTCTGCCAGAAGAGTCTCTCTTCTCACCCTCTCGTCACCTGTGAGCTACTGCTGCGTGGGGCTACTATTGCTACGTCACCTGTGGCTGTCACCTGTGAGCTGCTGCTGCGTGGGGCTACTATTGCTACGTCACCTGTGGCTGCACCATCGACGCTCCCCTCCGTTGGGAACTGCCGTGGCTACGCTACGCCAACGTAACCCCTCTACCATCGACGCCCCCCCTCTCTCTCTCTCGTCGCTCACCCCTCCCGCTCACCCCTCCGCCCAACCCCCCCGCTCACCCCCCACAGCCCTCACAGCCCGCCCCCCCTCCGCTCAGTCCCCCGCCCACTCCTCCGCTCACCCCTCCGCTCACCCCCCCCGCTCAGCCCCCACAGCCCTCACAGCCCCTCGCTCAGCCCCCCCGCTCAGCCCCCCCCCCTCGCTCACCCCCCGCTCACCCCCTCGCACTTGCAGCCTCGACCCCCTTTTTTTTTTTTTGGGCGCAGCCCCAACCCCCTTTTTTTTTTTTTCTCTTCCCCCCCCCCCCTCTTGGGAGCAGCCCCAACCCCATCTTTTCTTTTTAATTTTAAAATCTCTCTCTCTCTCTCTCTCTCTCTCTCTCTCTCTCTCTCTCTCTCTCTCTCATCGCGCATTGGCAGCGCTCGCCATCTCCCGCTTATCAATGTTGCCGGCTTCCCGTAATTAAAAATGGCCGACACCGTCAAGCATGTTACAGAAGCAGCAACAGCAGCAACATCAATGGCCGCCACGACCGAGATGCTGCACTATAGTAGAAGAGGACTCGCATCTTCTACAAAGGACAGCGCACTGCCCGCACTTGCCGCACTCCCAGTCGCAGGTACACTGGTTTCAGCTCCATTGTCTCATCTTCCGCCCAGCGCAGTGCCCGCACTCCCAGTCGCAGGTTCACCGGTTTCAGCTCCATTATCTCATCTTCCGCCCATAGCTACTTTGTACCCGCAGTTTTTTTCACCCCTCCCCTCTCAGGTTCCTTCTTCTCCTACCCCTTCTCCACCCTTTTTTCTCTCCCTCTCACAGCCCTCTGTCACCTCTTCCCCTTTGTTGCCTATTTTACCTACTTTGCCAGAGGTTACCTCCTCCTCATCCTCTCTACAGACTTTACCCATCCCCTCCTCTCCTTCCCCGGTACCCGTTTTCTCTCCCCCTTTCCAGCCTTCTCCTTCATCCCCGCTACCCACCTTACCGGTTTCCCCCCTGTCTCCCTCTCTTTCTCCTTCCATGCCTTGCACTGTTTGTCCTTGCCGCCACATCTTGCCAGAGCTTCAGCACTTTGAGACCCATCTCCGAGCTGCACTTCAGATGCTTCACAGGAAGGACGAGACCATTTCTCTACTTACGGCTCAGGTTGCATCTCTTGCTGATCGAGTGACACAGTAGGATCGGGAGGTCTTATCTATTAGGACAGATCTTCAGGTCTTACAGGCGACCCATAGGACTCTTGCTGGAGAGATTCATGGACACACAGAGCGAGTGCAGCAGATCGAGACTCGCGTTCAGCACATGGATACATCTCCCACTACAGCAGTAGCAGCGGTTGAGGAGCGTTTGACCTCCCTTCAGACAGAGGTCCAGAGAGCCACAGAGTGGGTGGATGTCGTCCGTCGTCAGCCATCACAGCCTCAGAGATCTACTGTATCAGCTACATTGGTCGAGTCACAGCAGAGGGTCACAAAGGCCCTCAACATTCGCATTCGTGGTATCCTACCCTCGGCGACAGAGTCCACGATGACACAGGCTGTGACCTTTGTCTCTCAGACATTGGGAGTACAGGATCATGGCATTGTAGGAGCATATAGAGTCGGGAGGGATCCTACTAGAGAGCAGCCCCTCATTATCAGATTCAGAGATGCCCAGGCACATCTAGCTGCCCTCAGGAGGAGAGGGACACTCAGAGACCACCCACAGATTTCCATGGACGAGGATCTGACTCAGATACAGGTTGAGGAGCGCAAGGCGCTCATGCCTCAGAGAGATGCAGCCCGAGCTCAGGGCAAGTGGGCAGTGATTAGGGATGGCAGACTCATCACAGGCACCTTGAGGCGTGCTCCCACAGTGCTTAGAGATGGCAGACCAGCAGATACAGCCCCACCTCCACCTCCACCTCCTGCCCCGTCCGCTTGACGGGACAGGGCCCATGGGACACACCACCCGTCAGATAGTCTACGCATCGCTGTATGGAACTGCAATGGTTCTTTTACAGCACAACCAGGCAATCTACGGGGGGCATTCTTTGGGAGAGATATCATCTTTTTCACGGAGACACACGAGTCCAGAAAGACCTTTGCCACGAGTGACAGGGTATACATGGAGATCTGCCTTCAGGCAGCACGCCCGGACATTTGCAGTGAGAGGATCTGGAGGAGTGGCCATTTTGTACAGAGAGCATCTCGATCGGATCATCACAGTGGAGAGAGCAGATTCACATGCCCGATTCTTGTGGGTACGCATCTGCCGCAGGGCCCCTCAGCGAGATCTTTTTATTGCAGTTTGCTACTTCCCCCCGGCGCAGTCGATCTATTCTTCCACTGGACCAGGCCAGTCCATATTTGAGGATCTCTCAGCGGACATTGCAGATTTTTCACGTCGCGGAGAAGTCATCCTTTTAGGAGACTTCAACGCGAGGACCTCAGACAGACAGGCCCTCACTTATGACTTCATGGAGGATCCGGTCATACTCCCAGCATTTCACGATGATAGCCTCTGTCGGACTTCATCAGACTGCACAGTACAGCCCACAGATCAGGGACGTCAGCTACTGGAGCTCCTCACCTCGCACAGTATGGTCATTTATAACGGCTTGTCAAGGTGGCCACAGTCTTCCATGCCTACATTCTCTTCTGCTTCTGGGCGTGGTACTAGCGTGATCGACTACATCATAGGTCCCCCGACTCTAGTCCCTTCCATCCATAGCCTTACTGTTAGCCCCTTCATGCCCTCTACCGACCATGCACTCATCCACTTTACTTTGACTCATGTCTCCCATGACCCACCTCCCCCTCGTTATCACGACCGCCAACCCTACTATGAAGTTCATTTCGACCACCAGTTCGATGATGTATATAGCCAGAACCTCAGCCGCCTACTCCGTCCTCATCTATTAGATGCTCTACCATCCACGCGGGACCGGTGGGAACTTGTACATACTTCACTCGTTTCTACCGCTCACATGTCGTTCCCTACCACATGTCATTCGTCTAGTCCCCCACCGGTTGGTCTTGTTCCTTGCAACGGTTGGTATGACGAGGAGTGTAAGGAACTCCGCAGGAAACTTAACCTTGAGACCAAGGAGAAGTCTCCCCTCCTTGCCGAAACCAAGAGAGACTACAAGTGGTTGGTTAGGCGCAAGAAACGCCAATTTCTAGCACGGAATGAGGAGGAGCTGAGAAGCTTGCTTTTCAGCTGTGACTCCAAGGAATTCTGGAGAAAATTCCTCCGCTCGAAGTCTCAGAGCCCCCTCACTGATCCACGTGTCTGGTCTGCGTATACTTCAGCTCTATACGATGTTCCAGATCAGCCAGATATCGATTTATCCCACTCCCCTAGGCCAGCTTCATCTAGTCTCTTCACACCAGAGAGTGTCCGTGCAGCAGTCCACCGATTGAAGAACGGGAGAGCTAAGGATCATGATGGATTGCAAGCGGAGTATGTAATCCATGGGATTGATACCTTAGCTTTTGTTCTCTCCCATCTCTTCAATGAGTCTGTTTGTACAGGCCTACCACAGTCCTGGTTAGGCAATACCATAGTACCTATCCACAAGTCGGGGGACCCTATGGAGCCGTCGAATTACAGGACCATCATGATTGGCCACGTTATGGCCAAGATCTATGCATCAGTTTTGGAAAGCCGTATAAATGACCATGCCGAGACGACAGGACTCAGAGCCAGAGGGCAGGCTGGATTTCGCAGGGATCATTCGACGCTTGACCACATTCTCACACTCAGGGCACTAGTAGAGGAGGCGAAGTCACGAAAGCAACGGCTTTATTGTTGCTTCGTGGACTTCAGGAAGGCATTTGATACAGTTCCGCGATTCAGATTGTTTCAGAGGATTCGCGAGATGGGCTTCAGTGGAGAAACACAGTGGGCTATCATGGCTTTGTATGAGAGGGTCACTGGTCGGGTTCGGACACGTGAGGGGCTCTCAGAGGAGGTATGCAGCACGATTGGGGTGAAGCAGGGTTGCCCGCTCTCTCCTACTCTCTTTGGACTATATATTGATGAGCTAGAGATGTTCGTACAAATGACAGGCGGTGTGGGCTCTACTCTCTCAGGATCCTCCATTCCTATCCTCCTGTATGCGGACGATGTGGTTCTCATTTCCTCTACTGCTCAGGGCCTCCAGGCACATATTGAGGCACTCCACAGGTTTTGCCAGGACAGGGGATTGACCGTAAACCTTGGCAAGACCAAGGTTATGGTTTTCAACACCTCTGATCGTATCTACAGCACGGATGAGTTTTGCTTCACTTATGACGGACAGCCCATTGAGCTTGTTAGAGAGTACACTTATTTGGGGACAGTTTTCAGGGGACCGATCTTTACCATGACATATGCAGCACGAGATAGGATTAGTAAAGGGTATGCTTCGTTGGCTCATCTTGAGCGTCAGTGTTTTCAGTCCCACTTTCAGCATCCCGATACGAAATCCCTGCTATTTGACACATTGGTGAGACCAGCTGCGATGTATGCAGCTCCTTTCTGGGCAGGAGACCTTGGCGCTGCAGATTGGAGACGAGTAGAGAGGTTACAGATCATCATGTCTCTCGGCTCATTAGGGCCAAGGCTACAGTTCCGCACGAGATCATGCTAGCAGAGTTTAGAGCTACTCCCCTTGCATTGGATGCAGCGTTTCAGTCGGTCATGTATTTGCACAGGGTTAGGGAGTTTGGAGACTCAGCAGCAGGCAGGGCTCGGTTGCCATGGTTAGCACTTGCATCTTCTATGGAGTTGGCACGATCTGGGGCCCGATACTGCTGGTACTTCAGACTCACTAGGTGGCTCACATCTCTTGGACTAGACATGGATAGACTGCCTCCCTTCCGATACAGCATAGATGCCCCTCATCTCGAGTTGACTCGCCACGAGCTTAGTCAGGTCACGAGAGCAGACTTGCTGCAGCTTCATACGTACCGCACTTGGATTTATCCCACGCAGCTTCTGACGAAGATGGCCACATATCGTGACCACTTCCTTCGGATCTCAGAGGATGGATTTGTCATTCCACCAGGCTACACAGGTATCCACATGTCCCACTCACTGAGGATTGCCCTTGGCCAGCTTAGAGTCTCTTCGCATCAGCTCGAGATAGAGGCTGGTAGGATGCGACGCATGGAGGATGGACGGCGTCCAGGCCGAGAGACCAGGATCTGCCCTTGTTGCACCATGGGAGAGGTGGAGTCAGAGGAGCACTTCATTTGCAGATGCCCGCTATATTATGAGATCAGAGGGAGATTCCACTGTCTCTTCACGGATGGCTTTGGACCTCTCTCACGAGTGATGGATTATGAGGATCAGCATTGCCTAACTCTTTATGTCAGGGAGGCCACTATGCTTCGACGACACTACCTCAGAGACCATCAACACAGACCGGAGCGTGATAGAGCCCAGCCCGATAGAGCTCAGACACACGCTATACCAGATGACAGGTATCAGGAGGAGCACGAGGAGGTCAGAGCTCACACAAGACACATGCCTCCATCCTGTGGATGTACATATGAGATGGTTTGTAGACGCCGCAGGATCTTGTTACATAGGGGACGTACTCGCCGCTTCATCTCCAGACGATCCAGGATGATGGCAGCTTTTCGGAGGAGACTTACTCATGGAGATCTCGCCCCACCAGCCGCTCACCTCACTTTTGCTCAGATTTGTACTCTCATAGCAGGAGGCAGAGTCGATGGATAGGATTTCCAGTATTATTTTGGTTCTCAGACTCCGTGATACATGGACTTGTATCTTTGCATTGACATATTGTACTCATCCCCCCATTTTGCACCCACCAGGGGCGGTTTCCTTGCATCTAGCTTACTTTGTATTTAGGCTCGGATTTGACAGTATGTACTTTCACTTGCATTGTATTGCGTAGCACTTAGATGATATTCGACGATGCCTCTTCTTTGTGGCACGTTGATTTTGTGCTATCTTGTACGCAGAGTTCTTGATGTCCCATGGGCCCATTTTGGCCTTTAGTGGACAATAATACACTTTCTTTCTTTCTTTCTTTCTCTCTCTCTCTCTCCTGCCAGACATTGACCTTGAGGGTACAGGTATGCTACGGGTTTCGGCTGACAGATGAGGTCCGATCACATCTTATGGGCGGGCCCTATTAGACCTCGGTAGGAAGCGTGATCTCATTATTTGTAATGGTCTTGACAGATGGCCCGCCTCAGGTGGTTTCACGTGCTTTCCACATGGAGGAGGCTCCACCGTTGTTAATTACACCATGGGATCCCCTGCCTTCACATCTCGCATCACTGATTTTACCGTAGCACCTCTCCCTCGAGGGGCTGATCATACCTATCTTTTCTTTAGCATTTCCACTCCCCGTCGCACATCACCTTCCACCCCACTGAGTTCTTACTCCACCTATCATGATATATGCTTTGACCACGATCACTCACCTACTTACTCTGCCGTCTGTATATACTTCTTGCTTATATTGACTTCATACTCCTATTAGAGAATCGTGCTGCCCTGGTCACCCGCTCACTACACGAGGCTTCCCTTCACGCTTTCCCTCACACCGCTCCACCTGCCCACCACCCCCTGGGACTGTACCCTGTAATAGATGGTACGATGATGAGTGTAAGCTTTATGCCGTCAACTCAAATTCAAAACCAGAAACAGTCTTCCGAGTGAACCAGAGACGCTACGCAAGTATCGTCGACTAGTACGCAGAAAGAAACTAGACTTCGTTTGATGAAAAGAGGAGGAGCTACTAAACATTTTACTTAGTAACAACTCTAAGGACTTTTGGCGGAGATTTCGAGAGGGGCCGTCCCCCTCACCACTCACTGACACTCAGGTCTGGTATGATTATGCACGCACACTTTATGACATCCCAAATCAGCCAATCCCTAACCTCTCACATATGCCACGTCCCACATCGTGCACCCTCTTCACTAGTGGGGGGTAAAGGATGCTGTAATGAAACTTCATAATGGCCGAGCGAAGGATCATGAGGGACTATGCACTGAGTTCATTGCATATGGGATTAACCTCCTAGCCCTGATCTTAGCAAAGCTCTTTAATGAAGCTGTTTGTTTGGGGTTTCCACGCACCTAGACCATTAACACTATCTCATCTATCCATAAGGCAGGGGATCCCATGAGCCCAGAGAACTACAGGACCATTATGATTGGACATGTCATGTCCAAGATTTATGCATCAGTACTTGATTCCGAGGTCAACAGATTTGCGGAGTGTTGAGGACTAAGGGTAGTAGGACAGGCCGGATTCTGACGTGATCATGGAACCATGGACCACATTCTCATGCTCAGATGTATCATCGAGGAGGCGAGGGCATGAAAGCAGAGGATTTATTATTGCTTTGTGGATTTCTGCAAGGCATTCAACACGGTTCCGAGAGCCCGGCTCATGTTATCACAGATGATTCATGGTAAGCCATCCATTCCTCACCAGATCATTCAAGCTTAGTCATGTCGGTGGTCGACTATATATCAATCTCATCATCATCATCATCATCATCATCATCATCATCATCAGGATATCAAGGTGGATGAGGCAATTGGGGAATGAAATCGGCGATAGAGTGTTGTCGGCCACTCAAAGGTGCAACCCTGGCACGTCTCCTGGTCATAGGTCTTCGTCTAACCAGGGCTACTGTGATCCCTGTCGGTCGGGCTCCGACTCTAAGGGGATGTCCCCAAGTATGATCTGTGTGTCAACCCTTTGTCTGAGTTGTCGGGTCACTAGGTCTGGGTCACGGTCATGTCAAGGCATCGTCTCGTGGAGGTCCATGTGATCTGGCTGAAAAAACTCCGTGATAGAGCTCTGACTCTGAGAGGGATCAGCCAAGGAAAAAGTCTGCTCCTGTCTCCGTGCTTGAAGGATCCTCTAGCGGTGTTTGAGTACCTCATGAAGGAAACCTGCCAAACATCGCTGGTCTGGGTAGAAGAGGAATCGGGCCAAAATCCCATAGCTATCTCTGAAGAGGCAGTAGAAACGCCCTTGGGTCTCATAGCAAACAGGACACCTGAACATGAACTGCTCCTCTGTCTCAACCTCCTACATGTCACATAATGTGCACCTTGGGTAGTCACTCTGCTCTGCCGCTCTCAATACGAAGTCTATGTAAAGAGACCCAAAACTGCCCAATAGAGATCCTTAGTGAGTGGGGTAAGTAGATTTGCGTGTATCCTGGGGCGGTCAATGAAACCCTCTGCTGTAATATGTAAGAAGTGATCTCTGTAGAAGCTACGCTTCACTGGGAGTTCACTCGGTCCCAACCAGGTCCGAAATGTATGTAGCTGTAAGAGATCCTCACGGATAACCTCGTTGACCTCGTGTGATAGGAGGGGAGAGAACGGAGCAACCATGCTGTACTGGAAGGGAGGTAGTCTATCCATGTGGAGCCCCAGTCGCTCAAACCATCTCTTTGTGCGTGTATACGAGTACCTCTCGTCCCCTCCTGCCGCCGCAAGTGCCATAGAAGAGGACACTGCTAGCCATGGTAGCCTGCTACGCCCAGAGGTGTAATCCCCACCCTGAGTCGGTCCAGATATGTGATGACCTGAAATGCAACATCTAGCTGTAATGGGGGTGACTTAGTACTACCATTCTGCATTTTGCATTGGTGTGGATGCTCGTTTAGTAGCTCCACCACCATAGCTCGTTTGTACTAGGTTTTTCACAGTCTCAGACCCATTGGTCTTCCGAAGACTTTAATAAACTCTCTCTCTCTCTCTCTCTCTCTCTCTCTCTCAGGGACGATCAGGGACCCGATACTGCTGGTACTTCAGACTCACTAGGTGGCTCACATCCCTTGGACTAGACATGGATAGACTGCCTCCGTTCCGATACAGCATAGATGCCCCTCATCTTGAGTTGACTCGCCACGAGCTTAGCCAGGTCACGAGAGCAGACTTGCTGCAGCTTCATACGTATCGCACTTGGGTTTATCCCACGCAGCTTCCGGTGAAGATGGCCACATATCGTGACCACTTCCTTCGGATCTCAGAGGATGGATTTGTCATCCCACCAGGCTATACAGGTACCCACATGTCCCACTCACTGAGGATTGCCCTCGGCCAGCTTAGAGTCTCTTCGCATCAGCTCGAGATAGAGGCTGGTAGGATGCGACGCATGGAGGATGGACGGCGACCAGGCCGAGAGACCAGGATCTGCCCTTGTTGCACCATGGGAGAGGTGGAGTCAGAGGAGCACTTCATTTGCAGATGCCCGCTATATTACGAGATCAGAGGTAGATTCCACTGTCTCTTCACGGATGGCTTTGGACCTCTCTCACGAGTGATGGATTACGAGGATCAGCATTGCCTAGCCCTTTATGTCAGGGAGGCCACTATGCTTCGGCGAGACTACCTCAGAGAGCACAGACCGGAGCGTGATAGAGCCCAGCCTCATAGAGCTCAGACACACGCCATACCAGAGGACAGAGACCAGGAGGAGCACGAGGACGGCAGAGCCCACACAGATCACGTGCCTCCACCATGTGGATGTACATATGAGATGGTTTGTAGACGCCGCAGGATCTTGTTACATAGGGGACGTACTCGCCGCTTCATCTCCAGACGATCCAGGATGATGGCAGCATTTCGGAGGAGACTTACTCATGGAGATCTCGCCCCACCAGCCGCTCACCTCACCTTTGCCCAGATTTGTACTCTCATAGCAGGAGGCAGAGTCGATGGACAGGATTTCCAGTATTATTTTGGTTCTCAGACTCATTGACACCTGGACTTGTATCTTTGCATTGGCATATTGTGCTCATCCCCCCCATTTTGCATCCGGGGGCGGTTTCCGTGCATCTAGTTTACTCTGTATTTAGGCTCAGACTTGACATTATGTGCTTTCACTAGCATTATATTGCGTAGCACTTAGATGATATTCGACGATGCCTCTTCTTTGGGGCACGTTGATTTTGTGCTATCTTGTATGCAGAGTTCTTGATGTCCCATGGGCCCATTTTGGCCTCTAGTGGACAATAATACACTTTCTTTCTTTCTTTCTTTCTTTCTCTCTCTCTCTCTATCTATCTATCTATCTATAGATAGATAGATAGATAGATAGATAGATAGGTAGATCGATCGATCTATATAGATAGATAGATGCATACTTCTATATATAGATACACATGTCACACACATACGTGTGCGTGCATTTTTTTTGGGTGAAATCCATGTAAATTTATATTACAAGAGGCAGCTCCCACAGAGGGAGCTTGCAATTACAACATTAGAAGATCTCAATATAGGACACATAAACAATGGCTCTCTCTCTCTCTCTCTCATACATACACACTGATCGATCTAGCTATATACATGTATCTATATATAGATAAATAGATAGATTGATAGATAGAGATATATAGATATACACATCTATATATAGATACACACACACACACACACACATTCACACACAAAAATAGACATAGTTTCTTATACACATGCACACGTGCACGCACACACACACACATGTACATATACATATATACATACATATATGTACGTTGCATATCCGTACATATATGTGTGTGTGTGCGCGCGCGTGTGTGCATATGTACGTACGTATGCTCTTCTAGAAATAATATTTCTTGCCCTAATCCATGTTTGGGATTTTCTTATTGCGAATTTACAACTTGATTGTGCTTGCATATGGTGGAGGAATCAAGAGTGGATATGTTTGCACGTGCATGCCATAAGGTTTGGGGTTGCACAATGTTTGGAAGTAGATGCCATCTTGTCTGGGTTGTACCAGCAAGTGATGAACGGCTTTTCTAGTTCTCAACGTGACTTCATTTCTCAAATTGAAGCCTTATATGAAACATACCTTCTTCACTTCACACCAGCCTGAATTCTCAACATCTTGCCCTTCTTTCCGCACATCTCCATCACAAAGAAAGTCGACTGTCACACTGGATATATTCAAATTACAGCAGTCTGATTAGAGTAATTCCCAGCGGCAGCATTGCTGGCAGAAATAGCGAAATATGAAAATGTGAATACAAGTGCACCTGCTCTCTCAACCAAATTATACTCATTACCAAAGCAATCAAAAATACAACCATACAAGACATTGCATTATATGGAATGAGCAAACATAATAAACATGCAACCCAAAAGGAGCAGAAATCAGTACTTCACAATTGAGATACATCCTTTATTTGGTTCACCTTTGGATAAATCAACGTAAAAAGGAAAGAAAAAGGCAAAGCAAAGAGTAAAGGACAGAATTTTAAATGATAGCCCTTTGGAAAAAGTTTGTTCTCGGTGTTATGGCTCCAATAATTACACTGAGGAGCTCATGGGCTGAGGGGATAATCCACCCCAAAAACTTCCATCCAAGGGCAGGTAGTTCTCTGGATCCAAAACAAACATATAATGACAATCCACTATTCTACACGCAGCCAGAGTTGAAACAATACACATCATAAAAATAGGTTAACAGATGATATTTTTGACATCTCTGAGATTTACTAAAGCTATTTTTAGCAGTGACCATGGAAGTCAATCAAGCTCAAAACGAGTTCATTGAGAAGAACTCAAGCAGAGGAGTAAATCTAAGAGATGTCAAATCAGATGATATTTTTGACGCTATTGCATATGAAAATGCTCAACTTGAATTAAGAAAATATTATTCAAGTTGGAAAAAATTTCCCATATGTGTAGCTACCAGATACTCTGCTTCGGTGTTTGGTACATAGATTCACAAAAATATGTGCACATGAGAATCATAAACAATTGGATCAAGTCAATCAAGCCATTGGAGACATCTACCTTGTGATGCTACTGATTAGATATCTAGGTGAATCTCATTGATGGTTTATAAGGAGATATCTGTGACATAATGAATGTAATAGGACTTGCGAAGAACTTGCTATTCAAGTCAAGAATTATCGACCAAATCATCACAGTTCTAACAATAAGTTGCAAGCTGAGCAAAACAATTAAGTATATTCTTAACAACTGCTCACCAACATGTGCACTCAAATATATGTTGTTACACATATGAAACAGGGGCATTCAAGTTGTACTATTTGACAAGGTTAACCAACTTGACATTAAAAGACCAAACAGCTCGAGAGCTTTGAGGAGCTGAAACAAAATCCCAGAAAGTTTTTTCAAAAACTACATGGCAACAAACCTCAAGAGGAGAAAGCACAATGGGAAGACATGATACAATTTGTCAAAAGCCTCTATGAAAGAGAAGGGGAAGAAAAGATCAACCACAACTATACTGTCAAAGCAACATGTGAAATCATAACCGAAGAAGACATGGGAAATGGTCTGAAAAAGCTAGCTAATAGGAAAGCTCCAGATACATAAGGGCTAGTAGCAGAGATGTTAACATGGGGAGGGGTGAAAACAAAGAAAATGCTTACGAGGCTTATAAACATGTCTCTAGAGGAAGGGTTCCCACTAGATTGGCAGCAAGATAGCAAAGAATTATTGGACAATCATGGTAAGCAGCCTAATGCCAAAGTTATATGGCATGATCCTTGAGCAGAAAATCAGCAAATGGTCGGAAGAACAAGGAGCGAGGGTGCCATCCCACCGCCCCAAGCACTCAACGGTAGATCATCTCGTTGCCATACGAGCCGCAACTGAAGGAGTCAAAGGTAGGAAAGAAGTTGTGTATTGTTGCTTCATAGATTTCAAGAAAGCCTTCGACACAGTGCCGTGAAAGAGGCTATGGGAAAGATTGGAAAAGCTTAAAGTCCCTCGAGAACTCAGAGAAGCCACATACCAACAACTCTATGAGAAGGTTCTAGCTGAGTTAGCACAGCCGCTAGTAAATGGATCATGCTCCAAGGCAAAAGCTGTAAATAGGGGTGAAACAAGGCTGCCCCCTATCACCAACACTATTCGGTCTTTTAATCGATGAATTGGAAGAGTGGATGAGAATACACAGCAAAGAAGGTGTTCAAATTGCGGGGTACGTTTTGTTAATGCTTATCTATGCAAATGATGTGGTATTCTTTGTGAAGAACAAGGAGAGCCTGCAAGCACATCTAGATGCACTAAGAGCGTTTTGCAAACACTCAAAAATGCAGGTCAATATAGACAAGTCAAAGGTAATGGTCATCGGGACACGTAACAAACAAGTGGATGTCACATTTGGGAGGGAACCCCTGGAAGTAGTCAATTCATATAAATATCTAGGGTTGGATGTCACTAACAACTGCAAATAGAATGCATGCTTCCAAAATAAATGTAGGAAGTCGCACCTGTGGAATTGGGAAATGAGAAAGTTTCTATACACCATGCTTGCGCAGACAGTAATCCTTTACGGATGCCCCGCTGGGCACCTAGGCTGTCTAGGATTCACTGGGAAAGAATAGAAACTTTACATAAACGATTCCTAATAAGGGAGTTGGGGATTAAGGCACAGACACCCTACCCCATCCTGCTGGCCGAAACAGGTATGATACCTCTAGAAGGGGAAGCATTGTGTCAATTCATGGCTTACCTCAATAAAGTTGAGAAGAGGGACGCCGACAGGATACCACGCAAAGCAATGGAAGCTACAAAAATCACAGGTTGATATAGAGAGGGGTTGAAGTGGATGGAATCATGGGGTATAACAACCGCTGATATACTAGAAGATGTTAGAAATCAACCAACAAAGGGTACGCATAGCGGAAGACTGATAGAATAGCCCAAGAGCCCACACAATGTGTGGGGGGTGTGGAATCACAAACTTCTTAACTTAATGTGCATCACATAGATGTGCAAACTCATCAATAGACAATGAACCAGCCAAATATAAAACCCCCAAAATAATATATTTCCGTCCAAAGCTATGGACACACAAAAAAAAAAAAAAAGATCCAGAGTCCCACCAATGGTGTGGTCCTTTGATCTTACCACAAGGTACTTACTATCTGCCGGCTATCTCTAGACTCGAGCCCGCGTGCTCCACCTCAAGCATTTGTAGACTTTCTGTCCAGAATGATCTTCTCCACCTTACTGCCTGTGAATCAGCCTAGGTGGGCAGAACCTTGCTGAGCTAGGTCTGCAACCTTCCAACTCTTCTTGGTCCTCCAGAATAGGCTCCAAGGGTGCTGGTCTTTGCTGCTCCAGATGGTGATGAAGGAGGGCTTGGAGGCCCTCATTTTATAGCCCCCAGAGGCTGCTGCAAAAACCGACCAGTCAGCTTCATGCTAGCCGACCAGTCTGCTACTCCCTATAAGGGCTCTCAAACCGAGGCCCTTTGGCCCACACTTCTAGGGCTTTGGCCCTCTAATCAAGGCAAGGGCACAGCACTATATAAGGCATATCACTGCCCACTAGCAGCCCCCTTTGCTGCTCCACCTGGCCTCCATGTGTCCGACCCAATCTGCTGGTCTGCCCCGCCCTTCTACGCCATTTCCTCTGCCAGAGAGCCTGCCACACAGGCACCTCCAGCCTGCTCATGCCGCCACATGTGCGCCTCTTTTGCAGGCCCATGGATCCTGCTTTGACAGCTGCCCACATGGCAGCCTGTGTGCTGCCCATGTGCCAGCCTCTGCCTTTTCTGTGTGCTGCCCACATGACAGCTCATGTGCTGCCCTTGTGGCAGCCCCAATATCCCCATGCTCTCCTCATTTGGGGGCTTACAGATGGGGAGGTGACCTTTCCAACACCCCCTCTCACCGACACATCTTGGCCCAATGCCAACACGTCAATGACGATGCTCCAGTAACTCCCTAGTCGTAGTCCTCTGGCACAATGCTCTGAGGGTCTGTTTCAACCCGTCCTTCCTTTAGCAAGGTCCGCAACAAAAGAATATCTCCAAATAACCTAGACCACGAACTCTCACTGAGCTCTCAAGCAGGTACTCTTATGGCTTCAGTACACCTTGTCCTTCACCTTCTAGCATTCTGTGTCCGAGATTTGAAGAAGCACCCACACTTCCCCTTTTGCCTTCAAACAAGGCCCATTCCTTCCAATCTTGCATTACCTGAGACATATGAAGAGCAAATTCTCTCCACAGCATGCTATAAAGGCTCAAATTAAAAACATCAAGTACATACCAGATCGTCGTACTGCATGTGTGCTTGCTCTGCACCTCATCAAGGCACATACCAAAAGCATGTGTAATCCTATACTGTCCCCTTCTAAAGTACAACATCCATCTGAACATGAAACCCTAGGGCACTCCATGGAATCCCACCTCGTGGTGTCAATATCAACAGCCATGCACCTGAAGATACCAAGCACTCCATGCTGTCCTTCACCTTCACAAAGGTTTTCGACTCCTCGTCAACCCACATCTCAATATCAAACATCATCACTATGGTTTCTAAATCGGCATATCTGACCTCAGTAGCAAACGGAGATGTCACCAAGAACAACTATTAGATTACCACGTTAGCTTTGGCTTTTGTGTTGCCCTCTGAATTTGAGTCGGACTCCCTCTTGTTTTTTTTATCTGCCGCCTTCTTTTTGCAATCCTTCGTAAAATGGCCTGGCGTGTCACAATAGAAGCACTTCTTCTACATCCTCTTATGTGAAGTATCCTCGTCATCAGAGTCATCCTTCTTGGACTTGCCACTGTTAGGCTTGCCCTTTCCTTTGCCAGCGTAATCCTTCACTAGCAACGCCTTGTCATCTTTGTCGTCGTTGTAGAGCTTCTCCCTAGCTTCTTCCTATAGCAGTAATGGACCCAACTCCTCAAAAATCAAAGGTTTGGTCCTCTGTACTGGTGTCACAGTCGTAACAAAGCTTTTGAAACTCCAAGGTAGC
The DNA here is from genome assembly GCF_047967505.1 of Dipteris shenzhenensis. Classification (NCBI taxonomy): domain Eukaryota; kingdom Viridiplantae; phylum Streptophyta; class Polypodiopsida; order Gleicheniales; family Dipteridaceae; genus Dipteris; species Dipteris shenzhenensis. The sequence continues at coordinate 11,746,779 of NC_141607.1, forward strand.
CTCCTCAGTACCATCAAGGCCAAATGGCACGAGTCCACCTTCTGACCAACTGATGCCAGTTGAACCCTCACCACCTTGACCTTCGTCAAGTGGTCATGTACCGAATCTCCCTCATCCATATCCACGTTGTAGAGTTGATGCTGAAGAAGCAAGATCCAAGATGTGTTATCTGTCTCATACAAATCCTTCAAAATGGCCCACACCTCTACTAACGTGTCAACCATCTGGATGTGAGGAAGCACAAAGTCCGCCGTAATCCCTATGATCAATGCCAGGGCATGGGCATCTCTGTCTTCCCAAGCTTCGAGCTCCTCTCCATCTACTAGTATGACTATCTTCCCATGTTTGTCCACCATATCTTCCAGCTTCGCCTCCACTCCCGTTGTCAGTTTCCACAGTTTTCGAGCCACTAAATGACTCCAGATCGGGTAATTTGTCCCATCTAGTTTCCCATACTCTCCAAAGTTAGGGATGGTGAAAGAAACAAATCTGGGCGAGAAGAAAGGGAAAGCAAGGGCTGAAGATGCTTCTGAGATCGACATCTCTGTTGCTAAACCACCTAGCAAAGTCGAACAAACTCAATCTTCTATAGACCAGAACTCTGTATGCACCTGCCTGAACCTGAGTCACCCTCCTTCTCGCAACGGCACTGTCCTCCAGTCGTGTAAGTCGATTCCCAATCGTGGAAGTCATGGAAGTTGACCAGTCTGCTGCTGGTCCAGCCCTATAAGGGCTCTCAAACCAGGGCCTTTTGGCCCACACTTCTAGGGCTTTGACCCTCTAATCAAGGCAAGGACCCAGCCCTATATAAGGCATATCACTGCCCACTAGCAGCCCCCTTTGCTGCTCCACCTGGCCTCCATGTGGCCAACCCAATCTACTGGTCTGCCCCACCCTTCTGCGCCATTTCCTCTGCCAGATAGCCCGCCACACAGGCGCCTCCAGCCTGCTCATGCCGCCACCTATGCGCCTCTTTTGCAGGCCCATGGATCCTGCTTTGACAGCTTCCCACATGGCAGCCTGTGTGCTGCCCATGTGGCAGCCTCTGCCTTTTCTGTGTGCTGCCCACATGGCAGCTCATGTGCTGCCCATGTGGAAGCCCCAATATCCCCTGGTCTACCTCCCCGATGCTCTCCTCATTTGGGGGCTTACAGATGGGGAGGTGACCTTTCCAACAAAAGATGCATGTGAAATAAGAGAGATTGTGACACAGAAAATGATACAAAAACTATGGCAAAACCTAGGAACAAAAATGCAGTTTTATAAGCAAGAAGTTAACTCAATGGACAGCTATGGAATGCAGAAATATCTCGAGGAAGACATATCAACGTCTAAAAGACATCTAATCTGCAAATCAGAACTATTTCACATGATCTCGAGGTAGGGAGGGATAGATGGGCAAGACCCAAGGTCCCCAGAGAGGAGAGAATCTGCAAAATCTGCCCCACAGGAGAGGTAGAAAATGAGCAGCATGTTCTCATGAGATGTAGAGCATATGCACATATCAGAGAAGTAAGCAGAGATCTAAAAAACCTGCTGGAACAGCCAGCCAAAAAGCTAGGAAGCTACTTAAAAGAGATTTTCGAACATTGCAACAAGGTATTGATTCTAGCTCTCGAGCTAGCCCAACAAGTACTCACTACATTACAAGTCTATAAGATTTTTCTCTCACTGGATGTAAGGGATCACTATTAGTTAATAGTGATCGCCAGTCCCATAGATCCTGAAGGGTCTCATCTCACGTGGACTTTAATACTATCATATCATATCATCTCCCTCAGCACATCCCGTCACCCCTAGCACCTACCTACAACCTAGCACCTAGACTAGACCCACCCCACCAACCTAACGCCTAACCGCCTAGTCTCCTATGTAAGAGATTACAAAGATATGGTGTTGTAGGCATAAAGTCAACCCTATGGTTGACCAGTAGTACTTGGGTACTATATATACCAAGTACTTGTATTGTTTCATTTGAACATTTCTATTGGAGCTTTCTTGTGTGTGCACTCTTGCTCACTTGTGTTCACAACCTGTCCACTTTGTTCCTACATTTGGTATCAGAGCGCTTCCGTCTTTAGAGCCCATTCCCGCGCTTGCTTACAGACTCCCGCAAGCTTGGTGCTCCAGTGCGCGTTCCTGGTTCTCACATTCAGCTCTCCAGCTTTTGTTAGAGGTAGCTCCAACAGTCCAACGGCTGTTTTTTGACCTTTTGAAGTCCGATTTGAAATTTCTTAGCTGCCCGCATACAAACAGACCTGTCCCGCACCATTTCAGGCGAGGGAGGGGGGGGAAACAAAACAAAACAAAACAAAAACCCAAAAAAAAAAACCCCAAAAAAGGAAAAAAAAAAAACATTTTTTGTCCGTACAATTGTACGAACGTACGGACCTGTCCGTACAATTGCGCGACAGTGCCGCGAGTCTGTACGACTTGTCGGAACCTGATTTTGAGTCCGTACAACTTGTTAGAAGGCGATTCGAGCAATTTTCGGCGTTTTTGCTCAAATCTGGACCCTTTTCAGCCCTAGCCTCTCCCGGGTGTGTTCCAGTAGCTCCAAGCGTCTCCATACTTCTCCAAGCTCTTCTCTACACGTGTATTGTGTTCAGAAGTACTCCCGACAACTTCATTCAGCTCCAAGCAGCTCACTTCAGCTCCTTTGTCATCTCCAGCTTGCCCACACAGTCAGTGGACTGTTTTGCAGGTGTTTCGGGCCAAGGTGCACTTTCAGTAAGTGTTTTGAGCTGTGTATTTCGCTTCGGGATTGTTTTTGCAGCCCATACTCTTGCACTCTCAAGTGCATTTGCAGATACTCTACATTGTTGGGTGCATTTGCAGTTACTTTACAGTTGTGGATGCATTTGAGCACTCGTGGGTGTGCTATTTCAGATTTGAGTTGTGCATTTTCACTTTGGGATTGCACTTCAGATTGCAGCAGAGTGCAGTGATTGGTTTATGCCATTTTTGCAGTGATTGCATTGTGCAGTTAGTGGCATTTCAGAGTAGCCAATCGTACTTTGCATTTGCAAAAAGCATTTGTTTGGAATTTGCAGGTACAGCTTGTGGGTATCCCATTTTGCATCATGTCGACTCTTTCCGACAGTTTTGGCAATTTGTCCGAGGGTGACAAGCTGGATGGACCAAACTATGCCTTCTGGTCATTCATGCTTAAGAACATCTTGGTTGGTAAGGGCTTGTGGGATATTGTTAGTGGGGATGAGGTGAGGCCAACAGGCTCATCTACATCCAGCACAGCTTCTTCCGGTCAGACTACAGGCAGACAGCAGACTGCTACAACCCCTCCTACTAGTCCCATAGCATCGATGGAGGAGCAGAAGAAGTTTGACCGCCGCAGTGCCCAAGCGATATTTTTGATTGCCACAAATGTGAAGAGGCACATTATGACGACTATCAAGTCGTGCAAGGATGCAAAGGCAGCATGGGAAAGATTGGCAAACATGTATCATAAGAACGAGGCAAGGGCCATTGCCTTGACAAATCAGCTTAAGAATCTTGAGATGCAGAAAGGCCAGGCCATCACTGATCATTTTGCCACGATCACTGATCCACGTGACCAGCTCGTAAGTATTGATGAGGAAATAGAAGACAAGAAGCTCGTCTCTATTACTCTCAATAGCTTGGCGCCGTCATATGGCACATTCGTCACTTCATTGACCATTGTTCTCAGGGCAGCCCCACTCTCGTTCAATGAGTTAGTTGGGCTTTTGTTGCAGGAAGAGGAGATATGCTCAATTTTTGCCAAAGCCTCTCGTCAAGGTGAGCAAGCGCTTGCCATGGGTGGAAAAGGGCAAATTTCAGAAAAAGTTTGAGCCAAAACACAGCCATACAACTCAGCCCAAGGAGGGGAATGCAAGCAGTTCAAGCAAAAATCAGAAAAATGGCAAATGCAAGAAGCCAGGGCATTACATCGCAGAGTGTCAGAAAAGGATTGCTAATGAAAAGAAGAGGCAAAGGGATAGCTCTAGCAGTAATTTTATTGCCCCCAATGAAACTCATGCTTCAGATGCACATGGTGAAGCTCATCTTGCCCAAGGTGATAGAGATTTTGTGTTTGCTGCATTTAATGAGAAGATGGATGCTAGGGGGGATTTGAATGCTGAAAATCAATCAGGGGATGCTTCCCTTGTTGCAAGTGAGACATGGTATATCGACAGTGGTGCTACTAAGCACATGACTCCTCGTCAGGAGTGGTTTGAGAGCATCACACATGTTCATGGCAGACAGGTTACATGTGCCAATGATGCTTCTCAAGACATCATCGGAGTTGGGCATATTTCCATTCAGTTTGATAATGTGAAAGTTAAGTATATCCGAGATGTTTGGTATGTTCTAGATTTGAGGCAAAATCTGATTTCAGTTTCAAGCATTGCCCATGATCAACATATGTTGGTCAAATTTCAGGATAACCAATGCAGGATCAAGGATCCAAAGAAAGAGTATGAGGTTGTAGCAACAGGCACATATGATAGAGGCTTATACAAGCTTGATGCTCAGCCTTATGATCAGAAGGTATTGGCTGTAGCGAACACTTCCCAGGCTGATTTATGGCATGCCAGGTTTGGACATGTCCATCACAGAGCATTATCCTACTTGTACAACAATAATATGACTTCGGGAATGCCAAAATTGTAGCAACCAGAAAATGAAGTGTGTGAGGGGTGTGCACTTGGCAAATTGCATCACTTGCCATTCAGTAAACAAGGCAAGAATTGGGTCAAGGCAACCAGAGTGTTGCAGATAGTGCACAGTGATGTATGTGGCCCCATGACTATTCCCACGCATAGAGGAGCAAGGTACTTTGTGACCTTTATAGATGACTTCTCCAAGTTCACATGGCTTTTTCTCATGAAGGAAAAATCTGAGATGTTCTATTGGTTTCAGGAGTTCAAAGCTATGGCTGAGAACCAAACCAATTCTAGAATTGGAACACTCAACTCAAATAGAGGGGAAGAGTACATGTCACATGCATTCCAGTGATTTGAAGCAACATGGGATTAAACATCACTTGACATGCCCTTACACACCACAACAAAATCCACTCCCTGAGAGGAAGAATCGTACTCTCATGGAGATGACGAGATGCATGCTGAAATTCAAGAGAGTCTCAAAGGCTTTTTGGGGAGAAGTAGTTGTGACAGCCACCTATATTCAGAACAGATGCCCTACCAAAGCTTTGGTTAATGTGACTCCATTTGAGGCTTTGTATGGCTTTAAGCCAAAGGTTAGTCATTTCAGAGTTTTTGGCTCAGTGGCATATGCTTTGGTTCCAAATGCACATCGGACAAAGCTTGATGACAAAAGTGTCAAATGCATTTTCGTGGGGTATAGCACTGAACGCAGGGGATTTAGGCTTTATAATCCCGCTACCAGGAAGGTAATAATCAGCAGAGATGTTCTCTTTGCTGAGAATGAGTGCATGCAGCCCGCTAGTGCAAACTTGCCACCATACGATGACACCCCTTTGGACATCATCCAGTTTGAGGATGATGAGATAACTTTGTCTGTGACAGAGAAATCCCATCACGGGTCTGCCAAAACTCAATGCCATTTATAAATTTTGTCTATGGGGACTGGTGTAGAGCTGGTGTATGAATGAGTATGCAATTAGATCGTACACCAGGAATTGTTTCATCCATTGCATGAAATATTAAAGACAAACAATATGTGACTATGTCATAATGAGAACTCGTACATTGCTGCTCCTCTCCCCGTGAGCTACTGCCCCCCCCCCCTCTCCCTCTCCCTCTCTCAGCCAGCCCCCTCTCCGTCTCCCTCACCCTCGCTGCCCCCCCTCTCCCTCCCCTCGCTGCTCCTCCTCTCCCTCTCTTCTTGCCAGCCCCCTCTCCCTCCTCCCTCACCCTCCCTCTCCCCCACCCGCCAGCCCCCTGTCCCCCTCCTCCACCCCCCCCTCCCTCCTTCTCCCTCACCCTCTCGCTCCCCTTCCTCCTCCCCGCCCTCCCTCTCCCCAACCCAACAGCCCCCCCGCCCCCCTCCTTCACCCCCGGCTCCTCCCTCCTTCTCCCTCCCCGCCCTCCCTCTCCCCCACCCGCCAGCCCCCCCGCCCACTCCTCCACCCCCGCCCCCTCCCCCGCCCTCCCTCTCCCCCTCCCGCTGCCCCCTACCAGCCCTCTCACCCGCTCTCCCCCCCCTGCCCCCTCCCTTTCTAACCCGCCCCCTCCTTTCCTCTCCCCCGCCCACCCTCTCCCTCCCCGCCAGCCCCCTCCCTCCCTCCTAACCCGGCCCCTCCCTCCCTCCTAACCCACTCCCTCCTTTCCTCTCCACCACCCACCCTCTCCCTCCCCGCCAGGCCCCTCCCCCTCCCCCGCCCCCTCCCTTCCTAACCCTCAGCTCCCCTACGCCTCCTTTCCTCCTGTTCTCCCTTCCTCACCCTCAGCTCCCCTACGCCTCCTTTCCTCCTCTTCCCCTCTCTCCTACCCTCTCCTGTTCTCCTTCTTCCTGCGCCCGTGTTCCAGGGCGTCTTAGGCAGTACGGACGGAGCTTTTTCAGTGTTTGAATCGGCCTTTTCACATCGATTGGCGAATGGATCCCAATCTCCGTCCACTTCCACCAGCCGCGGGAATCGTCATTTTCTCAAAAGACGAGTTGCAGCAGCTCAAGAAAGATGTGGAATTAGAGGGCTCCACATCACTTTTCACCTGCATCTTTGGGTCACACCCTTCCAGATCACAGGCTAGAGACTGGATGCTGGCGGCGTTACCAGGAGATGTCGCCCCACACCTCAGGGATATTCGACTTTTGGGACGTGGATTCTTCCAAGTGGTTTTCGACTCCCACGAGTCCACAGCCCTTGTTCTCAAAGCTAATCCCCTGGCTTTGGGTTCGAGGAGGATCTTTCTTTTACCCTACACCTTGGGCTTCGATCCGGTCGAGGAGGACAGATAGGTCACATCACTGTTCATTAGATTTTCTGGTCTTCCTCAGGTCTACCATCGACTGCTTGCCAATATCGAAGCCACATTCGGAGTGGTCACTGAGATCCCCCCCCTTCCTGGCATGCCTTCTTCCTCGACAGAGGCAGTCAGAGCAAACGCGGTGCCTCGAGTTAGGGTCATTGTCTCTGCCCTAACATCTCAGATGACCACATCATGCTTCAGCATCCAAATGGCTCTCTCTTTCGACAGAGAGTCGAGATTGCAAGTAGACAGGACCAGTGCAAGATTTGCAGGACCCTTGGGCACTTTGCAGAGACTACCCAAGGAAGAGAACAAGACCCAATAGGTCTTCTGGTGCGGCTCCTTTATGTACTACCCCGACTGCACCTCCCCACCGCCCTGTACCACGCACTCCAGGACCACCAGGAGCAGCAAGGCGCCTTGCTTCACGCACCCCAGGACCACGAGGGATAGCAGGGCACCCAATGCCCGTAGCACACCCAGTACCACGATGGAGAGCTATCAGAGCAGCTCCCTTACCTCAGGAGGAGACCTTTGATCCTATTCAGACAGACGCCTTCCAGACTCCAGAGGTGGATGTTGCTGCAGCCCCAGACACTACAGTTCCACATCAGGAGGGGCCTTTAGATGCACCAGCCCCAGTCACCTTGGTTTCTGACCACGATGGGGCTACAGATACTTCTTCCCCACAAACTGTTCCTGCCACAATCAGGACGACCGAGAAAGTGCATGCACAGATGAGGACTCCAGATTCCTCTTCAGCCCAGCCACAGGCCTCCTCAGTCCCCAGCTCCAGTTCTGCTGATAGAGGCCTGGCAGGTCCTCCTCCATCTTCCACGAGTGCAGGTCTTCTTCGCACTCCTTGGCCAGACTTGCTTATCAAGAACTCTTTTTCGACACTGGCACATTCGGCGACTTTCATGGGTGAGGAGTTGTTTGTGCCCTCCACCTTAAGGGTCCCGGTCATTGGGATTCCTTTTGATAGAGCCTCCCCCTCAGCAAGTGTGGGGATCCTTTCACCTGTTGAGTTTCCTGCCCTCAACAGGAGTGTTTCGGCCCAGGGTAAGCTGGTCTCCTCTACTAGGTCGGGTAAGCCTTTCCATCTGGCATCCTCCTGTCGATGAGGATAGTCAGCTAGAACATACAGGGCCTAGGCGGAGTTCCACACCATTGCCGTAGGCAGCTGATCCGGAATCAGCTTCATCCAGGTGTCACTGGAGGTGCTATTGATTACCTTTTTATCCAGGAACACAAGTTGGATGCCAATGATTGCTCTAAGTCTGGCAAACTGCTTTCAGGACATACCTTCTGGTCGCCTGCTATGGGCACAAGGGGAGGTACTTGCATTTCGGTCTCTCCTTCTATTCTCCCCTTGGTTGCTGGTCATGGTATTATCTCCCCCTCTGGAGCTCAACGGATCATTATTTTGATTGGAGGGCGTAAGATCGGTCTTCTCAATCTTTATGCTCCCAACAACAGAGGGGAGCGGATCTCCTTTTGGAAGGAGTTACTCTCTTGGGCCCCCATTGCAGATTCTTGGATCATTGGTGGCGAGTTCAACATGGTGGAGTTACCATCAAACAAAAAGGGAGGCACACAGGGTGGAATTCATTCTTTGGAGAGGGCAGCCTGGGACACTTGGTTGGATGATGCCTTTCATGTTATGCCACAACCACTCCTGTACTCTTGATCGAACAAGAGAATACACATGCCCATCCATGCATGTGTTGACAGATTTTATGTAGACGATTGGGCACTTGACAGAGGCGGATCTCTATGCATCTCTACTGGGGTTTCCACCTCAGATCATTTTCCAATGGTGTTGCAGATTCTTGAGCCTCATCGGAGAGGATGCTCTGCCAATGTCACGATTCCGGATGCTTTTTATGCAGAGGAGAGCCTCACGGAGGATATTTTACAGATTTGGGTTTCTCACATACAGGGTGGAGCTGTCCACCCATCTCAGGTAGCTGCAACCTTATCTGAAATTAGTGACTATTATCGTACACTCGCTGATTCCAGGAGACGTGAGATTGGTATACGCCAACAATTAGCATCCCTTCAGAGGGAAGAGAAGAAGAGGCCCACAGATGCTTGGATTCAAGAGCGCCTTGCTGTAGCAAGGGCTCATATGCAGACATTGTTGGATCAGAGAGCAGAGTATGCCTTTCATGCACGGGAATCCTTTTAGATTCAGATGGGTGGCAGGGTCAACAAACACTTTTTCTCTACTCATGGGCCCAGACATAGTAGAGATAGTGTCTCGCAACTTGTTGACTCAGACGGGGTGTTACAGTCAGATCCTAATGCCGTCATGCGTGTAGCTTCAGATTTTTTTGCATCCCTTCTTACTGCAGATCTGGGCACAGGCCAAAGATGATGCCAAAGAGGTTATTTGGCAGTGTATCCCTATATTGGTGAAGGATGAGATGTATATTTCTCTTAATGCACCTTTCACCAATGCAGAATTCAAGACTGCATTACTTGCCCTTCACAAGGGCAAGTGCCCAGGTTCGGATGGACTTACCCCTTCTTTTTTTATTACTTTTTGGAAGCAGATTGGTGATCACATTACATCAGCCCTACAAGGCGTGTGGGACTCTGGTGAGATGCCTGACTCACTTACAGATGGTCTCATTCATCTCATTCCAAAGGGGGGTAATAGGAATCTAGTGTCTCAATGGAGACCCATCACTCTATTGGGCACTTTTTAAAAAAAGTCTCCTCATAATCTATCCCCTCCTCTTGTGCATACCCCTTGTCAACCAAACGGGCTTTGTATTTCTCAACTATGCCATATGAATGGTATTTCACCTTATAAATCCATTTCGTGCCAACCACATTTTTCCCAATGGGCGCATCAACCAAGTCCCATGTGGCATTCTTCTCAATGGATTTAATCTCAGCTTCCATAGCTTTCTGCCATGCCGGATTATGCTGAGCATCCTTGAAGCTCTAAGGCTCATTTTCAGCTTCCATCACTGAGGTCATCAAAGCAAAATTGACCTTTTTCTGATTTTTCTGAGTGCTGGCCCTCGTTTTCCCCAAAGTAGGCTGATCCTTAGCATCTTGAATGGTCAACCTTGCCCAACGTGGAATAGATTTCTCTGCTATACCACTCGGGGCTGCATCAACATCTTTAGTGGCCTCACGACGTTGATAATGCCTCCAAACATGAGGCAGTCTATTCTCATTAATTGGTTGCAAATCTAAACCATTTGAGGGAGAGCCATCCTCAACATGTGGCAAGCCATCTGAACTATGAGAAGTAGAAGGGGAAGCATCAAGAGAAAAGTTTGATGGCACTTCGTACATGCAATTGGTTGGCAGTTTGATATATCTATGCTCCACACGGCCTGATATTGCCTACGCCACAGGGCTTTTGACCCAGTTCATGCATTGTCCCACGATCACACATTGGAATGCAGCAAAGAGGGTTCTTAGATATGTCCATGGCACTCTCTCTCTTGGCTTGCATTATGCTTCAGATTGTGATCTAGAGCTGAGTGGTTTCACCGACTCAGATTGGTCACGGGACATTGACAACAGACGATCCACTACTGGCTATTGCTTCTCATTGGGTTCAGCCTGTATCTCATGGCTCAGTAAGAAGCAAGAGTAAGTCTCTCTTTCCTCTAGTGAAGCAGAGTACAAAGCTGCAAATTCAGCCACTACGGAGTTAATGTGGTTAAGGAAGCTTTTGCATGACTTGAATCATGCACAGGATGGCGAAGCAAACTCTATCTTCTGTGACACCCAGAGTTGCATTGCCATAGCCAACAATCCTGTCTTTCATGCTCGCATGAAACACATTGAAATTCATTATCATTATGTACGGGATTGTATTTCTGATGGCTTCACTGATCTCATCTATTGTCCATCTGAGGACAATGTGGCGGATATCTTCACCAAAGCCCTGTCAGCAGATCTTTTCTTACGACATCGACATGGCTTGGGGATCAAAGACATTCTTACAATGTCAAGGGGGGTTGTGAAGTGATTCACAATGACATTGTTTTCATGTACTCCCATAGGTTGCATATCCATCTGGATGAATTTGTGCAACCATGGTACTTTAGGTACTACAAGGTATACCTGAGACGTTTCCAGGGTACTTTCAGCCATATCTTTGAGGGGGGATTTGTAAGAGATTACAAAGATATGGTGTTGTAGGCATAAAGTCAACCCTATGGTTGACCAGTAGTACTTGGGTACTATATATACCAAGTACTTGTATTGTTTCATTTGAACATTTCTATTGGAGCTTTCTTGTGTATGCACTCTTGCTCACTTGTGTTCACAACCTGTCTCCACTTTGTTCCTACATCCTAGCCCTGCTCAACAACTGCGTGGGAGCCCTACTGTGCGCCACGAAGCCTTACGGAGGCTGATGGGTGTTGCGCCTCCACATCGACCTGCCTAGCTATCCTTGGCTGCTCCAAGAAAGTGCCTCAGGATGCAAGAAACAAGAAAAAGAAAGCTTCAGCAACATTACAATGCAGCTATGAAAGAGGAAATGTGAAGGAAGGGTAGAGAAGGACTACCAACATGCTTGGAGATCAGCCACACACAGTCCATGTAAGCCAATAGTTACTACACTATCATTTAATTGGCTGAAACACCATGCCTACAAGAGTGGGAGTAGAAGACACATGGGGCAAACTAGCTTTGTGGCAGCCCTCTCTACAGGGACAGCTCACAAAGGCACTGCAGTGTTACTCACATGCCTCAACAAAATCTGCCTCGTGCTGATAGAAAAAATAGACAGCTTGGAGGCCACCAATGTGGCCCTATTGGCTGAGAAAGCGCATGTCAACAAAACACTAGCTGAGATTAGGAAACAAGGTGGGAAGATACAAGAAGAATGGAGGAAGGAGAAGGCCAAGAAAGAAGAATGGGAGAAGGAGAGAGCAAAATGGGAAAATGAGAAGACCAAGCTACAAGACAAAGTACACACATTGGGGACTCAGCTACAACAGAAGAAGGGCAAGCAAATAACATCAGATGGAGGCAACAAAGTTATGGATGAGCTCAAAGCAGAAAATGGAGCACTTAAAAAAGAGATGGAGGCCATGCATACTACCATGAATGGTAAACATGCCGAGTTCGCACAACAGCTCAACAAGGGGAAAGAAGTGATGCTTGAATGGACAGAAGTTGTTAAAAAGGGATCAGCAGCTCCCAAAAAAGAGCTCATTTCTGAGACACTAGAGGAAGAGAAAAGACGGGCCAGTAAAGCAATGAATGTCCTAGTTAGAGGCTTCATAGTCGGAGACACCCCAATGGCAGATGCTCAAGCCTTATTTGCCAAGATGGGAGTCAACCTTACATGCGAGGCAGCTTGGAGAGTAGGGAAGACGGAGATACCAACAAGACCCTTAGTGCTGAAACTCCGAACTGCAATACATAGGTCCAACCTCATGAGCATGCGAGCATCCTTGAAGGGGACCAAAATCTACTTGGATGATAACCTCACCCTTCTACAGCAGGAACATAGAAGGGAAGGCATGACACGGGTAATGGCAGCAAGGGAAACAAGGAAATGGGCTGCCTACAAGGATGGCAAAGTGATTATCCAGGAAAGAGCCGACAAAGGTGATAAGGGAGAACGGGAGAAGGAAGAAGGGGAACTATAACGGTGTCAAATCCGGGAGGGGTGTGCACAAAACAAGCTGAGTATGGCTGTATGGAACTGTAACGGTACCCTTTGGTCCAATCCACGTGGCTTCTCGAAGACATACACAGACAGAGACATCATCTTCTACATTGAGACACATGAGAGCCCACAGAGAGGGCTGCCCACAATGACAGGATAAACTTGGGAGTCAGCTCATAGGAGAGAACTGAGGAGAGATAGTGGAGTACGAGGCTCTGGAGGCGTAGCTGTCCTTTTCAAGACACACTTGAGACCACTCATATCTGTGGTACGAAGAGAGGAACATGCACATCATATGTGGATACGAGTCCAGCTGCTAGATGCTCGACCAATCTTCATTGCAGTATGCTACTTCCCTCCAGACACGTCATCATATGCTCATGATGTCACTACAGAGGGACACAACCCTTATGAGACGATACATGATGATATCATAGAGTTCTCCAGACATGGAGACACCCTCCTTCTGGGGGATTTCAATGCAAGGACAAGGGATAGGAAAGTGGACTTACTTGAATTCACATATGAGAGAGACCCCCACATGATGCCAGAGTTAGATGCAGTAGAGCTCATTCTGCACATACCTCACATGTGACAGCATACGGGCGACACCTTCTTGAGCTGGGAGTTGTTCACGATCTCATCATCTACAATGGCCTTCAGAGATGGCCATCATCTAGGGGATTCACATGTTTCCCACATGAAGGCACGACTAGCATAGTGGACTACCTATTGGGCTCATTGGCTTTTGTCTCACGGATACATGACCTCACTGTACCCCCCCCCCCTTCACTCGGAGCCGACCACTCATATTTGGCCTTCGGTGTTCTTGCTACTACACCAATCATAGGGAGAGTTCCTACCGCAGCCCGTACCCAAAACCACTTTGACCGTGACCTTGATTCAATGTATGTGTGTCACTTAGCCAAAGAGCCTCCCGCCCTACTGGAGGGTGATTTAGACCTCGCCCACGGTTCAGCCACCCTTGTCACATTGATACAGGATGCTGCCACCAGATCCTTTCCTACGACCCCCGATCTGCATGGGTACGAGATGGGAAGATGCCTCAAAACCCTTGGTTTGATGATGAGTGCAGAGATATGCGAGCCCACCTCATACGGGAGCGAACCTTGCTTGCGTAGATGTTTAACCTTGCAGTTTGTCATGGCTTCCCACCACCATGGAGCACCACCGCTATCGTACCAATACAGAAAGCAAGAGACCTCATGGACGATAGGAACTATCGCACCCTCATGATTGGCCACACATTGGCCAAGATCTATGGATCGGTACTAGAGAGGAAGATCAGCAGTCATACAGATGTACAAGGGCAACGAGCACTAGGGCAGGTAGGATTCAGGAGGCAGCACTCTACTCTAGACCACATTTTCACTCTGAGGGCTGTCATACTCGTGCGACCGACTGCCATGTATGCAGCACCCTTCTGGGGATGCGATCTCCCAAGGACACACTGGAGGAGCTTCGAGCGGCTACAGGTGACGATGGGGTCCAGGATGATCCGATGTAAGCCCTCAGTTCCACATGAGATAGTACAGGCAGAGTTTGCCATTACACCTCTCCACATTTATGCCATCTTTTAGACAATGACTTTCATCCACAGACTCTGGGACTTACCCACCGGAGACTTCCGAGGTTGGCCCTAGAGTCATCCAGACGGCTAGCAGAGAGCGGGGCAGATACATGGTATGCACACATATCTACATGACTTGCTAGGCACGGTATCTAGATGGACATACTTCCTGCCTTTCAGGTACAGTATGGATGTGCCTCCTGAGTCGAACCCACGAGATAAGATCAACCGTATCATACGGTTAGGCCTCCTCCAGCTTCATACATCCTGGACTTGGGGGGGGACCAAGAGCTCCCCACCAAGACCCAGTTCTACCGCTACCACTTCTTAAGAGTATCAGAGGAGGGATTCATCATCAGACCCCAGTATCTCGAGGAGAGAGGAGTTTCCCATGTAATAAGGATTGCCATTGGTTAGATGCGGGTTTCGTCCCATCAGTTGAGGATCGAGGCTGGGAGAGCAGCAAGTATACCCAGAGAGCAGTGGGTCTGCACGCTATGTATGCTGAAGGTGGTTGAGATAGAGGAGCATTTTCTTTGTGTTTGCCCAGCCTACTACGAGATCCGGGGGGCATTACCACTGTCTCTACCTGGAGGGGAGTGGCTTCGGCCCTCTATCACGACTAATCCATTTCCATGACCAGGTCTATCTCGAGCTCTATCTGATGGAGATGCATCGACACAAGGAGACACTACTGCGATGAATCAAAGAGCAAGAGGGGATGGCCAGACCACCACAGGACATAGAGGATGACCGGGCACAGCGACACGTCCCAGACTTCTATACATTTGCGTCAGCCCCAGGACACAGTGGAGTGGAGGACGAGCTAGTCGACATGAGAGCAGTCTAGATTAGCAACTGACACGGTACCACCGAGAGAGGGACGCAGAGACCACATGTGCGACAGAGAGTCCCTAGAGTACACTCTATTGAGGTCCGACCTATCACAGCTTTTCTCAAAGGGGACCAACAGAGATGAGGAGTCACTTTAGACATAGCTCAGAGAGTTCAGACAACGAGGAGATCGCGTCCCCCACCGCAAAAAGAGACAGCTCGACAAACACAGATACGAGATATCTTCGCAGTCCACCAGAGAGCCATCACTGTACCAGGCTTCGGTTTCTGATTTTGTTTTTGAGTCCCAGTGCCGAGACTGACTTGTTTTTCAGTTTGTATCCTAATACTAGATAGATTGATCCGGTCCACTATGCAGTTCTAGTCATGATTTTGGGGGTGATGATTTGTGTACTAGTCAATTAGAGTCCTGTCAGATTGAGTCGAGAGCATAATAGGAGTGAAACAGGGATGTCCCCTCTCACTGACACTATTTGGGCTCTAATCACAACATTCATTGATGAGATCACGCCTAGGAGGTGAGGGATCATTGCTGGCCGATTTGATGATACAAATATTGTTGTATGTAGATGACATAGTCCTCTATCCTCTTCAGCATCAGGCTTACAGAGACACCTAGAGGCCCTAAAGGTGTTCTACAGAGAGAGAGAGAGAGACCTGATAGTCAACTTGGCAAAACCAAGGTTATGATTTTCAACACCTAGCAGGCAATACTTCATTGACACAACTTCACTTATCGAGGGGAGCCACTGGAGATTGTCTAGTCACACACTATCTCGGGATAGTCTTTGTAGGGCTAGTCTTCACGATGACCCATGCAGCCAAGGCATGACTTACACGAAGACAAGGAGCTCTAGCTCGGCTAGTACAACTGTGCTTTCAAGCACAATTCTAACAAAGGATGGCTATTTGACACACTAGTGAGACCGACAACCATGTACATAGCATCCTTATGGGGGAGTGACATGTCAACGACTGAGCGGCGGCGTTTCGAGAGGCTACAATTGATTATGGGATCCAGGATGATTCGGAAGCCCTCAGTCCCCCACCAAATCCTACAGGCAGAGTTCGCCATGACACGACTCCAGATTGATGCCATCTTCTAAGGTCTGGGCCTTACCTAGAGGGAGACTACCGAGGTTGGCACTAGAGTCATCTATATGACTAGCTAAGAGTTAGCATGGCTTGGTACGCACGCATATCCACATGATTTCGGAGTCAGGGTATTCATATGGATCTCGCCTTCAGCTTGGATGCCCCTGATCCGTTGCTCCCACGGGCTGAGATCAACCGTATTATATGCTTGGACCTACTCCAGCTCTATACATCACGGACTTGGGAGGGGGGGGGGAGGGGGACCAAGAGTTCCCCACCAAGATCTAGTTCTACCGTGATCACTTCTTGAGAGTATCTTAGGATGGAGTGATTATCAAACCCCAATATCTAGAGGACATGCAAGTCTCACGCGGCTCGAGAATTGCCATCAGATAAATGCAATGTTTGTCACATCATCTGAGGATTGAAGCAGAGAGAGCCACAAGTACGCCTAGAGAACAATGAATCTACAGACTATGCACACTAGGGAGTGGAGACAAAGGAGCACTTCATGTGCACTTGCCCAATTTACTATGAGATTCGAGAACGATACCACTGTCTCTTTTAGAAGGGGCACGGTTTTGGGCCGGGGTCTCTCTCCTAGCTGATACACTTCTAGGACCAGGTCTATGTTGGTCTCTATATAATACAGATGCAACAACACAGAGAGACCCTATTGCATCAAATCAGATAGCAAGAGGGGACAATACCACAGGAGACAAAGATGGATCGAGCTCAGAGACACGTCACAGGTTTCTATGCATTTGAGTCTGCCCACATGGCAGAGTAGAGGAGGAGGAGATATCTGATATGAGGGCAGCATGGGTCAGTGGGATGAGATGACGACGAGGAGGGATGCAACTAGAGATGTAAGGACCACACACGATATAGAGACGGACCACGATGCACGATGAGGTTCAGCCCATCACATCTCTACTTGGAGGGGATTGCCCGAGCAGAGGCGTCACTCTCGACATGGCCCACTGGATACATGGATCACGGAGACCACGCCCCCCCGCCATGAAGCGAGACGACCCGGTAGACAAATACAAAATTTTCGCAGCTCACAAGAGAGCCACCATGGCACCTAGTTGTGAATTTTGACTCTAAGATTGAGTACTAATTTTGATCTTTGAGATTTGAGCTTAGTTTAGTATAGTACTCAACAAAGAGGCCTTAGCGTTTTGAAACACACATTGAGGATTGCCATCTGACAGATGCGGGTCTCATCCCATCAGCTGAGGATCAAGGCAGAGAGAGCCATAGGCACGCTTAGAGAGGAGCGGATCTACAAGTTAAGCATGCTGGCAGAGGTGGAGACAAAGGAGCATTGCCTATGTACATGTCCAGTCTACTGTGAGATCCGAATACTGTACCACTCTCTCTTTCAAGGGGGACATGGTTTTAGACCACTCTCCCAACTAATTCACTTTCATGAGCAAGTCTGTGTTGGTCTCTATCTGATGGAGGCACGGCGACACAGAGAGACCCTATTGAGTCAAATCACACAGACAGAGGTGATAGTGCCACGCGAAACAGAGGTGGAACAAGCTTCGCAACGTGCCACAGAATTCTACGCATTCGAGTCTACAGTGTGGAGTAGAGGAGGAGATAGTTGACATGAGGGCAGAATGGATCAAAGAAGAGACGACAAGATACGATGGAGCCGGAGATATAGGGACCATGCACAAATGCAAAGGCTGACCAAAGCACGCACGATGGAGGTTGAGTCCATCCCAGCTCTACTCAAAGGGGACCACCAGAGTCAACGTGTCAGTCTTGATATGGCCCACCAGATACAGAGATCACGAAGACCACGCCTTGCTCCCACAATGCGGGACGGCCTGATAGACACAGATATGAGATATCTTTAGGAAAGCCACCATGACACCAAGCTATGTATTTTGATTTTGAGTTTGAGTACTAGTTTTGAGTTTTGAGTTTAGCACAGCACTCAGCAAGGGCCCTAGAGCGCTTTGCTTTAATCCACAGTGGCTTGTATGAGTTCACTTTGGATTGGGTAAAGTTTAATGTTGTGGCTTAGAACTAGCGAGCTCCTTGCTCCTCCCCTTCGCGTGCCACTCCCCCCGTGCTTCCTACTCACCCTTGCTCCCGCCTCCCGTTCTGTTCACGCCCCCATCAGCCGCTCCTTTGATAGGCATTTCCGCCTCTCTTGGTGTCGCCCCCAACCCATGAGCTGCTAGAAGCAGCCCAAGCTGCTCGCAGCACCTCTACTTAAGCTTAAAGCAGCCCTCTGCTATCTTGGAGTTTTCTTGGTGTTTTTTGCCAGCCCCCTCCGGCTATCTTGGAGTTTTCTTGGCGTTTTTTGGCCAGCCCCCTCAAGCTTAAAGAAGCCCTCTGCTTAAGCTCTGGGCAGTCCTTTTGCCCCCCTTTTCCCGCCTGCTTTTCTCTCCACTGTTGGGTTTCTTGTTCGTGCTTTGGAGAAAGAAGTTTGGTGGTGACTCTTGTCTGGCAAGCAGGGTTTTGATGGCAGCACCTTTAACTTCCCAACTGTCAAGGTTTTGCTTCCTTCCCAGGACAAACAAAAGGTGAAGTTAACAGTTCAGTCTCTCAAGGATAAGGCGCTGGTGGGTAGCATTGTGGGGCTCACGCCCTTAAGGAAACGATCCGGGATTTGTTACACGCGAGCCTGGCACTAGAAGGGCACCACATTTATGAGGTCACCATCTATGGAAGAGGGGTTTTCCTTCTCCAATGGAGCTCACCCGATACCACCCTGGCACTAGTGGAGCAAATCCCCATATACTTTGTGGATATCTATGCTATAGCAATGTACGATGGGAGAGTATTCGTCTATATTTTTTGGAAGATGGACAAAGGACATAATTTGCACGTAGAAGTCAAGCAAGTTTCCTCCCTATGGCCAACCTTGGTTAGCTGTACATTGATTAACTATCTCATAAAATCTTGGAACAACAACCAAAACAGCTCCTTTGTCACCAAATCGGCTGTTGGTTCTTTCTCTTGGATGGTCCTCCTTCTGTTGATCAGCCTCCTTCAATCTGCAATCCTTTGCTATGTGTATAGGCTTGTCACAGTAGAAACATTTCCGTTGTTTCTTCTTGCACCCACTCCCTGAAGAGTCACATGCCTCTTTTGAAGAGTCGCTATCAGCCTTGTGCTTACATTGTCCATGTTTTCCCTTGTCGCTCACCTTTCCTTAGCTTGAAACAAGAAGAGCCTCGTTGTCCTCACTGTTATCCCTGGCATTCCTTCTTACTGTCTTCCTCTTGCATGAGTAGTAGTTAATGTCGTAACCAAAACCCTGAAGCTCTCAGGAAGCATATTCAGCACTATGTTGCAAGGTGTGTTGGGGACTGGTTTTTCATTCCCTCTTCAAAAAGCAAAAGTGTTGAGAGGATTGAGCACATTCATTATGACCATCTGAGCCTTCAGCCATGAACTGAACATTCTCAAGTAAATCCCTCCAGCCTTCCATCAGTTGTACTTCCTGAAACCAGCCTCAACAACGTAAAGGGTAGTTAGGATCCACTTAATTACAGCATACACAATACATTGACAAGTAAATATGCACCACAGAACAAATCACAGGGGAGCTAGAACGCTCCTACTCAGAAACAAGGACACCGATTGGCCCCAAACGTTGGCACCCCTTGCGGTATTTATTTAACATTCATTTGAAGCCAAGCGGCTGATTCCAAAGGTCTCTGGGAAGCTGCACCACAGGCAAACCAACGCCCACAAACTCCCCGTCCAGCCCACCTTGTAATTCCCTACTCAACTTCAAACGGTGAATGGCATCCAATCACTAGACAATCCTGTATCCTCAGCCAACCAAAGCATGCAGCAGGGACCCCAATAGCATCCACTGTCTGAGCCACACTTGCAATCGCACAACCAAGTGCCCAACCAGCCAGACACGGTTGAACAACGGCAAGACAAAGCTCTCAACAGCCAAACTCTAGTGCAATCAATCGACCAAACACTTCCAAACAGGTTGCCTCCATCTATAGCCTCTCTGGCCACTGCCCAACAGCAAGAATCAACCTTTCTCAAGGAAAGAAACCCAAACGCAATAACTAGCCAACAACCAATCAGGGAATGGCAAAAGTAGGCAAAGACAAGCCTTCTTCTACCCAATATCCACAGAAGAAAGGTCACCCGGGCTGGAAAACCCTAGATCCTGCAGAGAAAAGCTGATTCTGCTTTGGCATAGCCCCAAAAGCAGCTTAGAAGCGAACACCCACACCTAGAAAGTTACCAAAATCAGCAACAACACCGGAAGTCTCCAGAAATCAAATCGCAATCTTTCATGCACAGCCTGGTAGCAAATCGCAATTTTCCTGGGACAACCTGGATAGCCTGGACAGCCTGGAAACACCTGGAAACAAATCGCAATTTCTTATAGCAACCTGGAAACACCTAGAAACAGATCGCAGTTTCCTGTAGCAACCTAGAAACACACCCAGAACAGGATGCAGTCACCTGGCACAGCCCGGAGGACCTGGAAGAGAAATCGTAATCTACAAAGGACACCCTGGCTGAAATCGCAATCTGCAACAGTCTCCTGGATCAGGTGCGATTTCCTCTGGCAGGCCCTGGATGCACTGGAACTGGCACAACGGAGGAAAACGAGATGTTGTAATAGATTTCTGCAAAAACTGAAGTGTGGAGGCTCAAGGGAGAGCCAACATAACAAAACCCTAGGGCTAACTGCCTTAACTTGACTAAGTGTCCTAACTGACCTAGATGATACATAAACTAACTGTACCAATAGTCCTAACTGACTATAACTAGGCCTACAAGGCTCATACCAAGGTATAAGTGGCATCTATGGATAGCCAATGAGATAGCCTACAAACCCCAGTCCATGGTATAGGCTGAAGTATCCTAGATATGGCTCAGGATACCTAAATAGCTAGTGTCATGGTTGCACATGTTTGTCCCGTAGGATATAGCAACCTATGACTGTACGGAGTACAACAGATCAAGTTACAAAAAGTACTAAGTTTGAAGCTTGCCGAAAAGCCTCAAACTTAGGTCGAGGTAGAGCCTTCATAAAAAGATCTGCCAAGTTGTCTTCAGTGGGAACAAAAGACAACTCAATATCACCTGCTGATAATCGCTCTCTGACATAGTGATAGTGAACCTCAATGTGCTCTGTGCGAGCATGGAAAACTGGATTCTGTGCAACAGCCAAAGCACTCTAACTATCAATGAGAAGATGACAGTAGGAGCAGGCTGACATGCACAAAGATCTGCAAGTAGCTTCCGAAGCCAAACACACTCCACTGTAGCTGTAAAAGCTGCTCTGTACTCAGCTTCACATCTAGAAGTAGCAAATGTACTTTGCTTCTTGCTGAACCAAGAAACACATGAAGTACCAAGCATAAAACAGTTGCCACTATGTGACACACGAGTGTCAGAACAACCAGCCCAATCACTATCAGTGAATCCATGCATGACAAGTAAAGTATCAGCCCCATAAAGAAGGCCTAAATGCTGAGTGCCTTTAAGATATCTAAAAACACACTTCACGGCATGCCAATGGTGCATAGATGGGCTGTGTATATATCTGCTCAACTGTGAGACAGCATACTGTAGATCAAGTCTCGTATGGCATAGGTAAATCAAACAACCAACTGCCTGCTGATAGAGAGTGACATCACATGTACCGCTGCCATCCTCAGAAGAGAAGTGAAAACCGATCGCTTATGGTGTGGATACTAGCTTGCAATCCTCAAACTGAAAACGCTGCAAAAGCTGTCCAAGGTACTTGAATTGTGACATCAAAATGCCCCCTCTCACTGCTAGCAAATTGAATGCCCAAATAGCAGTGCAGAAGACCAAGATCAGACATAGCAAATGTCTGCTGCAAATCAATTTTAAAATTTGCAATTTGCTGAGCATGTGTCCCAGTTACAAGCATGTCATCCACATAAAGGACTAAAATCAGCAAATCTGTCCCACGCTTGCGGATGTAAAGAGTAGCCTCTGTAGGGCTGTTCTGAAAGCCAAGTGTGAGCAAATGATAATGAATTCTCGAATACCAAGCCCGAGGTGCCTGCTTCAATCCATAGAGGGCCTTTTTCAAGCGGCATACCTTGCTTTCAGAACCTTCAACCTCAAAGTCAGGAGGTTGGGAAACATAGACCTCTTCTTGCAAATGCCCATGAAGGAAAGCTGTCTTAATATCAAGCTGATGTATCTGCCAATGAAAGTGGGCAGCAAAGGCAATAACAATGCGAATGGTAGTGATCCTCGAAGTGGGAGCAAAAGTCTCCTCAAAGTCAATGGCATGCTGCTGAGCATAGCCCTTAGCAACAAGACGGGCTTTGTAACGGTCCACTGAACCATCAGCTTTCCGTTTGATCTTGTAAACCCACTTAGTTCCCATGGCATTCTTCCCATAAGGCAAATCACACAACTCCCAAGTGTCATTCTGATGGATAGAACCCAATTCAGCTTGCATGGCCTTCATCCAACAATCATTCTGAAAAGCATCTTGATGACATAATGGCTCTTCATTGCATGCTGTAGCAACCAAAGCATAAGCAACAAAACTAGCATGCTCTTTCCGGACAGCTGCTCTCGTACGGGCTGGTAGAGGAGTGTCTTGTTTGCTGTCTTTTAATGTGTCAAGGAGCCAACAGGGTACCTTTTTAGACTCCTGAATTTCTGCAAGAATTCCTATTGGAGCAACTTTTGAAATTTTGGAGAGGCAATCCTCCATACATTTTGAAACCCAAACTTCTCCAAGAGTCTTTCAAGAGGCCTACGGTGAATTTGCTAAAGAATTTAAAGAGGTTTAATTGCACCTAGAACAATTGGATTTATAGCTATTGCCGTTCACAAGAACCAAGTGGAGTAGCGGAAGGCAAACACTCATTACCCTCAAGATGAGGTGGGAAGGAATCAAGAAATAGCTTGCTCATGTTTAAGGTGAAGACTGCAACTGTGACAACTATAATACTTAAAATAAAAAGAATGCCCTCCTCTAATGGGGGGTCATATGTGCATAGTCTGTTGTGAGATTTTCAAGTCATGTAGAGACCAACTATGCCTGCTTGCTGAAACTATCCACCCAAAGACAACGGAGAAAAACGAGATGCTATGATAGATTTCTGCAAAAACTGAAGTGTGGAGGCTCAAGGGAGAGCCAACATAACAAGACCCTAGGGCTAACTGTCCTAAGTGTCCTAACTGACCTAGATGGTACATAAACTAACTATACCAATAGTCCTAACTAACTATAACTAGGCCTACAATGCTCATACCAAGGTATAAGTGGCATCTATGGATAGCCCATGAGATAGCCTACAAACTGATGATCTGGCTCCTTCTAGAACTGATTTGGCCTTCTAAACCTAAAAGAAGAGCTCTGGGCTCTTTTTGGAGTCATGTGCTAAAATTAGCAATTTTTAATTGCACCACTCTTTCGGCCCCCCTGTTGCACACTTTGGCCCTAGGAATTAATTGCCTAGTAACTGGGTGCACATTCACTATTTCCAAGGGCCCACTAGGGAATCTTAATTCCCCAAGTCTCGCCCCATGGCCGGACCCTCGTGCCCCAAAGGTTCAAGGCAGTCACACACAAATTACGGAAGTCACAAATCAAAAGTCCCATAATTCCACATCCTCCTGACACTTCCTCTCTAGTTGCCTTTTATTTTCACCTCATTTTGCTTCCTTGGAAGTAGATGGCACAATAAGCTATGTATTTATTGGAACTAATTTCATAGGTACATCCAATTTCATTCATGAAAGTTTAGGTTATGGTAGCGAGGCTTCATGTCAAAGACACACTACGGTTCTCAACAACATTTGCACTCGCTAGTCTAAGTGGCGAGACTTCCTGTCACACACACATAGACACCATCCTCACCTTCAAAAACATGTTGGTTTTTCCATACAAGTACCAAGTACATAAGGGAATTCACATAAATGCTTATCTAATGTGATTAAAACAGGTGAATATATAGAGGGGAATTTCAAATTCGGTGAAATAAGCCCACTCAAATGAGGGGACACAACTAATACTTAATTTGTATCACTCACTCTTCTAGACACTGGCTATTGTCAGGCCTGCTGAAATGAAGCATGTACCTTACCCCACGTCCATCTTTTAAAGACACTATTAGGGTTTCACATCGATAGGATACCTCCTTTTCAATACAATTTAGATGCCCCTCCGGTACTCCCATCCACCATCCCGATCGGGCCACACACCAACCAAGTCATTCAAGAGAATCTCCTGCAGCTACACACCTTTAGGACCTGGTTGGAGCCGAGGGAGCTTCCAGTGAAGCTGAGTTTCTACTGAGATTACTGTCTTCGTATTTTGGAGGAGGGATTCATCACACCACTGGGGTACACTGAGAGTCATATGCCTCACTCACTATGGATCTCCATTGGACAGTTTCGGGTATCATCACACCGCCTCCGCATAGAGAGCGGCAGAGCAAAGGGGATCCCTAGGGAGCATCACATATGCATATTGTGCGACTATCAGGAGGTTGAGTCGGAGGAGCATTTTATTTTCAAGTGCCCAGTGTACTACGAGATCCGAGGTCGTTACCACTGTCTCTTCAGAGACGGCTCCAGGCTCCTTTCCAGATTCCTCACCTACCCAGATCAGAGATGCCTCGCGGCCTTCATTCACGAGGGGGTCTGACACAGAGAGTACTTACTCAAGCGACGGGGCTTGGCCACACCATCAGACACCTCTTAGAGCAGGATCACAGAGTTCTTCCAATCGCGTGACATTGATCGTCTAGTCTCTAGCCGCAGACGTGACAGAGACCCTGACCCGAGGATTGCAGCACGACACACAAGACATCGAGGGGACACACAGATCACTCTAGGGGACCTCCTGTCATTGTTTAGACCCGGGATATGCCCCACGGGAGTCATGGTGGCTCTGGTCTTGTGTCGAGCCTCCTCCAGGAGACCGAGATGCACGGCACCCCTTGACGGACGCCAGCGTCCCATCACCAGCTATGCACCAACCAGGGCGACATGACATACGGAGGATTCCGCTCCGCTCCAGTCTTTTTTCTTTTCATTGTCACACTCAGATGTATTTGATTATGTATGATTAGACTTAGGATTCAGCACGGGTGATGATGCTCGTTTTAGTAGCTCCACCCTTACTCTGATTTGTATCAGGTTTTCTTCCAGTCTCATAGACCCATCGGTCTTCCGAAGACACTAATAAAATTTCTTCTTTCTATTGTTGCATCGCAAAAGGCAAGTCAAAGCTTTTACTGGTGTCCAGTTCAAAGTCAGCACACAGCTCTATTAATTGTTTACTCATACTCCAAACTTCTCTACCATTGCCCAAGCCACATCTCAGCTTTCTACTCATGTGCAGAAATTGTTGCTTTCATTTTCTGAGTTTTGCCAAGTTTTGATAATGGCTGGTACAAGCCAGTGTAACAAAGACTGCCAATAATGACAATAGTAACTGTTCCTAAATAAGAGGAGCATAGACAGATGGATCTTGCTTGCATGAGAATTTATGAACCAATAGTTGATGCTACAACTGAATTTAGGGACTTCAAACAGACAACAAGGTTTACGTAACCAAAAAGATTATCGCTTCTAGGTAAGGAGATTGAAAAGGCATCAATAATGATGAAAAGGCAACTATCAACATAGAACGAAAAAGACATACCCTCCACTTGAGGATTCAATTGGCTGCATTGTATGTGCCTTCGTCTTCAACTTGTCCTGCAAAAAAGGCACCAAGAAGCAAAAGTAAATGAACCATTATATTGACAATATCTGTAGAGAACAAAAGGGATTAGGCTAGCATACCATTCAGGTACAAAACATTATCCAATCAAGATCATCATACAAAAAATAACTGAGAGTTCGTTACCAAGGAGGTGCAAGTTCTATTTAGTGAATTATTGCATTCCATAGCCAATCTTTCTGGCACAGACAAAGGCGAGGATAACAATTAAAGGCAAAAATACCAGCCCCATGATATACAAGAGGGGAAGAAAACTACCAACTACATGATAGGAGAGAGGGAAAGACAAAGATCACAATTCTTTTTAAAACTCCAAAAGATCAAAGATAAGAGTGCTATCTTGTTGTCTAATTTCTTGGTTTGAATTCAAAGACAGCATCTAACTCCATAACCAAGGGGCCCTGTATATTGGGTTCCCCTGATACTCATTAAACATAATGTCTCAGTCAGTGGACCAAAAGGGAACCAAGTACAACCCTACTGTCATGTCCTCCTGCTGCATTAAACATTGTTGCCATCCATCCATCTACCACCACTACACAGTTAGCTTTTGGTTTAGGCTATGGCTAGATAAAACACAAGTCTCATAAGTAATCAGGGGACCTCATAAATGCTATACTTTGTATCCTGGCTATGGTAAGACGTTGTATCCTGGCTGTGGTTAGACTTCATATCCTGGCTATGGCAAGCCTCTGTATCATGATTACCCCTGAAGGCTTGCCATCTCCCTCCTAGGTGTTCGAACGTATCCTTTTCCATCAATTCCAACATTATAGATGTGGGAGGTAGAAATCTGGCCAACAGGGTTTCTTCTTGGTTCCACTTCTGCTATACAATCTCAACTTTGAGAGGCTTATCTTCTGCATTTGGTCGCAATACTCCAAGTGTGAAGCCTCCATCTGAAACCAGCAAGTAATCAATCACACTCCCACCTTTGTTGCTGTCAAAAGTAAAAGCCCCATCTCTCTCATATAGGCAGTATTATGGAAGTAGGTGCACTCGAGGTAGCTCCTCAAACAATCCTCACCACGGCCCTCGTGCATGTTCAGTGAAGTGTGCAGCCCCCCGCCCCCCCCGAGATGACTTTTCAGCTCAACCCGGCCTCCCTCTCGTACATGCTCCCAGCCCCATTTCTCCCACTTTCACATGCATGCAAGAGTTTCCAACTGAAGGCACAATGGGACACCAAATACCAAAAGAGAACTGGAACTTTCGAAAAAACGTACAAGCTGAGGAGCCTCGAGAGCAGCTACTCGCATATACTATCGATTTGCAAAAGGCATTATTCTAGTACCACAGGGTCTAAAAAACATTCCATCTAGCAGAGAGAGTCGGACATCCTGGTGGTGCTACTGCGCATGACACTCATGCTTCGCATTCGTATGAGATTCTGCCCACTGGTGGCATGAGAAGCCGTAGGCCCACAGTCTTTTCTGTGGAGCATCAAGATGTGATACCTTTTTATGCACGTGAAGATGCAGGCAGTAATGCTCCTGTGAACGAGGAGGAGGTTTATTGGGATGCCCAGCCAACACTTTATACTATTTCCATGCATGCCCTGATGGGTGCCAAAAGTGCTGATACTATCAGATTAACAGGGATGATTAATGGCAGGATTGTGCATGTGTTTGTGGACAGCCGTAGCACCCACAGTTTTGCTAACTGCAAGACCTTACAGAGGGTGGGACTGGTTGCTACTGAGATAGACCATGGGCTGAGAGTAGAAGTGGCCAATGGACAGCATATGGGCCCAATAGATGTTGTCCTGGGCTGTGATTGGTTGCAATCACTAGGCAAAATGAGCATGGATTTCAATGCCTTAACACTCAGCTTTGTCCACAGGGATGGATCAGTTACATTGCATGGTATTGCAGCTCCTAAATTGCAGGTCATTTCAGCAAGGCAGTTGGCCAGAGAGCTCAAGAGGGGCAGCGCCATATATGCATTAAATGTGTCAGTAACTAAGGAGGGTGGCACTCCCCGTGTTGATGATTGTGATATGCAGAGATTGCTCTCAGAGTTTGCAGATGTGTTGCTGATTTGCCATCTCAATTGCCTCCGAGAAGAGATGTAGATCATGCCATAGTCCTGGAACCTGGCAATAAGCCAATCAATAAGGCCCCATACCGACTCTCTAAGGTAGAACGGGAGGAAGTGGCAACTCAAGTGAGGGACTTACTTCAGAAGAGTTTCATCACTCATAGCACTTCTCCTTTTGCATCCCCTGTGCTCCTAGTGAAGAAGAAGGATGGTTCTTACCGTATGTGCATTGACTACAGAGACTTGAATCAGGTCACCATCAAGAACAGGTTTACAATCCCCAAGATAGGTGACCTGTTGGATGAACTCAAGGGTGCTCAGTTTTTCACTAAGATTGATTTGAGGTCCAGCTATCATCAGATTAGAATGAAAGCTGGGCATGAGCACAAGACAGCCTTTCGCACAGAGAGGGGACAGTTTTTCACTAAGATTGATTTGAGGTCCAGCTATCATCAGATTAGAATGAAAGCTGGGCATGAGCACAAGACAGCCTTTCGCACAGAGAGGGGACTGTATGAGACAAGGTGATGCCTTTTGGATTGACCAATGCACCAGCTACCTTCCAGGCACTCATGAACAAGATTTTGCAGCCTCTCCTTTTCAAATATGTGCTGGTATTTTTTGATGACATCCTCATTTACAGCAAGGATAAGCAGGAGCACATCAGACATGTCAAGCAAGTGCTGGAAATTTTGAGGTTGCATTAGCTTTATGCTAAAGCCAGAAAACGCACTTTTATGGCACAAGAGGTTGAGAATCTTAGCGGCATCTAATCCTTTCCTTTATAGCACTCTAATGGACTAGTGCTATGCACATATGATCACATGATGTTGAGATGGTCTCTCAACACCTTCCCTCAAGATCAACATCATGAAGTAGGCCTTCCCTCAAGATGATGATTCTGGGGAATCGAAGAAGGACTAAGCATTACATTCCATCACATCCCTTTATTGGGAATTTCCTTCCTCTGAGTCAAACCAAGAGCTTGTCGGTGCTTCTCGAAAAGCTCTTTGCCAAGTGATTTGGTAAAGATGTATGCAACATTCTCTTTGCCATCACAATGCTGCAGTGTAATGTTACCAAGTAACACTCTTTCTCTGATGAAGTGCTCTGTGATATCAATATTATGTCTCCTGGAGTGATATATTGGATTCTTGGGCAATGCTTGAGCCGATTGATTATCACAGTATATTGTTTTTTGCTTTGATTCATCAAAGTAGTCTGTTTCTAACAATAGTCTTCTGAGCCATATAGCCTCACATGTACTTGTAGTGAGTGCTCTATATTCTGCTTCTGTTAAAAACAAAGAAACAGTTGGCTCTTTGTTTGACAACCATGATATAGCACCTTGACCAAGGAAAAATGCATATCCCTGTGTGGATCTCCTGGTCTCATGATGTCTTGCTTCCTTCTACAGGCGCTTTATTCGCAAGTTTGCCAAGAGGGCAGCCCCTCTGACAGGCCTTTTGAAGAAGGATGCTTTTATGTGGTCTACAGATGCACCGCGCAGCTTTGAAGACCTGAAATTCGCCCTCACTCATGCTCTTGTGTTGGTATGCCCTAAATTTTCACGTACTTTCATTGTGGAGGCAGATGCTAGTGGCAAAGGATTAGGGGCTGTGCTAAGACAAGAACACGGGGTAATTGCTTTTGAAAGCAGAAAATTGGATGCCAAGGAAATAGATTATCATGTGTATGATCAGGAAATGTTGGCTATCCTCCATGCTTTCGAAAAATGGCACCACTACCTGTATAGTAGCAAAATCAAGGTTAAGACAGATCACAGGACACTCAGGTATTTCCTTACGCATCCCAACTTGTCAATGAAGCAAAAGAGGTGGCTGGCTAAGGTTCAGTCTTATGATTTCAACATCGAGTACAGGAAAGGGAAAGAAAACGTGGTTGCAGATGCCTTATCCCGTATGTGGGCTTGCAGTTTGTCTGCCATTTCTACCATCTACCAGGAGTGGATTCATGGTATTCAGGAAGAATACATGCAGGATTCTAAGGCAGCTTCCATATTTGTGGAGTCACAGAGGCCATCGAGCCAGGGGCATGCTGAATTTAAGCTGCATAATGGGTTGTTGTGGTGCAAGGACAGAATTTATTGTACTGACTGCTGGTCTTACAGGAAATGTACTCATCTCCTATGGCAGGACATGCGGGTATTACTAAGACATATGAAAAGGTCAAACTGAGCTTTATCTGGGATGGCTTGTGGCAGGATGTAGTTAAATTTGTCAGTGAATGTTTGCCCTGCCAGAAAAAAAAAGTGGACAGCCGGTTACCCACGGGTCTCTTGCAGCCATTACCTATTCCAGAAGGCAAATGGACTCACATTGCTATGGATTTCATCACAGCGTTGCCTTCCACAGAGTGGGGATGGGATAGCATTTTTGTGGTGGTTGACAGAATGACAAAGCAGGCCCATTTCATACCCACTAAGACCCGTTCTTCAGCATCACAAGTTGCTTGGCAGTTCATCGAGCATGTTTTTAAGCATCATGGTTTCCCTCGGGAGATTGTCAGCGACAGAGATGCAAATTTTATGGGTCACTTTTGGCAGGAATTATTTACAGCAATGGGTACTTCTCTTATACCTAGCATTGCTTACCACCCTGAGACGGATGGACAGTCAGAAAGGGTGAACAAATGGCTGGAGGAGTATTTGAGGCATTTCTGTCATAACACATAGAAGTCTTGGGATAAGTGGTTGGCAGTTGCTGAATTTTGTTACAACAGTACCAAGCACATCTCTATTGGCATGAGCCCGTTCAAGGCTATGTATGGATGCACAGTGGGTATGCCATCTTTAGTTGCAGACATGGCTGTGAAAAATCAGCAAGCAAGAAATGACTTGGAGAGTATGGATGCCCTTCTGCAACTAGCTAAAAAGAATATGCAGGATGCCCAAGCCAAGCAGCAGAAGTACGCGGATGAACACAGGAGGTATCTGTCTTTTGAAGAAGGGGATTATGTGCACTTACGCCTCCATAAGAGCCGTTATGCATCGTTGAAGGGTAACTCAACACGAAGCTTGCTCACAGGTATTACGGTCCCTGCAGGATCATCCGCAAAGTTGGCGAGGTGGCGTATGAGTTGGAGCTACCCAAGACCTCCAAGATTCATAATGTTTTCCATGTGTCCTTGCTGAAGCCACATGTCAGACAGCATGTCCAAGTCCTTCCTGAGCTACCACCTATGGATGAGGATACTCTATGTTCCAGAGCACATCATGGGTTTCAGGGATCACGCACTCCGAAACAAAGTCTACACCGAGTATCTTATCAAGTGGCAGGGACTCCCTGAGGATGAGAACTCATGGCAGCCAGAGAGCATTGTCCAAGACAACCCCTATCTCCTACCGGGCTGATTATTATTTTCTGTTTGCTGCACCTATTTAACAGCCCGCATATGAAATTTTGAGGGCGAAATTCTATGGGAAGGGATGGCTGTAATGAAGGAGAAAAAGAGGGCAAGTTAGAGGCCCTTTAGGTGGAAAATGTGGAGGGACTATGTAAGTCTCCATCCACCCACTACTATGTACCTTTTTGATGTGACATCTAATCCTATCTACTCTCCCTCCTCCTTCCTGCTTCCTGCTGCCTACACTCACACTCTCTCTCTCCTCCCTCTCTCTATCTCTCCATCCCCTCATCCTTCTCTCTCTTCCTCTCTCTTTCACCTTCCCCTCTCTTCTCCTCCCTTCCTTCTGCTATTCTATCCCCATCTCCAAATCTGCCCCTTTCCCCTTCATTACAATTGCTAGCATAGTTTGAATGAGGGAAAACAAGGTAGATATAGAGAAATAAGGTTTACTTAAAGCTAGAACGAAGGAAACCTAGAAAACTAAAACAATGAGTAAAACAAGAAAGTTGGTTTTTAATAAAAAGCTGATCCAATATTTGAATATTTAAACAATTAATTACACATTAAGCCTAGAATAAATCAGTGCCCTAGGCTAATTTGCCAAAAAAAACTGGAATATGCTCAAAGGATGATCAATTCCAGAAATCTCACCCACCTCTCAAGTCGGACACTAATTGATCCCAATCTGTCCTCATTCGGCTAAGCATCATTACCTAACACGACAAGACTCACCCCAAGGCCCACTGAAGGTGTTAGGTAATCTCGAGTAAGTACTAAGGGTCTAAGAACTTTTTAACCATGGTATGGATAAGCGGCAGTCCACTTGGTTGAGTCTAGTAAGACTCCACATAATCATCTTGACATTGCAAGTTTTTTCTTCTGATTCGAGTTGTGAACATTGCCACTTCAATGTTACAGTGTTTGGAGCCCATGATATAATCCGCATCATGGGTTGGATCAATGGGCACCCTGTTCATGTTTTATTTTGATGGGAATACTCGTAACTTTACTCAAGCCTCTCTTATGTAGACTCTAGAGAGCCACTGCCACGTTGTCAATCTCGCACATGGTGGTTCAGAAACCTAGGACAACATGGTCCCGGATCTTCATGTGGAGATCCAGTACTGCTCGGAGGAGCTGTCACTCTATGTTATGAGAATGGATAGGGTCATTTTGTCAGGGATGCAGTGGTTCTATAGCAAGAGCCCTCCTGTAAATGTTGACCATCTTAACCATATAATTAACTTTCAAAATAATAAAAGCTCAATGGTAAAAATGGTCTCTCAGATTGATGTGAACTCGTGTTCAAACTGAGCAACATTTTTGTTTTGCTTTGGAGACGTTTCATTTATTGCAAACGTGAGTGAATGGATGCTTTCTAGTGTGTTTTAAAACCCGAATTGTATTTCAATAATGATTTGTCACAATATCCAGATAAACACCTGTATGAAGCAATTCTCTCATACAATAATGATGAAAGGGTGATTGCTGTCCTAAAAATCAGCAACAGAGCTAAGTTTTCTGATGTTGACTTCTTTGATAATAATGCTTCGTCCATGGCTATGGCTGCCCACATTGATCCTTCAATGTTGGGTGAGCAGTGTGCCAATCGACTACCACTGCTTAGTATCATTAGGAAGACAAACTCACTGGAACTTATACTCAGGTCAATGAGGTAGCTGACTCAGTTAGTCGGAACACTTGGAGTGATGATGCACCCAAGGATCAACTAATTCGATAGATTATGTCAAAGTATTCTAACGTGTTTCCAAAGGAACTTCTGTGTAGCCTCCCTCCTAAGAGGTGTTGACCATAAGATCGAACTTGCGCTTGGTTCGCAAATGCAGTTTTACAGTGTATAGGAATACCTCCGGCTAGGTCAAGTGAGACCTAGTACGTCATCTTGGGGTGCAACAGTGCTTCTAGTGAAAAAAGACACGTCTATGCGCTGGTGTGTAGACTATAAGGGTCTGAACGGGCTCACAAGTATGGTTTGCCGAGAATGGATGATCTCATCGATTGGCTCTGTGGAGCCAAGTATTTCACAAAGATCGATTTGAGAAAGGGCCGTCATCAAATAAGGGTATTTGATAAATATTTTTATTACACCGCATTTCGTGCAGGATTCGGTCATCATGAGTTTTTGGAGCATCCATTTAAACTCACTAATACGCCAGCAACTTTCCAGCAAATGATAAACTATCTGTTTCATCCATATCTGAAAAAATTTGTTGCAGTCTTTCTAGATGGAATCTTGATTTACAGCAAGACTGTTAGAGCATGGACACCGTCTACAAATAGTGATGTCCACACTTCAAAAAGAGCAGCTCTTTGCAAAAGAGAGCAAATATGAATTCTTGAAACAAGAACTCACATACCTTGAACACGTCACTTTCATTGACAATGTGTATATTGACTATGAGAAAGAAAAGTATATGATCGAAGCTTATGCAAGAATTTGACTTCAACAATTGTTATCAAAAAGGATCTACCGACAAGGTAGCCGATGCCTTGAGTAGAATTGAAAGTGTGAATCACCATGCTTTACAGAGATCCATTCTGACATGTACGACTCTCTTATGGGCCTTTCTCCCAAATATGATTTCTTCAAACGTTTCTGGGATGCAGTACAAGCTCGGAATGCCCATCTTGGTAGCAAAATTAGAGAGTGTTCCAGGTTCTATCACTAGTGTGATGCCGGGGACCTTGAGACTATGATAGCTCACTGCCAATGGCTTAGAGGATCTGGTTGTATTCCCTTGAGATGGTGGCCAGGACACGACACACCCGACTATGATTTCACATGGGACATGGCAGCTTGGTTGACAGAGGGATGACATGCTTTCCCCATTGAGACGGTCTTTCCATTGTCACTCGTTTGGATATTTATGAATCGGTCCCTCAGAGATCTGATTTCTCTTCAGAGGATGGTGTCTTGTTAGCATCGTAGTCTGGAATATCAGGTGGCTTACTGATGGGGAGAGGGAGACTCGACCTACACTCATCCTCGCCAACATCTGGCAAGATATCATCTTGGGAATAATAGGGCACGAAGGGAAGACAGTTGAACAGCGGAGTGTTTCTGCAAGGCATCACCTGCACACATTTCTTACACTCACAGATTAAAGAATCCATGGCTATATAGCACTCCACCCTCCTGTTTCCAGGATACTCTAGGCGGTGAGCTAGGATCCTAAGCACAGCAGGTTACATATTTCATTTTCTTTTTTTCTTATATTTTTTAAGAACTTCAATTCGTCAATGCAAATGCACTATACAGTTTCCAAGCATGACTTCTACTCCAAGTGGCTTTCACTAGTTCAAACTTATTACTTGTCTTCCCAGCTGGCTGCTGCAGCTGTGGATGTAGAATCTTACATTCCTTCCCATCCGAGACGTGATTTGGACTTTGTTTCTTTGAGCTCATGTTCCTTTGGTAATCTATTAAGTGCACTCTACTTTTGGCACGCCAGCTATCATTTCAATATTGTGAAGGCCCCATTTAGCAGCTCTTCTACATCATTAGTACCGCTACTGCCGCAACCTTATTCGCCCAAGATCTCATCCTCTGGTTGGATTCCTATGCTCCTATTGTGAGTCGTTATGCAATCAGCTGGCCATCGTGTCCTGCCTAAGTTACACAATAGTAGCAATTTCCACATGGCCGTGACAAATCCCCAACATTGACTTTAGTCATTGTACAATTGTAGGACATGCCAGCGTAGAAATCCTGCCTTTAACCTGGACGTAGTAAGGGGTGTTGTATTTTCAGCACTGTTCTTAGGGCTTACCTTCAAACTTTCAAATTTCCATTTTATGGCATTCGATGACGCTTTGCTGACAGTTTCTGCTTCTAGAAGTGCCGGCTGATATTTCTTTCCATTCATAAACTTTCTCCGTGAAAAACAGAATTGCTCTGCCGATAAGGAGGGTATACATGGCACCAAAGATCTATCATAGGTTCTGAATCTCAATTTCATGCTGATCCCCTCGAATGGAGAGAATCTTTGGCCTACCTCCCGCACCCCCCTCTCTCTCAGACACGAAGTCCATGTATACAATACTATTTGAATACAATTATAAGCAGATTTGGCTTGAAACAAAAGGGAGATATGTAGGGGGCGTACATGCTCACGTAAAGAATTGGACTATGTGTAACTCCGTCGCTCTTCTTCGTCGTCTCCTTTTTCCTCGTTGTCTGAGAATCTAAACGTTGCAGCAGCAGGAGCAAAATCATCAATCTTCCGTTCCATCAAAAACCCCTTTCTGAATATACACCATTGACAACGCCCTGTGCCCACCTTCGTGTCCAATGTGCGTTGCACATGTGGACATCGAAACCTCCATGCAGTAGCAACCGAGCGAGAAGAAGGCACAATTGGAGTTACTATAATCCATCTTTCTGACCATGATGGGCGCAGCCTTTGCACATCAAACACAATAAAAAGGCAATATGGCTTCCGACAGTACTGAAGCAAGCCTGCAGTTTTCCACAGCCCGCCAAGCAAGCCCCATTAATTCCTTATCAGCAGATCAAGTATATAGCATAGGATCGTCCTTTGGCACAAGCTACGAGGTGATGACTAATTGCAGCGCCAATATAATTAGACGAACTCGGAATGTGCTCACAGGACATGCTAATCCTCCTCGTTCCATGTAATCCATTCCCGGATTTCGGTGCGTCATAAAGCTAAATTTGCTCGACCCAACGTTTATCAACCCAAGATGGCGCCCGCGAAGGGCATTGATTGAGGACCCAAATCGAGTCGTTAATCAAAAAGACGGATCCCAAACGGAAGGGGCATTTTGTAGTTTCGACCAAGAACTCCCTCTTCCATTTCCGCTTCCGTTTGCTGTGTCTCTTTTGATTTGAATTGACGAAGTACTTGGCGATCTCTTGCCATGCACCGCTCAACTTGTCTGTAAGGTTTGAACGCGTACCGACAGTTTAGGCGGAAACTCTCTAACGGAGGTTTGAAGGCCTACTTGGACGGCATTTGTAGGACTTAAGTTATGAAAGCTAAAATTATTTTTGGTTATTATTCTCTTTGTGGAACACTAATTGTAGGCCAGTTCATTTTTGGTTATCCATCACAACTCCCCAATGCATTTAAGCCAACCTGCCCAAGATGGTGCACTGAAACGAGGGCGAATTGCAAGATGAGAGAGAGAGAGAGAGGAAGAAGAAGACGCCACAAAGAGAGTGGGGGGGAATGGAGGATTTCAAGGGATGAAGAAGAAGAAGAAGAGAGAGAGAGAGAGAGAAAGGAATCAAATGCATGCCAAACAAAAGTGAACCTAAAAAATAAGTAAATACTTGATTTTTGGCCTGCCCCGGGTTGGCCTTATTAACCAAATTGTTTTTAAGAAGCAAATTCGCGTGTCGCTCTTCCGTTGGTTGCATTGATTTAGGACACGTTCCTAATTTGAAGGAGCTTTGGGTCCTATTTTTGTGATTATGTACTTACCCAATGTCGTGGCTCCACGCGTCCTTTCTCGCATGCGTTTGTAGGTGGTGCTTCTCCTTCTCCCCGGCTGCATTTTTCCGTCCATCGCCTGCATGACGATGCAAGAATGCACAGGCACTGCTTCGGCGACGCTTTGGAGCAGGTGTTCATCCAAGCATGCACTTCTTCATTCCTCCGTATGTGGATTTGCTCATCTCCCACCTCCGGTAGCGCAAGTTTTGCGCGCTTTACCTCCATTATGGCGGCTCCCAGGGATTTATACTCCTGCTCCTCGCATCTTCCTTTGTACTTCTCAGTCTTCCTTTTTCTTGACCTTTCCCCCCTTGATCTTTTTGCGCGCTCCTTAGCTTCAGTTTTTGCCATGGAACGCCACCTTTTGCCCCTCCAGAATCACCGTCTAAGCATCCGGCGCTCTCAGTCTGTCCCTGATTCGAAATTTTCTGTTGCCAAGAAGGTGCTGGATTGGATGGCGGACGCCAGTGCAGAGCAGAGACAACCTGGTGTTACCATCGCCAATAAATTTTGGGTGCAAATAGAAAAGGAACGTGCTGAAATTCAGGTTGAATTGTTATTTGTTGCCCTGCTATGCGTGTTGACACCGGAAGTTCTACTTTTCAGAGAGGTTTTCCGATGTTCTTCTTCTTATTATAATTCTTATTCCATTCCCTTTATTCATTTTTTGTTCGTTTTTGGTGGTTGATAATGTGTTTTTGTTGTTGTAGAATTGCTGAAGTTTGTTGAGAAGAAGCCAGAGTTGGTTGATGACGCGACATCTACATTAGATGCGCGTGTAGACCGTGAGAAGACGGGTATCGATGGCAAAACCTTGATGCAAGAAGTTATTGTAGTGAAAGAGTCAAAAGGAAAGGGTAAAGAACCCATTGAGGAAGATAGAAATTCAATTCGTAAGTTCATCCTTCTATCCTTAGCCTGTAGTCTCTCTGCAGTACCTTAAACTTGTGCTTTTGTGACGACTCGAAAGCTTGTGTGTACGCAATCTGTCCTCGCATATCTCCTCTTCCATACACAATCTTTTTCATTACACCCTCTGCCTTGGTCACCGTCCTCGCATATCTCCTCTTCCATACACAATCTTTTTCATTACACCCTCTGCCTTGGTCACCGTCCCTGTTCCATTCCTGTTTACAGATTTCATTTGAATCTATGTGTCCAATTGTCTTCTCTCTGCAACCACATTCATTAACACCTGTAGCCAGATGATGTGCTCTATCACATGCGATTGGTGTTTACTCACCTTGGCAAGGTCGATATCACATGGAAATGAGATACACAATCTTTCTCCTTAAAGTCTACGTCACTTCCAACAGCTCCCCTGTCCTCAATTTTCTCGTCAATTGTAGCTGCTTCTTTGATGCAACTTTACCGGCTCAGGTGATGCAGATTTTCGCTCCCTGTCACCTACAGCTGCTTTCGAAGCAAATAATGTTTATAATTTGTGTTATGGAATAGATCCAGGTGCTTCCAGCGAACATCACGTTGTAGCTGCTTCTGCAACTTGCTGCATTAGAACAACGAATCTTGAAAGGAAATTGTCTTTTCCTGCACATATGGTGGACAAGGCTTCACGCGAGAAGGATATGTCTTCAAACAAGCGTCTAGTTATGGGAGAGTCATCCAAGCCGTCATTGAAGAGAGCATTTGAGGCTATAGCATGTGAAGCTTATGGAGAGGGTGAGTGGAGTGTTACTATCCGAATATAAATCTCGTTTTGTTTGTGTTCTTGATATTTATTTAACCACCTTTCCATTACTGTTTTCCAGTCCATAAAATATTACGTGAACGAAAGAAGGTAGGAGAAATATCAGTGTAGTTTACATTGTCTATCGGCCCTGACACTCATACGCAGAAGAAAAATTAGATGCATTGATGTCCTGCACTGTGGACACTGCTGAACTAGAACTTAGATTGAGTATGATTAGTTTGATATGATTTTGTATTCTGTTTAAACAAACAGAAAAAAATTTGGTAGATCTACAGAACTTTTGTAATAGCTTTTCTGGTTCAATTTCCTTTGAGGAACCTTCTTTTGTATGAATGTGGAAGTTGTTTTTTGATCTAATAAATGATTTCATATCATTAAATTGTGGATGAATTTGTGTGGATATTTGCTAGAAAATTTTCTATTTAAATCTTTTGATATTGAGTTATATTTTGTCCATACCGAAAGTAATCAATATTCTTTCAATGCACACAAGTGAGACACTGAACAATTCAACAGCTTATAATAATGTCATAGAGGGTTCTAGAACATCGGTTCCAGCCAACTTTAGAACCTCAAATCCAAATGCACTTCCCATTCTTCGAATTGAGAATTTGTGCGAGTATATAAGTTATTGCTTTGCATTTGAGGGAAAGGTTCTTTGCAAGTATGGTACATTCAGGGCCAATAATGTATCATACGCCGTTTACATGAGAGTGGACCTTATGGATATTGATCACTGCTGTCAAACGATAACACTCCATGTCCCACACACATATGTGGCACAGCTAAAGGATATTATAGAAGTTGACATTTTGTATAGAATAGAAGGCCCTACTATCAGCAAGAAAGGTCCTTGCCAGGGAGGCACTTGTAACGTGTCTTTGTGTATAGACGCAACAACTTCTGTTATAAAAAGAGAACCGCTCGATGGTGAAGTTTGTTTCAATCCAGATACATCCATTAGTGCTTATGTACTATGGGCAGCAAATCAAATGTAATCTGCAGGTTCCAGCTTCACCTCTATTATGGACACAATTGCCTTCGTTGTGGTAAAAGTGGACTTTGATGGACCTTGCTCCGATCAACTTATTGTAGCTGATGGACCAAATCCAGAAGATTGTGCCACGGTATGGAGATAATATGAATACATACAATGCAATATATTTCAAAACAGTAGACATCTAACATATTTTGTGCTCTGCAGTTGTCTTTTGTTGCTGATTGCAGAAGTACTCTTTCACGATTGATCCAAAAATTTATTGATGACGGGGTCGTCATGTATGTCGCAAAGAATATATCTTTTATGCGTGGTCATCATTCATTAGGTGTCTTTGATTTTACAATCCTAGCTGTTGTTCCTGAGGGTAGTTTGTGCCAGTCTTTGCAAGAAGCCTTCAACCGTCAAGTTGCATATCTTGGATATGGGCAGAAGGTAATAATACTATCTACTCTGTCATTCTTCCCACTGTTCAAAAACAGTAATAATATTTTCTGCATCTGTTACAGGTTACTGGTGTGCTTCAATTCACAAATTTGAACGCACCTTTACCAGTGTCGTGCTTGTGAAAGTACTCGAGTAACACGTGATCCAGTGAAGCCTTTCTGCTTAGTTGTTCAACTATACAAGAAATATCTATTGCACCATCACTGAAGGGAAGAGTTCTCGTGCGAGACGGATCACAGGTGGAGATCCAAGTTCGAGGCAGCCACGTTGATGATCTTCTGGGCCTTCATTGCAGGTTCATTGATTTCCACATGTGCGGTATTGTGGCAACACGTAATCTACTGATGGAAACGAGGCCTTCAAGAGAATTTACTGTCAACAGTTCCAGATTTATGACTCACTTTGAGCATTCCCATTAAATGCAGCAGCAGTCGCATCTACTTTTTCTTTTCCCCAGTAATTAGGACAGCAAAACTAGCATTAGTACTTTTCTTTCATGAGTACATTTTGGTTTGGATACAACTGCTGTGTATATGTTCTAGAATTTTAATATGATATCCCTCACTAGATGGGAGATACACTCTTTATTTGTCATTACCTATTTTGAAGTTCAGCAACTTCAATTTTGGATGCTATAGTACATCATATCAAAAATTTTGGTTTGTGATCATCATTTGATTTCATGTTATGAAAGTTTATTTTTGGATCTTATAGTACATGGGATAAACAGTGTTTGTTGTTTATCATTTCATTTGTGCATATTTTGAAATGAAACTATTATGAATCATGATTGAATTGGTGGGTTTATACTGTTCACAGTTGCATTTTATTACTCTATGATTTTATCTTCAAAAAATCTATGACGGATTGTTCAAGTGACAATTTCCATTTCAGAAATATCATAAATAGACTGTTCTGCTATGTTGACTCTATTTATTTTCTCATGATAAATGGTATGAGATATATATTCTATATATCCAATTTGATTGACATAATATTTAATACTGGACTCTAAGGAATGCAGTAATTCATTAGAACCTCCAATCGATTGCTTTTATAGTCTGCTGACATCTTCAACACATATTATGCTCACTTGGAATATCTTAAACGATGCTGTATATGTGTGATCTTTTGTGAGTCATATTGCATTGCTGTTATTGAGCATCCAAACTCGGTGTTGTCTAATGATATCATAGAGAAGACATCAACATTGAATTTGATGATTTCATTTCTCCATTTTAAAAAATCTAGTGTGTTTAGAGTCGTTCTTTCTTGACTTCGAGTTCGATTTTCTTATCATTAATCTCAATGTGGAACAGCAGTAAGCACAAAACAGATAGTGATGGAGACTATAATGGAAGATCCTAATCTCCATGTTAACACATAATTTAACAATCGATGGCCAAATAATACTGATATACTAAGATGTTTAATAGAGTTTTACCCTAAACTCAACTATACATCTATGCTTCAAATTCTTTATAGTCATATTTTGCAGTCCATGGAAACAACAATAACATCATGGCAATTATAATTCCAGAGAAGAGTGTTGACTGAAAAAGAAATCCTTCTTCTCATAGAAAAAGCCTCCACCTCACATGCATTAATTGTGGATTGCTTAGAAAGGTTTTCAAATATATTTCAGGAAGAGTTTACACTTTTAGTAAGTGAAGGACAACAATTGTATGAATCAAAAATTCGATCACAAGGAAATGAACATAATAATGCACACTGTCTTACTATCTAAACGAACAACTCCATACACAATCATACCTTTGACACCATGTGAGTCAAAGCGTAAGTACATAATGTGATCCATAGAAAAACAAAGACTATGTGAATTAATTTGAAAGGGTTGTCAACAAAAGCATTAGCTGCAATGTATCTTGACAAACATCCTAATCCTTGATAGCAATCTCAAATAAGATATATAAATTGAGAGCAAATGCAGTAAAGACAAACAAAACTACTATTCTTCCTCTTCCATTCAATGGGCAAACATTGACAAATCAAACAATCGGAGAATCAGCAAACATTGAAGGTTCTAATAACAATCTGAACAAGCATGTGTCACATAAGAGAAAACGTAGTGTATCATCACCACGAAATATATATTTGAAGGTCATAAGTGACAGTCCAAAATTCAACTGTTTGTGCTGCAAAATATTAACATTCAATATGAAGCTACACTTAGTAAAGGGACATATTGCTTCATTCTTGTGTGAACATGATTTGTTGACCATAAATGATCCAAACAACAAACTGAGGCTATGTGGTACGTGCTACAGTGCAATAAAAGCCAGCAAAGAACCCATTTTTCAGTTCAAAGAATGCATCCATGACTGCACCGACCAAACATGTTAGTCGACTAAACAAAGTCGCAAACGATTAATCTCTATCAGAATTCCATTTGCACAAATCGAGTTAACATATGAGGGTCACTATGGCCTTCATGGTAGTATAATAAATGTGTTTGCAAATGTTCAAAGAGCACAAAATTTATTGCCCCGATTCATAGAGTGATTGTATGAATCAAGAGAAAACTGGAGTACAATTGCAACTACATTAGCGGCACAGTAAGACCCACTCTAACTATGTGTGGACTTCAAGAGCTCTTGCAAACACCATTATACAAAGAAAACAATGTCCGGATCAATGCAGCTTGGATTGAACATATAGCAACAATGCAAAGGTTCAAGTCAAATGACAATGAATTCAATGATCTTGAAAAATGAAAACAAAGAAGAGGAGGACATACCTACGAACACTCTTGTCCATGGAATTTATAGTACACAACAAGTTGTGCACTTTGATGATAAACCAATAGAGATTGCTCCATCAGAAGGATACTAAGCTTATTCAAAGACAAATTTTGTGAGGAACTAGCATTCCCAAAACTATTCTACAGACACACAAGGAAATATAACATACCATCAACAATGAACTATCAAAGTATTGTTAAGTGGGAGTTAAAAAATATTGATAGGATATTTGCAATGAATGTAGAGAACATATTCTTCAAAACAATGAAGGTTTCTAGTCAAACAAGTTCTTTCTTCAACATGGGTTAGGCTACAAAAAGGACAACTTACTGGCTATCTCTTACAAGCGAAAGATGTTATGCAAGACACAAATATTGAACAAATGCTACAATCACAAATAGGATACAGAGATTTCACATGTCTTAGAACATCTATTGATTACAAGGAAAAACTCAAGAAGAATGCATTTGCAATGATGAGATAACTAGGCGCGCCAACTTTTTTCATTATTTTTTCAGCAGCAAAAAAGCTTTGGTTGCCATTAATGACATGCTTAGGTGAGCTAGAAGATAGACATACATCAAATGGAACAAAAATAATAACAACAAGCAATCGTGATTTGATTCGTTCATATCCAGTCACAATAGCACAATATTATGTTCATAGGTTTCAAGCAATCAAGAATTTGTTGAATCATGATCCTACAATTCTAGGTGAGGTGGAAGACTTCTTCTTCCTTACAGAGTTTCAAAATAGAGGTAGTCAACATGACCATGGTTTGTTATGGATAAAAGATGCACCCATTTATGGACAATCTACAAAAGAAGAAATTGCTTGCTACATCGACAAATACATCACTGTTGATAGCGGTCAATTGCCAGATCAACAACAACAAATACAAACACAAACATCGAAAAACATGTACTAAAAAGAGCAAGGCTTGCAGGTTCGGTTTCCCCAAACCACCCATGAGACAAACTATGCTATTAAAACCAACAGCCAATCCAGATGACCACAAACATTACAAAAAATTATATAAAGATATAAGTGCGCTTCTATATATCAGACCCATCAACATTACAACTATTGATTGATGAGTTCTTTGGGAAAATATCAATGACAGAAGAAAACTACATTGAAGCTATCCGGAACAAACCTAGTGTAGCCGACCATATTCCTTCGTAGGAAACCACATGATATATACACAAACAATTTCAATGCAACGATATCCACGTTCTGGGGAGCAAATACAGACATACAATACATTGTAAAACCTCATGGAGTTGCAGCATATTGCACATCATACATAACTAAAATAGACAAAGAAACTAACAATGCTGTCCAAAAGGCAATTAAAGAAAGCATCAACACTAGAGCACCAGCCACAACTCGAATTAGAAATGTGGGGAACGCAATATTGAACACACAACATATAAGCGTGCAACAAACTGTATACCTAACTCTATCACTTCCACTCAACAACACAACACATATACATAAACACCAACATAGCTAAACAACGTGCACATTTACTTAAGAGACGCCATCAATTGGAGATGATGGAACCCACAAATAATGAGATCTTCTTCGACGACATTATATGCAAGTACAAAAAAGAGAAAAAGAGCCAAGGGGAATTTGCCTAGCAAACTATGCAAGCAAATATGTTTTCGAAAAA
Organism: Dipteris shenzhenensis; assembly: GCF_047967505.1. Taxonomy (NCBI): domain Eukaryota; kingdom Viridiplantae; phylum Streptophyta; class Polypodiopsida; order Gleicheniales; family Dipteridaceae; genus Dipteris; species Dipteris shenzhenensis. The sequence goes on from NC_141607.1 coordinate 11,791,134, forward strand.
AAACCCAACTACATTGAGAAAAAAAGAAAGAATACTATGATTCAATAACTACAAAATAAACAAAGATCCGAAAAACCACTGCAGAGAATTATGCTTTCTATATCTTCCATTTAAAGAAAATGAACACACATTAAATGAACAAATGCAAACTTGGCATGATTGGTATGTAGCAAACAAAGACATAATAATAACGAACAGCAAAGGCTACAATAAAATACTATCATGCAAAATATTAGAAACAAATAGCAACTCTATCTCAACATCCAAATCTAGCGAAAATATTTGTGACAAGATGAAAGAGACATATGACCTGGGACTTAATATAAATACTCAACAAAGGAAAACACAAAACAACAATGCTATATAGTCAAAACTCCAACTCATTGAAAATAAGCAATTCTATGAAAGAATAAGACATCTAAATGATGAGCAACGTAATATATTCGATGACATATTGCTACGAAAAAGATTGCAACCACACACCAGATTATACCTATTCGTTTCAGGAAACGCTGGGGCACAGGAAAAAACATCCACACTGTTGTTAATTATCCAAGCACTTTTACAAAATTACTTGCATGGACCAACAATAGACAAAGAAAAACCAAGAATCTTACTACTAGCATACACCGACAAAGCGGCATACCAAATTGGGGGCACAACCATTCATGCAGCATTACATCTACCTTTAGTGACATCAACATATACTAGTCTTTTTAGCATAAAAATTGCAAGAGTTGTCTATGCAATATAAAGATGTAGAACTTATTGTACTAGTAGTGATTGCTGAAAAACAATCAAGTTTTGTGAGGCACTCGAGTATAGATATTGATAGAGCTCTTTGGTTGAAGGACGTTCTATGAATGTTGAGTAGCAAAGCACTTACACAAAGACTTAGCAAGCAATGAACTAAATAAGAAACTGGTCAGTAAAGGATGCACTAAATAAAAACTAGCTTAATATATGTGAAGCATCATTGGCTTTTACTTTTGCAAAAGTAGCATGAAACCACAAGTGTTGAAGTGCTAAACTCTTGTTTTCACTGATGACCTAATAGAAATCAAAATTTTCTTTCATATGATAGATACCTTTTGTCCAAGTGATTTTCTCAATCAACTTTCAAGTCTGTTGAACGTATATAATTATCACTGCAAAAGCATGTAGATTGGGCTACCTTACTCTTAACGACAAGATTGAGACTCTACTTGGCATCAATTAGATAAGATCTTGATCCCTAAAAATTGACTACGCTTACAACAATGATCTTGCACTCTTGGTTTTTATGCATATGATCGATGGGTGTTAGATCTACATTTTTATGGAGTCCTAGCTAGGTCTCCTCTTCATCTAAATTTTTATGGAGTCCTATAGCTAAAGAAGTAGATTGCTTTATGTGATTGAGCATCTTATTTCTTCATGTGGGAATGTAAAAGCATGATATGCCAGTGTGCTAAATCCAAGGGAACACAAATATTGAGTGCAAGATGGTGTGATAAACTGGTGGAGACTGAAAGCAGGAGGGCGACACCGTATCAGGAAGCTGCTTATTATTAAGTTTTTTTTTTCATTGCTTTTGCTTTTGCTTCAAATATTGTTGATTCTATGAAAGTATGAACCTTTTCCATCCTCATGTCCTAGATCAAGTCTTCTCTGTGGTGAGTGTTCATCTTCCTGTCCAAACACTCTTCTACCAGTTTATTGCTACCAGTTTATTGACAGCAAGCAACAAAAAGAAATAACCATAACTTTATTACCTGAAATCGGAATATAGTGATCCAGCCAGTCAAAATAGCCGGCGCATATGCTTAGAACAAGCCCACGAGTGCCGTTTTCATCAATCATGACCATAACGCTGATTTGCAATGCATCTTTAATAACTTCTGCATATCAACTCAAAACCTAGCGATCGAGTAGTTGAAATGATCAGAAAGAATATTTTGTGAATGATCATGTTGCCAGATTGACAAAAAAAAGCCACCCGGTTTCCAGCCTCTGGTGATACATGTCAGAAGAATTGGATATCCCAAAAAATTGCAACATGGCCTAAAATGCTACAGGCCAAAAATGAGCCAAAGGGCATGCTATCGGGTTTGATGCCTTGTATGTTGGATTTATTCAAAGATCTTTGCACATGCACGAATTGCACATTTTTAACTTCTTTCATTTTAGAGTGAATCTAGACTGGCTATCAATGTTTCAATACCACCATGCAGTAGTCCCACTAATTTAGATTCCAAATTTTCAATCCGTTTTGGATTTCAACAAATCAAAAAAATTTATGGAGCGTGCCCTCAAATGGGTGTGCATCACTTTAGCATAACATTGGAGACCCATTGACCCATACCTAATGTTCTCATTTAGGTGTGTCCTTGGGTTGAGGAGAAGCTCACGGAGTGTACTTTTGAATGATTACTTGGTTGCATGTATGTACATAACAAAATTTTGATGTCAAAATGGCTACACCTAAGCAAACAATGACCCTCAAAGCAAGAAGAAGAAGTAAAAAAATGTCCTTGACATTGCTTTTTTCTTGTGCATGAAAGTGTGAGGATTGGTATTTTGAAATGCCATCAATAACATGGAAATTTATTCAGCTTTCATTTTGTTTGGAATTGATATTGACCAGTCGTATATGCATGAAATTATGGGTGGTGGCCAGCCACCATCTGGACAATCTCTCTTTTCCCTCCTCTCCATTCAACTCATTCAAACTACTCAGTTTGGGACGTGTACTTCAATTCCACATCCCTTGAATAAAGCTCAAATAGAGGTTCTTGTAAAAGATAACTTTTGCATGATTTTTTACACAATGTTGTTGCTAATAATTCTTCTATCTTGGTACCCCTCTCTCTCCATACATACATACATACATATATATCCTTCACAGTTTCCGTGTGGATCACTCTTTCTATCAGTATCTTGCTCTTCTTGTTTGGATATTCTGTCTTTACCATGTGGCAGTTGAAAATAACCACGTGGCATATAATATACTGCACAATAAATACAAATATTGTGCACTAGTTTTTCCATGTTACTAAGTGGTGTGCGGTTATACTATGCGGTAATCCGTTGCAATTGGTCCTGATTAAAAATCATTGATAGACCAATTTAAATCACTCCACAATGGAAAAAAATGTTTTACACGTTTCAAATCACCATTTTAAAACATCCATGTTAAATCCCTCCCAAATCCTTGAGAAGAAATCATGTGACTATCCTGCCTCCTGAAACATACAAAAAAAGTGCCACACACAACATTCACAAAATATGCAATGGGAAGAGGATGAGCATCAACCTGTGTCTCTAACAAGAATTTTGCCTTACTTCTCTAACATAAACAAAAACCACGGGCAAGAAATGTTCACAACATGTTCATAAGGTAATTTCACTAGTAGGCCTAAGTACATTCATAGCAGCAGATATGTGAATGCGTGAAATAAAAGGAAACCATCTACAACCATTCAGTGGATTTGATGTAATTTTATGTGGAGAAATTTGCCAAGCAAGCCCAACAAATGATGCATGGATATTTTATGAACAAACAAGAGCATCGGGGATGACATCAACATTCTGGAGAAAATATATAAAACACTATGAGTTGCAAAAACCAATGAGACAAGAAAACATAGAATATTTGGAAATACTAAATAAAATAAGAATCGGAGAACAAAGCAACACAGAAATACATATGCTAAATAAAAAGTACTTAAGAGAGCCACTACAAAAGCACACAATACCTCATCTTTTCTACACGAATGCGTTAAAGGACATTCATAATAACTATGTCTTCAACAAACTAAGCACAACACCACATATATAAAAAGCCATTGATATTAAGCATAAAACGTGTAGCAAAAATATATTAATACCAACAGACCCAAAGGCAACAGCTGGTTTGCATTGCGAATTAAAATTGAAACCAGGCATGATAGTTGAAGTTTGCTTGGGCAAAACTTGATCATACCCGATGGTATAGTCAATGGAGTGGATGGAATCTTTAAAGACTCAAATATGGAAACAGAGCCATATATTGCTTGGATAGAATTTTCAGATAAAAAAGTCAGAGCACGCACACGATCAGAATATAGGCAACTATATGAAAAACAACCACAAAAACAATGGACACCTATTCTACAAATTACTCGAGAATTCCAAATAGGGAAAAACCATTTGAACATAATCACTAGAAAACAATTCCCCATTCAACCCGCAGTTGTTGCAAGAACAATACATCGGGCTCAAGGTTTAATAATGGAAGCACTAGCTTTTGATCCCACAAAAATAAAAAACCATGGGTTAGTTTATACATCAATATCAGAGTATGAAACCCAGAAAAACTTTACTTGCTCTCACCAATCGAAGCTAAAAACATAAGAGTGGACCAAAAAGTAATACATGAAAGAATGAGATTAAAAAATGAATGTCCATGGGAGTTGCTACATAAGCAATTCAATACACATGACAAAACATTCTTGAACATACAAAGCCTAAACACAAGATCAACAAAGGGACATGCAGAAGATATATTATCTTCAACACACTTACTACAAGCAACAATTCTTTGCCTGCAAGAAACATACCATTAAAATCCTGACCAATTTCAAATACCATCATTTAAATGCATAGCAGCTACAGCAGGAGTGGGAATAATTACATACTACAAAGAGAACATACAAATACTAAACAGTGAAGAACATTACACGGAAGGATTCCAATGCATAGTTGTCAGGTTTAAAACAGAGAGGAAAACATAAGAGCCCTTTGACGTGGCCTAGCTTGGGCACAAACTTTCATGGATGAATTCATCTACCAAATCCATTGTAAGCATCCATAGTTTGATGGTCAAGGTTTTGTTATCAGTCTTACATTGTGAGACTTCCACAATCAAATGACATTGATGATTCAAACCGTCCATAGGCAATTACGTCACATGTCCATTTTCCATAGGCAACTACGTCACATGTTGATTTCTTAACAATCAACTTCTTTTAATATGCATGGGGAGAGAGAGAGAGAGAGAGAGAGAGAGAGAGAGGGGGGGGGGGGGGGGGGAGGGAGGGAGGGAGGGAGAGAGAGAGAGGGGGAGAGAGAGAGAGAGAGAGAGAGAGAGAGAGAGAGAGAGAGGAGAGAGAGAGAGAGAGAGAGTTGTGACTAAGTGTTATGTATTATGCAAGGAATTCAAGTGTGATCCTCGCCTTGAGATCTCGATGTCCCACATTGCTCGAAAATTTATAAAAAATTCCTATTGACTTTTCTTAAAATTAAGCAAATTGTCAAAATGCTTATACAAAATGCAAAGTGCTATGCACTAAATGCAAAGTGAAATGTGCCCAAAGAGAGGAAGCATGCTAAATCTGCCCACACAAATTTGTGGTTATGTTCTAAGTGCAAAGTTCTATGTGCCAAGGAAGTGCATTTCCTTGGGCATATAACTATTTTGTTGTACTTAAGTAGAATGGTGTTATGAGAACCTCTCTTTTGATGCATGCTCTTTATGGTGAGGGTGCACTAGGGAATTGAAAAAGATGACCTTCATTGATGCCAAATTGAAAATTCAATAGGAAAGAAAACTTTACCTTCGAGCTATGTGGAACGTCGAGATCTCAAGGCGAGGATCACACTTGAATTCCCTGCATAATAGATAACACTTAGTCACAAGTCTCTCTCTCTCTCTCTCTCTCTCTCTCTCTCTCTCTCTCTCTCTCTCTCTCTTTCTATAAAATAATGGATCATGGTTCACCATGCATAATTCATAAACCCTTGCATCATGAAGAGGGATATGAATGATGGTGAACACCGATCACATATCATCATATCACGTCAAGCACTTCCATAGAAATTCCTTCACTAACAACGTGCCATAGGGTCATAGTCCCCTCATACAAGTTCAAGTTATCAACTTTTGATAGTAGAGAGCTTGATACATAAATTGATAAATATTCATATTATGCGCTTGTCACAAGTTCAAGTTCTTTAGAGGTGATTCTCCCATAGAAGCAAGGTTCCTTGTAGTTGTTGGAACTACATGGGAGGCAAGGTAAGACATGAAAGACTATACTAGATAGCAAACATAATGGAAAGGGAATGGAAATGAAATGCTAGAAAGAAATGAATAAACAAAGGAAAGTACTTACATAATGAAAAGAGGCTTGAGGTTTGATTGATTTGACAAGTGAAAGTACAATGCCTTTATAGGATAGGCACACACACACACTAAGTACCAAATGTATATGGGAGAACTCTCAATATGACACGTGGCACTCCTAGATGCCTAGCACTATAAAACGCACAGTAGGACTCACTAGAACAAACCAAAACTGACTCAACTTGACTCCATTTCCTAGCACCCTCCCATGTGAGCGACTACTAGAATGGAACCAAGAACAGAACATGACAATGACGATCGTCAGATGGTGAAATTATGGTCTAGAACTAGACATGGCTCCCATGCTAACTCAGAGGCAAGTGAGCATGGCTTAGAGGCTAGTGAGCATGGTATAGACTCAGAGGCTCACCTAGCATGGCTTTGAGGCTCATCATGCATGGATGCATGACCAACTCAGAGGTCTAGGAGACCAATGCGCCATCATCCTGGAACTCACATGCTAGGCCTGATAAATAGACCTATCAAAGCCAATACATGGCTAGAGACCTTTTACACCAATAATTAGGATGAATACCATCCCATTAGTAGTTTCTCTTGCATTAATATGGGTTTACGCTTGCATGTAGTCTGGGGTACACTTTCTTTTTCAAGAGAAAATAAGTTCTATCAATGCTTGAAAAAATGGCCATACAAATTAGCAATCTAGAAGGCAAGTTTATCCTCAATCACAAGACTGTAGTAGGCAAACTAGATGCTATCTCCAAACACTATCCTCTAGTGAAGGAAAAGGGTGTGGGTGAGAAGGAGATGTTGCATCTTATACCCCAATCCTAAAAACTCATTGGCCTTGAATCCTATAGGGTGAAGATACTAGATCAGTGGAGAAGGCGTGAACCCCCTCCACAAGCCATGCCATCTCCCGAGTGAAGTCACACTGCATCCTTTGCATACTAGCCACAATCTTAAGTGGTGCTAATCAAATCCTTTGCATTATTGGGCATCCCTAAAGACAACATAGCATTGTTTCCAATACTACATCTGCATAATAGTGGCAACTACCATCTGCCTGCATCTGCTCCAACTAGGGGCCAATGGGCAAGTCTCCATGCACCACCATCCAAAAGAATTAAGAGATCATTTGTGGCCTACTATTGGCGTGACCAAAAGTGGGCAATAACATACATGGGAACCTGCTACTCAATCTGATGATGCTCTCTTGAGGAGGTCCAGGTTGCAGCCTCGAGTTGAATGTATCAGCCTATGTGGGGCATTTATGAGAAGAATGGCACCTCATCCACCCTATCCGAGTGCCCTACAAGAAGGGGCAAAAACCACTCACATTGAATCCTAGTGAATCTCTTGAAGATGCCAGCCTTCCCTTAGTCAAAGATGCCACCTGGCCCCCTCTTGTCCTACCAAGACTAGAACTAGGTCATTGATCTTGACCTTGCCTTGCAGCCCACTATCTTTACTTTTTTCCACTCAAGCATGTCCAAAAATGCATCAACCTCATGGTCCCTTCGTGTCTCGGGGTATAGCATTCCCTCAGACCCCACTCTTTAGAGTCAATTATAGGATCCAAGTGACTGCCATAGGAATTAGCTCCTAAGAGGCACCTCGGTCCTAAAAAATAGTTCGTTCTAATGATGGGGGCCAAGGTTGCAACCCCTCTCACCTCGCCTCAAGGATCATTGTGTCAAGCTCTATCATCTAGGTGTCTACCTCGTTTGGATGAGAGAGTGCTTGTGCCCATGACTCTACCTTCATAAAAAGGTGGCTCTAGGTCCCTAGAGACTTTGCTAAGGCACAGTCCCATTATGCCCAACTAGTGCTTCCACCACCTGAGCATGAATCCCTCTTGATCCCAAGCCTCTAGATTCCTAGCGAGTGGTTGCCTCTCAAAAATCCTCCCGACATGTGGGACTCACTCAAATGAGTTTGTTAGACCTCAAATGAAGGATGCTCATAAACAAGAGCCCTTTCCTATAAGGGAGCCTCTGAAAAAATCCACATATGGGACTTTTGCCATTGCCCACTTGTAGGGGATTTTTTAAATGAGAATCCCTCGAGCAAGAGCTTCCAAGGTTCAGAGCTTGGGATGAGACCTTGTACCACCAACTTGCCCAAAAGGGCTCTACTTTGGCCATGGACATTGGCAAATAAGAAGGCATGTTCTAACATCATATTACACTATGGAGACACACAAAATCCAACTAGTTCACACCCTCAAATCAGTAAAGATCATATGGCATAAGTTGAAGATAACTTATGACCATGTGGACATTGCCACATGGGTCATGCCCACAGAAAGCTCCTTTGTTCTACTATACATGGGTGCAATGCTTGTTTAGCTGATAGATAGTGATTTATCGATGAAATGATTGCAAGTCACATGGTGAAGAATTTGGGGTGCAAATTTGCATGCATCTATGCCGAAACATTTATTAGTTTCATCAAGGAGATACTTTAAGATTCAATGATGATCATTTGTACACAACTCATAGTTTTGACATGCAAACCTTAACTAAGATATGACATGATTGTCACATCTCTAGCAAATAGAAAAAGTTTTATGAAACCAACATGCTCAAAATTGAATATGTGATATTGAGATTAATATTCACGGGTACTCACATGATGTACTAATAGTTCTTCAATATGATTACTACATCTCTAGCAAATGAAATAGGTGTAAGACACCACAAAAGTTATGCATGTTCAATACTAGGGCATCACAAGCAAAATGAATTGCTTGAAGGGAAAAACTCATGTCAAATCACTAGACTCAATCTTCTTTACTGATGTCATCGACATAGATATTGCGATGATGCCTTCTCTCTTTGATGGGGGCATTGAATGCAATGTCATTACACATCATCTCAGCCATAGCACCTGCATAAGAAGGCAAAAAGCTAAAATAGATCAATCAATATCAATGCCTCATTGATAATAATATTCTCCAACAAATAGGTTTAAAAAGATAAAACATGAGAGTAACATACTTACTAGTCATCTGGAAGATTAACAACCATTTCCACATCTTCGGAATCATTTAGAGTCCCATAGTTGCTTAACACATTTCCCTTTCCTTTCTATCCATCCAAAAATGGTTGCAATATAGAATTGCAAATGTCAGGATCATTCTCAATAGATAAGCATGCTCTCCTAGAATGCATGCATGCTTTTTGCATAGAACCAGTCCCAGCACCTAAGTCCACCACATGTCCAGAAATTGGACACAACTCCAAGAAGTACAACATCATGCATGGAGCCTTCTCCAATGCACCTCTCCATGGAATACTCTCTTCATGTTTTATAGTCTGCTCACTTGTTGGTAAATAATGATGAAACAAACTACTTCCAAAAGCAATGCCCAATTTGGTACCAACAATAGAAGCATTTCCAGGATTACAAACACAAGACATACGAGCCTGATGAAGAAGGCATAAAACCACAACATCCACCTAAAGACAAGAAAAGAATTAAACTTATGCTTAGTACAAGCCATTTCATTATACAATAAATTCTTTCAACAGGTCATTGTAAGACAATTGTCTCACCTTATGATCAATACCACCAACTTTGATTGTACAATATGCATCCAAGCATTGCATGTACATTCGACATGCAAACTCCAATCTATTGATCCTAGCATAACGCTCAACCAAATGAAGAACATGAGGAGCACACATAACTAGGATCCAGACAGAATCTAAAACAACTATGGCCGCTACTAGCAAGGAGTAGCGTACATGGTCCTCTGTTAATAAATTCCAAGATGGAGATGTGGAATCCTCTACTCCAAGAGCTTCTAGCTGTGTAGGCAGATTAAGAATGACAAAATCTGCCGCCCAAGCAACACTCTTACCATTTCTTGTTTTTTTTTCACCTCCAAGACCCACAAAGTATTCCTTCATGTCTATATAGACTTGTGTGAAGTTTGAGACAGACAATTGCTTCCCAAACTCGACATAATCATAGCACCAAACCTTGCAATATGAAGCATCATGTGTGCCACTTCGATAGAGGTCAATGGAATGTACAAAAAGCGGATAGACCTATCTTTCCATTTACATCCTTTCAAAATGGGTGTAGACTGTAGTACCTGCACATCTATATCCACACCACATATGTAAAGACACAAAGTGATAACAACATATGTTATACAAACAAATAATAGCTTGAAAAAAGATCAAGAGAACTTACCATTATTAGTACCAGGATTTTTTGGTGGCCTACCACCCTTCTTTAGTTCCATACTTGAATCCTTGTCCTTTTTAGTCATCTTCTTAAGTGTTTTTTGAACCTCAATGACTGCATCATCCTCGTGGACTGAATTTGAGCTTGATGAACTCATCTCTCCCTTTTTATGCTGTGTGTACAGCTCTACCTCCTCCTCGATGGAACATCCTTTTTCATATCGAGCCACCATGGGCAGTTCTTTCTCTCCCACTCAGAGAGCACTTGCTTCCCTTCTTTTTCTATCATGTTTGGAGAGTACATACAGAATTTTAAGTTTTGAATTTTTGTCCATACTCGACATATGGGCAATAATTTTTCAATCTTACCAACAGCTTTTAAGGATTGCAAGAATCTGCATACAATAAGAGTCTTAGTACAAAAGCGAAATACTTAAGGATGGATTTTTAATTGAAAAGGAAAAAACATGTATTGCTTACCTAAATACCAATCGTTGAGATGCCCTCATCATCTCCATTTGTCCTGTTGCAGCTGTAGCAACAGTCATTGAATCCTTTAAATCTTCATAAAGTTCAAGTCTGTTCATTGCTTGTATTTCCCCAAAATACTCTCTCAACGTAGGATCTTGAGGAAGCACAAAGCTAGCTTGTTGACTAGCAACCAAGACTTGAGAGAGTAACCTCTCAGATTCACAAAGCAATTGATCCATCCATGCCTCTTTCACCATCCACTTTATGAATTCTCTATCAGCTTTTGGCATCCCATAAATTGTTCTCAAATTTGAATCTGACCCTAAGATTTTGAGGGTTGCTAGTTGTGTCTCCTTTGAGACTTTTGCAATGGAGATGGTATACAACTTTTCCAATGTGACAATGGATGATTTATCATCAAATGGGAGGCTCCACAAGATATTAAACCAATCTTCACCATTTGTTGGTTTGACAATAGATAGAGTCTACATATAAACAATACATGCAATCGTCACACTCAACTGTATTTTCTGATTATAGAATACATGCATATCCCATACCTTGATCATTTTCTGAACAAACATCATATTTACATCCTTTTTTAATATTATGAGTTCTTTCTCAATCTCAAAAAACACTTGAACACTTTAAAAAATCAACTTTATGTTAAGAATCATTAAATTAACCATACCTTGATCATTTTTCGACCATACTTGAGATTCACATCCTTTCGAATACTTTTAAGTGCTTTATCCATATCAGCAACACTCAAATTTGGTTGAAGTTCCTTTAGCTTTGCCTCATAATCTTGCTTGTATAGTGGCTAAAATTTATTCCAAAGAAATGAATGAGTACAATGAATTAGTTAGTTCTAATTCAAAAGATATCCACGACAAATGGTATGAAACTTACTGCAAAAACCATTCTCTCTAGCATTAGAGATGTCAAAGGATACCAAGTACTTGATCCTTTACTGCTTTCATTTGCCCTATGCTTTTCAAGTGTCTTTTTTTCTTCCTAAAAAAAAAGTGATAAGTACTCATTCTCATCACACGAACACATTGTCTTCGTGTTGTATAAATAATCCTTGAGATTTGTTTTAATAATTACTATTTCATTAAGGTTGAAAAATAAAAAATATATAGCTTCAAACATATTAAGAATTGTTCACAAAACCCTTAAAAGCTCGAAAAAAGGTAACACATATAAGCAAGAACTCGCACTTACAAATTGAACCTTTGAAGAGCAGCTATTAGCTTCATTTCTGTTTCTTTCTCTGGAGTAATAAAACTTGCTAAAACTCGAATATGCCATGCCTTTGATGTCTTGAATTTCTCTTCAATTAGAGACATCCATGCAATAGTACGGTGATTCCCCTCCCACACAAAAAACATCTTTCGAGACAAAAATGACCAATCAGCATCATCAACAATCTGTGCCTCAAATTCTACATTTACATCCCTCCAACAAGAATCCCATGATTGTTCAATCTATCACCTCTTGTGAAACACCATCTGGAAGTGTTGTAGATAAAATAAACATTCCTTTCTGTTGAATATATTTTTCTACCCCTAGAGTTGTGATGTTAATAGGAACCATGACTTATAATGATTATCATATGAATTTGATTGCTAATGAGAATGCAGCAATGATGAGTGATCATTTAATTTAACATCATTACTGTGTGAGGTTTATAATTTTTCATAATTTTTTTTGAAAATTATAAAAAATAGAGCCCAATAGATCCCTTTTATCAACATATAATTAAATATCTTTTTGATTAATATTTAATTAATGATAGAGGCCAATAGACCCCCTTTGGAGAAAATAATTTTTATTTATTGTTAATGGAAGATAGAGGCCAATAGACCCCTTTTGGAGAAAATAATTAAATATAGAGGCCAATAGACCCCTTTCATCAACAAAAGGGGTCTATTAGCCTCTATATTTAATTAATGGTTCATGAAAGATAGAGGCCCATAGACCCCTTTTGTCGACGAAAGGGGTCTATTGGCCTCTACCTTTCATTAATAATTGATGAAAGATAGAGTCCAATAGACCCCTTTCATTGATGAAATAGTCTTTTGACGAAAGGGGTCTATGGGCCTCTATCTTTCATTAATAATTGATGAAAGATAGAGTCCAATAGACCCCTTTCATCGATGAAATAGTCTTTTGGCATATTCTTAACATCATACTTTATATTTAAAAGGTTAGAGATGTGCTGACCAACCATTTCTTGTTCACCACAATTATAATTTATATCTATCTATCAACTTTAAAATACTTATATCAAATTTTTGGTATGAATATGTAGCAATTATGAAATGTCATTGCTAGCGAGAATGGCTTGCAATAACTCCCATACGTGTCAAAGAAAGGTTGGGGATTAAAAGGTCTAAGAGTCCATGGTATTATAGTATTGTTGTTAACAAATGATGGCTAAAATTTACATCATGATTCAGTACCATTGTCACGCTTGTGCCGACTTTCACAAGACCTATCTTACAAAGCTATGAGTATAAACAATGGGCAGTGTGTGCAAAGCATTTGTGAGCAACTTTTCTTGCGACAGACTCTTGTTTCAAATGAGTTCTTGAAATGAACACTCTGCTCTTGATCTCACCCTTTGGACTTCATCTCATTGAGTTGCATAACTCAACCATTCCGTTCTAATGGAATCTGTCACAATTCAGAATGAGGATAGATCTTTGCATATGTTTGTTCGCACTTCCGTAGGTAGAGGAGTGTTGTCAGAGATGGTGCTTGCTAGCCATTTTCAATTCACACTTGGGTCCATATCTGTCCATCAACACTTTGGTGATAATGGGTTTGATTTGACAATGGAACTGCAATACGAAGTCCATGACGATGGATACAAAATGTTTCACCTTGATGCGTAGTTTGGTGATATTTTCACCTTGAAGGGAGAAAGATTCAAGCTTGATGACAATGAACTTCAGAAGACTCTAGTGCACGAAAACAAAAAAGATTTCTACTCTGTTTGCAACAAAAATGATGAGGCAAGGAAACATGATTCAGCTAGCAACATTGAGAATGACAAACAATATAGTGTCATTGAGATTATTATGCAACTACCTATAAAGAACAGATTGCGTGAGGCCTATGAGAAGGTTGAAATGCACGTCACTGTGGATGAGTTGCCTTCTACTTATGATGGTGATGTTTTCCTTGAGTTACCAGCTACTTCAATGAAACATCGCACAAAAGGTACGGAGTCAAAATTTGATGGTCATGTTTGGAGTGATTCTATTACAACAAATATAGTATTTCCTAGTGTGGTTCGTAGAAAGGAATGTGGAGGTCACCTCCATTGTATAAATGCAACTTGTGGTTATAAAAAAAGAATTGGGATAGAGAATGACACACAATGGGATGGGAGATTGATTAGAGTGGCCCCAGAAAATGTGTCAATTGAATCATATGGCTCCTTATCATGTATACATTGTGGTCATCCACCAATTTGCTTGGAGAGATGTTACTGTGAAATGTTACTTTGCATGCCAAAAGGTAGAGATGGTGTGAATCTTACTCATGCAGTCATACACCATGGCCATCATAATCATCCCGTTGGAGATGGTTTGACTAGGAGAACAAAGGATGCCATTAAAACCAAAGTTTCTAAAATGGTGAGGGCTGGTGGTGCTGTATGCCCTAAAGGGATACAAAATATAGTTGTCCAAGACATTATTATGGAAACTTTATTGTCTAAAAATTGCAAGATGGGATTAAGATGTCGGATGTTGAGCTACAAGATTTGCTAAAACAATGTGAACCTTTGCTCGATAAAAGAAGGTAATTACCATAATATTTGTTATTGCATTGGTTTATTAAATTATGTTATTGACAATGAATATTGACCAACTTTATGTCTATGTATAGATTATCAAGATGGATTGAGGAGGGTCGACGTGACTCTCGACCTGTGTCAGATGGGCTAGATGGAATTTTATACTTGAAAAGACATTATAGATATAATTATTTCCAAAGTGTAGTGTTTCCTAGACAATTGCAACATAGTTCATTTAGCAGTTGTCATGTATTTAAAATGTCTACCCAAGGTTCTGGTTCAGGGGCTAATTTGGTAAATAAATGAGACCTGGAGGAGAACTAGGTTATTGTTGGGTGTTGTTTGATTTTGTGAAGCACATGAAAGATTGGACTACCATGGCTTAGAGTTGCAAACAATTGCAACTTGTGACTTCAAGGTGGAAGATACTGATGCACAAATTCTATTTTGGGATACTCTAAACAAAGTAATGGTTTCAAAAGCGTTTGACCATGCTGAATTCAAAGGGTTCATGGCAGATGAGGCCCAAGCCAACTGGAGAGCTGTACGTGCCACTTTCAATGGTGGCCCTGATAATATAATGGAAGGGAAAGAGCGTTCTTGCCTTTTCCATTGGGAGCAAAGTCTTCATTCCCATGCAAAGGCATGTATAAAAGTTGGCAGCCAAGAGGAATTTAAAATCCGATGTAGACGTTGGAAGGATGCCTCTATAGAGCAAGCTGCAGAAGTCAAAATGAGAAGCCTAAGGGCATGGTGGAATGCAGGCCATGCAAGTGATTTAGACTTGCCATGGCTTGAAACTTGGTTTGCATGGTGGCATGCTAGGATTTCCCATTGGGGCCACTACATTATAGAGGTTGGCTTTGTATTTCTCTTGAATTTTTTTTAATCATGTTTATAATGTAATTTTGCCATTACAATATCTCTGCAATGCTTGGTTTGCAGAGTATGTTAGATAACGAGAAGTACTTAATACCTTGAACAAATCTAGCAGAGTCTATTCATGGTAGTTGGAGGGCTAGATTGAACCATGTCAAATATGTTGGTCTCTACAATGCCTCTAGTAGTGACCTCTCAAATGCAATTTTACAAAGCTCTAGATACACATCTTTTTTGAAGGGCCAATTCATCGGAAGTGGGCCGAGTCCAGAGACCTTAAAAAAAAGATCTTCAAAATCTCGGATTGACATTAGTGCCAAAACAATTGTTGATCTAACAAGTAATGTTGCCATTACAATATCTCTGCAATGCTTGGTTTGCAGAGTATGTTAGATAACGAGAAGTACTTAATACCTTGAACAAATCTAGCAGAGTCTATTCATGGTAGTTGGAGGGCTAGATTGAACCATGTCAAATATGTTGGTCTCTACAATGCCTCTAGTAGTGACCTCTCAAATGCAATTTTACAAAGCTCTAGATACACATCTTTTTTGAAGGGCCAATTCATCGGAAGTGGGCCGAGTCTAGAGACCTTAAAAAAAAGATCTTCAAAATCTCGGATTGACATTAGTGCCAAAACAATTGTTGATCTAACAAGTAATGTTGCAAAGGAAATGGGTGTTGTATCTAAAGTATGTTTTAATGATGGAGATGACAAGACTGTGTGAAGGAAAAGGCCAAAGTCAATGCCTTCAAATATATGTGAGGATGATAGTCACCGCCCTGAGTACAGTTATGCAAATAAGAAAAGATACTCCATGTCTCCAAAATCTAGTACTAAATTTGCAACAGAGAGTTTTGAGGATGATGATTCCAAGAGTGTACAAGAATATGAAGTGCATGATGCAAATTGGGCATTACGAAGAGTTCTTGTAACAAGCCAAGTCCGTTGCCAAGTTTGGCTTGGACAATGAGGAAAATGTAACAAGCTTGTCAATATAAAGGATCGTGAAAATCGACGTGGAGTTGTTGCACCATCGTTCTTTGGGAGGATTCAAACACCAATTAGAGTGCACTCCCAAATGATTTGGTTTTGTGGAAATGATGTAACCCACACATGGAAGCCATCAACTAGCATTATAGGTATTCTAGGACCATCACCAGGAAGGTGGAAGGTTTAATCAGGAACATCCTTGACAAGTGTAGAGATTGCCAGGTTGACAAGCTCAGGGTTTGTCATATTAGGAGTGTCAACTCCGATAGTGGGTGCAAGTTGTGCTTCACCAATTTAAGCCCATGATGAAACAATAGTATTGCATGAAGATCGACCTCGGCGTCGAGATGGCAAAGCAATCAGATGGTGAAACAAAATCTCCAAAGAAATGGAAAATAGAATTCAGAGGTCATTGGTCATGAAATGCATTGTTAAGGACGCAACAGTCGTGAAGGCCATGGAGCATGCTGAGTTCATTGTTTCTACAGAAGGATCAATGCAAAAAGGTATTGAATACAAGGTTGACATTTCTCCATTTCCTTCTTGCAATTGTGAAGACTTCATTGGACGATCATGCAAATTGGATGCCTATATTCCATGCAAACATATTTATTACATCTTCCTTTCATACCTTGGATTGGATAGCAGAAATAATATGTTTGTTCACCAAGCCACCTTGAGTAAAAAAGAGATATTCCAGGCATTGTCCCACATGCCTTGAGGTTTAGTTTTTGGAGACTGTACTTTCATGATGGTCAACAGAAAATGGAAGGGTTTTTCCATGAGGATTTTGAACCACAAAAATAGTAATTTTTTGAAGACTGAATCTTCATGATGTTGAATACAAAATGAAAAGATATTTATAATAATCCTTTTTTCCATGAAGATTTTAAACCATAAGAACAATGTTTTTGGAGCCTTTTGCATTTCTCCTTGTGTACATTTTTGGTTTGTTTCTCTACTAATTTTGGCAGGACGCTTTGTAGGATGATTCTGCAATCACAAAACTTTCAATATGCCTTTTATGTGATAAATCATGTCTTCATTTATAGTGATGTAGGTTGGAAACTTATTTGAAATAACATGAACTCAACACAACTAGTAGCAAAATACCAAACTATGAGTGTAAAATATTGACTTAAAATTTGGCTATATTTGTTACATTTCCTTTTGTACCTTGGATTGGATATAAGAAATCCTTTTTTCCATAAGTAATTTGAACCACAAGGATAGTGTGCTAATTATTCTCCACTTGATAATTGTTGGTAGGACATTTTGAAGGATGATTTTACATCACAAAAGTTTGAACATGTCTTCTATGTGATAAATCATGTCTTCATTTTCATTTGCATAGGTTGAAAACTTATTTGAAATAATATGAACATGTATTGGAATATACAACAAATAACAAAATAGAAAATATTGTGAGTGTATTTGACTTAAAATTGGGCTATATTATTTACATATTACTTCTATCGATAGAAAAGATAATATTTTTGGTCACCAAGCTAACTTGAGTACAAAAGAGATCTTCACAGCATTATCTTGCATGCCTCAAGGCCTGGTTTTTGCAGATTGCACACCTTCATGATGTTGAACAAAATTTGAAAGGACTATTATAATAATACTTTTTACCATGGAGATTTTGAACCACTAAAATAATGTTTTGGAGTCTTTTTCATTACTCCTTATGGAAACTTTGGGCTATTTCTATACTTCATACTTGATAATTGTGATAATTGTGATGGGACGCCTTGTAGGATGATTTTACAATCACAAAACTTTGAACGCGTCTTTTACGTGATAAATCATATCTTCATTTGTAGTGATGTAGGTTGGAAACATATTAAAATTGTCAATATAGAATAATTAGAAAACTATGAGTGGAAAATATTTTGACTTAAAATTAAGCTAGTGTAACAAAGATGCAGAATACTGGATTTTGCTAAGGTCGAACGTAATCTTTTTTTTTTTTTTTGGACTATACATCCCTTTTAATCAAAAAAGGGGTCTAGCAACTTCAAGATTTGTTTTTTGGTTATTGGTTGGTGGGGTTTATTAGTTTACAAGGATAACCACTTCTTTTATTGAGCAATATGGACCCTTCATTTACAAAACAGTTTCATAATCATGGCCTCATTTCATGAACTTCAAGAGTTAGAAAACTTGTTTAGTCAGAAATGAGGATATTCATTTCTTTTATTAAGCAATATGACCCCTTTATTCACAAAAGGGGTCCATACATTTGGATTGTTTTCATAAACTTTGACAAAAAAAAACTACATTCTGATCCAATTTGCTCAAATGCTTATATGGTTTTGCTCAAAAATTGGAAATCCCCGTGGCTTGCCACCATTTGTGCATGCATGGACTCTATTTGGTTTTTTAAAATTGTGCTAGGCCTACTTGGCAGTGTGGTGATAAGTGCTAAAGCTTTCTTCAATTTTTGTGCAGTAGCATCCCAAGGTATTTGCATGAACATTTTTAGAGGCAAGTTCTATCTCTAAGTAAGCAAGCCATTCCTTGAGCTCAATGGCTTTGTTTTGGTCAATTTGGGCTCTTCGGGCCAACTCTTGTCATCCACCGCTTGGAGAGAAATACTCCAGCCCCTCTCAGTGTTCATGTCCTGTATGAAAGCTTCGTGAGAACAAGGTCAGCTTGAGCTCTTTGGGCCAACTCGTCACCCACTACTTGGAGATAAATACTCCATACCCTCTCAGTTTTCAGGTCCTATATGAGTTGGTTCTATTGAAGCTTCATGAGAATGAGGTCGATGGAGGTGATCACTTGAGTCTCTTGGTGTCTTTTAAGGATGTTTAATGCAGTTTGAGTAAAGCCGACCACGTACTCTATGAACTTCCCCTCCATTATCTCTGCCTTTTGGGGTTCTTGAGAATAAAGTTGCCTATACTCCTTTGATGAAAGGTAGCTCAAAGAGGAGCAGTGACCCGAGGCTTTGAAGAGCTCAATCCAATTGGGACTGACAAGGGTGTCTTGTGCTTTAAGAGGATCTTTCCCTTTAGGGTAGCCAACGATGTTACCACTTGCTGTGTAGGTGAGCTCAAAGGATGAGTATCTAGGGTGGGAGGATCATTGATCTCAATTATATCATATGAGTTTGGCTAATCATCATTATTAGGGCCCTCTCAAATGTGGTTATTGTTGTGTAGGATTTTCTTGCAACAAAAGGGGTTGTTGGAGTAGGTTGTTGTTGTCCCATATGCCTTGCATCATGCCCTATCTAGCAGTAGTTGCTACATTCTCTTTGATGGTCATGCTCTATCTAGCAGTAGTTGCTGCATTCTCTTTGATGTAAATTGACTACTCACCCCATCCTTGATTCTAGGCTGTAGTACTTATGGAAGGGCTGTGGAAGTACTGGAAGGTCGAAGGCTTGACATATAGCATTGATGTTGAGGCGGAAGTGGATTGTTTGGGGCTGCTCATTCTCAAGGTGCATGATGTTGGTGGTGTTGTTTTAGTCATCAATGAATCGGGTCACTATCTTGAGGTCTAAGTAGCAGGGAACTTGTGTGCTACTGCCCAAAGACCATGGGCTTCAAGGTGAGGTGCCATCTTGTGATCTTGAAGGGCTTTGTAGCACACGGTATTGTAGTAGAAGAGCTTGAAATATTCATTGGGCTTATATCAAAACTAGGGATGCACCACAACGCCACTTAGGGAGTCTATCAATTGCTAGCCCAAAGGAGAGATATGGGACAAATTGATCAAGTGTTATGTATAGAACGCAATGGCCATGGAAGATTCCATTTGTCTTCTCTTTGAGGGGTGAGTGGTCGCTATTGAGGTGATAGATGGAGTATGGGATGAGGAGGGGGCAGCAGAGGTAGATGGAGCTACAGAGCAATGGATGGGGTAATGGAAGCAGAGTTGGAAGTAGATAGCCCGGTGTCAATATTAAACGAGGGGTTAGATTCCATAAAATTGAGTTCTCATAATAGACTATCGAGGGAGTCAAAAATATCCGAGGACATATGGGCTATGTTGATGAAGATTTTTGTAGGTTGGAGGCTAAAGATGAAGGCTAACAAAAAACTTAGGTAAATTTTGGAAGAACTTTATCCTTTTTACTAATTCAGTGTTGGACAAGGTGGCTTGTTTATATAGATTTTGACAATTCAGCATGTCATTGAATTAGCTTGTAATTTAGTGCACTGAATTGCAAAACCAGTGCTGAATTAGTTCTATCCTTGTGTGCACTGAATTATTCACAAAACCTTACGTGCACGAATTGGATCCGATCTTATGCACTGAGTTACATTGACCTTGCGCTCTAAATTAGCACTAATTCAATGCTTTTGATACAATTAGCTAGTTTGATTTTTGAGCTGCACTTAGTTGGTTGATTTGGACTGACCTTGGTTGATGATATGGCTTGCAAAGGACCACTTAAATGACTAATGTATAAGGTCTCTCCACTCTTGAAGGACCCGATGGTCCTAATTTACACGATGTGTAGACTTGAGGTTGGACGTATGACTCGCTTATGCATCTTTGAAGGATTCCAAGTGTAACTACATGTCTGATACTTGTTCAATTAACTCTTTCCTGGAGCATAGTATCATTAGAGAAGAAGCCATGTGAAATGTTGTGAATGGAGTGAGTACTCTAGTATTGTTAGAGAAGAAGCCATATGAAATGTTGCGAAGGGGGTGAGTAATCAACTTTGTATAATGCATCAAAAGCTTCAAGACATTTTGTGCACTATATTACATGTGAAATTCTAATTCTATCTATCCATTTCTTAGCACCTGTGCTATTAAATCTGCTTTGTAAATCTTGTGATTTTATCACTTGAATGCCACTTTATACAAGGTCACAAGTGTACATGCTACTTGGCATTGATGTCCGTCTAATCGTTTGTAAATGAATGAGGCAACTAACACTTGTCCAATAATATACTCACAATGCGTGATGAACTCATCCAAGCTTGAGAATAATGCATATGATTACTACTAATGAAACCTTGAAAATGGCAAGTCAATAAGTTTGAATCAAATCAATCAAAAAAACCAAATGAATGAGATTCATTAGGCCTACCAAGAATAAATTATAACTTGTGAAGGCCAAGCTCTTTGAACTAAGTCGAAGGTACGATGGAGGACATTCTCTTCTGTTTGCATGCAGATCTTGATTGGAATCTTGGCAACAAGTGCTTTCGAGCTGACTTCGATGTGCGGTTGAAGAAGCCAGGGACGGAGTTCACTTGACCCGAAACTTCTAGGGAGAGGGGTAGCAGAAGTATTTACTGGTTCTCTAGGGAAATATGTTAGTTTAACATAAACCACTAAGCTAAGGGATTTCAACAATCTTGAGCTCCAAAAGGGTAGATTTTAGACACTTGAATCTCATATAGGAATACAACAACCAAGTAGTTAGGGAAGCTTCAAGCAAGTAAATATGTCAAGCTACAATAGTTGTGAAGAAGCCTAGGTTATGGGAGTGGGTTCCTCCACCACTTAGTGATATGGTGGGCTTTTATTATGAGCATTCATTCAACACCCCAAATTAGTTTCCATGCATGCTAAGCCATTAAAAAATCCACAAAATTGAATTTTGTTTCGAAGGACTCGCACCTTCACTTAGACCTACCCTTACAAGGGCGGGCCAACTAGTGCATCTTTAACTATGTGGACATTAGAGGAGCTTAATATTTGCATCTTCTAAGGGACAAAATATAGCCAACTTTGAAGCCATATGTTGAGCTAAGTCATGTTAAATATGTTAAACCTTTATTGATATTTTAGTCAATTGAGCATGAGGAAAAGTTACTTGAAAAGCGACCATAACTTACCTAGGAAAATTGAATGATGATGCAAAGATCGATGTTAACAAAATTAGGGTGCAAAGTGCATGGGAAAACGTTGATATCTTATTCAATTAAGAGTGGAAAGCAAATGGAACTTACCTCGGGATAATTGAATGATGATGCAGAGAGCATCATTCAACTTGAACAAAATCAGGGTGAATTCTGTGGGGGTTAAACACCACAGTACCTTAATCCCAGTTATGTAAAATACTCAAACACATATATATATGGATGACATAGAATATTAGGGTGTTCTGCACCCATCGAAACTTGTGTGGCTCTCTCTTCTGGCTCTCTCTCCCTCCCACCTTCTTCTGTTTTGCTTCCGTTGTTGAGGTCTCTCAACTGGTATCAGAGCGCGGGTGTTCTAGCTAAGCTCTAAGCTTGGAGCCTGAAGTCTGCTACTGCAGCTCTGTGGGAGGAAGGAGAAGCTCCATTGGGTGACTTTATCTGCATCTTGGTGTTCAGAGACCTTGCACAAACCTTTAGAAAGTTCTTTGAGTGGCTTTTTGCAAGCATGCAAGTGGTTTTGGAGGAAAAAGATGTTTTTTGATGATTCCCCTGTTCCTTTCGACGACTAAGAGTCCGTAATGACTTGCAAAGGCATCCATTGCTTGCTTTTGGTGTCCATTGCACTTTGGGAGCTCAAAACCTCCTTCATTCTTGAATTTGGGATTATTTCATTGGATTTCTGACTCACTGTCTCTACTTCAACGTTTTTTTGCCAGTGTGTTAGAACTCAAGTTTGAAGCAACCATTCGCAGATCTGTCAATTCCGGTGGACTTAGGAGGTCCTAAAAGTTGTGTTGATCATGATTCGCACTCCGGTGATGTTTAAGAATAGGTATGTTTGCAAAAACGTTTTTTGGTCTGTGTGTTGGACCCGGTGATTGGGACCACAATTTTCAAAACCGTCTTGTTCCATTGCGTTCCGGAGGCCCAAAAACCCCTACTTGCCAGCTCTTGCACGATTCCGTGGAGATTTGAAGAAGTTCTGTCTCTCTGAGGCGCCGAATCGTATGTTTCTCTATCAAAAATCCATTCAAAGGTTCAAACCTTTGATTTTTGGATTATAGGTCAATTGCAAGGGTTGACTCCTCGTTTCCCATTCATCGGTTGGGATTTTGGAGTTCTAGAAGAAGAGATATATTTGCAGATTGTCTTGTTGAGTCCAATTATGCAATGATGCCCATGTTTTGAGGCATCTCATGTTCTATTTTCACTAGCGTCATTGCCATGCGGTCGTGATTTTTGGATATACCTTATGCAAATCACTCTGGCTGCAGTCTGAGTTGCGCGTGCTCATTCGTGGTTTGCATTGGGTTGTAGTGGATGCTTTGCAGGCCATTTGGATGCATTGCGATCCTTGTTGGATGCACTGATAGGCCCAGATTGCCTTATGGGATGTTGTATCGATGGACGTTTAGCACATAGATGCTATTTTATGTTGAGGGATAGCTTTGACATATTGCAGTGGATGCACAGGTCATGCTATGATCTCCTGGATGAGATTTTGTTGATGTATATGCTCATGGACAACATTTATGCTTGAGGCATTTTGGCACTTATTGGCATTGGGATTGCCATTGCAGTTGGCATTTTCTTTTGGGCTAGATTTGCTCATATGGATGCATAGTATATGCACATGAGTCAGATGCATTTTGATGCTTTGAGCCTTTGAGGTTTGGTGATATTACCTTCTATTTTTGCATACACATTTGGGTCAACCTAGTATTTGGTGTGATTTCTCTCTTGCAGGTACTAGCATTTGGGATTTTGTTTCATTTGCATCGTGGCATCCTCTTCCATGTCTAAAAAGGAGTTTTTTAGCATTAAAAAGTTTGATGGGACAAAACTTTCATTTGTGGAAAGAACAGATAAGGAATGTGCTTATTCAAAAGAAGCAGATTAAACCCTTGGCAGGGATTGGAGCTAAGCCGGAGCTGAGCCTGTAGATATGTCTGAGGATGATTGGAATGAGTTGGATGCATTTGCAAAGTCTACTGTTAGACTTCATCTTGCAGAGGCAGTTTATTTCACAGTAGTAAATGAGCAGGCTACGGAAGATTTGTGGAAGAAATTATGTGCCACTTATGAGAAGGAAACTGCCTCTAATAAAGTTTACCTCATGAAGAGGTTGTTTGAGTTGCAGATGAAGGAAGGGGTCTCCATTGCTTCTCACTTGAATGAATTCAATATTATTTTCAGCTAGATTCAAGCTCAGAAGATGAATTTTGATGTGAAGACTAAGGTAATATTCCTCTTATGTTCATTGGGATACCTTCCGTATAGCTGTCGGTAACTCTTCACTTAGTGGAGTACTAAAGTTTGATGATGTTGTGGGTAGCTTGTTGGTTGAGGCGAAAGTCTATGGATGGCAACAAGCAGGATGCAGCCTTAAATGTGCAAAGCTCCCTCTCTCTCACGTTCTTCCATTCCGCTTCTGTTGTTGAGATCTCTCAAATTCTAGCACACCTTCCATTCCGCTTCTGTTGTTGAGATCTCTCAAATTCTAGCACACCTTGAGGAAAAGTTGCAAAAAGGAGTCGAAGTTCATGTGTGGCACAAACATACTAAATAAATTAAAAAAGAACTCACCAACCCACCACGAATGCACCCTTTTTGGCACTATCGGGGGGCAACTGCGTGGGGTGGTGCCTTGTGAGTAGGTAGGTGGTGGCAGCAGCAGCGGCGACAGCCACGTGGCACAAATATAAATGAAAAATGCAAAAAAGGGAACCCTAGGGTTAGAAAGTAAGCAAACAACAACAACAACAACAAGAACGACAAAAAGGTTGGAGAAGGGTTTAGAAGGATATAAGTGCGGGAAGGGTTTTAGGCTGTGAAGGTGCTCTGCCGCAGGCACCGCAGCAGCCAACAAAATGCAAAGCCCTTCATTTGCGAATTAGACACAATTCATTCAAAGGTTCCCAGATTAGGGCTTCCAACACAAGGAGACTCTCATCACTCTTGAATGATCCTTCGCTGCATCGCTTTGAATCCGTAGCCATGAGTCGCCTCTCCACCCTGCGAACTTCCCAACGTGCTGCCTTTTCCCACCGCTCCCGCAGTCGTCTCCCGGTACCCTTCCTTCCCATTTCACCCTCCCTTGTCCCATATTCCCGACTTTCTGCCCTAACTTGACTTCCTTCTGTGCAGGACAATCGGCAATTTTCGTCTGCATATATAGCCAATGGCAACGAATCCCGTTTCTCAGGTATTACAACTTCTCAGGGTGGAATTTCGCTCAGGCTGGATTCGCACAAGCGACATTTTGGTGTAGGCTAATCATGGCTGTTACGAGCGGTGAAATATCGACCAGCAAATTCCTCCACTATCGCCTGTAGAGCGACTTGAGCATCCGTGTTTTTATCTGAAAAATGTATAGACGAATCATGGGTGCTTACTTTTTTTGCAACCTTTAGGGTTCCTACGGCAGTAGGTGACGAGTTAGGAAGAGTTCAGCAGAGTCTGCCATATGCTGCAGAGTATCTGTCAAGGATTCACGAGTTTAATTGATGTCCTGGTGTCTTTCAGGGGGTCCAATACACCGTCGTTGTCTTTCAGTCCATGATAATGACTGGGATCGGTTCATGTCTCCACACAAGAAAAGATTCTTTCATGCCACAGGTATTCCTTGACATGTGAGTTGACCATCCATCCTTAATGTGATTTGCCGCGCGGTTGCGTTTATCAGTCGGTGTAGAAGGAAAGTTGAGGACGTTTTCTGCCTTGGTCTTGCAGGGATGCAGGGGATGGCCAAACGGGATTTCTACGAGACTTTGGGTGTCAGCAAGAACGCTAGTCAATCTGAAATCAAGAAGGCATACTATGCGGTACAGAATTGCTAATTTGATCTCTGTTTCTAGGTGCAAATCGTAGACACATGATCATTACCATGCGGTTGCTGCTTGTTTGATAGTCGCGTGTGTTCAATGTGCAGCTAGCCAAGAAACATCATCCAGACATGAATAAGGACAATCCAGATGCGGAGAAAAAGTTCCAGGAGATCCAGTATGCGTATGAGGTGAATATTGCTAGTATGTCCTATGATTTGGGAGGGCGGCATTATTCTCTGCTGAAACTGATCTCTATTCTATCATCTGAGTGCAGGTCCTGAAGGATGATGAAAAGCGTTCTATGTATGATAAGGTATGCACACCTTTAACCTTTTTTGTAATCTACATTGTAGAAGTCTCTCTCTCTCGTGCACTCTCTCTCTTTCTTTTGCCATGCACATTTCTTAGTCCCCCTATGATATCGTGTGCTTGTCTCTATGTATAATTTATCTAGCAACTTGATGTAGCTGCGTTGAACCGGTCTTTCTTTTTGACTTTTGGGTGTAGCTTTTTCAAGTGGGTTTTGGATATGTGATTTTGTCTCTCAAGCTACCTTGTTATGCAGGTAGGTCGAGAGGCATTCGAGAACATGGGTTCTGGAGGTGGTGGGTCAGGATTTGGAGGCGGCTTTGGTGGTTTTGGAGGTTTTCCTGGCTTTGGAGGATTTGGTGGAGGAATGTTTGGAAACATGGAAGAGGTGAGGCTAACCACCAGAGAAATAATATTCTTGTTCATTTTCAACCCGACTTTCTCTCAGTGTTCAAGTAAAATGTTTTTTTGATATGATTTTCTGTTCCTTAACATAATGATTACTTCTTGGATATGACATTCTACTCTCTTCCACTGTTGTATCTTCCTAAGGGTTGTATCCTTTCTGCTGTTCTGGTCTTGATTCTGAACAATACGGATTTGGATATGACTTTCTATTGTAACGTTTTGTGCACATTTTTGTGAACAATTTTAGGGCTGGAATAAAAGATTGCGTGTGTTTATGCATGATTACAACAAAACGGCATCCTTTCATACCAATGGAAGTTGGTAGTCAAATGCATGAACTGGATATTAAGGCAGATGGTGTGTCTTGAAGTTATGGATTTCCCGCTCCCTGCATGATGCAATCATTTTGTGCAAATCCGTTTTGTAACCATATGGGCATGAAATGTATGTTTCATGTACATATTAGTCCAGCTCTTGTTTGACTGCTTCTTGAATATCCAACAAAATTTTTGAACGTGACATCTGGAAGACTATTAATATGTGCTTGACTATCATATAGTGAACCTCTGCTATTCACATTGGGCAATGTATAAAAAATACTAGGACAAGGCTGACTGACAAGTTATGGGTACCAGTAGAAGCCAGGAATTGAATTTTGAGAAAAGAGTCTAATGCTATTAGGTTCTGTGGGTATGATCTGAGGTTTTTGTCTGGATTATCACATAGACAAGCTTTTCTATGTGTTTACAGATCAGGGAACTAAAAGTTTAGCTTCTTGCGCATGGTTAGAAGATAAACTACAAGTATTTTGGAGAAACTGTCTTTAATAATGTGATTGTTCGAGGTGCATCCTGATTGAAATGATATCAAAAAAATCGCGGAGTGTGGAAGTTCAGGTAGTGACCAGTTTATCTTGTTGCTTTAAGAAAAGATTGAGATGGGCAATGTTTGTGTTGAAATGCGCCCCCCCCCCCCCCCCCCCGCCCCCCCCCCCCCCCCAACTATGTGTTGGAAATATAGTCCTTAGGGCCTTGGTGGGGCCCAAGCCCCTTGTGGCACCTATGTGATTAATTGAAAATAAAGGGGCTAATGGCCTCATTTGATGCATGTAGGACACATGTCATTAGTGAGATTTATCCCATATACAATGTGTAATTGAGTGGATCTTATATAAATGAAAGGTGAAGACCCTAATCAATCATCCCAGCTAAATTTAATTGTCTAAAAATGAACAAAGAGAGAGTAATAGGAAGTAAGTGTATGCCGTATTCATACAGTCAAACCTTAGGGTAGAGCAACTGCAGAGTAAAACATCACCATAGCCTTGCCAAAGAATGCTTTTAAGTTATTAAAGATAATGAAGGGAACACATGTAAGTCTAAAAGTCTGCATAGACTCTAGAGCTTAATTTGCTTGACCTATTGGCCTGCCATATCCAGTTCTACTGTGGTGTCCCAAAATTTATCAGGTATACAGTGTGTGCTCTTCATTTTATATTTGGCCCGTCAATTTCTTGCCTCCCTTGAGATTCTTGGTCTAATCCATCTGCCTTGTTTCCAACCTCTAGATCGTATTCCGTTGTTATGTGCCTTTGAACATTGAGATACCTTCCCAAAGGCTTGCATTTCATGCCTGTCCATTGGATTGATCTCTTGCTAATAGAGCTCCATTTTGTTCCCGAGTGATGCGATAATTTTCTGTAACATTTTTTGCACGACTAGCTCTATGATTTCCCCTTCACCCTTTGGGATATCCATAGCATCCCCATCTCTTCATCCGCTAGAGCCCTTCTTGGTGCTATCCTATATCTTTTGTTGCCTCCATGGCTTTGTGTGGAAGTTTGCTTGCATCCATCTTCTTTACCTTGTGAGGTATTTTATGTGTTGACATAGAATTTCCCGTTCAAGGGGCATCAATCTTGTCTTTGCGAGCATGATTGGGTTCACACTTTGACCCTCACCTCTCTAATGAGAAACCTTTTGTGAAGTGTTTTTACTCTTTTTAAGTATTCTATGGAGTGTCCAAGTGCGCAATCTTGGCAGCCATATAGTACCACCATTAGAACACGCATTGTGTACATAAACTTCCTTATTTTCCAGCTCCATAGGTGTGCTTTCTTGTAGTCGTTTTGGAAGCTGTATAATGCTTTCAAGCCTATGACTCCTTTTTCCACGCATGCATTCTTGTTGTAGTTCTCAAACTCAAGCCCGAGAGCAAGCTTAACACGGGTATACATCGTGCAAGCATGAAAAAGAACATTCTAGAAGGGGCCAATAAAAAGGTCCTTAGAGCGAACAAGAAATATACCAAGGCTGAGATTGGAAGTGCCACCCCAACACTGTAGAGTTGATACCGACAAAAACGGGGAGCCCCTCCATTCCCTAAGAAATGGAGCCCTCCTGGTTGAAGTTGTTGATGAGGTCCCTTGCATGCTTGTCCAAATGGCCATAAGTGTATGAATGATATCTGTCCAAATAATGGCCAAAGTGTGAGAAGGATGGGCTGCTTGAGCAATTCTAGCTAGAAAAATCTAAAAAGTCAATATTTTCAAATCTTATTTGCCTAGAATCCTTAGAACTTAGAGAAGCTTAGAAATATATAAGATTACATCTCGGAGTGCTACAATTGAAAAATAAAATTTTGAACGCTAATCCCAAGTATACTGCTTTCATTCCAATGATGCTAGGTTTCAATTCCACTAGTGAAGGACATAACCCTAGATGGGTCTAGAAATGCTATAATATAGTATTACAATGATCTTTTCTATGCGGAGGAGATACATTTTGTACCTTTCTTCGCTTGGATATTTGTAAAACGGCTAGTGGCAACATTTTGGATATTTTACTTCTCGTATTTCATATTCCTCAATAGTGTCGACAATAATTGTTTTGTGTTTTTAGAGGATGAGTTTGGGCATGTTCCTGGAATTGGAGAAAATCGAGATTTCTTGCTTTTGGGAAAGAAGCCACGGGAAACCAAGATAATGAGCACTGAAGGAAGGAGGTGTAGAATCTTGAGGTGGAGGATCGATTTCCAAGGGCATGGAAAGTTGATTGATAGAAATCAATAACATTTTGGTAGGGGAGAGGGATATCTAAAATGAAATCATTTAGACTTCACAAGCAGTTGTAGCCTTCGGAGTGTCGACAGAAACTCAGTACGAAGACTTTGTATAAATGGATGCTCAAGTATGTGTGGGTGTGTGGATTTGTATGGGTGAGAGCATATCTTTATACTATGGTCTACACCCACTATTGGGCGTTGATGACGTCAGTGGGGTGGTCATACTAGCTAGTCCCTGCTATGCGTGACGGAGTTCATGGTTTTCAACCTTATGAGTGACTATCATGAGAATGAAACTGCACTATGTTATCTTTTAAGAGGATGAGTTTGGGAATGTTCTTGGATTCATCTAGGTATATAACATTTTGTTAGGGGAGAGGGATATCTTTGAAATGAGTGAGAAGAAAGAACATACACGTGATTGCATCGATACATGGTTTAACGATGGCAAGTACAATTTTCATTCCATCTCTTTTCTGATGCGCTCAAGATTCAAATGCTTTGGGGATGTTGAAGGGAAAGGCATTGACTTGTTGGCAAGAGTTAAAGAAAAACCAAAAACCTGGCTTGAGTTTGAAGAAGTGATTAAAGAGGACTTCCTTCAACCTGAGGAGGAGTTTGCTCTTGTCTATAAGTCTCCCACACTAAGCATGGCAAGCTTGTCATTTGATGGCTATGTACCACAGTTTAGAGAATTGCAATCAAAGGCCACATACATGGACCCAACTACCTTACGGCTTGGCGAAAGGCATAAGTTGCAAGTGAGAAATACTAGTAGTAAAAACCTCAAGAAGTGTTATTAGATAAGTAAATTTTTTTGATGACACTATGGCCATAGGAGCTTCTTTAGGAAAGCTCACGCTACTACAGGTACCACGCAAAAGAATTTTAGGAGGAAGAGACGATCATAAGGACTATGCAAAGTCAAGCCCCGAGCCCTTCATAAACTCCAATCGAAGCAACTGCAAAGCATGCAAAGAAAAAGTAGCAAATCCTTGTCCGAAGTCAAAGATCAATTCAAATAATGCAACTTTGACGGCAAAGAAAAAGTAGCAAGTCCTTGACCGAAGTCAAAGATCAATTCAAAGAATGCAACTTTGACGGAAATTGGGGGTACGAACACAGCTGAGTGACCATGCATAGGAGGTGGACATGGCAATCAAGAATAAGTTTGGGATCGACATGCGACACAGATCCTTGTTACTATAGTACATAGAGGATCTAGATTCATGTTGATGAATTTAGATAGAGTGGATGTAATTTTGGGGAAAGAATGGTTGCATAAGCTAAATGTCCAAACTGATTGGCAGAGTCATACATTAACTTTTGTTAAAGTGTACTTATGTAGTACATGGTGATTTTGATGTCCCACCTTGTACTTTTGTAAACTTGTTGGAAGTAGTTAATACGATTGCAAGTAGAGAGTATCAAGTGTATCAATGTATGTTGTCTAATGTTTCATTTGAAGGGGCTTGTAAGCCGGCATTTGCAAAGACTATAATGAAAATTGTGGATGTTTTTCCTTTGAAGTTGCCACATGGCTTGCCACTAGTTAGGTCAGTAGAACATTGGATAGAATTAGCTCTAGGACCTGAGGGGGTAACATAAGTATGGCACTTGGTAGAATTAGTCAAATGAAACAAGATGATGTACCTTGACCAAATAAGTACACATGGGATAGATTAGGAAAAACAAATCTCCTTGAGGTGCACCGGTGCTTAGATGTGAAAGGTGGTGCCACTGGTACACTCCCAAGCCCATAACTGTGGCTTGCAACACTGCAGTCGTTTTGGTTTGGGTCTTGAGGCGTGCTTCTTGGTCCTTTAATTCCTTCAGCTGTGTTTCGAGATATGTCTTAAGCTCAACGTGTTGTTCTTTGAATTATCTTCACCAATATCCATGTTGTCTCCCTCTTTCTCTCACGTGGAGGCATCCCGGCTGCAGCTTCTCCATGTGTTTGACTCTGTTCTACTTATGGGCAATAGAACAAGAAAGGAGTGTTGAGGTGAGAAGAGAGGGAAGGAGGAGAACTGCGAGTAGGTGAGTAGTGGGGTGAGTGTAGAGCTAGAGGCCTGTACATCAAAAGAGCAGAGTGCTAAGAAGATGAGCTGAAAGAGGTTTAGTTCACTACTGTTAAAATGTCAGTGGGGATGTCATAGTAGCTAGTCCCTGCTATGCATGATGGAGTTTATGGTTTTCAACCTTGTGAGTGACTATCATGAGATTGAAACTGCACTATGTTGTGTTTTTAGAGGATGAGTTTGGGAATGTTCCTGGATTCATCTAGGTATATGCTTCTGTCGTATTAGCGGACATGCAAATTTCACCTTGTGAAGTTTTCGTCCAAGTTGCGGTCTGCTGGTATTGTGATAATTCTTTCTATCTTAAATGGTGCGTTGCCCTATCAGCTAGATTTAGATTTAGATGCTCATTGGGGAGAGACTAAAATGAAAATGTTTAGACTTCACAAGCAGTTGTAGCTTGAATGAAGAGATTTTGGACTACCTTTTGATTAGCCTTCTCCTTTAGTGCTAGCCTTCGTCATGGCTGAGTCTGCCCTTCACCTCCGGAGTGCCGACATAAACTCAGTACGAAGACTTTGTATAAATGGATGCTCAAGTATGTGTGGGTGTGTGGATTTGTATGTGTGAGAGCATATTTTTATACTATGGTCTACACCCACTGTTGGGCGCTGATGACGTCAGTGGGGATGTGCTATGCATGATGGAGTTTATGGTTTTCAACCTTGTGAGTGACTATCATGAGATTGAAACTGCACTATGTTGTGTTTTTAGAGGATGAGTTTCGGAATGTTCCTGGATTCATCTAGGTATATACACTACTCTTAAAATGTGTTGCACAGGAGTGATGGTCCTTAAAGATCGGCTCTTTGTTCTAGAAAGCAAACCCAAAAGCAGAGAAAATCAGTGTGACTTGGAGAGCCTTCCCCAAAGCCTTTAAAAGCTAGCTATTTTAGCTTTCGAAGACCCACAGCCTAGCGTAGGCCCTCCCAAAAGAATCAGCCTTGAAGAGCGAGCAATCGCGATTAGCAGCAGCCTCCCATATGGTGTGCTTGTTGACGAATTCGACCCTCCGTGCCCCTGGTTGTTCAGCCCTGAATGACTACTGCTGTAGCTGCGATTAGGAGCATAATACCCTAACCGGTTGCACAATCCTGCCCAGATCTTGCACCTCACAACAGCCCATATGCTCTCAACTGACAGGCAGCCGCACCCCGATCAAATCTATCCTACACCACTCCTGATCTTTTGGCACATGGGTCTGCAACATGTGTGCATCACTACAGCAACCGTTCACAGCTTATCCAGGCGTGTTTTGCAACATCAATTCCAGTACAATGATCTGCCCAACACCCCTATACTAATTCACAATCAATGTGAGCTGGTCTCTACTTCAGCGAATTGCACATAAAAATAATCTGTCTCAGCTTATCCAGGCGTGTTTTGCAACATCAATTCCAGTACAATGATTTGCCCAACACCCCTATACTAATTCACAATTAATGTGAGCTGGTCTCTACTTCAGCGAATTGCACATAAAAATAATCTGTCTCACTTGACAACCCCCCCACATGGGTATGTGAACTGGGTCCAGCCAGTCACTGTCCTTAAGAGGTTCAACGCTCTGTTCCTATAGTGGTTCTCCCTGGCTAACGAACAATCCAGCACAAAGAAATCACTCTCTAGAATAACTCGGAGTGCATCCTCTTTGCTACACCTTTGGGGTTTTCACACAACATTACTGCACCTAGCTCCATGAATTGAACCAGTGTTTGCTAGACACACGACAGCAACTCGCAAAAGCACCTTCAATCTATGAAACACATACTTGGTAGCTCGCAATTGCATACCTCGCAATGATGATTCAGAGTTCTTAAGATACCAATTGTAAAATCCCCTCTAGGGTCCAAGTCTAAACACAGTCTAAACCAGCAAAGAGCAAAACAATAAGATTATCAGCAGGTGATTCACCTTCCAGCCACCCTTGAGCATGTGGGCCAGAGACCAGACTCCAAGCCCATACCTATAGCTCTAGGGTCCCATACCCACCGGAACCCATTCCCAAAGGACCATTGGCACAACATCTCGTGAGTCTAGGTTCATGATGTAGACCAGACCATCCAGTGGTGTGTTTTTTTCTCTCTCTAGATTGCATTTGTGAGGCTGCTCCTTGGACGTATGGAATCCTCTCTTGCTACCCGTGAGCATCTTCACACATTTCGAGGCTGGCTGCATGCATTTCAAGGCTGTCCAGATTTCCTTCACGCATCCCAAGGTGCATTCATTGCTGTATGGGCTGTACAGATCATTTTGGCATGCCATTGGAGGCTGTTGGGTAGCTGTAAGGACCTGCTGCACATCATTCGAGGGTGTTTGCTAGCTGTACAGCCTGCTAGCACACATCTTGAGGCTGTTGTACGGCCTTTTTTGCACGCATTTCGCCGAGAGGAGTGTGTGGCTTATGGGCATGCATCTTGAGATCCATTGTTGGCAGTACAGCCCTTGATCACACATTTTGAGGATCTTGCTCCTTTCCTATCTCTTGCACGCTCCCTGAGTCAAGCTTTTGGCTGCATGGATTTCTCTCTCCTGCTTGTGACCATTCTGCTCTTTGATTCCAGCATGTTCTCTCTCTCTCTCTCTCTCTCTCTCTCTCTCCCCCCCTAGCACCCCATTCCTCTTGCTGGCCCCTTGCTTTGTGGATTTTCTGCCTCTTGGAGGTGTTCTAGATTGGCACCGAGTACCTGGGACTTAGTTTGATGGCCGTGGAGGGATCGAACTGTGGAAGGCTGATTCGATCCCATTTACTGCTGTTCCTTCGACTGAGGGTCTTCTGTGCATTGTTGGGGATAGGTGCGAAGCTAGAGCTTGCCCCTCTTATTTGGACAGCGGGTACAGTAGTTCTGACCTTACATTTGGATTCCATTTTTCATTTTCGAAGCTTGTTGTTCGAAGTTACCTCTTGGCCATTCAAGCTATGGACATACACCCAGACAAAGGGGTGTGCCTAAATTGGTGCCAGAGGGTTAGTGTTGAGAATTTCTTCCTACCTTGAGGTCACTTGTGCATTTTGGGATCTGTGTTGTTGCATTGTCGCCGCGAGAGGCTGGACATTCATTTGTGAGACTGCCAAACACTGGAATACATTGTCAGCTGTCAGTTGGACACATACATTGGGAAATGCCTTAGCCTTGCCTTGGCAGTTGGGTGCTAGTGTGTGCTTAGAGTTGGATGCCTATTGAAGTCAGGAATTGGCTTGGACAGTGGAATTGGTAGGGAGGCAAAGTGGAACGGTGAGCCCTTGTTGTAAAAGCATATTCCATTGCAAGAAGAAATAAATAAATATTGAAAGGAGCGCCAAAGCATTTGGGGCCAATCTGTGTCTCGTGTGTATGGTTCATGAATAGGGCAATCTAGCCTCCCTTCCAATGTTCTTAAAGTTTATTTCCCAGTGTTAATTAACAAAAGGAAGTGGCTGAAAGTGCTACATTGTGGCTGTGATAAATGTGGATGTCAAGTTAGTCACGGATTACTGCTTGCTAGTGGCCGGTTTCAAGGTTTGTTATTTTTATAATTGTTTTTCTATATAGGAGATTGCGGAGGCAATAAAGAGCAAACTGCCTTCTCTATAGTATCATTCGTACCATGATTTCTAGCCACATGTATTGTTTGTGTGGGTCTTCTTAAACTGAGTTCTCACATTGTTTGTTAATGTAGCGTGCTATCCTCTCAAGCCCTCGTCTCCCTATGTATTTTGTGTGTTCCATATTGACTTTTTTGAGAAACCTAGCATTTTTTGGGATCTCAGTGCCCTCATGCTGCGATGTTTCCTATGAGCATTTTATTCTATGATATCTTCTCTTCCATTGCTAGGTTCTTGTCTAGTGACCATCGTCCACATTCCATATTTTGATTGTGAGGGACGCCAGTACCTGCATTGTTATCCCTCCTCTTTCCTTTTTTTAATGACTATGCTACCGTTCTTTATGTATGTCTTTTTGCCTTCTTTTCTTGCATTTTGGCTTCTCTTTATCTCCTTGAGTTTTGGAGAGTATGGGCTTGGCATGAGGTCTAGTGCCCCTTGAGATCATAGAAAAACATGGGGTAGCTGCTTGCTACATGGTAGCCCTAATTCTACCCTTTTTCTCCTATCCTGTATTGTAGGTCATCGGCCCCCACGTCCTTGTATGGGCTCGCAAGTGGGGAGGTGACCCTAGTATTCCAATAGAGATGGTGCTTGTGGTTAGGTACTTTTGAGTTTGGATTGTGCATTCTTTGAAAAAACAAAAGATGCCTTGTCTATCCCCTAACTTCGTAGAACCTACCCTAAAGCCATCTTGCCAAGTTGCGGTCTGCTGGTATTGCGATAATTCTTTCTATCTTAAATGGTGCGTTGCGCTATCAGCTAGATTTAGGTTGTGTTTTTAGAGGATGAGTTTGGGAATGTTCCTGGATTTATCTAGGTATATGCTTCTGCCATATTAGCGGACATGCAAATTTCACCTTGTGAAGTTTTCGTCCAAGTTGCAGCTTGCTGGTATTGCGATAATTCTTTCTATCTTAAATGGTGCGTTGCCCTATCAGCTAGATTTTGGTTGTGTTTTTAGACGATGAGTTGGGGAATGTTCATGGATTCATCTAGGTATATGCTTTTGCCGTATTAGCGGACATGCAAATTTCACCTTGTGAAGTTTTCGTCCAAGTTGCGGCCTGCTGGTATTGCGATAATTCTTTCTATCTTAAATGGTGCGTTGCCCTAGCAGCTAGATTTAGGTTGTGTTTTCAGAGGATGAGTTTGGGAATGTTCCTGGATTCATCTAGGTATATTGGATTGCAGAAATGTGCATTGTTATTTAGACATTGTTGAGGGTTTTTTTCCTCGCTCACTCCACTACTTCTATTTGGAGATTCGAAGTGTGCTCTTATTGTTCTTTCAGAGATCTTTCATTTTATTGTTTGCCAAGTCATCTAGGGTGGTGATGATGTCCTAGTGCTTAGTAATCTATGTGTCGTGGTGCATTATACTTCATGGTTGGGCTATCTATACATGATATTGTTCTCTGCTAACTAAGGAAACTTTGGATGGCAGTTCTTACGAATGATGAGAAAGGGTGCTGGTGGAATGGACGGAGGTGGGGAAGATGTCAAGGTTGGTGATTGTTGCTTATTGCCTGCTCTTGACCACAATGCTTCAGATTTGGCTGTACACCTACTGCCAACTGGTTGCATCTTGTGCCAATTGAAGGCCTTAGGGTTGACGGTTTCTCACTTCTGCAGGTTACTCTGCCTCTCTCTTTTAGAGAGGCTGTCCATGGCTGCTCAAAAAATGTTTCTTTTCAAACATCAGTTCGCTGTGATGCTTGCAGTACGTCAAACAACCTTATCTCTTCAACCAATCCTTTTAAATAATGGATGGATGCACACTTTCTTTTTGGTAATGAGTCTTTTGACACATGAATCTTTGGGTGTCATGCAGAGGGTAGCGGCATGCCTCCCGGGGTCAAGCCTCAAACGTGTAGAGCTTGCAATGGATCTGGCATGGTAAGTTGGCTAGAGTTTTGAATGGCCTTGTGCTGAGGCAGATAGATCCTAGCTGCTGATCTCTTATTAAATGGTGTACATGTTTGGTCCATTGCAGACAATATCACGGCAGCCAGGTTTCATGTTCCAATCAACTTGCATGCAATGTGGTGGTTCGGGTGAGGTCGTAAAGGTAATTCCCAATTAAGAGCACTAGCAAGAAGCTCCATTTTTTTGGTTGAATTGAGCTGAATTAAGATGCATTCAGGAGAAATGTGCAAAATGTAATGGGAAGGGTTCCATTAAGACCAAGAAGACAGTGACTGTGGATATTCCTCCAGGTCAGTGCTTTTTGGTGCTTTTAAGATTTTGCTCATCTGCAACCTGTCCTTTGTATGTGGTGATTAAAGCTACTTCATGGAAATTATTTCGGTAGGTGTTGATACTGGGACAACTGTGAGGGTATCTGGAGAAGGAGGCTGGACATCTCAGTCGAGTCATCAAGGAGATGTTTTTGTCAATTTAAAGGTTATCATCCAGCACTAAGGCGGGGGTTTTGCATTGACATTTTTATTTGTTGAGTGGTCTTTAAAACAGGAGAATAGAGAGGACGGTTCGGGCCTTTCTCTGTTAAGGAAGAAGGAGAGCCTCATAGATTGCCTTTGTGTTGTAGGTCTCAGATGATCCCGTGTTTAAGAGAGAGGGAGCCAATATCCATGTTGATGCACCCATCAGTTTCACAACTGTAAGCTTGCTTACAACTTAGGGTTCACTTTTTAACAACTACAATTGAAGAATGAATTCTGATTGGCATAAATGGTTTTCAGGCTATTCTTGGAGGAAAAGCACAAGTACCTACTTTGAGTGGGGACGTTGTACTCAAGGTAAGCGTTTTTGATACTGAGCTTGAGGTGAAGTTTAGGAAACTTTATATTATGACAGTAATTGCTAATGCAATTAAAGTTTTAAATTGTGTATAAACTTAGATCATGTGTTTCTGATTGAGGCCTTTGCTGCTGGATAATGGTCTTTGGATTTCTAGGGTAGAAAGTTCCAGGAGACTCTAGTCTTACACTAGTTGTATGCAGGTGCGTCCAGGGACACAGCATGGACA
This sequence comes from Dipteris shenzhenensis, assembly GCF_047967505.1. NCBI lineage: Eukaryota > Viridiplantae > Streptophyta > Polypodiopsida > Gleicheniales > Dipteridaceae > Dipteris > Dipteris shenzhenensis. The sequence continues at coordinate 11,829,698 of NC_141607.1, forward strand.
CAAGGATGTATTAAGAGGCAAAGGTATGTGACCTTCCTTTGGATAAAGATCTTCCAGTTTTATAATTTAGTGTGGTCATATTTACAAAGATTAAAGTGTGGTCAAATTAGAGTGTGGTCAAATTAGGCAAATATTTATGATGTGCTTGTCATATTTTGTAAATATAAAAGACTAAAGTAACATTCATCAATCATATTTCCGCAGGGGTGAAAATGTTAAATTCCCCTCTATACGGAGATCAATATGTTCAATTTCAAGTCAACATTCCTACGTAAGTAACAGCCTTGTGGCAAATGGAAGCCCAAGGGTTTCATTCTTTGTTCAGATTGTTTGTTTACATTATGTTCATTCTGGACTATTGAATTGTATGGGCTGATACACCAGGAGCTTAAGCCAACGGCAGCGTGCACTCATTGAAGAGTATGTTAAGGAAGAGATAAAGGACAGTGATGAAAATTCAGCAGCTGCTGGAGGGAGTCTATGAACTTCACTCACATTGCGACTTGTCAGTTCCTCTCACCAATCTAGTGATATATGGAGAAATATGATTCGCTGAGGAAGTATGTTTCCTGATCAGTGAAAGCTCCCTGGTTTAGGGTCATGAGGAGCTGGCATTTCTATCTTGATCCTCTGTCATGTGGGAGCTTGCTATCGTAGTCAGAGGCTATATTATGATAGGGCTGGATAGAGTGCCGATCCGATTTTGTTAGGTACACAGATGCCTGGGTTTCCTTCGGAGGATCAGATCTTCTGTATCTGATACAAGTTAAAGAGGACTCAATTAATTTATTTCTTACTCTGTAAGAAGCAGTGAGCCAGGGGGAAGGATATAAGCGTAGCAATATTCTGATGATTGTATTTTCTGGGTTCAAACAAAGCTGACGCTATTGGTTTACAGTAGGTCATGGAACTGTATGGTCGCATAGTCAATCAAGACTACGTTTGATCACTCTGCTGTATATATGCTCATGACAAATCTACAACGGACTGTTTCTTAATGCACTTAAGACTCTATTTCTTGGTAGATGATTTTTGCCACCCTGTATGTTTTAGTTGTGGACTCGGGTTTTGGGAGTCTCTTCTCATGTATTGATGGCTTGCCATGATTTATCGACTTATGATTTAGGTCAAGTTCAAAAGCTTGAATGCTGATCTTTGAAAGCTATTTTCACTTTACTGGAACGTGGAAGTGGGATATATAGAAGAAACATTGATATGCAGGTTGGAGTGAAATCAACCAAAGCCGTTTCAGGATACCTACAAAGCGAGTTTGGAGAGAGCGTGTTAGTTAATGCCACACCTACAAATTTTCCATCTCTGAAAAATGTTGAAGCCTCTGGATGGAAGATGCATCTGGCTGAAGTAGAAAGTTCTTTTGACCCGTGGGATAGAGCTGTTCAGAAGTCTCACGCAAGCCATGCATTATTTAATGAAGCTTCATGGTTAAAAGGATCTTGGTACAGAGTGGCAATTAGGGTGATGGCTTAATGAGTTATCCAAACCTTGGAAATAATAACGTGGCGATAAGTTTGAACTGATCAAGGGGGATTATAGATGCTTGCTTAGGAGTCTGCCTGTTTGTGGGGAACCTTGCAGGAGGTCTGAGTTTTTTTTTTGCCATTAAAATTAAAGTTGTAGAACACCTGAGTTTTTTTTGCCATTACAATTAAGTTGTAGAACACCTTAATTATCCAGACACTTTGAAAGTGTTGAGATAATCTTGTACATAGATACATAGCATCGGAGCACCTAGTGTGCTCAATGGCAACGAGTGGCTTGATCCGTTTATGACTGGTTACGAATTGATCATCATGAGATCGTGCTCCTCCCATTTGCTCTCTTTTTTTCTTCATCGCCCTCCACCATCAACACCTCGTGGCAGTTGGGAGTTGCTGTTGCTGCTTCTTTTCCTTCCACTTTGAATAATGGCCTAAATCTCCATCGTAGATATCTTGCTATATGCATTTTCCCATTATGTTTGTATTTCCATCAACACTCTCGATCCTAACACTTGCGATAACTTGCATTATTTAGTCGCATTTATCTCAAAGCAACCATTGAATTACTCTTATTTGCTTACATAGAACTACCATTTTCGAGACTACACTCATACATGGGATGGAAATTGGAAAAATAGATAATCTTGTACGTATATTGAAAAATGGATAATCTTGTACATAGATACATAGCAAAGGAGCACCTAGTGCTCAATGGCAACGAGTGGCTTGATCCGTTTATGACGGGTTACGAACTGATCATCATGAGATCGTGCTCCTCCCATTTGCTCTCTTCTTTTCTTCATCGCCCTCCACCATCAACACCTCTGGCAGTTGGGAGTTGCTGTTGTTGCTTCTTTTCCTTCCACTTCGAATAATGGCCTAAATCTCCATCGTAGATATCTTGTCATATACATTTTCCCATTATGTTTGTATTTCCATCAACACTCTCGATCCTAACACTTGCGATAACTTGCATTACTTAGTCGCATTTATTTCAAAGCAACCATTGAATTACTCTGATTTGCTTACATAAAACCACCATTTTCGAGACTACACTCATACAAGGAATGGAAATTGGAAACGTGCCCACCATGTCCTAACAAAAATTTCCTATCGCAAGAAAGAGAGAGAGAGAGAATTTTTCTATCACGGGGGGGGGATCCTTCTTCCTTTGCATAGCCTTCGAAGATGACTCAATTGTGGAAGAACGCATATCCATTTTTACCTTGGATGGAGATTGACTTGATTGAAAAATAGATTTACTATGTTTTGTGCTCAAAGAGTGTAAATGACTTGGTGTAAGAACCATTCAAGACATTTGGTATTGCACTAGAGACTATTACGCGTCGAGTCGCGCATCCATCATCCAAGGTAATAGGAGATATTTGCAAGCAGTCAATGTGTCAATGTTATGTATGCTTGGGTTGGGCATATTTATAGAACTCGAGTTCTCTTTATGAATGTAAAGCAGGAAAAGGTTGAACTTCACGAAAACTCGCCAACACATTAGTGCTAAATTCAAGACTTGAGGTTTAGGTGCATCGTGCACAAAGCTGGGGGTTACGAGTGCCACCTCAACGTTGGAAGAGATTACCCAACAAAGGACATTTTCCTATGTTGCGCAGTGGGTATTGAAACAAAGAGACTCAAGATTCTCATCGTGATATGCCAAAATTACTATAGCAAAGTGCTATAGCCATCATTTCACGAGCGTTGTACATAATGTAAATGATAATTTTTGCAGAGGAGAGCTGTTACTGGTTTCACCATTCATGTGTCACGATGAAACCACACAGGCTAACATGCTTTGCTTAATGTAAGCATGCTCAATGTGTTGTTCCTCTTTTACAACTCCCTTGTGCGCAACCCTTCGGACTCTAAGTGGCAAAGAAGGGATGGGCTTATAAACAACCATTGGCAAGAAGCAACAGTTAGCGGTGAGAGAAGAAGACACAGTTGTGAGCATACATTTGCTGAGGTTGGGCTGTACTGTGATAGAATGACTACATGGAGCACTAGGGGAGGGTCTACCAATAAAATAGAGAGGCTGGCTATAGAAGCTACACATATGTTAAGGAGATTGGAAGTACCATCTGTTACTGCGAGCTACTAGATGATTTCTTCATGAGACCACTCACCTTGCCACTATTTGCTTGGATGAGAGGGACCACAGTTCTGGTAGGAACAGCTCTAGCTGCAGGATAAGTGAGCATTTGGAGCTTGAGAGCAAGAGAGGGGCATAGTTATGGGCAACAAAGAGAGTGGGCCCTTGACAGAGAAGATCTGGAGATGGCAAGGAGCTAGAGGGATGAAGGAGGAAGTTGGGGAATGGAGGACGACGTTGGGGTGGGCTTTGGTATGGTTGTAGTAGGGGGCAGCAAGGTGCAAGGGGAGGTAGGTTGGAGCTTGTTGAGCAAGGTGCTAATTTTTTGTGCAGGGACTCAGTGAGGCCATGCGGATTTTGAGTCGTGCATCGTTCTGTTGGAAAATGCCAAGGAGAGAGAAGGCAAAGAGAGCCACCCTTTGATGACACATGGCATACACTTTGAGTGGCATATAGCACTTTCAAAATAAGTATATAGATAGATGGTGCAAACTTTGGTAAGGTCATGATTTACCCTACCTACCACAAAATCTTTGCGATAAAAGGCATTACTAAGCTTTGCTGTGGTTATCTTTAACAAAATTCAGATTCTAGTGACTCATTTTATTGTGGAAAGAATATATCAAAGTTTTCAATGTTAATAATCTTTCTTGACCTTTAGATATTTAACAAGGGCTTATCTCCATATTTTTATTTGATCGCCCAAGATTATTTCGTGTTGTACTTTTAACATGTGAAATGAAGCAAGCCTTTCATTTCATCCATGTCAAGTGCATTTTTTTGTAAGAACAAATCTAGTTTCTTTGAATGGATTACAACATATGGATCACCGCATAGATAATCATCATCCTTTTGATGAGCTTTTAATGGTGATCTTTTTCAAGGCTCCTCAAAATTTTGGTGAGGTTTCTCAAGCACAAACCATGATGCCAAGAAATTACTCAAGTACTTTTAACATTTTTCTTATTCAACTTCTAGGTTTTTTCTTTGAGAAAATGTGATTGGAATTCTAGATTATGGACCAACAAAATATGAACCAACAAATTTTGGTTAGGGATTTCATCCAAAACATATAAAGTTGTATAATTTGTGGCTTTGGTACCCCAATTCTACTACACCATAAGTTAACCTAAAAGAGTTAGTAATAATTAAAAAAATTATGATGCCAAGGAATTTTGGAAGTACTTTCAAGTTTTCAATATTTAATTTACAAAGTACAATTCGACATAGAAATTATAGAAATCTACAAGTTTTGTGCCTTTGCTTTTGTGGCCGTGCTCTTTAAAGTGGTTATGAGGGGTGACCTTATGCATTGGAACAACATTGTGATTCAATCTTAGACTCAAATAGATATTTTTGTTGCATGCTAAAAAATACATATAGTTATTGCAAGGAAGTGACAGATTTGAGCTATCCTTTTAATCATCTCAAATTTTCCAAGTGCTTCCCTGTAGAGAATTTTACAAGCAGAAGTAAATTGTTGTTGATCGAGTAGGCTCAAATCTCTCAAATTCTATCCCTATAAGATTCCTTGCTTGAAAGGTGAGATTGCGAATTATAGCTCAAAATTTGTAGGCCCGCCAAACATGATTGCATTGTCAAAACTATTTTCTCTTTCCTCTATAAGCATGATAGGATAAAGCACTACATTTCATCCACTAAAGACTCGAATGTATAAAACATATCGAGCATCCTGCTATTAGTGAAGATGTTTGGTGTCCTTACATCACTAGTACTAATAGGATTGGAAATTTTCGGCTTTTGTCCCCTGATATATTCTTTTTCATTATCTATGGTTGCCTGATTAAGTGGGATATTTATTATTTTCATTGCATTTCATCTCATCATTCCCTCTTCATCTCATTGTTCTCCTCATGTCATCATTCACTTCTCATCAGTCTCTTCTTTGCTCACGTGCACTCAATGCTTGTTCTTGTCCTTTTGAACTTGAGTTGCCCTTGTAGCATATCCTATGTCCTCAAACTATCTTTGAAAGCATATGATTTGCCTCCAAAGTGAAAAATTTGCTCCATACATATTGAAGAGTGTCTAATGTGAGCATCAATACTTGAAAGTGCGATGGATCTGATGGTGGCATCACTAAGTGTTTAGCATCTTGGTTTGACACAAGAAGTCTCAAACCTCCAAGTGTAGGATTATGACACTTTATGAAAATGTTCATTAAAGTGTTGCCTTATTCCATGGTTATTCCACTATAATGCCACCATTCATAATATTTCTCTTCAAGAATGGCTTATCATTTTCATCAAAACATTTCTTTAACAATAATAGAAAGAGATTGCTTTTCTTTTTTAACAGAAACCATGCTTTCCTACCCATGTGATGTATAGTCCAAAACTTGATGGCATTTATTAGACACTCTTTGCCACCATTGTGAGCCAGCTAGTAGTCTCATTAAATAGTATAAGTCAAATTAAGTAAGTCACGCTAAATGATATAGATCAAATTTTATAAATAAAATAGGTTTAAAAAACATAAAGATGAAAATTTTAAGTTATTATCTCTTTAGTATATTAATATTTACATTATTTGTAAATAATATAGAAATTGAATTTCATTATATAGAGAATTCATTTAAAAAATAAAATATATAATTTACTGTATTATAAACAATATAATATCTTCATTTATTTATGAAGAATAATTTTTAAATAGAGTAGCCTAAAAAATCTCACTCAATATCACACCTTTACACATGACCATCCTCAGATCTTGTGCACCTACTTGGGAAATGGGCACAAAAGTTGAAGTCTTATCTCATGTTAACAAGTCAAGAAAAATCAAATTCTTGATTTCTTGTAAGCTAAAACTACTCGTACATCGACCCTACATAAGAGAGTCTTACCACCTATTAATCGATTGGGAAAAAGTTCAAATACCCACCTTCCTATCGTGTTCAAATATTTTCCATTGACTTCAAATAAATAAATTACAAACCTATTTTAAATTTCAAGGAAAAAAGTGCGAGAAGATTGAAAGTGTAAGCATATTCAAGCTTACGTCTTTGAATTATAAACAAATCAAATCATCTTCTTCTTTGAGGAAAGGTATTATTTTCTTTGAGTTTGAAGAGAAAAAGGCAATATGTTTCTTTTTTAGATTGGAGAAGAAAAGACAATATGTTTAATTTTTAGATTAGGAAAAGAAAAGACAATACGTTTCTTGTAAGTCTCTCTCTTTCTCCACCTTTCAATCTATTCCTTTATTAGTTGTCTCTTGGTCTTTTCCTCTTCAAGCATATCTTTCTACTTCTCTATCACTTAGATAATCAATCCATACGTCCTTTCAAATCTTCATCTTTTCTTGAGCCACTCATGGGGAGAATAAAAAGCAATATGTTTTCTTTTTAAGGTAGGAGGAGAAAAGACCATTCATTTCTTTTCTAGAGTAGGAGAAGAAAATAAAATAAGTTTCTTGTAAGTTGCTACCTTCTCAACCTTTCAATCAATTCTTTTATCAAATAGAAATGTCACTTAGTCTTGTACAATTTTTGTTCTTGAAGCTTATCATTCTCTTCCTTTGGTAGTTAGATAGTCAATCCTTACATTCCTTCCAATCTTCATCCTTTCTTGACTCACTCAGGACTATCTATTACCTATGTTTCTGATGTTTTTCCTTTTTTGACTCCCTCATGACTATCCATTACCTATTGCCTCTCTTTTGATCCTCTCTTAGCTACTTCCATGCATCCTCTCTCCTTTACCTTTCTTGACTCCTCTTTTTAGTTGTCAATACCTTCCCTTTATTGTCTCTTTTAGTAGGACTACTTTCATGAAGTCTATTCTCTTAAAATCATTCTGTTATCTTCCCTTTGTTTTCTATTTTAATCCTTATTCCTTGGACACATCTGTCTATTAACTATCCCTTTTAATCTCACTCAAAATCATTCCACTATCTTCCCTTTATCAAGTATAACCTCCTTCCTCAAAATCTTTGCCTCTCTAAGACCCTCCATTTTCTATTCAACTGTGTCTCCTCTCTCTCCATCATTTGATTGTCATGTTACCTCTCCTTTTCCATTTATTAGTTTACTTTTTACAAAAAATCAACCTCTATAGAAAAGTTATAGCCATCCCTCTATAAGGGAAGAAGTAAATCAAGATTTTACAATCGTGTCGGCTATAGCTAGCCCTCCATAAGGGGTGACTCTAAGACTACCCATGTGGTGGGGCATTTAGATAGGTTTTTGATTTGACAAATTTTATAGAGGGACATCTAAACCCTAACAAATTAATTCGATACGTTTTGGTAAGAGAGAGCCTTTGTAACATCTTTAAGCTCCCTTATACTATTGTTGTTGCTGTGAGAGGGGCGAGAGGGAACACCTACAGAAGGGCATGATGTGGAGGAATGGAGGGAGAGGTACAAGGAGGGGCTAAGGGGGAAGGTATGGGGAAGGGAGAGGGAGGGCAAGGGGGAGAGAGAGGGGATGAAATGAGACTGAGGGGTGAAAGGGAGGCTAGGAGGGGACAGAGAGGGGGAAAGGCAGGGGAAGAGAGAGAGAACATAGGCAGAGGGGCATGAAGGAAGGCTAGGAGGGATGAGGAGGAATGAAAAGGAGGGCGAGTGAAAGAAAAAGGGGAGGACAAGCAAGAGGCTAGGAGGGGCTAAGGGGAATGGCAGGGGCAAGTAGAAGCAAAAGGAGAGGATGAGAAGGAGGCTAGGAGGGACTACGGTGAATAGCAAGGTGAACAAAAAAAAAAGGGGAGGACGAGAAGGAGGCTAGGAGGGGCTAAGGGGGATGCCAAGGGCAAGCAGAAGCATATGCGGAGGATGGGAAGTGAAGGCAAGGGGCTAGGAGTCATGGGAGGATAAAAGAAGGAGGGAAGGGGGAGGGCGGGCAAGGCGAGGTGAAGCGAAGAGAAGGGTTTGGGAGGTAGATGAGAGGCAAGGTTGAGGGAGGAGATTATAGAGGGATAGCTGTAGCTCACGTGGTCATGACCACACTTGTTATAGCTAGACCTCGATAAGGGGATTGCTTAGATTAGAGGAAAGTTCATAGAAGGAGAAAGACTAGAGTTTGAATCCTAGAGCATCTCAATCATAAAATTGTGAGAAGATAGAGAATCAATTAAAAATATGATGCATGAGAGAGAGTTTGGAGGAAGAATTTACTTCTAAGATGGTTGTATTTAGCTCGTGTGGTTGTGGCTATACCTAGGTCACTCCAACTCTTAAATCCTTCTTATGCCTTTATTTGGAGCATTCTTATTTGCAATCCAAGTGAAATAGTTTTTCAACCAAGACACTTTAATCCAACGCCAAGTATGGCTTCACTTAAGTTATGCTAATATCTCATTAGAGGCTTAGCAAACCATGGTTAAGTCTACTAAATGCTTATAATTCTTTATTAACTGATCTAGTACGTTAACTCATTTAAATTCTACTTAATAGTTTAGTTACTCAAGCTTATTTTACTTGCGTGTTATTGAAGGATAATTGATGGAATATTTTAATAATTTAAAGCTCATACATGCATAAAGTTAAGGTCAAATTTAAGCCAAGAATTGTTGGAGATCGAGGATACTATTGGTTTTCAAGCACATATCAAAATTTTACTAGTGCAATGTGCAAAACACTATTCGATCATTATCAATTATTGTTATTATACTGATTTAAAGATATTTTAAAATTTCCTTAACCAGTGAACACATAGATGTATGGTATAAGCATACCAATGCATAATCTTTGGCTGTATTGCACCATCCATGGTTGAAAATGGAAAATGTGCAAGTCCCACCATATAAATGATGTCTGAACCTTATGAAACTTTGAAAGTATTAGAAAAACGTCCATAATTTTTTAGCACTTATGCACCATGCACGCTAAAAAATTAGACAATCTAGATGTCCCACTATGCAAATGATGTCTGATCCTTAGGAAAACTTGTGAGTATAAGGGATTTACTCATTGAAATTTGTTTTGCAAATTTTCATGACTATACCATACATACATGTATGGTATAAGCATGAAATTCATGATTACTTGACAATTGTGCACAATGCATCGTCAAAAATGAGAAAATGTCGACATGGACATGCACATTTTCTCATTTTTGACCAAGAATGGCACTTATGCACCATTCTTAGTAAAAAAAGAGAAAATTGTGCATGTCCCACCATACAAATGATGTCCTTATCTTATGAAATTTGAAATTATAAATTCACTTCTCAATAAAATGTGTCTACAAAGTTTCACGACCATCTGCAAATTGTATAAGCTTACCGATGCACAATTTTTACAACGTCCATGGTTGAAAATGAGAAAATGTGAATGTCCTAACCATACCATACCATTGATGTCTAGTCCTCATAAAACTTCACAAGTATAAGAGAATTATTCATTTAAAGGTGTTTTCAAAGTCTCATGCCCATGCCATACATATATGTATGGTATAGCATGCCATTTAAACGTATTTTCATAGTTTCATGACCATAGCATACATACATATATGGTATAAGCATGCCGATTCACAATTTCTTAACAATTGTGCATAATATATTTTTGAGAATGGGACAATGTAAGTGTCCCACCATGCAAATGATGTCCCACCTTATGAAACCTTGAAAGTATAAGGAAAATTCTCATTTAAAGGTTTCTATAAATTTGCATGATCATCTAACAAATACATGTATCATATAAGTGTAGCGATGGAAACTGTTTTGGCTGTAGTGTACCACCCATGGTAAAAAGTGAGAAAGTGTGCATGTGCCGCCATACAAACAATGTCCAAACCTTATGAAACTTTGCAAGCATATAGGAATTACTCATTCAAAGGTCTTTTAAAGATGTCAAATCGTTATGAAAATTTATGAGCATAAGGAAATTAATTAGCCAAATTCTTTTCAAAGTTTCATTACTACTAGACAGATACAAGTATGGTATAAGAACAACCCCATTAGAACTCCACAGTTAAGCATGCTTGGGCAAAAATAGTACTGGGATGGGTGACCTCTTGGGTAGTCCTGGTGTTGCACCCTTTTTGTAGGTGTTGTTAGCAAGCATGCCAATTGCCTTGGTTTCCCTGACCATTCGCTCAAGGAGGGTCATGCATGCTCACAAGGTGGGGTTGCATCATGCACACAAACGTGGAGGGGTGAGGCAATACACAAATGTGGAGGGGTGAGGCAATACACAATGTATTGGCAGCAGTAATGTATGATACATTGTTAAAAAATGAGAAAATGTGCATGGATTAAGCTTATGAAATTTTGAAAGTATGTGGGATTTGATCGTTCAAAGGATTTATAAAGCTTCATGATCATATGGTATAAGCATACCTATGCACTTGTTTTTGGCACTTAAGAATTGTCCATGGTCTAGCATGATCAAGCATGCATACCCACCCATAGAGACTATGTATAGTAAAACAATTTATGTGAGTATATACACCAAGGAGTATGTGCAAACCAAGCGGTATGTAAAGAAAAAAAATTTATGAGAATATACTCAAACCAAGGGGTATGTGCAAAGTTTTATGACAATTAGACACCTACACCTATGATATAACACAATTTTTTAGCACTCATGCACCGTGCATGCTAAAAAATTAGAATATGTGCATGTCCACTTAAAAAATGGTGCATTATCCTTGTGGAACTTTGAAAGTATAAGATGACTGCTCATTGAAACATCTTTTTAAAGTTTTGTAATCATAGCATACATGCATGTATTGTATAAGCATGTCGATTCACAATTTCTTGAAAAGTGTGCAAAATGCGTGGTTGAAACTGAGAAAATGCCAGCATAAAATGATGTAAGATCATTATGGATATTTTTCAAGTATAAGTCACTTTTTCAATTAAAGGTCATTTCAAAGTTTTATGATCAATGAACACATAGAGGTATAATGTAAGCATAATTTTTTAGTAGTTATGCACCATCTGTGGTTGACAAAATGAGAAGATGTGCATGTCCCACCATACAGATGGTGTTTAGTACTTATTAAACATCCTAATTACAAGGGAATTACTCATTTATAGGTCTTTTCAAAGTTTCATGGACATACCATACATAGCTTCTTGTCAATTGTGCACAAGGATTGGTTGAAAATGAGAAAGTGTGCACATATCACCATATAAAGAATGTACCATACTTATAAATATTTGAAGGACAAATTGATGTAATGGGATCTAGAGTCCTAAGGTCTAAGGTTGTGAGTGTGTGAACACATGGTGTGCCTAGATATCAGTAGGTGTGATTGAGTGAATCTAGGTGTGTGGTGTGTGATTGAGAGAATCATGGAATTGATTGAGAGATTTGTGGATCTAGATGCTCTACTAAGCTCACATGTGATGTCACTACTGGATGTAACTAGAGCCTATATATTGGGCCTGTCTCTCTTGAATAAACTCTCCCTCTTTTGCCATATTTGCTGAATCCTTCTTGCAACTCCAACATGTGGTATCAGAGCCTTGGTTCACTATCCTTGAGACCTCCTTGAGTGCCATGTCATCATCTTCTTCCTCACACTCTCTTCTTCTCCATTTTTTCCTCTTTTGAGCAAAATTTCCAAGCGCTTGTTCTCCCAATGTAGGCGACCATTCTCCAAACTGTTTCAGCCATAGATTCCCCTCATATAGTCGCACTTCTACTGTAGAGGGTTTCTGGAAATCATCCTTCAATTGTAAGTATAAGGGTATTTATTATTTAAATGTATTTCAAAAGATTCATGCTCATAAAACACATATAGGTTGCTATAAGCATATTGATGCATTTTGTTTGGGTAGTAATGTACTAGCCATGGTAAAAAAAGAGAAAAGGTGCATGTTCCACCATACAAATGATGCCTAGACCTTATGAAACTTTTCAAGTGTATATGAATTAACCTATGTATGGATGCTATGTGGTAACATCTGGTAGTGACTGGCCTATTTTCTAATAGGGCTCATTAAAAGGACTTTAGAAAGTTTCATGAGACCATCATACACATAGAAGTATGGTATAAGGATACCAATGCATTGGTTCACCATGTTGATCCTCATAAAAGTTTATGAGTATAATAGAATTACTCATGAATGATAATGAGATAGTGTGTATGTACCAAAATAAAAACGATGTTGATCCTTATAAAAGTTTGTGAGTATAATGTAATTACTCATTGAAAGGTCTTTGAAACGTTTCATGACCATATCATAAATACATCTATAGCATAAGAATGCTGATCCATAAATTCTTGTCGTTTGTGCACAAGGCATGGTCCAAAATGAGAAAATGTGCACATCCCACCATAAAAATGATGTTACTCAAGAATCCTTGTGAGTATAAGGGTATTACTCATTTAAAAGTATTTGCAAAGTTTAATGACGATGAATCTCATATAGGTATGGTACAATGCATAATCTTTTGTGGTAATAATGCGCCATCCATGGTAAAACATGAGAAAATGTGCATGCCTTGAAAGAAAATTATATGTGGATAACAAAGAAGTGCTTGTACACAATAGAAAATGAGAGAGAATAAAAATTCCAATGTACCAAAACTATTGAGGTAACCATTGAGAAATGCATTCTTGACATCGAGTTGATACACATTCCATTTGCTGAGTGTCGCTAGTGATATCAAGAGCCATATGGAATCCATCTTTGGTAATGGAGCATAAGTCTCATCATAGTCCTGACCATATTGTTGTGCAAATCCTTTTGCAACTAGTCTGGCTTTGTATCTTTGAATACTCCCATCTGGATTGTACTTCACTTTGTATACCCATTTGTTTGCTATGGCCTTCTTTCCTGGTGGAAGGTTGCATAATTCCCAAGTATTATTCTTATACAAAGCATCCATTTCTTCATTCATAGCAGTTTGCCATTCTAGCTTGTCTACTACATCTTCGAAGTACACTGGCTCTTCTGTAGCCATGATGGTAGTCATAAGAGCATAGTTGGTGGTTTCCACCTGAATTGCTTTGCCTTTCTGAGCATATGTCAATCTAGCTGGAGGTCTGCTTTCCCTAGTAGACCGTTTGAGCTGCTATGGCTCTACTTGGGGTGTTGCTGGCAATTCTTGCTCTTCTTCATTAACTTGTTCTGTAGATAACTGTGGTTGATGGGATCATACAATTTGTATGCTTTGCTTTCTTCACTGTAGCCAACCATGATGCATTTGCGTGACTTTGCATCCAATTTCCTGTGATGATCATCATGTATGTGGGCATATGCTATGCAACCAAATATGCGGAGATGCCCAATGTGTGGCTTGTGTCCAGTGAATGCTTCATTTGGAGTCATACCCTGTATTGGTTCGGTAGGAAGCCGATTAAGCAAGTAGTTTGCTATAGCTATTGCTTCTGCCCAATACTGATTCCGAAGATGCTTTTTACTAAGCATTGCTCTAGCACTGTTTGCTAAAGTCCCATTCTTCCTTTTAACTCTTGCATTCTGCTGAGGAGTATTTGCACATGTGAATTGTCTTCGAATGCCATGATTTTTGCAAAAGTTCATGAATGCTGAAGACATGTATTCACCTCCTCTATCTGATCTCATGACCTTGATCTTTCTGCGTGTTTGGTTTTCTACCATGGCTTTGAATTCTTGAAATCTGGAAAACACTTCAGATTTCTCTTTCAGAAAGTAGACCCAAAAATATCTGCTGTACTCGTCAATGAAGTCAAGTAGTAAAGTGAACCATTGATGCGGCGGGTCTAGGCATAACCCCATACATCTGTATGTATCAAATCAAGAATACCTCGTGCACGAGAGGTACTTCTGACAAAGTTGGTTCGCTTTTGTTTGCTGAAGCAGCATGCTTCGCAAACTTTTTCAAGAAACTCTAGCTTCGGAATCCCAATTGCCATATTCTGCTTCCTGAGATCTAATAAGTACTTAAAGTTGACATGACCATATCTCTTGTGCCATTTTGTAGATAGTGGCATCTGTTGCGGTTGAGCTGACATGGCATGCTTATCTGGTACTGTAGCTAGCATTCTGTATAAGCGTCCTTCCTTGACACCTTTTGCTACTAGCTGACATCTTTTGGATTTATCTCTGATAGTGCATGGATTGCTGTTGGTAGCGGTTGAGGGCTCTGTTGGTGGGTGGTTGATGAAGGAGCCGGTCGTTGGAGGTTGCTTGCATGGAATCTTGGAGCGATGAAGAGCGGTTGGAAGCATAATAGGAGCTACTTGTAGGACCCGTCAACCAGTCGTGTGCAATCGTGTAGAGGAGAGGTCGCTGTTTGGAAGCTAGAGGCTTTGGAGCACTATGCTCACTGGGAGCGTGGATGAGCAGTGTAGAGTTGATGATGCAAGAGTTATTTCCATCACCCGTATAGCTGCTATCACTATAGGACCTTGGAGCAGCCTTGGATTTGAGGACCCGAGCTGGCACTGCAAATGGCTGCTCACCTTTATTGCATGAAGGCTGGGGGCGTCGAAGCCCATAGGATTGCTTTGGGTGGTGAGGCTTGTCGATGGAGTTCAGGAGCCAGGCGGAAGGCTGCAATTGCCTTGCTAGAGGCCGTTGGAGCGAGGCTGCTGTCGGAGCTATTGGAGGCGTGAGGCTAGCTACGGAGCTCTAGGTCATTGGTGGTTGCACTGTGCATGATCTTCGGAAGAGGAGACAGCCGTGTGCAGAACAAGGATTCAAGTGATGGTGAGGACTCTACTACCTCCATCAAGTCTCCCAAGAAGTGGATCAATCTAAGCAGCAAGTGAGACAGTTTTGACAAGGTTGTGAGTTTAATGCTACATTAGATGCTACTTTAGCATTTTTGATGTTTTAAAGTGTTGAATAGCATTAATATAATTGTGGCTACAACTTTGCTTAAAGTTGCTATACCTGGATTTGTTTGGAATGCTTTTATTTAGCCACTTCTATGAAGCATGGAAGATGAAGCATCATTTCCATTATGATTTTCAGTAAGCAATTTGGTCACAAAATGCTTATACTTTGAAGCTTTTCAGCTTTTTTTTCTAGCCTTGTAAGAGAGTAGACACTACCCATTCTGGGCTAGACCCTCTCATGGCTACCATCTTGAATATGGATAAGTTCAATGGTAAAGGCTTTCACACATGGCAGATGAAGGTTAAGTTTGCATTGATGAGGGAAAACCTCTGGGGGCTTGTCAAACCGGCTTCAACTTCTTCTTCAACAGCCTCTAATGCTGGAGAATCCTCAGCTCCGTCACACTCAGCAAGAGATCCTGCTAAAGAGGAGAAAGCCTATGGCATCATTGCTCTTGCCTTAGGAGATGACTATATTCATCACATCTCTGACTTAGAGTCTCCTTCAGAAGCTTGACAAAAGCTTGACATTATTTTTGGTGCTAGCTCTCACATCTCAAAATTGTCACTTAAGATTGCTTTCTTTGAATTGAAGATGGTTACTGGCACTCCTCTGGCTGCCCATGTCAATCTTATGCAGAGTCTCATGACTCAACTTGCTTCTATCAACTCTCCAATCACTACAGATGATGCAATGGCAGTATTGCTCAAAAGTATGCTTGAAGATTATGATCATGTTGTTACCACTTTGAAAAATCTTCCTAATCCTAATCTTGAAGGTCTTATTTCTGCTCTTCAAGAAGAAGAAAGGCACATGGAACTCCAGAGAGGCAATGACACAGCATACCAGAGAGGCAATGACACAGCCTATGCCATGAAATTTCAAAAGGGCAAGTTTTCACCTTGCAAACATTGTGGGAAGACTAATCACCTCTCAAAAGATTGCTTCAAGATCAATCCATGCAAACACTGTGGCAAAAACAATCACCATGAAAAGTATTGTAGAGCAAAAAAGGAAGCAACTACAAAGTTAGAAACTACCAATCTACTTTCATTTGATGAGTCTCCACATGATGAAGATTATGCTTTTTGAACCATCTCCATATATGCTCCAGATCTCTCTTTTTAGGTTGAGTCAAGGTACTCAGCCTAGATAGTCCTCCAAAATGAATGAAATAAACTATTGTGTTCTTTGTAAACACCTCTAGTCACCATATGATGTAGGCCATGTGTATGTGTTTTGCTCCATGGTACCTTCTACAGACATTGTGTGCATGTACATGCAGGGGAGATAACCATTGGAAGGTCATATGTATCCCTTTTGTTTACCTCACACCTTGGGAACCCCTTGCTAGCATGAGATCCTAGCCATAGATTAATCCTTGACCACCATGAGATGGCATGAGAAACTATGAGACTAGATGAATCCTTGACATAGCCTGAGGCATTCCCTTGAGGGGGGGGTTTGTTGGGATATCTCAAGGTGTATGCCCCAGGCACACCTTGGTCTCTATGTGTGTGTGCTAGAGGCACAGTTAGGTGCCCATAAGCACTGTTAGGTGGTAGATGCCAAATAGGATGATTGAGAGATTCTAGGAGCCGATTGAGGAGATGATTGTGGAGCTCAGAGGTCATCAGTGATGTCAGTGATCATGTAAGAGGTGCCTACATATGGACCTCACCTATTCCATAATCAAGCATTCTCATTTTGTGTTCACTTCATGCTTTCTCTTTAGTTCCTCAACACCCTTCAAGATCCCCATGACATGTGAGTCATTGCCATGGACCAGAGAGAGAGAGAGAGAGAGAGAGAGAGAGAGAGAGAGAGAGAGAGAGAGGGGGGGGCAGGGGGAGGGAGGGACGGAGAGAGAGAGAGAGAGAGAGAGAGAGAGAGAGAGAGAGAGAGAGAGAGAGAGAGAGAGAGAGAGAGAGAGAGACCAAACGATCAATGGCATGGAGAAGGCATAAATTTATAGCCTCTGTGAAGGAGAGGCCAAATGTCAAGTGGCATGGAGAAGGCATAAATTAATAGCCTCTGTGAAGGAGAGGCCAAAGCTCAAGTGGCATGCATAAGGCATAAATTTATAGCCTTTGTGAAGCAGAGTCGGAGCATTCAAGGTGTTGTGATTTTGAGTGAGCACATGAGATCCACACCGTCCCTTCATAATTGCAGCTGGTGGTTGTCGTATATTCTAGCAAGGTGAAAAATATTAAAGCTCCTTGATAGTAGCTATATGTAATTAAGGTTAGGGTTTGGTGTGATATGTCATTTTGACTTATTTTAGTGTTTGCATCACCATTCAAATGTCTTGTCGAGGTAACAATTGAGTGTAAGCTAGGAGAGAAGCTTATCCAATTGGGGCCCCCAAAAAGATAGTTATCACTGTGTCTAGGATAGGTCGTAACATGATATGAGAGACTTGTTGCTAAAATTTCTCATAGTCTACATCAATGTTAATCGGAAGGAGTCCCTCCCATATTGAGAAATCTCTTTGTTTACTTATCAATTATAGCTTGCCAACTTAACAAGTTTACCTCAAGATGGCGAGTTGACTGCCCATCTCCAACTTCTGAGAAACTAGAAAGCTTAACGGGGTCTAACTATCCACTATGGACAATGAAGGTCCTAAGTCAATGGTTGTTAGAGGAGTTTGGGAAACCACATTACTAAAATAAAATTGAGTACAAGGCATAAAAAACATCATTGTAGTGGTGACCACTATTGCAAATATGTTGTAGCTAGCATGTACTAAAACATATAGTGGTAAGGAGACTTCTAAAATGAGATTCCCATATGTTGTTTCATATAAACTTGCTCTATCAATGTCAAGTGGTGGCTTAGAAGATGTGGACTATGAATGTGATTTGAGGGCTGATTATGCTGATAAGTGATGATCTAAAGGTAAGTGATGGCTTGGAAAATGTGTAGGCACTAGAAACTTAAGGGTGAAATTCTAAGAGAGGTCTTTTCTGAAAATCAAGATGGTGGGTGGCATAGTCATGAGGCTTCTTACTTTTTGTGAAGGTTGGCCTCAAGCCTTTCATTGATGTCTAAGGTTTGGAAAAGGATAACCTCCTAAAGCTGACTAGCCAACAATATTTATATGTCAAAAAGGGATTACAAGGTCTCTTTCTATTTTAAAAAGAGATCTAGAAGCCTCTTCTTGTGATCAAAAGCGACCAAAAAGGAAAATTCTTAAGATGGTAACATGAGAAATAATGTGGTGGATACACACCTCTTCGTGTTTGCCTATGTGAGAGAAGGTGCGAGCGGTGTGTGGTTACTAAGGGGACATCACAGAAAGTAACAATGACAAAGCAAGCATGATCAACCACTTGGTTATGCTTTCTATTGGTGGGTGTAGGGTTCTAATCCCTTTGTCGAATGAGATTACACATGAGCGGGGGATAGGCAAGCGGCTAAGGCTACCCAAGCTCATGGGTGCTCCCTATTTTATGTAACTAATCAATTGGGTAGACTTTGTTGTCACTTAAAGGCACACCTCGTTCTCTCACACTTCTCAGTGTTTTGTATGACCAATTTTTTCAGTTGGCTGAGACATGTTTTTTGGCATTGTCTCTCCCTTTGTATTCATTAAAAAGGTGGTTTCTATTTCCATTTGGATATTATATCATTGGTTTCCATGGCTTTCAACCTTCTCCTCAATCCATGTTAGACTAGCTAGGTTGTGAAGAGAAACAAGGAATCACGTAAAGCTTCATGATAGGAATCAAAAGTTGCACATGTTCGAGGAGAGCTTGAGGGGCACGAAGAGCATGGGGGCAAATGTCCCTAAAAGGGATAGCAGATAGCTGCATGGATGGAAAGAAGTCAAGATAGATAAGGCAATGATTTTTTTAAAAAAGATGGATTAGAAATTCTAAAAGAGATAAGTCACAGATGCCAAGAGCTTTGAATTATTGGAGCACGACAAAGAATGTTCTACACGGGTTAAGTGATAGGGCAGGACATGGGATGTGCACTGTGTACTTTATTTAGGATTTATCAGTGTAGGAGAAGTGAAATTTTGAATGCAAAGGAGACAATTTCAAAAATTAAAAAAAATCAATGTTTGTATTTTATAGCCTTTGGTTGTATATGTCACCAACTTGCCTCCTAAACGAGTGCAAATCTAGGCTCAAAATGGTTGAAAAAAGCAAAAGACAAAATGGCTCACTAGTGTTTCATGCTATGGATTAAAGAATGGAACTACCTTTGACATACTTATGGGCCTCATTGCAAAGTAGGGTCTCAAAAAGCTACCAATTCACAATGATAAATAATGTTAGATTTATTTAAAGATCATTACACATGTATGAATCTAGTTTTTTCTCATGCATCCATTTATATTGCAAATATCCCCAATTACTATCAAAGATATAATACCACCATGTAGTAGCTCCATAGCTATGGACTGTACCTTTCCACTCAAATTAGAAAAAGTTATTGAGTGTGCCCTCAAATGTATGCTCAAAAGTTATTAAGTGTGCCTTGAAATTTGTGCTCAAAATTCTAGGGGAAGATTGAACACACACTAAACCAAATCAAAGGTTCTCAATTGGTTACTTTCTTTGATTTGTGGGAAGCTCAAGCAATGCACTTCCAAATGAAAACTTTCTTCCGATATGTGTGTACAACAATTATAAAACATTTTGGAAATCCTATACAACCCACAATACATTCTTCGTAAGCATGATAGTGTTTGCAATAGTTTGATCGAATCTAATTTAAGATGCCAAACCCTTTAATGTTTGATACCCAACAACTTTTTTAAGATAACCGTTAGATGTCAAACCACATACCAAATATTACCTTGCACCATTGCAAAAAGATAGAATTATTTTTATTTCAAACTCTACTTCTGGTTACCAAGGGTTCTATTATTTCTAGTTCTCTTGACTTATTAATATTTACCCTTTTGGTCTCATAAGAGGGAAGCACCTTCTAGAAAGATGTAAAGTCAAGGGAGGGGAAGGGGGAGTCAAAAGGGGCTTGGCAAACTATGAAAGAGAAGGGGGAGACTTACTAATTTGATGAAGAGAGGTAAGAAATGTGTAGTCTAGTGCTCGATGGGGGTAAAATATGAGTTCCACTTTGCTTGTAATTGTGTTATTAAAGTGTCTGACTATATGAAGCAAACACCCAAGTCTTCCCAAAATAAACTTGGAAGGTTGAGTAAAGCCCTAGTAATGACATGGTGGGAAAATGGACTTAATGAGAAAAACCATTTCCCAATGTTAAATAACATAAAGTCTTTAGCAAAAATGTGGATGTTATGTCACTTTCAACCCTCAAATGCTTCTTACATGAAGAGAAAGGATGACTAAATCCCTAATAGTGCCCAAAGGTTCACAAGAAAGGATGCTCATCGTCAACACTAGCAATTGGTCCTCCACTGGATATGACATGGTGCGAAACAGGTTTTTATGAGAAAAACCAATTCCCAAGCTACTTCCTCATATTAAATGTCATAATATGTGGATCTTATGTCATTTTTGGTCCCCTCCAATGCTCAATAAATGCTTCACAAAGTCTTTTCTGCCACAAAACCATGATTAAAGTTCTAAATTTGCACAATGTCACAAGTCCTTTAGTAAGGCCTTTTCAAAGCTTTTAAAGGTGGACTATCTCTTTTAAAAAATAGTTGCCATTTCTTATTGATCCTTTGAATTTCATGGTAATGGAGAGTATTCTTGCATTGCTCTCTACTTGTCACACAAGAGAAGAAGAGTACACATTCAACAAGGACAAGAGGACCACACATGTGCTTAATAAAGTTGGAAAGGGGGAGTGTTTATTTGGTCGGTTGGGTGGTGGTGGTGTAGGGCAGGAGGGAGGTAGTCGATAGAGCGAGCGAGAAAAAGCGAGCGGGCCCAAAAAAGCGAGCGATCTTTTCCATAATCCCTTATAGAGGTAGCCAACATGGCTCTGTGAAATCCACTATTTGGGAAGAATCTCCAAAATGAAACTTAACCTACTTTCCATATTTGGGAGAGTAAAGCAAGTTGATAATATATTATAATTATCTTGATAATGTAACTTGGACTTGGTAGCACAGGAGAGACTAAAGCAACTAAGACTTTTCCAAGAACTCAATTCTCATATACTTTAGTGAGTCTATTGACGATGACTTGCAAAATTTATTGATATTTCATAGTCCCTCATATGGCTGCAAGTTGTATATTCATGCCTATGACTCTCACTTTATATGCATGTCAAAAGCTTTTATTGATTTGCTTTCTCTTCATCAAGATCCTAGGTATTCATTTGCCTCATATAAAGTTGCAAACATATCTCACACCTTTTTTAATGTTTTCATTGTATTTAACTATCCAAGCACAACATCTTGTACATTTTGCTTTCTCAAATGGTAATTGTATTTGTCCTTCCTATCCCATTTAAATTGTGCATGTGAAATACATTGTGTCTATGAAATACATGTTTCTTGAAGTTGACATGATTTGGGTGTCAAATGACCTGTGTACAAACCCGAGGTCAAAAAGTGATGTTTTGGACTAATAGTACAAGAAAAGATACAAAATTGATTAGAATTATCTCAATAATGTAACTTCTAATATGTGTCATTAGTAATCAAAAGAAAGTGAAGTGTCACTTCAAAAACGTGGGATTGCATCACATACACAACAATTCTTCTGCATTCAAAATGGGTTTTATTTTCCTACAATCAAAACATCCACATTGCTTAAAATTATACTTAATAATATGTGGGAGAACCCAAGTATCATTTAAAAGCATAGGATTGCATAACACATAGAGAAATATTACCACATTACTGTTAGCTCACCCCAAAGAGCAATATTACCATATTCAAAATGGGACTTCTTCTCACAAGTATCACCAAGCTCTCATCAAAATGGTCTTTTAAATCATATTCTACTCCTCTTGACACTCATCATCAACAAAGTAAATGCGAGCTCGTGGCCTATCTGAATGCCTCTCATCATATCTTCTTTCAGTTCACATGAATCTTGCCATTTCTTCTGCATAGCATGGTAACAAACTACAATCAAACATACATTTGAAACCATAGTAAGTCAAAACATTAAAGACACAATAACAACAATCTAAAAATATCCAAATGTCATCAAAGAAAGATCTAAGTTCAGTACCATACTAATCATCATATGGATTTGTGATGGGGTCCACTCTATCTTCATCCCCATCGCCATCATGCTCTGACCTCACCCGTTTCCCAAAATGGTCTGCTATAAGTGGCTCAACAATGGTAGCCATAAGACTGCTATCTGAATCAAAAGAAAAACAAGGTCTACCAGTAGCCTGCTGACAAGCATGCATGAGAGGAGCTGTGCCACAACCCATCTCTAAAACCAATCCTCCTGGAACACATAAGAGAGACAAAAGGCACCCAACAAAGTAGCAACATCACTCAAGTCCACCTCGAGCCATCTGAGAAGACATAGGCACTATTGTCCTCTCACTGAGAGGCACATAGTGAGTCCATAAATCAGATAGCAGATCAATGGAAAGGTTTTGAAATAGTGGAACACTCTCTCCCAAATAAATTGATGGAGTCTTCTTAGCTCTACGTACTAGAGCCAACATAGATGACTGCATCTGTGAATCATGCATAGAGAACCACATACCAAAGAATGACCTTAGCCAACAAGTATCATAGCATGAAAGACTACATGTGACCACACATATGGAACACAAATGAAATATATGATTTTACCATCAAAACCTAGCATGCATACTACATGTAACATGGCATCTATCAATCCCACATAAAGAAACACATTAAAAAGTTCATGAATGTAGCATTACAACACACCATGCATGGAATTGTAGCATACCTTAAGAGTTATACCATGGTATTTATAGTATCCATGTGGAAGCTTATCATGAATGACTACACGTCTGACAACTTCCAAGCCTTGAACAAATGCAAAGCACTCCATCCACGAAATACAGTGTCCTACAATCAAATGACACTATCTCATACAAGAAAAATGAGAATAGAGGACATATAACAACAATAGTGCTAGATATTAAACCTCACCTACCATAGGACATATAACTGCCAGCCAACCACTATCTGATAATGAAGCTGCTGCAACGGCAAGCCCATAATGCACATGGTCCTCTAATAAGAGGTTCCAAACTGGGATGGGTTCTCTCTCATCTAGTGGAAATCCAGTGGGAAAGTCAACCAATATAAAATCCACAGCCCACTTAATCTTCTTACCCAACCGCATGTAGTCTCGATCAGGGCTAACTACATTCATGAAAAATTCATGCAAAATAGTATACTTTTCATTTTTCTTGGACTATGAAAAGTCCATGCCCATGGTTATGTAATCACCCACCATACAAGCATATAATGGAGTGATACCTCGAGTCAATAGACTATCCGGTGATTGTGCCTTATGAAATACATAATGTTGTACTAACTTTGTGATAGATTGTGAACCTACATGGAAAATTTATATCAAACACAACCAAAGGAAATTTTGAAACACCAATAGCAAGAACAAAAATAAACTAGAACCTTACTTGCATGCTCCATTTGATCCTTATCTTGCCTTGGTGGACTAGATGGCTCCTCATCTAAATGGATAGGAAAGAATAACATTAGTATACTATTCCAAACCCTCATCATAAACAACATTAGAAACTCAACATGTATGTATATTTCTTACCTTTCTTTTGAGCTTGTTCTTGTTTTTGTGCTTGTGTTTTTGTTTTTCTAGAGCTTCCGCCCATTTTATCCCTACTTTCTTCAATGTCCTTAGATGAGGCATATTTCTTGTGAAAGTCTCTCTCACGCACCAAGACTTGTCCCTTGGGGAAGTCTATCCACCAAGGACAATTTGCAAGTTCCCATTGAGAGTGATTGTGCATGCCAGGAGGATACATACAAGCAGCATGACCAATTTCCACCCAACTCTTGCACAAATTTGGAATCTCTAAGATCTTTCTCTCTCTTGCCAAATGAGCAAGATACCTACAAATCAACAATCACTAATTATTTGGACCTCCTATATAAAGAAAGGTTCACAAAAAAATTGAGACAAATAAAAATGATTGTCAAGTTCAATGTTGTTATAAGCTTCACAAAACAAATAGAAACGCACCATCATTAAAACTAAAAGGGACCAACCTGTAGACAACCCTGTGAGCGGCTATGTCCAACTCAGAGAGACGATCTGCTTTCTTTCCTCCCTTACTCTCAATCTTTGAATCCTTTGATCGTAGAGCTAAGAACAAATGCTTTCTTCCTTCTAATTTTATGTCCTCCATGTACTGTTGCATTGTGTAATCTTTTGGTGTCTCTAAAGGAACGCCCATTGTTGTTACAATCCTCAAGTCATCAAGAACTTTTAAAGCCTGGGTCTCTACTTTCTCAAGAAATATCTCTCTATTAATCCATCTACACAAGTGAAAAACAAAGTATTCACACAATTAAGACTTATGGCACTTCTATAATACATACAAACACTGCAAAATAAGTTTATTTATGAAAGGAACAACTCACCCTCTATACTCCACATCCCCCACAGGCATGAAATACATATCCCTCATTGGTTTGATAGCCTCCAACAAGGAAAGAAAAATGATTTTTTTCTTCAATCTCAAATCAGAATTTGCTATGAGTTGTAGCTTCTCCAAAGTTACACAAGAGTCCAGACCATCAAATCGCAAGGCAAATAACTTTTCCAACCAGGCCTCACCTAAGCCTGGATCTATGCAATTCAAAACCTATCCAAGCATTGCATGTTAGATGCATAAAATGATTAAAAAATGTAACAACAAGAAGAATTAAACTCTCACCTTTCCCATCCTGTCAGCAATTCTCTTTTGAATTAGGACGCGTTGCTTTCCTTCAACTTCTGTTCTTTGGTCTATAGGCATCTTTGTGGATATCTTATCAATTGCTTTTTTAAGCTTTGTATTGTACTCAACCTACACAAAAGATTTCCTTTTATAGAAAGAAAAGGAATGAGAGAGAATAAGCACCAAGAGAAGTGTAGCATTAAACCTGAAAGACCAATCTTGCAAGATAGCCTCTTGTCAATGGAAACCAGGGCCTTTTTCCTTTACTCTCATGAGCCCTCCAGTTCTCTATGGATTTCACTTCATTAGGAGACAATGATTTCATAAATATCGTAGGATCACACTCACAAATGTTGTGTGCATTTATAAGTGTGTCTTGGAGGCTAGGTTTGACGATGGCATGCTCATTCATACTACAAGATACATCAAAAGATTAGTTTGTTTGTACAAAATAAAAATAATGAAGATAAAGAATTATACAAGACAAAATAATGAAAGAAAAAAAGGTATCAAAGTACTTATGAATTCATGCGCTGTAGGCCAGCCAATAGAGCAATCTCACTTATTTTTCTAGGATCAATTATTGTGCAAACCACTCTTATGTGTCGTTTTTTGTTTGTAGGAAAGATATCCTTTATAACACTCATCCAAGCAATAGTCCTATGATTTCCCTCCCAAACAAAAAACATCCTTCTTGACATAAATTTAAATTCATGACTTGATAGCAAGTCATTCTCAAACTCTTCATCAACATCTCTCCAAGTGGGAGACCACCTCTCCATCATATCATCTGTCACTACTACCTCCTCTCCATCACTTTTGCAAATGGACACTATGAAAGATCCTTTCTCTGGAAGGTAGCCCTCCACTTGGAATGCGCTTTTTAATGAAGACACATCATCACGCAGTCCTCGTACTCGTGCATAGGGGATCAATCTACATAATGGAATGCGAGGACAATGATCTGAATCAAGCATCCTGCATTTTCCAATCACATCACCTCCTCCTTCCACTTGCATTTCAGTGTCATCCAATTCAACCTCCTCCAATCTTGGTCCTTCATCTTTTGGAGCAGAGGATGTATCAGGCTCAGAACCTACTGCACTCCCTAGTTCGTTTGTCCCACCTATTGATGGTTGGGCAGGGGGATCTATTTTCTTTCCTCTTGCTAACTTTGGAGGCAGAGCCTCTTGAGGCTTTTTACCTTTCCTTCCAGTCATCCTGAAATGAAATACAAAAATAACACCTTTTCATACACTGGTTACATATGAAATGAGATTGCAAGACAATGAAAATCTAATCCAAGAGCAAATATAGTATAGCAAACTATAGAAAAAATCTATTGTTCACGGCACATGCTATTCTTCTCCAAAACATTCTATGAAGATCAAGAGTTCAATGTGAGCACAACTGTTAAATTTTTTAAACACTAACCAGATACATGTTTACACTATCATTTTGAACACATGCATTTAGGGTCTAGTTTATCTTAGAGCCAACAGTCAAACTCCTATACTATTTTAGATACATAGAGCTAACAGTCAAACTAATATACTATTATTGATACATAGAGCTAAGATTCAAACTCCTATACATAGATGTGTATAAAGGAATATCTAAACATATTTATTTATCTTTATACACATGTCTTTATTTATCTTTAAACACATCTATTTTCACATATTTATGCATATGTATTCATATCCTTTTCTATGTACAAATAAAAAAACACATGTAAATAGTTTTACGTATGCATGTATAAACTTATCTATGTATGAATTTATATCTGCATATATATACATAACCTCTCAAACTCTCAACCCCATATAGCACTCATTTGCTAATGGAAGAGACTGCATCTTCCATGCATATGTTTACATTTACAACAGACTTCCATATATACATCTTGACATTTTCATACATGACATATGGACACAAATAAATATACAATAAATGTATAACACATATACATGTATATGAATACTTAAGCATGTCTATTTATATACATGTATTGTGTAATACATGTACATGTGGCGATCTTTTGGGGGATTTCTCCCAATATTCCACAAACTCTCACCCCCTTCCATAGAGGACTTTCCTCAATCAAGGAGTTCCTCCTTTAACTTGAGGCATAATTCAAGAATGTAGATTAAAAGCAAAAGCATACAATGTGTTGGCATCATCATCCTTGTGGTCAAAATAACTTGCAAAATTGAAAGCTACATAGATGACATTTATGTCGACCTTATATCTACTTCACTCTTCCTCTTTGAGATGTTATATCCAATGAGCATTCATATTTAATAAAAACCTTAAAATGTATAGGTTGAATTCAACTGTGAAAGAACACATTAGTAGTGTGCATTTTAGTGCTATTTCTACCAAAATGGACAGCGCGTCAACACATTGTCCATTTTGGTGAAAAGGGCATATAAAATGCTACCCCAATACAAGGCCACTATTGAGCAAGACTTGACACAAGATGGCTTGACATAGTAACTCAGGGATCTGGAAGCTATTTTTATTTTCAAGTCACCATGCAGGTCAAGTGTGGGAGCATTCTTGATCCCAATAACCAATCTTATTGTAGGAAGACTGTTGCAAGTGTGAGAGCATGTCAGTGTCCTAAATTGTAAAGCTCTTTCTACCAAAAAAGACAGCGCGCATTTTGAAGCAAAAGACATCTAAATGCCACCCCACTGAAATTCTATTATGAAGCATAAAAGAGGCCAATTTTGATGCTTGGGATATCGAAATAGACAACGCGTTGACACGCTATCCATTTTGGTATCACAAGCATCAAAATTTCCTTCTTTACTCAAATATGAAGGTGGTACATGAAAGATACAATGGAGGATTTTAGATGTCCTTTTCCATTGAAATGGACAGCGTGTCAACGCGCTGTCCATTTCAATGGAAAGGGTATCCAAAATGCTCCTCTTCCAAATGCTTAAGGACTCACTAGAGAGGTCTTGGAAGATTGAAAAATTGGAGGATGAGGATGTGAGGAGAAGAAGGATTCACAATTTCGAAATCAATTTGAGGTGTATAGATAAAAATTGATGAAAGTTTTTTAAGTTTTTAGTATACCTCCTTTGACATGATTTTGGTCTACTTTCCATGAGAAAGGGCAGCGCGTCAATGCGTTGCCCTTTCTCATGGAAAGTAGATAAAAAAAAGGATGTGTGTAGCTTGGCTTATTCTTTATACGAAGCTTGGAATTCCCAAAAACAAAAGCATGGGAGAGGGAGCGTGTACCTTGGCAGAGGAGATGGAGAAGATGGGAGTGCACGAGACCTTTCGTGAGGGAGGTGAGTTGAGCGTGGAAGGTGGAGGCAACATTGGAAGGAAGGTGGAGCATGGAAGGAGAAGGCGGCTACTCCAACTACCACACTGGGAGGAAGGTGGAGCATGGAAAGAGAAGGTGGAGCATGGAAGGAGAAGAGAGGAGGCCAAAGAAAGCTTGAGGAGGGCCGAGGAAGCAAAGAGGGAGTGTGGGTCGTGGAGGAGGAGGAAGAGGCGATGAGGAGGGAGAGGCGGGTCGTGGAAGAGGAGGGAGAAGCGAAGAGGGAGTGCAGGTCATGGAAGAGGAGGCGAGATCGTGGAAGAGGAGGCGGGTCGTGGAAGAAGAGAAGCGATGGCGAAGGAGTGAGCGATGGCGAAGGCGAGGAGGGAGACTCACAAACTTAGAAGGCAGAAGGCAGAAGGCTATAGCGAGCGATGGCGAAGGCAGAAGGCAGAAGGCTATAGTAAGCGATGGTTTGTAGATGGGAGAAGAGAAGGCGAGGAGGTTAGCCAAGCGAGAAGGTTAGCCAAGCGAGGAGGGTGATGGCGAAGAGACTGATTTTGGCAGAGATTGATAGAGATCGGAGAGCAAGTACGTCACCAAGTTTCTGGCGACGGCCTCTGTAGTTGCAATCACAATACCTGGCGTGAGTGATGGACGGAGCACGACTAGCATGAGTGATGGGAAGATATGTTTTGCTATAGGAAGATATGTTCTGCTATAGGAAGATATGCTACAGGAACAAATCGAATACTGAAACTACTCTGAAACTACTTTGTGCTTCCGCATGAATTTAGATGATCTTCTCAGAAAAGTACCGAGCGATGGTTAGCCAAGCGATGGTTAGCCAAGCGAGAAGAGAAGCTCTATGAATCTCAAAACTAGACGTTCTTCGAAACTAGACGCAATTTGAATCTCCAGCAAGTGCCATTCTTCGAAATATTTATTAATCGGCTTGGTAGGCGGCATCTTTCCCTTGTTATATGCATTTAACAAAAATCAGCATCGTAAGCACCAGATCGTAAGCTTTTTCAATTGTGCCAGAGGTCCGATTCGTAAGCTTCAGCTTGTTGGTCTTTCTTTCAATCAGTTGTCTGGTGAGTTCCACTTAACGATTTCTTCGTCTATCTTCATGCACATTGACGATTTCACCGTCTATCTTCATGCACAATTGACGATCATGATTAATCTTTTTTTTGTTAGGGAGCATCCCAAGTTCAATCGGAAATCTTGTAAACCTCGTCAATAATCTCCTACAAGGTCCAATCCCAAGTTCCATCAGGAATCTGAAGAGCCTGCAGGTTTTAGCGCTCGAAGGCAACAAGCTCATCGGAAACATTCTGAGGAGTTTGGGGGGACTCGTTAACGTCTGGGGGAAGACGATAATGAAGAGGAACATGCTAATTCGGAGAGAGTCCAAGAGGTGGATGGCGAGAGAGTGTTAACGAGTTTCAAATTTTTGAGTGAAGAAGATGAAGATTTATAACGAGTTTCAAAATTTTGAATGGATATGATGAAGATTTCTTGCGAGTTTCAAAGTTTTGAATGAAGAAGATGAAGATTTTTTGAATGAAGAAGATGAAGATTTCTTGCATGAAGAAGAGGAACACACTTGGGAGAAAGCTAATTAAGAAGAGGAACACGCTTGGGAGAAAACTTGGGGGAAGACGATATGGTGGAGTAATTAAGAATTACTCCTGCAGGAAGTAATTAAGAAAACTTGGGGGAAAGCTCGTTAACCTGTAGGAAGTAATTAAGAAGCCACTCTATGCCAACGACATGGTGGAGGATTGATGGAGAGCCTATCATTTCCTTGCGTCCATTTCCCTGCTGCCATTTCCCTGCGTCCATTTCCCTGCTCGTCTCTCCTTTCACCTCTGTATCTTCACCCTCCTTCATTTAGATTCACCTCTGTATCTTCAAGTACATACTCATCCACCTTTCTTGCTGGGATTTCAAACTCAGCTTCATGTCTTCCTGTACATATACTACGTTCTGTGCTGGAGGTGCACCTCTCCATTGGCAAGCTCAACCTCCATAGCGTCCAGTACAGGACGGGCAAAAAAAGCTAATTACTACAGAGTCTCGAGTCTCCATTAATGCTTGATCCAAGAGACTCCATTAATGCTTGGAACGGATGTTTTCGACTAGCCTGGTAGTACAGGAAATTGGCCGAGACCTCGCAAAGATGCCACACTCCTGGCATAGCCAAAGATACGTCGATGCAGCTACTTGTCTTGGCTGAGTCTCCTCGTGATAGCGATGTAAATGGTGTTTTATGAGCAATTCTTTGGATGCTCAGCTTAGCCCTATGGAGGGTTGAAGCGTTACACATGGCACAGGTCATCGCCATGCCTCTCAAAGATTGGCACTCCTTCGCTATGCATTCATGGAAGCATAAATGCTTCTCCAACTTCCCTCCTCTGCTTTGCCATCAGATTAGGTCGAGGACGACGTTGTGTGTGTGTGGCTTCTGCTGTCCATGCCTTGTTTGCTTTCATTCGTTGTTCTTCCCTTAGATTGTTTCACCTTCTGCGCCCAACCTTCAGTCGCCCCGCTTCCAGATTTAGCTATTGAGTCAAGGAAGGATTTATTACTAAATCTTCACTAAATCTTGACTATACTTGATTCTGTTCATATTCACAGAAGGTAACAGTTCATATTGATTCTGTTCTTAAACATATCCTCTTACCAGATTCGTGTTTGCAAGTTATGGAGCCTTTAATGTTCAGATTACCATCTTGTGAAATGATTACCATTTTCATGGATATTATGAACCATGTCATGGAGCCTACGGCGTCATCTAACTCGCCACCTTTCAAAGACATAGATTTTTCACATCTTCTCTTCTTTTGTCATCTCGTCCTTCTATCAACATCTTCTCTTCCGCTACCATGTCCTCTTCTATCAACCTCTTTTCTTCTATTTCCATCTCTTGTGCTTCCGTTTGCTCTTCTGATGCCACCTCTTCTCTGGCAATGTCATTTTTAATCACACTCTTCTACTGGCTACATCTTCTTTTGTAAATGAAGAGCCGCTAGCTATTCTAGAGCTCCGTCTTCTTTTGCGCTTGCAAATTGATGAAATTGTTCTCGTAGTGGGTGGTGCCAATCCTTTAGTGTTCATTTGTGCATCTAAAACATGCCTGCATCTGTGTTCATTCACTTTGGAGAATAAAAAACATTGTCCATTCGTTACGACACTCCTTTATTGGAGGTCTCCCTAGTAGATCTCAAGGAACACTTTCACCTTGCGGATGAGGAGATTAGTCTACATCAAGAAATCGGAGTGGATGACATTGCCATAGTGCTTCCCTTGGTGGACTTGGAGGACGGTCAAAAAGGGTGCAAGATCAATGGAAAACAACATTCAGCCTTCAGAGTTGAGGTGATAAGAAGGAAAGATTCTCATAGTGACTTTCAAAATGCTAAAGAAATAGTGTTATTTCACTTATAGAGAAGATGCCTTTGAATAGTTCTTTGCATGTTGCATTAACTTCTGCAGTTAGAGTTGAGAAGGTTGTTGAACTGCCTAAAACTTATGATGGGTATATTGTCTTTGAACTCCCCCCTTTGCCTGATGGATCTCCAATGTCTGGAATGGAACAAAATGTCGATGGTCATGTATGGACAAAATATTCAACATGTTCACAAGACTTTTTCAATGGAATTGTAAGGATGAGTAGATGTTCTGGATACTTGAGATGCTGTAACATTCATTGTCCTTACCTTGAACGAATGGGAGTTCTGAATGATACACAATGGAAGGGAAAGCTCAGGAAGCCACCTATGCCTAGTCCAATTGATCCAACCTTGGGCTCAATTGTCTGCAAGCATTGTTTAGAAATCCCAGAGTGTGTTTATCAATGCAGTGCTATCATATATTATTGCTTGCCTCATGAAAGAGCGAAGATGACAAGATGTGCTGTGCATGTTGGGTTCCATGACCATCTTGTTGAGAAAGGAAAAAGTCGTGCAAAGGAATTGCAAGTGGATGATCTTGTTTCAATGCGTGCTAGGCTAAATGCAAATTCATCTTGCAAAAACATTGAGGTCTCAGTTACACAAGACCTTATGATGGATATGTTGCTTGCAAAGGAGGGGGTTGCTATGGAACCTCTAGATTACCAACAATTTGAAGAGGTTTTGGATACAATCACACCAATGACACAAAGGAGAAGGCTTCAGAGAATAGTGCAGAGTGCAAGATGTGATGCTAGAGGAGATGGTGAAATGGATTCAATACTGGGTTTGAAAAAGAGATGCAGATATCCATATGTGCAAAGTATCTTGTTTCTTGGGCAGTTGCAAGATGAACAACAACCACATATTTTCAAAATGTCGACCATTGGTCCAGGATCAGGGGTTGATTTGGTGAATCGAATGCGGCCAGGAGGTAGCCTTGGATCACAATGGGTGCATTTTGACCACATCCATCGAGTAAAAGGATGGTCAACTATGGGTGCTCATGTGTATGACCCTTACATAAGGGAACTCTTAACAATAGCTATATGTGAATTCAAGGTGGAAGATACCCATGCACAAGTGCAATTCTGGAAGCTTTTGAATAGTCAGATGGAGAAGAATGGTTTTGAACCACCTCAATTCCGAGGATTCATGGCAGATGGAGCAGGAGCAAATTGGCTTGCTATCCGCACAGTTTACAATGGTGGGCCTGAAAATGTAATGGAGGGTAAAGAAAGGACTTGTGGTTTTCACTGGGAGATGAGCATGGTTGAGCATACCAAAAGATGCATTAAGCCACAATTTCAGGAGGAGCATAAGGTTCTATGTAGGAAATGGAGGGAGGCAACGACAGCTGCTTCTGCAGATCAATGCAAGAGAACATTGACCTTGTATTGGTCTCCATTACATGTGAAAGAGGGTGAGTTGCCAGCACTCCACACATGGTTGGCTTGGTGGGATGTTAGAGTCAACCAATGGGGGGGAATGTTTTTGCCGCAAGAGAAAAATTCTGGGTTTGTTCCTACAGTAAATCTTTTAGAGACAAAACACTCTAGCATGAGAGCAGCACATGGGTATGCAAGACACATAACATTGTATGAAGCTTGTGCTGTAGATCTTGCAATGAGTGTCCTTCAGAGTGCTCACTATAATGCCTTTTTGAATGGAAAACACTTGGGTACAGGTCCAAATTTGGATGTTCTACGACAAAGAATACTTGATGGTGGTGGATCTAGTAAAGGAGATAGAAATAGGCTTGTTGATTTGTCACACACTGTGATTGAAGAGGCTGGGTTACACTCTCCAGAGATGGATAGACCGATGACAGAACCGATAAGTATGAGAAGAAAGAGGAGTTCTACATGTTCAACTGTGGTCCATGCACTTGATAGTCATCGCCCTGAATACATCACTGTCACTACAAAGAGAGTGATTGGAAAAAGACGACAACTTGATTTTTTAAATCCTACAAACCAGGTAGTTTGTAGAGAGGCAAACATTCATGATGCCAATTGGGCAATTAGGAGAACTGAAGCACATAGTGTTGTCACATGCTTGACAAAAAGTCAGAGATGGTGTGGGGCAATGATCAATGCGCTTGGTAGAAGTGCAAGCAATGGTGTGCCAACACCTTGCTTTAAGGGAAGAAGGCAACATTCTAATGGATTGATAGAACAATTTGTTTGGTTTTGCAATAGTACTTTGACCCATACATGGAAGGTGGATAATTCCATTCAAGGTGTTCCTGGAAACTCTCCAGGTGTGTGGAAGGTTGCATGTGGGACGTCAATTACTGTGGATGAGAGGGAGACCCTGGTAAGGGCAGGATTTGTATTTGAGACTGATGATGCTATTGGTGTCATGAGCTTCCCATCTCGTATGCAAAAAATCCATACACCAAGCCATGTGCGCCCATCTCATCGTGATGGAAATCTTGTATCATGGAGAACTAGGTTGAATAAAGAATTCGAAGAAAGGATAAGCAAGGCGGTTGCAAAGAATGGGGAGGTTGTAAGAGAGAGCACTATTATTCCAAATTAGGTGTATCCTCGGGGGGGTCACTATGTATAAACCCTCTATATCACGTGCGTTCAAGGCCTATATTTAAAATCCCTTATCTGTAAATTTTTTCATTAATAAAATATACCCCTTTTCTATACAAATCTGTAAATTTTTTCCAAAACTATTTTAAATAGTCCCTTATGTATATTTATTTCTGTAAATTTTAGGAATAAAAAATATCCTTCTTTTGAACTCACGTGATAGGGTTACATATGATGAGTGACCCCCCCGAGGGTGTATCTTTTCCACATTCATACGTCAGGTTCAATTTCCAAGGGGTTAACATACTGTGTCTCAATTTCAAAATTCCCATGTTGTACATGTCTTGATTTCACTCAAAGGGAGACAAGTAAACCTCCTTATATGCCTTGCAAGCACATATACTTTGTGTTCATTGTAGTGCTAAGATTGAGTGATACAGTGCATCAGTTTATGCATCAAGCAGCGTTGACTAAGATTGAGTTGTTTCAAGCACTGGCTGGAAAAAGAAATCCATCTCCATGGACTAGATGATGTGAAAGACATTCTGTTGTTCTTTACTGAACATGCGGATTATAGAGGTAGGGATCCTTCTATGTTTTTGTAATCGAAGTAAGGATATACTTCTGCAAGCATTAGAGGCAAGATATGTCAGCCTTTAAGGTGAATAGTAGAAGATGCAATAGATGTAATGTGCTTTTTTGCTCTACATGCCTTCCATTTTTTGGATCAGACGTTTGGAAGATGTACTTCTGCAAACATGGAAGGCATGATATGTACATGTAGAGTATGAGCATGTTTTGGCTATATTCTACCTGCTCCTATGTTGTTGTCTCTCCATAAGGATTTCAGTGTGAAAGTAAGGAGAGAAAGGTATTTAATATGATGTGTAGGCTACTCCTTTTCTTTGGATGGGTGTATGGAGAAAGATACCAAGTATGGGGAGAAAGGATATGTGTAGCCTGATATTTGTATTCATGATGCATGTATGGAATATGTAATCATATAAGCATGGCAGGCATGATATGTAATGTAAAACTTGTGTGCAATGTTAGTTCTTTTTCAAATCTCGTATTCAGTACCACTATGTGTTTGTTTGCCAAATTTATTGTAATGTAAATATATGAGAAGGAAGGAGATGTGCAATTCGAACAATGTGCCCTCTACTTAGTAGTCTTTGTTTTTGTGAATCATATATTTTATATACTATTGAATCTCTCTCCATAATGACTCTAATGTGATAGCATGAGAAGGAAGGAGGGAAGCAATATCATTTTGGGACATGACTCCTCTCTCCAATGAAATTCGATTAATCATATAGTGGATCAAGGGCTGCTCGCTTGCCTGTTGTTTAATCGTGCTTGCTTAATTGGGCTTGCTCACTTTTCCTTGCTCACTCTTTGGTAATCCTCGGCAGGAGGGGCTTTACTATTCTAATATTTTTTTTCATTCATTCTCTATAGTCTTAGATGTCTACAGTGCCATATCGTTGTGGAGGAGGCTATTGACAAGCTTAAACAAGCATAAGAGGATCGGAGCCTGATCGGAGATGTCTTTATGACCCCAATGTATTTATAACGGTGTTTCATGCAGTCATCCTGCACCATCTAGCATGGATAGAGCTGCCTCAGCCCTGCTCCATTTCACCCTATTTTACCTCCTCCATAGCTACTCCACCTCCATTGGAAGCTCAGCCATGTGATATGTGGCTCAAGGAGAAGGAAGTATTTCCTTTCCTCTTCCTTTCAAACAAGTAGAGAAGGACCCCATAGAAAGGGATGGATGGGGAGAAGTGTGACTTTTGGGGGGGCTTTATAGTGGAGGATCCAAACTTTTTGTGAATTTCCACTTGTAATTATTTTAAAGTTAATTAAGTTGTAGACTTTTGGGGGGCTTTATAGTGGAGAATCCAAACTTTTTGTGAATTTTCACTTGTAATTTTTTTAAATTAATTAAGTTATGTGTTTCATCCATAGCGCCTACTTGAGATGTGCAGCGTGGAAAAGAGGGTGGAAAGTTGAGACAGAGAGATAAGGGAAAAATATATATATATATATATATATATATATATATATATAGAGAGAGAGAGAGAGAGAGAGAGAGAGAGAGAGAGAGAGGGGGGGGGGGTATTTAGAAGTTAGACATGTAGTTGCATTGGAATACGTTGGCGAAAGAATTTTTGCATGAGAAAGAATTTTTGCATTGAAATATTATGTCCAAATCTTGACTTTTTGTGGAGAAAGAATTTTTGAATATCAAAATGAGTGAATTCACTTTTCCAAGATGAGTTCCTTCACTAATGAGGTCCAAAAATTGCCTTTCGAATAGCCATTGCAAATTGCAATGCCCTATACAATACAAGGATGCCCTCTTCGCTTGGTTCGATGTTAGCCTTCGATAAAATCCACTCAGCCAGAAGCGATAGAGGTTCTAGAGTTTCAAATTGATCAATTATGGGCTCGCCTCGCACAAAATATAGACTAAGGCTCTAGCGAAAAGGCCTAGGGAAGAGAGAGAGAGAGAGTCAACCACTTTAAAGTCTCCATTGAAGTCCAATGAAGAAAGCCAACACTAAAAATGCACTTCCAAACAATTCAAAGAATGCCTAATTTCTGCTTTGCTAAAATTGCATCATTGCTGAGGCTACCCAAAGGCATGCCAATAATCCAATGGCCAACAATAGTCTCCTCAATGCAACGATGGAGATGTCCCCAATAGTCCTCCGCCAAACCTCTCAGTAAGAGAGAAAAATATAGTTTTCCTTTTTGAGTTCCATCGAGAACTCTTCCTAGGCAGAGGGGCACGTGGAGTTTTGAACTGTTGTTTGTTTTCTTTTTGAGTTCAATCGAGAGCTCTTCCTAGGCAGAGGGGCACGTGGAGTTTTGAACTCTTGTTTGTTTGTACAGTGTTTGATGAAATCTATATTTCCACATGTCTACCACCTTCATGTCTTCTCGTTCACGAGGCGGCTGATGTCCGCAGCCACCACCCCTCCACTCCCCTCTCATCGCCTTCCCCTTCCCTCTCCCCTTGCTCCACCCTCTCCCTCATCGACTCCACAGTCTTCACGTCAAAACCTCCCTCCTTTTCCTCACCTTGGACCTCCTACACTCTCTGCCGCTCACTTCCTCCCCAACCATCGGAAATTCCTTTGTAGTTTCGCCCTCCCATGGCCTCCTTTCCTGGGGACCAGCCCCTTTGGGGCGACACCCGCACTGCCAGCCGCCGGATCATCGCCGCTCGTGATAACGTCTTCTCACGCTCTGCATCCCACGATGTGCAGGATGACCAAGAGGCTCTGAAATGGGCTGCCTTGGAGAAGCTGCCAACGTACGACCGGCTGAGGAAAGGCATTCTCAGAAGCGTCCAAGAAAATGGCCAACCGATTCATGAGGAGGTCGACATAAAGAATCTTGGGTTTGCAGAGAAAAACCTCCTGATGGAAAAGATATTGCGCGTAACCGATGAAGACAACGAACGTTTACTTATGAAGCTACGAGATAGGATTGAGAAGTAAGTGAATTGTGTCTCCGTTCTGTCGTCGAATGCCGCATGGAGCATCACACTTTTGGATTTGAACCGATCCATTCGATTCGTTCCCTCCCGAACCTTATGAAATCCTCGTTCCTCAACGTCAAAAACTGAATTCCCCTTGACAATTCACAGTGATCTCACGAATGCTCCAGCTCTGCTCTATTGAATAATAAAACAGGCCAGGCTAACAGACTCCCTAATTCGGCTTTGCCTATTCCACGATTGCTTTTGCCTGACAAGCGAATCGAATTGAGCGATCGCCTTGTGTATGATCATTGACAACTCTTACCGACTCCTAATACGTAAATTCAGGGTCGGGATCGATATGCCCAAAATCGAAGTTCGATTTGAGAACCTGAACGTCGAGGCAGAAGTCTTCGTAGGAGGCAGGGCAATTCCAACTCTCTACAATTTTGCAGCAAACATGATCGGGGTATGGCCTTCCAATCCAGAAGCAGCTTATGTTGGAAATTCTACACAGCTGAAGCAACATCTAAATGAAGTGCAGATAATTGCGATATTTTAATCCGGTTGTAATCCATTCTGTTGCAGACTTTTTCAAAGAATTTATACTGCTTCATGTAACCAGTTTGTGGTGGTCTTTTTTTGCAACAGGGGCTTTTCAGTTTCTTCTTATCCACGAATAAAACAAAATTCCACATACTTAGTGACCTTAACGGCATCGTCAAGCCTTCAAGGTGACTACCCGGACCTTGTTGGGTTCTACTTTCCAGTGTCCACTGTAATACTTTTCCAAACTTGATGAATGCTGCACGGCGCCTATTTTGCACGCAGGATGACCTTGCTTCTTGGGCCTCCCGGTTCAGGAAAGACATCTTTGCTGCTGGCTCTTGCAGGGAAGCTAGATTCTTCTCTGAGGGTAAGTTTGAAAACTCCGGAAGACAGTCTTTAAGAATTTAGTTTCATTTCATTGGTACTTTGCATGAAGCATGGAAGGTAGGAAACGGCAGATAATTACAGACAAATTGTTGTAGACTTATATCCTGATACAGCCTGCAGTTTTCGTGAGAAACTGATAAAGATGAAGCATTTGATCAAATACCAGGTATCAGGCAAAGTGACATACAATGGATATGAATTGAGTGAATTTGTACCCCAGCGGACATGTGCTTACATCAGTCAGTACGACAGTCAAATTGGTGAAATGACTGTTCGTGAAACTCTTGATTTTTGTGGGCGTTGCCAAGGCGTTGGGACTAGATATGGTCAGCACTCACCTTACAAATTCTGTGTTATACTACCCACCCACATTCCTTCAGTGTAGCGACGGAAGAGAGGGCAAACAATTTCCAAATTTGTTAAAAACCTCTCTCCTTCACATTTTAATGTTGTTAACGTTTCTAGTTTTCCTGAAGTATCCTCATGGTCTGATCACTGCCTCCGTTTTACAGACATGCTAGTGGAGCTGTCAAGAAGAGAGAAGGAAGCTGGGATAAAGCCGGACCCTGACATCGATGTATTCATGAAGGTAAGAGCTCTTCCCTATGGCTAGAGATCATAATGCCATAATTTTGAAAGGGACACGTACTATACATATGTGGCTGCAATGTGTTTCCTTGCCAAACTCTCCATTCGCTGAGTGCTCCAGTTTCTGGTTTCTGGATGGCATTGAGGTGTGGTTGGGGACCGGCTTGTACGTTTGAAGAGGGTTCCTTGCTTTTGGATTATTAATGGATGTACCCATCTCCTGTCTTTCCAGGCAGCGTCGATCATGGAAGGACAAGGGAATAGTATTGTCACGGATTACGTGCTTAAGGTACAATACGTATAATTTCTCTTGATTAAAAGGCATCTGAGAGTTGTAGAATCATCTCAGGAGTCAGGACTCAGGACTGCATTCACCACGAGGCATGCATTCTGAATTCACCACAATATATTCTTTACAGATTCTGGGAATTGATATCTGTGCCGAGACCCTGGTTGGTGATGAAATGCGAAGAGGGGTTTCTGGAGGGCAAAGGAAGCGTGTGACAACAGGTAAGTGCTGCTGAGTGTCAAAGCCACCATCTTCAATTTACAATGTGCTGTCAGGTCTGGCTGTCTTGTTTTATACACATAGGTTGCATGAGAGCTGACTATTCCATCAACACGTTTGCTTCAGGGGAGATGCTAGTTGGACCTGCTAAGGCTCTCTTCATGGATGAGATTTCTACGGGCCTGGACAGCTCTACCACTTACCAAATCGTAAAATGTCTGCGGCAGAGTGTCCATGTGATGGATGGGACTATGATTGTTTCACTTCTGCAGCCAGCACCAGAGACATACAATCTCTTTGATGATGTTATTCTCCTCTCAGAAGGCCAGATTGTTTACCAGGGTCCCCGAGAATTGATTCTAGATTTTTTTGATGCAATGGGATTCAAATGCCCGAACAGGAAAAGCATTGCAGACTTTCTTCAAGAGGTACACTGGTCCATTTTTATGCTGAGTTTTCGCCGCGAATTAAAAAAACATGCACGGTTGGATTTTCCTTTTAAAAGTCTCTGAGTAGCGTTGCATGTTTACACAAATCAGGTTACTTCAAGAAAAGATCAAGCACAGTACTGGGCAGATAGGAGCCAGCCATACAGATATGTCTCGGTGAAACAATTTGCAGAGGCCTTCAAGTCGTTTCATGTTGGGCAACGCATTCAGGAGGAACTTGCTGTCCCTTTCGACAAATCAAGGAGTCATCCAGCAGCTCTCTCAACCGAAAAGTATGGCCGTGGACAGATAGAACTATTGAAGGCGTGCTTTTGGAGGGAATGGCTGCTCATGAGACGCAATTCCTTTCTCTATATTTTCAGAATTGCGCAGGTAGTTGAATAGAGCAGCAGTCGTCATGATTTTTGATATCGTCAAGCTGTACAGCTCCTGATTCTGTTTTGCTGCAAAGTCCTAATTACATCTTCTGCTCGGCGCTGGCCCCTTTGGTTTCACAGATATCAATTGTAGCGATGGTGACCATGACTCTTTTCTTTCGGACCAGGCTTCATAGTGACAGCGTTACAGATGGGAACTTGTACTTGGGTGCCCTTTTTTTTGCGTTGTGCAATGTTTTGTTCAATGGCTTTGGTGAGATGGCTATGGTCGTGACTCGACTTCCAGTGTTCTACAAACAAAGAGATCAACTGTTCTTCCCTGCTTGGGCTTACGCGATACCGTCTATGATCGTGATTCTGCCCATATCTCTCCTAGAAACATCAGTTTGGGTATGTCTCACATATTATGTGATTGGATTCGCGCCAGAAGCTAGCAGGTTTGTGAAGGAATAATCTTATTCTCAAACTTGTGATCCGATATAGAGCTGTTGTCAATCTCCTTTCAAAGTTCCCATAAGAAATGCTGATAGTAGAAATTGCCATTTATATACAGATTCTTTCGCCACTTACTGATCCTGTTCTTGCTCTACCAAATGGCCCTCGGTTTTTTTCGTTGCCTTGGTGGGCTTGGGCGATCTATGGTTATAGCAAACACATTTGGAGCATTTGGCCTGATGGTAGTCTTTATCATGGGAGGATTTATCCTCGCTAAAGGTACTTCTCAAAATTAATTGCTTTAACGTGCTACATAGCCTTGGGCTTTTCTAGTTTGTTTACTCAATTAGGGTGACTATGGGTTTTGGGTATTAGCCTCCCAATATGCTAGAGTAGCTTGGTCTAGATAAAGGCTTAGATTGTTATTAGGTGGCCTTTTATTATGTTAACTCGTTCTGTACCTGTGTGCTTTACATGGGCATTAAATGCGTGAGGGAATTTAGGTTGGTGATTTTTGAGATGGGAGGGGGGGTGCCACTTAGAGGGCCTCATCTCTATAAAAAATATAGAGATAGAGATAGAGAAGAGAAGACATAAAGATAGAGATAGAGATAGAGATGAGGAGTTTAAGGTTGTGAAGACATCCCCCTTAACTAATGGACCCTTCCTTTCTATTCTTTTTAGATTTTACTTTTTTGAGCTAATTTATATTTGCTCTAAGGGGGACTTAAGGTCTTATGACATTGTGATAGTTTTGTGGAAAATGAGAAATGTAACGCCAAGGTAACAAGTCGTCCTCCACCTATTTTCCCCATTTTTTCCCACACAAGACAATGAGCCCTTGAGGTCAATGGATTTGTGGAAAGCAAGACTTTGTGATGCATTGAGGGTTAATGAGCACATAATACCCGCATTTTCACCAAATATTATGGAATAAGTTTTTCTCATAAAAGCCCTTTTCCCTACCATGTCATTAGGCCTTTGGTGGTTGCGCCCTCTCATCTGAAAGCATTGTGGAATACTGGTTGAATATGTTTCCGCATTAAGGAAAAAATAAAAAATCAATTAGTATTAGTGAATGTGAAGGGGGAGAGGTGTTCATAAAGGGTAAAATACGAAGGGTTAATTGGGGGAGAGAGGGAGGCAGCAGAACAAAGCCCTATGCTCCCCTTCCTACCGTAGCCTCCCGTGGCACCGTGTTCCCCCCTTCCTCTTTGCAGCCTCCCGTCGGCTCTCCCTTGGCTGGGCCTCTCCTTCCTCTTCTCCTCTTCTCTCATCCTCCTCAACCGCTTAGCCCGCTCGCTTCCCCCCCACTTCAGCTCGTCTCTCTCTCTCTCTCTCTCTCTCCCCATTTTGGACCCCTTCTCGTCTTTGGCTCGGCCTTGTCTCCTTCTGCTTGGCTCCCCCCTTCTTCATTGCTCTCCATCCTCCTCTCTTTAAGCTCACCGTACAGCTACTTTCCCCCTTCTTGCTTAGACTCACTGGCTCCCTACCTCTTCTCCACCCATGGCTCCTCCTAGACTAACTAAGCCTCCCTCATCATGGCTCTATTGGTCTTGCTCGTACCTCTACCTCCTCGACCTCTCCTCCCACTACCTCGCATGTTCTCAACTTGTCCCATGCAGACCAAGCAACCTCTCTTAGACCCTTCAAACTATCCCCCCTCTGTGTGCTTTCTCTCTATACTTGGGAGGCTCCCTATGTGTGTTTGTTATACCCATGGGCAATCTATATGTGTGTGCACATTTTGTCTTTGTGTGTATCTGTGTGCCCATTCTCTTTTTGTGCGACATTATTGTGTTTATGTGTGATCTATGTGGCTATACGGGGTTTTGTTGTGTACAATTTTATAGTTTAGTTGGAGTCGCTCGATTATGTTTGGAAGTTTGGTTAAGATGTGTGTTGTTAAGACAAGTCAAGTTTTTGTATGGGTATGTTAGCGCTATGGTGTAGTGATCATGCTTAAATTGGAAAACAAGTAACCATTTGCATGTGGTGTGATTACAATTGGTATTATGTTCTTTGAGGTACAAATTTTACAAGAAAGAAGACCCATTATGTACATCTTGTTGAATAAATTATACACACCAAGAATTAGATTATTGCTTAAGGAACTTGCTAGCTTCTCGCGAGTTCTTGCCCCATGACCTCCTGTTCCATGTTTCGTTGCAACATTCTCCCTACTCTTGCTTGCACCAAGAACCTCAATACTTGTTCTCTTCGTTTGTAGAACATTTGAAGATGAGTCACAACTATCAAGCATGGCTACCCCACCAAATCCATTGTAAACATTGCAAAGTGTGAAGAGAAGGGCGCCCAAGCGATTGTCAATGTCATGAAGCGTGGTTTGAAAGAAAGAGTCATGGCCAACATCGATACAATTCATATTTGCAAAACCAAGGGGCCACTGAGTTCTAGTCAACAAGCTATGCACACAATTTTGAATGGATAGAGAAAGGAGTTGCATCTTATGAACATCGACTCCCTCTAAAAGCACACCTTGGATAGTTCTATTTGTCCACGACCATACTTTTGACTCCTTGACTTGTCGAAAGGGGCACTGGAATATGTCTGCACATCTAACAAAAACATAAAAATCAATTAGTATTATAGATGTGAATGGGGAGGGGTATTTATATAGGGTGAAATATTAAGGGTTAATTCCGGGAGGGGAGGGAGGTGTAGTAAAAAACCTATGCTCCCCTTCTTTCTTAGCCTCCTATCAACACCCCATCCCCCCTTCTTCTTCATAGCCTCTTTCCTCTTTGCCTCTTGGCCCCTCTCGCCTTCCTCAATCCTTTTGCTCAGCCCAATTAGCTCCCCCCCTCTTTTACTTGGGTCCTCCCTCCATCTTCGTCTCCCCCTCCCCATTTTGGCTCCCTTCTCCTCTCCTGCTTGGTATTGTTTCCTTCCACTCAGCTCCCCCCCTCTTCTACTCAACTCTCCCTTCTCTCTTCAGGCTCACCACTCTCCCTCTTCTTGCTTACACTCATTGGCTTCCTACTTCTTCCCCACCCACGGGTCTCCCCAGACTAACTAAGTCCCCTCTATGTGGCTCTATCTCCTCCCTATATAAGCCTCTACGTCCTTGACCTCTTCACCTCTCCTCTTGTTACCTCTCAACGTGAGTAACCCCTTCTCAACCTATCCCTTGTAGACCAAGTGTCCTCCCTTTTGCCCTTCAAACTATCCCCTTATAGGCTCTTCTTCCCTTTGTACTTGTGGTGCTCCTTGTGTGTTTTTGTTGTAGCCATGGGCAATGTGTGTGTGTGTGTGTGTGTGTGTGTGAAGATTTTGTCTTTAAGCGTACATGTGTGTGCACATTCTATCTTTGTGGGAAATTGTTGTATTTGTGTGCGATTTCTTTGCTTGTAGCACTTAGATTTGGTTGTGTTCTAATGTTGAGTTGGAGTGGGTTATGTTTGGGGAATCTAGGTTTGGTTTGTGGTTAAACTAGGTGAAGTTTGTGTCTCGTTAAAATGGATTTTCATTGTGAATTTTCTTTGGAAAATTACTAACCTTGCAATTGGCATTATGTCTTGCGAATAAATTATACTGAATAAATTATGCACATCTTGCTGAATAAATTATACCGGCAGA
This sequence comes from Dipteris shenzhenensis, assembly GCF_047967505.1. Taxonomy (NCBI): domain Eukaryota; kingdom Viridiplantae; phylum Streptophyta; class Polypodiopsida; order Gleicheniales; family Dipteridaceae; genus Dipteris; species Dipteris shenzhenensis. Next base: position 11,874,540 of record NC_141607.1, read on the forward strand.
CAAAATTCATAAATGGTGGACTTGGGCATTTTGGGCGTCTCCCCTCATGTATGGGCAAATGGGCGTGGCTGTCAACGAATTCCTGGGCGATCGATGGAACAAGGTGAGTAAACTTTGGAGGAAGTTTGCGATTATTTGAAGGCTGATTTTGTGGCAGCTCCAATAACAAAGAGCTTCGACCTTTCAGCCTTACAACGGGAGCATCGACGCCTCTACCGTTGGAACAGCAATACTGAGGTCCCGATCGATGTTCACAGAAGGGTATTGGTACTGGATTTCCGTAGGGGCCCTCATTGGATATGTCATCCTCTTCAACACATTATACATTCTCTCCTTGGCCTATCTGAGCCGTAAGCTTACAGACATTTCGCATATTTCGATCTCATGCAGGAACCTTGAGATATTTAGGCCCTGCGGCACATTGCAGGCCCCTATTCTACTTGTACTACTGAGTGTCAATTGACGTGATTTTTTGTGCAGCGTATCGTAAGCATCAGGCAATCTCAGACGACGCTATCGAAGAGCAGCAGCTGAACAGGGCTGGAGAATCATCAAGTAGGCGGTCCGTCTCCAGCAAGCGCAGGACCACGTCCCAACAAGGTACAGACTGTCGTGCTTCAACAGCTTTCTAAGTTAAACGTTTTCCTTGTCGGTTTGACAGAGTCACAAAGGTATTGAATCAGTAGCATCTGGATTGGACAGGCATTGACTTGCAGGAGGTGAGGAGATCAAGCATCTCCTCGGTAGGCAACTCCGATCGTTTCGACGGTGTTGCTGCCAGTGGAAAGAAAGGAATGGTTCTTCCCTTCACACCTTTGGGAATAGCTTTCAACGGAATGAATTACTACGTTGACATGCCCCAGGTAAAGATCCTGAAAGGTCCTACTAAGGCTTTGTTTAGCTTTCTACTAAAGCTGTGCAGCTGATACAAGCTTTCAACTCTAATTTGCAGGCGCTGAAGGAACAAGGCGTTACAGAAGATAGACTGCAACTGCTACGAGGGGTGTCGGGAGCTTTCAGGCCAGGCGTTCTTACAGCCTTGGTGGGTGTGAGTGGCGCGGGAAAGACCACTCTTATGGATGTTTTGGCAGGGAGGAAAACCGGCGGGTACATTGAGGGTCAGATTAGCATATCTGGATACGCAAAGAAGCAGGAAACCTTCGCTCGGATTTCAGGATACTGTGAACAAAACGATATTCACTCGCCCAACCTGACTGTGAGAGAGTCTCTGATATACTCGGCCTGGCTTCGTCTGCCAGCGGAAGTCGACAAACCAACGCGAACGGTAAGATCTCGCCCAATTCCGCAATTAGTTCGAAAAAATAAGTGGTGAGAATGCCCTGCATTCATCCGTGCAAGATCATTGAGCTATCGCACGACCGTATAATACCTGTAGATGTTCGTGGACGAAGTGATGGAGCTTGTAGAACTCACGCCCATCAGAGATGCTGTGGTTGGTCTTCCTGGGATCGAGGGGCTTTCGACGGAGCAGCGCAAAAGGTTGACGATTGCAGTGGAGCTGGTCGCGAATCCCTCCATAATCTTTATGGACGAACCCACCTCCGGATTGGATGCACGAGCTGCCGCCATAGTGATGCGTACAGTGCGTAACACCGTGGATACAGGACGAACGGTGGTGTGCACCATCCACCAGCCCAGCATCGACATCTTCGAAGCTTTTGATGAGGTATCGATTCGTAGCTACCTCAAATTTCCACTGATGACAATTTGAAGCTGATTATCATTGATTCATCAGTTCAAGCTTGCTCCATTAACGGATTGAATCAACTTGAAGCTGGAGTAATCCTGTAGTTGTTGCATTAATCGAATTTCGCAGCTGCTTCTTATGAAACGAGGCGGGCAAGTGATTTATGGCGGTCCGCTTGGTCACCATTCGTGCCACCTTGTCGAATACTTCGAGGTAGAATCTCACAAGTCTGCACTGTGAAGCATAACAATTGAAGAATGCACTCTGGCACTGAAATGTTAAATTTTTGGCGCTATGGTGGGGTGTTTGGCAGGCAATATCCGGGATTCCCAAGATCACAGAAGGCTATAACCCAGCGACATGGATGCTCGAAGTGAGCTCGCCGTCAGCTGAGATCCGCCTTGGTGTTGATTTTGCACAGATTTACAAGGAGTCTTCTCTCTACCAGTAAGAAGTGGATGCTCAAGATTTGATCATCAAAATTGTAACTGATTAGTTACTGATAAGCTATTACAAAAGAGACGGATTTCAAGTAGTTTTTATTATCGCAACCGAATTCCTCCTACTGGTTTAATCATCAAAATTACTGATGACCTACTGCTGCTTCACACCCAGGCGCATTCAAGTATTGATCAAGGAGTTGAGCGTGCCCGCTCCAGGTTCCTGTGACCTCCACTTCGACACCTTGTACTCTCAGAACTTCTTTCAGCAGTTCCTGGCATGCCTGTGGAAGCAGTATTGGTCCTACTGGCGCAATCCTCACTACAATGCCGTGAGATTTATCTTCACTCTCGTCATTGGTCTCTTGTTTGGAACCCTCTATTGGAACTTGGGTCGCAAAACGTAAGCATTCTTCTCGAGTTACCTCTTCCTTCTCTCTTTAATCTTCTAGGTGTCGTTTGTGATGGACATCGATCCATCCTCGTGTCGTCCAAAGGCCTAAAACAAAGCCGTAGCCTTGGCCTGCTGAGCTGAGAATGGCTACTATTTGTGTGGGGCGCAGGCAAGAAAGCGGGGATTTGCTCAATGTCATGGGAGGCTTATTCGCTACGTCGATCTTTCTTGGCTTCACCAATAATACCTCAGTGCAACCTGTTGTAGCAATCGAGCGAACCGTTTACTATCGTGAAAAAGCAGCAGGGTCGTACTCCCCTTTACCATATGCCATTGCCCAGGTGATGCCCAACCTCAATCCGTGTCTACTGCTTCTTTGTCTTCTTCTTACTCCTCGTTACATCTCTTTTGGAGCTCACTAGTTATACAGAGTTGTTGCTAGCGAGCCAAGTGGTGCTGCAATGCAATCGATTAGCTCATCAGTGATGTCTTTCTCTGCCTTCGACTTTTGAATGCAGGCTGCAATCGAATTACCTTACATCTTCGCGCAGGCCATGTTGTATTCGCTCGTTGTCTATTCTACAATCCAGTTCGAGTGGACCGCCGCCAAGTTCTTTTACTTCTTCTTCTTCTCGTTCTGCTCGCTCCTCTACTTCACCTATTACGGGATGATGAACGTGGCAATCACGCCAAACGTCAACTTTGCACAGGTCATCTCGGCATCCGCCTTTAGCTTCTGGACCATCTTCTGTGGCTTCCTAATCCCTCGAATGGTAAGCAGCTTGCGCATAGTTGCAGTGGTGTTGGTCTGTATACTGAGATATTGCTTTGCGAATCAAGTTCGGAGGCTGAATTTGTTGTGGGTGATTGCAGCAAATGCCACCATGGTGGAGGTGGTACTACTGGGGCGATCCGCTATCATGGACGTTGTATGGTCTGGTAACATCGCAGGTGGGCGACATCATGACGACGGTGACGAGTCCGGACTCGACAGGGCCTGCGCCTACCGTGAAGCATTACATCGACGAGCAATTTGGGTTCAAGCACAGCTTCCTGGGGGTAGTGGTAGCCATGAACCTCGTCTGGCCTTTCATCTTCATCTTCGTCTTCGCCCTGTGTATCAAGTACCTGAACTTCCAAAACCGCTAGCTTATATTATCACTCCTAATAAGCTCTCTAACACTCCTTTTAAGCTAATTAATTTTCTCTAAGAGATATTAAGAAACCAATATAGTTCTAACAATTCTTATTCTTGGGGAGCAGCGGCAGCTCAAGCAAGGTAGCTGCCTGCATTCAAGTCCTGCTGAGTGTAGCGTTGGTCCTGGGCAGGGTGCCCCTCGATGGACTTTGGGTGGGGGCGTTAAAAAAAAATTCTTCTCTTAAGGAGATCCACATGTATAGAATTCATTTATCGGAGTGTTCTCAAGATGAGAACTTTACAACCTTCTCACGAGGGCTCATTTTATGAACATGTAATTCAACACCTTGGTTAAAAGATTGGTGTTATGAGAGATATTGAGGGAGTTTTTAAAATTTTAGAGCCAAACAAACTTTGTAAACTTTTAAATAGAGGGATATTTTGAATGGATTCTTGCTTGCACATGCTTTGGTGACCCCTCTGGTTTCTTTCTTTCATAAAAAGTAATGTGCATTAGAATGCATGATATGTTCTCTAAGTCTACATTATATGGCACTAAATACAACTTGCATAATAGAGGGGTCTTATGTGCTTTGGAGACCAAGCACCTTGTAATATTACTCTTTTGATTGCTTTGTACATGGATTCTTAGTTCTAAGGAAAGCATTTGAGAATTTGGGAGAGGGATCTCGCTTTCATGTGGAGGATTTATTAGCACTGGCTCTCCTAGAGACAATGCTTTAGGATTGAGTTGAGTGGGAGTTTTGTGATTATTCTTAGTTTTTTAGGAATGTTTATTAGGAATTTTAAAAATTCTTAAGTCTCTACTTTTATATGGCTGTTGGCTTTTCAACTTTTAGCTTGTGTGTGGCTGTTGGCTTTATATTAGCTTGTGTGTGCTTTTTAACCCCCTCCAACATGGCTATAAATCAATTCGGGGCTCCACTCTCCCTCTATGCTTGAGCTCTCCCTAGAACGATTGCCTTGGCTTCTTCTAGCTACAAGTCTTCAAGTCAGTTCAAGCTTTCCGATTGCACATCCAGGTCTCGCGTGTTCGTTTGTGAGCAAGGCGCTAAAGCCGGTTCACCTGTTAATTGCTGAAGCCGTTGCTTGAAAAAAATACTTGCTATCTAAAAAGCCGTTTGCCAGAAAAAAAGGTTCGCTTGTTTAAAAAAATCCATTTTTCTTTTTAAAGGGCTTTATGCCAGCCAAACGGGCTTTATGCCTGCCTAACAGGCTTTATGCTTGCCGATGAAGAGATTGTTGTCTACTGGATCTGTTTATAAAAATAAAGCCAAAACCCCCCCGCCAGAAAGTTGACATCAAACTTCATAGGTATCATTCGTAAAACCTTTAAGAAAAAATAATGCCGATTTACCTTTCAGCTTTAATTTGTAGTTAAAAAAAAAAAGGCAATGGCTTTGTAGTCAGTGTGAGAGCATGCAAATAACTATAGAACCTTGGCAAATCCTAATGGATCTTGTGAGTCTTCAAAGTGTTTCTTTTTAATATTTCTTACTAAACAATCGACAATGTCTAAAGACCCGTAAAACCCACAAGTTGGAGCTAAGTGCTTTCATGCATACATGCACCCTTGTTAATCTTGATTTCTTGTATGAGCTAGCCCATAGTTTTCAGATAGTAAATACCTTCAGCATGAACCATAGAATTATAGCTTACAAATAAATTGGGAAGTACAACACATTCCATACCTGCAATAGTGAGCTTATGAATGGCCATGATGAGGGTGTCGATTGATTTTTTTTTTCATTTCCATATTCTTAAAAGGTGCATATTCCCTCCTTTCTATTAATGAATACTTCTTTAGTCCTTTTAATTGAAAGATGCTATAGGGTGAAATCACTTGGCTCACTTAATTCAAAAGGTAGAACTATCCAATTCAACTTGTCAATATGCAAATTGTTGTCCTTTCTCACAAAATTTTGGAGACAATGTTCATCAAGCAGAAGCTATCGAACTAAGCATCCAACAATAGACAATTTTCAAAGTTAATAAAAGACATCATACCCTTCATTGATCTTTTCCTTATTAGCACTTGTATCATCACTTTCACTTTACTTGCATGAAAAATGCAAAAACTTATGTTTCACATAGCAAAGAAGAATGAAGGAAATGACTATCTATGGACATGATAGAGAAATGGAGGCACAATTTCAATTTGTGATGCCTACAAACATTTAGTTTGAAACTCACCTAACTAAAGCACTAAATTAGTTAAAAAGAAGAGGTCATGATGTGAGGATGAAAACCCAAAGCCTTTGTAAAAGACATTAGAGCCCCGATGAGGGAATATCAAGTTTTCCCTTTGCTATGGTGTGTGATGTGTCCTCCTTGTCACGCCCATTGAAATCATTCCTGGTTGAATACAAAGTAGCACATGGGTGTTGCCATTTAACAATGCGATCGAAAGTCATTTATAAAACTATGGAAAACTTTAAGTTTATTTAACAATCCCAAAAATATAAAATAATAAGCAAAACTGCACATGAATTAGAGTGGTTGCCATTGAAATATGACTCAATATTATCATTGCTATATTACTCAATATAGTTGCCGATATGTTTTACATGTATTGGAATTTGGAAGAAATACCAAGACAATTCTGAGGTGTATCCCGACTATGACGATGTTTAAAAAATTGGGAAAAATAATTCCCTCATAGCTCACAAAAAATATTGCTTTGTATTTTGGATCATTTGCAAGGTAAAAATAGTAGGCACTTCATACTAAGTTGGGTTGCAATAGCTTCATACAATCATGATGAAATAAATAATTAAAGGTCATTATGCAAATACAAGCTACATGGCAAAGGATAAAAGCCCTCTCCAATTATAACTTAAATTTTAAGAAGTAGCACAAGTTTACATGAAGAGTTTCATCTTCAATCAAGTCCATCATTCAAATAATTTGTCTCTATTCTATCCCTAGGCATTTCTTATATTGTCGATAACTATAGTGGCTAAAATTGGTCCATATTTTGGTAGAGCCTACATGAAAAGTATACCTTTATCTTTTGTCTCACTATAGCATTGGGACCATTATATTTGGGTTGCAGATAAATCTAAACCTTTTTATATCAAAATTTAAATAAATATATTAAAATATTAAAACGAACTTCTAATTTGAGGTCCCATAATAATCCAATTGTGAGGAAAGAAGATTTGCATTTGAAGTACTTGCTCAACGTTCTTGTATATGAAGTTAGCCCATGACCCCGGTCATGTGTGCTCCTCTTTGAATCAGTGCATTCCCAGCCAAAGTTCCACCATATGACCACACCACACTATACTTCTTGTATTATAATAAAAAATCATTGAAATAATGATAATGCACATTATAGTGATTGTGACCTTATACAGTCCTTAAGAAATTACAAGTATGATCCAAATTATAGAGTAAGAAGCTTGTGTGTGGATCACATGTCCCTTTGTTGGATTGCTGTGTGTTCATCCTCATGGGGTTGGTCTCTTATTGAGACATGAGGATGCTAGCTAGTGATTGGCTCATGCAAGGAGGTGACTGACGATTGGCTCGTGAGCAAAGTTAGTTGGTGGGACAGATTACTATGAGGGCATGTGGTGATATGCATGTGATGTTGTCTCCTCGAGTTGACGACTAGAAGCTTCTTCAAGGGACATGCTTCCTTCAGGCAGTTCACATGACCATTGATGTGCATGGTGGTGATTGTGGAGGTGACAATATATAAGCAATGTATTTGAAAGATCTCACTCTCTTTGTTGAGGCCGTGTTTCTATAGGTGTGGCAGCTGTTCATAGTTTTAGTATAGGCACACAACAACACAAAGCAACTGTAGATGCGCTTGATAGAAAATTGAAAGCACTCACATTCTCTCTTGAACTCTCACAGAAAATCTCTCTCACATAGATCAAAATAATGTAATTTTCTTTGAAAATCTCTAATCAAAGAACTTTCTAAGGTAGAAATAGGAGAGAATCGGACCCATAGCATGGATTGGAGATCTACAGCCAACAACGGGCAAGAAGAAGCCTCATTAGAAGGCAACATATTCGCTACCATGACAAAGCAATATGGAAAAGAATGATTAATATTATGCCACTTCTCTGGCACTTTAAGGATCATGATTAATGGTGGGTGAGATTACTCAAGGAAAAGGAACTACAAGAAAGATGAACAATTCTTTAAGGGAGAAGCTATTTAAGTATTCTCACTAATTAGCAACCATATGCAAAAGTGAATTTAGAGATATAGAGGAGATATGACGAGGTTAAAATAAAGAGCAACTAGCAAGGCATAGATTTCAACAAAGACATTGCACATAACAATATGTAATGGACCTTACTCCTCTTTCCAAAGACGTCATTTCATTGGCTACAAGAATATCTTCATAAGTTTGGTAACACTCGGGAGAAACTAATTGAGTGCAAGTGGGAGCTCACATAGTATTAAATATTATATATATTTTGTGAGAGTGATATATATATAAGCCCAAGTTAATACTTATTTATAGTAATTTAAACTTCTTCATAAATCTAAACATATCCATAAATATCTTGTTATTTATGCTATAAAAATACTAGAAATCTCTTGTCATATTGATAATTATTTTTCAATACATTTTAAAGGTAATAATAGGGGTACAAAGTGATGATTTCTAACTATTGTTCTTGTGCAAAAACACTGGATCCAACCTCTTGTGAATTCGGAGTATGCAACTACTTATAAAAACACTTTTCACACTAATCATACTTACCCATTTCGACCTAATAGAAGTAAGGTGGGTAGTAAGTTTCACATCGTGGGATTACTCCCCACCGTGTGGTCTTACCCTCTCTTGGTTGGGGGTGGTGACGAAATATGAAGAGGGGAGAGGAGAAGAGTGGAGATGAGGAGAGAGGGCACAGCTAGAGAGCACACCACAAATGACTAACTATACACTAGATTTAGTTGAAAAAATAGAATATATACAAACCCATTTAGGGTTAGGGTTAGGGGATCTAACCCTTTCCTTTATAGCACTCTATAAGGTTGATGCTATGCACATATGATCACGTGATGGTGCTATGCACACATGATCACATGATGTTGAGCGTGAACTCTCAACACCTTTCCTCAAGATCAACGTCATGAAGTAGGCCTTCCCTCAAGATGATGATTCTGGGGAATCGAAGAAGGACTGAGCATTACATTCCATTACACCCTTTAATGGGAATGTCCTTCCTCTGGGTGAAACCAAGAGCTAGTCAGTGTTTCTCGAATAGCTCTTTACCAAGTGGTTTGGTAAAGATGTCTACAACATTCTCTTTGCTATCACAATGCTGCAGTGTGATGTCACCTGCGGAAATAGAGAAGGAGAGAAGCAACTCTTTCTCTGATGAACTACTCTTTGACATCAATGTGCTTTGTCCTAGAGTGATATACTAGATTCTTGGCCAATGCTTGAGCCGATTGATTATCACAATATATTGTTGTTGGCTTTGACACATCAAAGTAATCTGTCTCTGACAATAGTCTTTTGAGCCATATAGCCTCACATGCACCTGTAGTGAGTGCTCTATATTCTGCTTCAGTCAAAGACAAAGAAACAGTTGGCTATTTGTTTAATAACGATGATATAGTGCCTAATCAAGGAGGAAATGATGATGAGATATCCTTCTTAGTAGGAATCTAATGCCTTTCTAATTCAAGACACATGAAGTGATAGAATACCTTGAAGAAATGTAAAAAGAGAGTGATGAGGATTCTTTTGGCCAAATGTTGCTAACAACTTGTGCCCAACTTGGACTTTGGAATGGAATATGAATTGCTATAATTTCCACATTAATTTTGTGGACAATGTAGAGAAAAGAGAGAGTTGATGCCAAAACTAGATACATGAGTCAATGATTTTGTTGTGGTTTGGGAATCATATGATGAATGAGAGAATGTGAGATTTTTGGCAGCAAAAGTAGTGGACGTAAGTAGGGATGGTAATGGGAGAGCTATGATATTTAAAGAAATATAGTATGAGCCAAGGGATAGGATAAGGGATGTGGATAATAACATATATATACTGATTGTTTTAAAAAAATGAGTCCCAAAGAAATGAAATGGTATCAAGAAATCAAAAAAAGCAACCATAGCATCTTGGAAAGCCAAGTCTAAGAAAACCAAGAAGCACATGAAGCGATCTATGGTTGAAGAAAAAATAAGAATGCCAAGACATTAAGTGGGGCAAATACAAGAGCTTTTAAGGTGCTCACCAAGGAGGTAGTATAAGGAGACAATGTAGATATAGAATTACCATAATAGCTTTGCATCCAAGTCCATTATGTGATAATACGATGATGCAAGGAAAGGTGATGTATTTTATTTTTGGTTGTAGCCTCTTGAAAAAACAATGGATTTACTAAGTTTCATTATGGATCTTGAGAGTCACATGTAATTTGCATTAAGGAAGCTTCATATTTCTTATAAACATATTAACTATATGACTACAATTGTAGCTCTTACTATTCTTTGAATCAATACAAGGTGTATGGTAGTTTATTATGTTAAGTACTATTAAATAGGCAAAATAGCTTTTTTTTCAAGAAAATAGCTTTTTGCTGGCAAATAGATTTTTGGATAACAGGTTTTCTTTTCCTAGGCAATGGCTTTAGTAGAGCAAACTCACCCTCAATTTTTGAAATTTGCAATAGATCTTTGCCTTCAAGATCTGTTATTGGTGCATACCAAACAGTATTGATCAAAAGTGGTAGTTATTCCAAGTAGCGGTATTATCCAAGGATCTTTAACATTGACTTGCACTTGGTTGTCATCTTCTGTTTTTATTGTTGTTTCATATGATTGACAATTTCGAACTCGACACGACGTTTGTAGTGAGTACAGTTGTAAGTGTTTTTTTCTATTGGCCAGTGAGGGAAAAAACGTTGGAGAAATACCTAATAATTGTCAAAATCCCCTTATATTTTGTCATTCATTTTATAAGTTGATTGCAGTAGCATGCAACCTAGTAGTGGAGCTAGTAGTGGGAGGATATAGGGTTTGACATGATGTTGGTGGGCCACAATTAAGAGGGAGGAATGCATGCATACTAGCCTCTTCTGGGGACGAGTGCTAGGGACATAGATTACAATAATGGAAGATTAGTAATCGACTCCATTGATCATGCATGGCATTTTGAGATCCAAGATTCCCATTAGCATGGCATATATATCTATTTCTTTCCCTTCTACTTGCAAGCTTGAAGTTTGTGGTACTTATTTGTCATTGAAATCTCATGTAGGTTCCCATCCTTGACCCCTTTTAATGGCAAAGATGTAGGTTTTTTTTGTGGATCATCATCTTCAACCCTTACTAGCCTCAAACAGGTATGTCCTTCTTTTTCTCGTTTGCAATAATATAAATTTAGATTTCAATTTTTAATGATTTGTTCTTATATTTTAGCTTATTCAATAAATTCAATATTTTTTAGTATTTTTTTTGGAATTTATCAAATAGTATAGGCTTCACATTTTCATACTTGATTTAGTGTGTGTGTTAGTTAAAAGCTTGCACTAGTATTAGTAGATTGGTTTTTGTTAGCATATTAGTCAATTGCATGGCCATATAAGGACCTACATTGCCATAGAAGAATGTTAGTCAATTAGGTCATCATATATGGACCTATGTGTCCTTATAGAGAAGTAGTATATGTGTCTCATAAGGACCTTATATGAGGCCATTCAAATGGATACTCACTAACAATCCATTACAGGGATCTTGCATAGCATTATCAATGTGCATGTCTTGTGTATGGTAACAACATGGCCTTATAAGGACATATTAGGACCTATCTAATTCTTTTAATTCCATTCACAGGCTCTTTAGTTACATGGCTATATAGGTATGGAACATGCTTATAAATTTATTCAAAGGGATCTTCAATTACATGTGGCTATACAGGGGCTATACAAAATGACATGTTTTTTGTAAATACCCCCATGGGCTTATAAAGATATATAAGAACTTATGAGGAGTTTTAAGTATGTTGAAATGTGCAATCATAAGTGCAAGAGCAGGATAAACAACAATGCAACTAGGATCTCACCCAATTTCGACATGTGGCAAAAATATGCAAGACTAATTCGACATGATGGCTACAATTGGACCAAGAGCCACCAATCAGATGGTATGAATGAACGTGTAGCATTAGATTTGATGGCACCTAAGCCAAGAAAAAGGAGCTAACATGGCATGAGGGTTTAGTATTATAGAAGCCACTCAAAAAAAGTGTGGATGATGGCTACAAAAGCAAGAGCATGAATGCATGACAAGAAAAAATTCTGCAACTAGGTAGAGTAGAGAAGCTACATTAGAGTGCATTAGTAGCTAATTGGGGACCACAACTCGATGAGGTGTGGTAAAATCCATCCATCTTGGAGAGGCCACATGAGTAGCAGTTTAGGTGAATAAACTGCGACGGCGGAAACACATTACAAAAGTGACAACAAGTCTAAAGCAAATGCACAAACCAAGGGCTTGGTTAATGCACATATTAAAAATTCACAATGATGGCACTAATCACTACAATAAAGAAGTCCAATAGTGCAAAATGAAGCATTGGGCTATGTGCAATAGTAGTCTAGCAAATATATAAACTGTGGGGTCAGCATTGAAGCTGCAAGAACTAGCCAATTGTGCAAAGGCAATGCACTAAAGGACTGCTAGAAGCTGCACATTGAGAGAGAATCCATCATTAGTGCACAATAGCATGGGTGTGACATATAGGTTGTTAGTAGGACAGACTGACTCATGCATAATTGGTGACAGACATCAATAGTAGGCAACTCAAAGGGACATGTGGCAAAAAGAAAACATGGCCAAAAAATATAGTGGCCACATTTAAAATTAAAGGATGAACAAATTTATAGAAAAGGGAGGACAGATATAGACCCTTGAAGGCCTCTCTCTCTCAAGGTCTAAAGTTACACAAAAAACAAAAGTGTGATACCATAAGTCCTACAACAAAAATGAAGCCACCCAATGAGTGCACAAATGTGCTAATGGGATTAAAAGCTGATGAAGGACAATGAAAGGCAACGGCAAATTGAACCCATAGATCACAAAAAGGAAGCATATGAGGACAAAGTAAATGGCAAGTGAAAACCCACCTCATTATTGAGGGGGGATATGGAAATGTGCAATGATGAGCGTATGAGTGGGAGAAAGGAGAGGAAGCAAGAAGCTTACATAGTGTTGACACATGCCAAAAAATGCAAGGATTAATCCCATATATAAAGTGGTACTAGGTAAAAGCTAGAACCTTACTAGTATCAAACATGCAGAAATATCCAATGGCTAATCCCACATATGAAGTGGCAGTCTAAATACCAAAGTACATTAAGCCTTGGATGGAGAGGACCTCCCAATACCTCTAGATACATTCTGAGGGGTGGAGGTCCATGAAGTGGCTAGGTGGCTGAGGGTTGGGGCACCCTAAATACACAACTCCTTTTCCACATGTCAAATTATCAATGGTAAGGACCTACATACCCTAAACGTATGAAAAGATGTAAGGACCTAGATGGTCCTTATAGGGAGGCCATTCAATGGGATCTTTGATTACATGAATTTGCTTTGGTACTTACTTGTTTTATAATTTATCAAATACTATAGACTTATTTAGAGCCACCATTGGCCCTTATTTAGAGCATGAATCCATTAAATTTTTTACATGTTGCATGTAGGTGCAGCCATCCACCCCTTAAGTGGTAGCCCAAATACCAAGGTACATAAGACTTGGATTGAGAGGAACTCCAATGCTTGATGGATCCATTTTGAGGGTTGGAGATCCATGGAGTGGTTATGTCACTTAAGCTTGGGGCAGCTCAATACACGGCTCCACATGAATTTGCCAAATGTCAAAGTCTTAACATGGTATTCGCACTGCACCTTTGACTGCCTATAAGTTGAGGTGTGCAAGGTTGATGTTCATCGCCATTTGGTAGTAGAGCATTAGTGATATTAAGGGCACTCTAAATATCGTGTGGATGACAAAAATGCCATGTGGACTATAGCATTGAAAAGCCAAGATAGCATTGGCACATGACAAGCGCTTAGGTCTTGACTCTTGACACAGTTTGGTGATGTGGTTTTCTAGATGGTGGAATCATTGTGCTATTAGGCAATCTTGGTTGGCTTTTCTGTGCAAAACCATTGTATGTTAAGTCCTCCCTGAAAGTTTGTAGCTTGTTCCACTCAGTTGCTATTGTAATGTGTCCATCTCCATGGTGTTGAAATCAATCTATTGCTACAAATAATCAATGGAGGTGCTTCCCAATACAATCCTGATTTCCTAGAGCAATACAAGTTTGCTTGAGTGAGCTAAGTGAGTGCATTCTTCCACATTGTACTAATTTACACCTAATAGATGGCAAGATAGAACTCAAAATTAATAATTTTGGATCAAGGATCACGGCATATATTTTATTTATTGTCTCTTTACATCATCTTTAAAATTTATTGATACATCCAAATAGTTTAGCTTATCATCACCCCCATAATAAGCATGACTATGTTACAAACTATATCTAAGAAAGTAAAACCTGGGAGCTAAAATTTGAACCATCATTTATCAATCTCTCAAAACTCATATAATTGATCAATTTGTGCCCATGGGCCATTCCACTTAGTGATGGTTGCAATATTAATTAGATGATTTAATGGCATATTCTAGTCTCTTATATTTTAGACTATGGTAGCTAGACTATGGTAGCTAGCTGTCTTTCCTTATTCTGATGTTTGTACTTTGGTTTCAATGTCATGACTCATGATTGTAATCACAATGAATTTTACACATAGTGAATAATCTCGATTGCACTAAACCTAACATGGCATTATTCCTTCATACATATATGAAGTCACCATTACCTGAGTGGTGTTACACAACACGTATCTGATGTTATTAAAAATGAAATAATTGAGGTGGAAAATTTAGAGAAGGAGAGGCTAGTCTAGGGAATGATGCTTGGTTCCTATGCTCACAAGGCAAGGGGCTAAAGGGCACCACGACTTAGCATTCTTCCTTGGATCCCTCAAGACTTGGGAAAAGATAAATTAATATTACAAAAAAAAACTTTTATGTTGTGAATATGCTTATGCATTGGTAGTTTGGCGTGCATGATGCAATGTCTTTATGCTTTTATTATATACAGAAAAGGAGAGCCTAGTCTGGGGAATGGTGCTTGGTCTTTGCACTGCAAGGCATGGAGCTAAGGGGCGCCACAATCCATTTTTCTTGAATCTCTCAAAACTTTGAAAAATATATATTAATTTTGTTTTTTAAAGTTTTATGTTGTGAATATGCATATGCATTAGTAGATTGGAATGTATGATGTAATTTCCTTATGCGTTCATACACAAAAGGAGAGCCTGGTTTGGGGAGTGCTACTTGGTTCCTATGCTCACAAGCAAGGGTCCAAAGGGGCACCACAACTTAGTATTTAGGTTCTTTGGATCTCTCAAAACTTGGGAAAATATATGTTGAGGAATATGACATATATAATGCTTGGACTTATACCAAAGTACCATAAGAAATGAATGGATGCGGTATAGTAATTCTATTGGTACAATGTAAGTATAAAAATAATCTCTCTAAGGTCTTGCATTGGCTAAATTCGCAATCTCTTGGTTAATGAGAGTTTAAGATCACTTAAATATAAAATTTGACCATCTCGATGATGATACCATGTGAGTTCCATTGTGAGCTTTTATACACTTTCCTCTCATCATATCTTTGTCTCCAAGAGAGTTTAATTTAGGGATGATGAGTAGCATGACCCGTCTACAATGGGTCTTAATTTTAAGAAAATTAAATCTCAAGTTTCAAGACCCCTCCATCTCTTCAATTTGTTAGTTGCAAGTGTTGTGATTGTTGCATAAATTTAATATCAATCTTATTGTGGTGCTATGTAGGAAATAGTGGAAGCAAAAATTTGGAGTGGTTACTGTGACCTTTATTCCTCTCAAATGCTTTGAAGATTAACGTGTTATGTGTCATGGCTTTAGTACACTTTTGAATGCTTCAAGAAGTAACCATAAGTTTCAAAGTTACTTTTCTATGCTATTGGATGCAAGGAATTCATCATGTCTTGGGCAAAGCCATGGGAGCAAGGACAGAAAATTGATAGGAAAGGGGGATAAAAATGGAAAATGTATTTAAGATGTGTATGTGTAGACTATTTGGACATATGTGAGTGAAAGCATCTCTATGTATGTGTGCATGTGGTGTTGCTATACATGTGTCTCTATGCATATGCATGTGTATGTTTATGTGTGTGCATATGTGTGTGTGCATAATTGTGCATGTGTTTACATGCATGGGTGACACTTGCTTCTATCATTTTACAAAAATCTAGCAAACTTCTTGAGTTCTCCAATTCATCTAGCATTGAGTCCATGTAAGGCAGAGGGAAGGGATCTGGTATAGTTGCAACATTCAGCTTGCGGTAGTCCACACAAATCCACAGCTTTTTATTCTTGTTGGGCACAATGACAGTTGG
Organism: Dipteris shenzhenensis; assembly: GCF_047967505.1. Classification (NCBI taxonomy): domain Eukaryota; kingdom Viridiplantae; phylum Streptophyta; class Polypodiopsida; order Gleicheniales; family Dipteridaceae; genus Dipteris; species Dipteris shenzhenensis. The sequence continues at coordinate 11,890,744 of NC_141607.1, forward strand.
CAAGATCCACTACGGATTCTCAATTGGTGCTATAAATCCCACCCCCAACTCCTCCCGCACTTGTTTAGCCACATGCAGATTCATTCGATACCTCTGTGTCTTGGTCGGGAGACACATCTAGCTTCAAGTTCACCTGATGTTGGTAGAACTTTGGATCCAAGCCCTTCATATCAGCATAGTCCCAGGTGAACATGGTGGAGAAGTCAGTTAGCAGCGCCACCAGTATGGTCCGAAATTTTGCTGCTAGGAGAGTGCTGATTTTCACTTGTTTTGATGAGGTTTTGATACACCATCATCCATGTGAGCCATCGCTTGTTGCTATTTGGCCACCTCATCTTGGATTGCACTCGTGAAAGGATTTTGGTGAAGATAGTGCCCTGTAATTTCTTCCACATCGACCACAAATAGCGGTACCAAATCTGGGTTGGCCTTGAGGAATGCCTCTTCCTCATCATCGTCCAGGCCATCTGCCATATTCACCATTTTTGCCAACATCGGTCGCATTGCATACCTGACAAGGGAGCCGCTACACCCATTACAACCCTTACCTTCTTCTTGCCTCATCACACTGAAATGACATTGTGCTCCCAATTTTGTTTGACCTTCGATTTGCACAGCCACGGCTTGCCAATGACACATTATATTCTGGGGTCGGAGCCTCCATATTCAACACCACAAAGGAGACTACAAACGAGATTTCAGCCACCTCCAAGATGACTGCTCGTGTAGTAAGAATGCGCATTGTGATCACCAATGTGTAGCGTCACTATATCGCACAGATGCTACAGGATATACAAGAGAAATACACAGCACATCATCTATGAAAAAACAGAGAATAAGGAAGAGTTCGAAGGTCATCTCATCATGAGAATGTGGCTCAAGTAAGCAATAGGTTAGTTTGTTCACTACTCTTCTCCTTTGTGACCCATTGTATGCCCTACTATGTTGGAATTGACACTAGGTCAGAAATTTCCCCTTGCTTTGTTGCCAAGAGTTTCATGTGATGGCAAATTAAATGTATAATATAATGCAAGATCTAAAGATTCCATGCATTCCATTCCTCTGCATTAGAGTCGCCATTACATTTTTGTTGTTGCATAACTATGAATATGCATCTATATAATTATATATGAATGTGTTGAAAAGATCACGCCTCTCCTTCCGAGACCCATTGCAATCTCCCCAGTGCCTCCCCCAAAATTGCCGCCCAACAACAGTAGGAGGAGAAAGAAAAACTCCAGGGACTAGACTCGGAGTGCATCGTGGTATACTCTACCCAATTGTTTGGATTGACTTAGCCATTAGTTAGACAAAATATGGATCGATTGCAGCTGATAAGACATTGTAGAAAGCCCAAGAAATTACAGAGGGTACCATCCCTACACCAGAGGCTGAACATCAAAAAGACCTTGGCTTATGCCATTTTTTAGGATGTGTGCTTCAGGAGCCTAGATTATAGTGCGTGCTTTAGGAGCTCCCTTCTCAGAATGTAGTCTCTTGGAATGTATTAATCACAAGTTATATAGGAGATACTATGAGATAATTTTGTGCTAGAGGCGCTGCTATGTTGATCATTTATGTCAAGTGCAGTTCTTTGGCAAAGCACGGCATGTGCTTGAGGAGATTCCTTCTCAGGCTACTGTCACTTGGAGTGCACTGATTGCAAGACATGCACAGCAGGTCCAAGGTGAGGATACACACAACATGGCCCCTACAAGCACGGTGACCTATGCTTGCTTCTAAAAGCATGTGCCATTGTAGGAGGAGCTGCAACATAGCATTTTGTTGGGCGGTGGTTCTATGGACACGCATGCCAAGTGCAATGCTTTGGTGCAAGCTTAGTGCAGTGTTATTGGTGCTTCAAATTGTAGCTAGACTTCATGTTTGTCATTTATTTTGACTCCTCTAGCATTTGTCCTTACTTGCCTACAATTTTGGTGAGCTTTCGAGAGCATGCTAATTGCTAGATAAAGACAACAACTTGGCCTATTTTTAACTTATGTAGTGTGACGGCATACTTCCAAATGTGATTGAGCTTTATTTGCATCTTGAAAGTCTATAGCACTATAAGGGCTGCTATCAAGGAAAGAAAACTTGGGGGGGTTGTCGACAACAATATCGTGTTGGGAAATGCTCTCAAGGACATGTATGCCAAGTGATTCTTGAGTAGCATGCTATCCTATGGAATGCACAAACGACTATTATAACATGCTATCCACTGTTTTTGGGTTAAAAGCTAGCATTATCAGAGTTTCTGATCATATAATGGAGGCTTCTTCTCTAAATGATACCGCATGGCTATTGGTGAGTTTTTTTGGGTTTCTCTCGCAGTCACAAGGTAATCGGTATTGTGGACAACTCATGTAACATTGAGTTGATCACATGTCGTCCATCCTAACCATTCGTGTTTGCATGGGCATGGCCCATCGTAGATGGGTCAGGCTACTCATTTCATATAATTGAAGTTATTCTCTCTCTAAAACTAGACGCTCCCTCTTTACACGTGTCACCTTCATAAAGCTCGTAATATGAGGTTTACAAAAGTCACGCAATTGAAGCTAAGGTTTCTAGCACCATTGCCCACTCCCGCCCCTGCTAATTAATGCCCTTGCTAATCTCTTTCTCTCACTTACACTCACAGACGCACTTTGCAAAGATGGTATTATAAAAATGAAAGAAGATTTTTCGTCCATGCTCGATTTTGCGCAGCTCAAAGACATTTCATCTAGCGATTCAACAAGGAAGATCGTGGTGCCGATTGCTTTGTTTTCTCATGGGATTGTTGCTTGGTGTGAACCACCGAAAGGAGTTATTCTAGTCCTTACAAGGAGAAACAACCTGCCCGTACGCCACAACCTTTGCTAGGCCCTAAAGTCCTGGGGATCCGTGAGTTATTGCCACGTGGCGATAAGATACTGGGTACATTGTGAGCCATCCATATATACGTTTCAAAATGGACACCACACGAAACCTGTGCAAAAGGCGATGGTGTATGGTGGAATCTTGAGAGTATTGTTGTCCCAAATCAAAGCTGAGAAGAGAGAGAGAGAGAGAGAGAGAGAGAGTGATGGGAATCGGAAGAACAATGGAACAATTGTTGGGATAATACTCCCCGCACTTGAATTCAACAGTACCATTGAGAAAGAGACTTTTGGAAGTAACTTTTTGCAGAGATGGCACACACATATAACTCTGGGAGCTCTGGAATAGCATATTTTTTACAGAGATGACACACATTTAAGTCTGAGAGCTCTCGAATACCAGAGAGATGGCACACATATAGATCAGTCTGGGAACACACAGAGCTCTCGAATACCATAGCTTTTATAAAGATGACACACACAGAGATCAGTTTGGGGTCAGTAGACACAGAGATCAGTTTGGGAGTACACACAGCTTGAGCTCGTTGCAGACAATAATAATCAGCATGACAAGCTCTGTGTTTGAAATCCATGCAAACCTCCAAGTAGCCATTGATTTCTTTTTCAGCATGTGATTCTCGCTCAGTTTCAACGTTTTCTTCCTCATTCAGCACCCTCTGCTTTTCTTCTCCATCTCCATCTGCTTGCAAGCTCATCTCCCTCACCACTCTAGCTCAGCTACTCTTTTGGGTACTTACATCTCCACCCAAATCTGTCATGCCCCCATCCAATCGTAGCCTAGCACCCATCAATCCGTCTCTCCACGACAATCAATATGTCGTCGAGATCTTATACCAATCTCCTCGATCTCACCAGCGAGTACATCCCCCCTGCATTCTCTCGAGGTGCAGGCAGACGCCTCATGCCCAGAGTCAATACCGTTCCTGGTATCCTTTCAGAGTATCGTGACGACGATTATTGCAATAGCGTCGTCTCCGACGCTCCTTCGTCGATTTCTCAGGACCGTTGCATCGTCGTCGCGAATGTGTTGCCGTTGAACGCAGAGAGACGACCCGACGGGAAGTCTTGGTCGTTCAGTTGGGATGAGAATTCACTCCTATTACAATTGAAGGACGGGCTGCCAGATTTCATGGAGGTGATATACGTAGGCTTTCTCAACACTATCGTCGACCCTTCGGAGCAGGAAGAAGCTGCTGCGAATTTGCTGGAGATGTTCAACTGCGTTCCGGTTTTCGTTTCCGAGGATCTCCGAAGCAGGTTTTACCATGGATTCTGCAAGCAAGTGCTTTGGCCACTGTTTCATTACATGCTGCCGCTCACTCCGGAGCACGGCGGTCGCTTTGATCGTGTCCTCTGGCAATCGTATGTGTCCTTGAACAAAACTTTTGCAGCCAAAGTGATGGAGGTGATATCCCCTGAAGAGGACTTTGTCTGGGTTCATGACTATCATTTAATGCTTCTTCCCACACTTCTTCGCAAGAAGTGCAACAAAGTGAAACTGGGATTCTTCCTTCACAGCCCGTTTCCCTCCTCAGAGATTTACAGGACGCTACCGGTCCGGGACGAACTTCTTCGCGGTCTCTTGAATGCAGATGTGGTTGGTTTCCACACCTTTGACTACGCCCGGCATTTTCTATCATGTTGCAGTAGAATGCTGGGTCTGGATTATGAGTCGAAGAGGGGTTACATTGGTATAGAATACTACGGGCGCAATGTCACCATCAAGATAATGCCTGTGGGTATACATATGGGCCAACTACAGGTTGGATTGAATCTTTCGGAAACAGAACGGAAGATCGGTGAACTCAACGGCCAGTTCAAAGGGAAAACGGTTCTGCTTGGGCTTGATGACATGGATATTTTCAAAGGCATTGGTCTGAAACTCCTAGCATTGGAGCAGCTGTTGATTGAGCATCCTGAGCGACGTGGCAATTTGATCATGGTACAGATTGCAAATCCTGCGAGAGGGAAAGGAAAGGAGGTAGGTGAAGTTCAGACCGAGGTGTATTCTGTAGTTAAGAGAATAAACCAGCGATTTGGAACTGAGGGTTACGAGCCGATCATGCTTTTGGAGAGGCATGTCCCTCTTCACGAAAGGCTTGCATTCTACACAGTTGCTGAGTGCTGTGTCGTCACTGCTGTCCGGGATGGGATGAACTTGATTCCCTATGAATACATTGTTAGCAGACAGGGCTGTGAAAAGTTGGATGCTTGTTTTGCTTCTATTGAAAATCCCCCTAAAAAGAGTATGCTCGTGGTGTCTGAGTTTATCGGATGTTCTCCCTCTCTCAGTGGAGCCATCAGGGTGAATCCCTGGAATATAGAATCTGTAGCAGATGCGATGAACATGGCTATTACAATTCCCGATCCTGAAAAGACAATGCGACATGAGAAGCACTTTAATTATGTGAGTACGCATGATGTGGCATATTGGGCACGAAGCTTTATGGGAGATTTGGAAAGAACATGCCAGGATCATTTTAAGAGGCGGTGCTGGGGCATTGGCTTTGGATTGAACTTCAGAGTGGTAGCTCTAGACCCAACCTTCAGGAAGCTGTCACCAGAGCACATTGTGTCTGCCTACAAGAGGACTGTGAGTCGTGCCATTCTACTGGACTATGATGGCACCATGATGCCGCAGACGACAATCAACAAAACTCCTAGCCGTGAAGTTCTATCTATTTTGAACACCTTGTGTAGTGATCAGAAGAATGCTGTCTTCATCGTGAGTGGGAGACGGCGACAAGAACTTTCTGGATGGTTCTCTCCCTGTGAGTGCCTGGGGATTGCAGCTGAGCATGGCTACTTCTTGAGGTGATTCGTTATGGTGACTTTTGAAGGTGCCTTCTACTTAAAAAGTTTGACCTTTGAAGGTGCCTTGTACTTCAAAAGGTCGTGACATGCTACTAACCAGTGAATGCTTTTGCAGATGGCATCGAGATGCAGACTGGGAAACGTGTATACCTGTGTTTGACTTTGATTGGAAACAGATTGTGGAACCAGTCATGAGTCTTTACACGGAAAGTACAGACGGTTCATTCATTGAAGCAAAAGAAAGTGCAATAGTCTGGCATCATCAAGATGCAGACCCAGATTTTGGGTCCTGGCAGGCTAAAGAGCTATTGGATCATCTTGAAAGTGTTTTGGCAAATGAACCAGTTGCTGTAAAGAGTGGTCAACAAATTGTTGAAGTGAAGCCTCAGGTAAAGCATGACCTTTTTATACTCACGAAGGTTGCCACATCTGATATATTTTCTGTACTGGATAGAAAGCCTTTTCTGTGTGATATTAACTAAGTTATATTACCTACTGTCGCTGGTGCACAAGTCATCTCATTCTTGCTCTCATCCTAAACAGGGGGTCAGCAAAGGGGCAGTGGCTGAAAAGCTTCTTGCTTCGATGGTGAGCAGAGGCACACCTCCAGATTTTGTGCTATGCATTGGTGATGACAGATCTGATGAAGACATGTTTGAGAGCATTGCTAGGGCCATGGCAGGGGAGTCCCCTATTGTTGAGGTATTTGCTTGTACAGTAGGGCAGAAACCAAGTAAGGCTAAGTATTACCTTGAAGATACAGGCGATGTCATTCAGATGCTGAAAGGTTTGGCCACCGCAACCAAATCAGTTCAACGAAATCCAGCCCATGTTCCTCAGGAAAGCTCATTGTGATAGTCAGGCTTCCTCATTATATGCAGCCAGGGCTACCTTCATAGGCCAAGAACCAAAGGGTGCTGCAAGTCATTTGCGATTCTGAGTTCTGCAGAAACATGCTTCTGAAGCATGTTTCAAGAGAGAGACTGGCAGAGCTCAGGGCTAGCAAATTAGGACGAGGAAGATTCATGCTGTGTTGTGTTGGAGCATCGGCTTCTCAAGCAATGACTCCATCATGGATGATAGCATTACTGTAAGTACAGGGGAACTCTTTGTAAGTACTATTCTCTGAATATAAAGCGGTAGCTAATTTGAATACTGGACCCTGGATTCAATTTTTTAAATTTTGTAAAATGAGTTTTAAATTTTGACCTTGTAATGTGCTTAATGTCTTTGTCAGTTCGGCAAAGGTTTTGGATCTTGAAAGCGTTCAGATTCAGCTTCTGCCATCATAGTGCAGCTTGCATATGCTTTCTTTGCGATCCAACTTGGGTGAAAGCATGAGCTGTGTTGCCAAAACCAAATCAAATCATTTTCTTGTCACAGCTGTCAGTTTATTGTGCAGTCCAGTTGTGATGAATTGATTGTGAGTTTCATACATAGGATAATTGCTTCGTAGCATCATTCTACAGGAAGCATGTAGCAGCTCATGGCCTATCACTCTATACTTTGTGGCTGAGAAAAGATATCTACTGTTCGCTTTGGGGCAGCAACCAAGTACAATCATAGGCTTCAGCGATGTAGATGCTTGAGAGTCGTTATCGATTATAGTATTTGTATTGTTTCAAGTCTTTTATCCTCTGGAAGTCCATCTCTAGGTGTACAGTTCAAGGTAGTAGTCCATACTGCTTGGCGAAGTATCATCCATAGGAGAGAGCCCTGTTTCACCAGGATAGACTACTCCAGACAAGTTCAAAACCGAAGGCCCATGTTTTCCTATCATCTCTCTTCCCCCACTTGAATTTAAGGCATTGATGATGTCTTTATTGTCACCCAAGAGCCTGGGAGTAGCCTTAAAGGACAAGGAGTCAGACCATCCAAACTCAAGACCATTCCGTGCTCCTAGAGAGCGAGTTTGTTATCAGGAGCTGCTGATCTCTGATCATTAGCCCAAATCTCTGGCTAGTCCCTCTCAAGGTCATCTACCTCATCTCCTCTTTATGCTACAAGTCCCAATGCCCTTCTTCGCCAACTGGTGAGTGTAACCCTGTTCTTCATCCTTCAATAGTTCCCTGAGAGGAAAACCAGATGGAATCAATGGCTAGAAATTCGCCTTGACCTTTCCACCTGCTGTACTTCTTGATAGCTTCCCAGGCTCTCCATAAATCACTGCCACCTGTTTTGGAGGGCCCTTGGCAAAAGAAAACCGATGCTGTTGGAAGAGATAGATTCCACACCCTATGTCATGAAGGTACTGCATACTGAAGTCCCAATCTAATCTGTCATAGGCTTTTTCAAAATCAACTTTAATGAAGCAAATGTCTTGATCACTTTCCTTGTCATTTTCAGCCCCATCCCACATATGGATAATAGCATCTAGCATGTGTCTACCTTGATGAAGCCTCACTACTCACGAGTTCAAAACTATATATTGTTCATCAACTTTAAAGAAAATGCTCCATGAGTCCAGAACTATATATTGTTCATCGCAGCTAAGCATTCTCAAGGGTCTCCAGCTCTATAAAACTCATGTTCTCCTTTTGTAATGAGCTTAACCACTGCACAATTTATGTGGGCTAGTAAGAAATTCATTTAACTGCTCTCCTCCCAAAGTTCCAACAGTTTTGGTCCTATCAGTTAACTGCTCTCCTCAAGGTCCAACAGTTTTTGGTCAAATTTTGTTGTAGAATTCACCACCCATACCATTGATACTCTATCAACCACGCCCTAATTGCCTGCTCCAACTCTTGGAGTGTAAGAGGTGCTTCAAGCTCACAAGCCTCGAATGAAGTTGAAGTTTCAGTCCAGCCTCCAAAACCTGATGGTCAATGACTCTTTTCTTACCCAATAATTCAGCAAATGTTGGTAAATGGTATGTATTCAACCTCATCATGTGCTCTACTCCCATTGGGCTTGATTAACTGTCGAACCTCCTCAATTTTATTTATTTCTTTTAATTAACTGGATGGGCTCCTTAGTTGGTCTGCCCACCACACTCATCTATTTCTTGACTGCATGGTCCGTAGCATCTCTTGGTCTCGTAACTGTCTCCTTGCATCAATAAGCGGACTCAATGCATGTCTGCTCTTCCAGAATTGTAATTGCCCTTTCTATGTCAAGGAGTCTCTGGGCTTGAGATGGAGCTACTTCTCCCTTAGAAAATTATGTGTCTCGCTCACGGCTAGCTCCCATTTGCTGAACACATCAATATCTCTGTCCCATGTATCAGGCCAGGTTCTCATCTCCTTCTCCTCAACTGATTTAAATTGAAAGGATGGTTCGGCTTTAAACCATGAGCCTTTTGGTTTGTTATCCATGCCAAGATTAATTTCAAAATCCACAGGCTTATGATTTGTAATAGGCAGGACGTATGAATCTTCCATGAAATCTGAGAGCAATTATCATACAACAGTTTATAGCAATTACCATACCTTATGAATCTTCCAAACGAGACTCTCTATGAGCATCACCAATCTGCTGATTGAACCATGTGACGCCAGAATCCTGCCTATCTCCACCTATTCATTATAGGCCTTCACTAACTCCCAAAGCCATAGCTCGGTTCTAGGGATGGCATTTCCTAGTTTCCTCCAACTATCTTTCAACAACCATGTTAAAATCTCGTACCAAAAGTCTATCCTAGGAGTCCTAAGGCCAATTAGCCTGCAATATTCTTCTCTCTTGTGCAACAGCAGGAGCATAGACCGATACATCCTTTTTGTGTTGTTCCAATTGATAAAATGAAAAAAGGTATTGAAAACGTCATTGTTGAAGGCTCACAAAACAATGAAGTATGGATGGAGACAAGCTGTATGTCAAGATTGTAACCTCTAATCGAGAATATGGAAGGCTATTTAAAATCTCTAGATAACAGTGCATTCATATTCTCTCCTTTGGATTCAATTTTGTACAAAACTATAATCATGATAATGACAAAAACATAAATTACACAAAATATATAAATAGCACTTCATCTAAGATGAACACAATACAACTAGTCTTACAGTATCCACAATTGTTTGTCTTCCCATGTACATTCCACAAGGAATTTAACAAGAAAAAGTTTTGGACAATTGAACTGGAGACTTCTTTGAAGCAAACAATAACAAAAAATGAAAATTGAAGTTCTAAGGTATGCAGTTGCAGCCGTCAAGGACTCTTTCCCATCAAAGGTTCTAGAAGTCAATTGATACAATCATACAAAAAGTTAGAGATATAAGAAAGAGAAATGAAAAGTCATCTTGCCAAAGAACTAATATCCAACAATATGATATAAATAGTCCAATACATTCTCAAGCAATTGAAATCCAGCCATAAGGAACATGGTCAAGGCCAACTACAAAAAAGAAAAAGGCTTACAGTATTTGATGAAAACATTAACACAAAAGCACACTTATCCATGTTTGGAAATGCTTGAAGAAGTGTGCTCAAATATTTAGAAGCAATTACAGACACACCGTCGTACGAGTGCTTCTCATGTGACGTGGTACTTTTCAAAAAGCAAACTTTTTTCCTGAAGAAAGAACATTATGAATGGATTATTAAAAGGCGGTAAGACTACCAGCGTGCATACCAAACAAAAGCATATCGTGTATGCAAGACTATAGAAAAATAATTGAGAAGAATAGAGTCCCCAAAAATTTCACGCATTGTCAAATGCAAGTAAACTAGCCAATTGTGGAAGTGTCTATATTAATGACATTGAGGAAAAATTAGTGTCTCCAAGAATAGCTTTCACACGAATGAGGGAACTAACTTTTAATGGCCAATATGGTGTGAAAGGCAGTATTGTGAATGTCATGGCTGACACCACAAAAGTTCAGAACATTTAGCCGCGGTACATCGATGATGACACAAGAATTATGATTGGCAACGTTAGGCCATGAATTCTCATGGCTGCAATGACAAAACCATTACCAACCCCTCTTTACAAAAGCAATAATGTGATTATAATAATGAGTAGTGCACACATTGAAAGAACAACAAAAAACATAGCCTTGCAATAGTGAAATAGAAGACATGATGCAAGATAAGAGAAATATAAACTTGAGACTTGCACTTTGATACGCAATCTAATTAGTATAGAGCAAGTGTTGGAGTAGAGGCAACCGTGCAATTTGTGGCACCATGTGAAAACCAAAATCCATTAGGTTTGTTTCAAGACAAGCATAGTGAAAAGTTGAATTTCTTGACATTGTTCTTTGGCTCTCCACCAGGGTAGGTCGGCAACTTGAAATTATCATATGTAGATATTGTGAAATGGGAACTAACCTGCAAGTCATTGAAATTTAGTCAAAACATACCAAATCTTTTCTGTAAATCAATAAAAGTACTTAAACATTAAGTAATGCAATCTATACGGGTTCGATTGCGCAAGGGGTTGCTTTTGAAACATGACCCTTGTTGCAAAGGACGTCATGAACAATACAAACATTGAAAAATCACACATAGGTTTTAGAGATTTCGAGTCCTTGAGAACATCAAAGAGAAGCTACACAAGAAAGCATTTGTCATGATGGGTCAACAACTAGGGCCTCCATCTTTCTTTACCACATTCTCTTGCACAAGGCCCTTGTGGCAAAGGCTTGTGGCTTGTTTGAAAAACTACTACTACTCCATAAAGAATGGCACACTAAATAAAGACTCAACAATTTTTGTAAGGCAACTTATTAGGGAGATCCCCTCTGTGTGTGTAAGATATTACACCCACAAACTACAAAACATGATCACCATGCTAAAGAGACTCAATACTAGGGACATAAAATATTGCTTTTTGTAACGAAGTTCCAAAGTAGAGGAATCCAACACGAGCATGGACTTCTCTGGATCCAGAACGCCCCTTCTTTGAAGCGAAACACTAAGCTTGAGATTCTAGCCTTCGTCGATAAGTACATAACATGTGGGTTCACATACTTCACCATGGATAGGCAGATTGAGATCAAAAGGATCTCCTCAAAGCAATGCAGCACCAATACATATTGGACTAACAAGGTAAAATGTTATGAGCTCCACACAACAATGAGACAATGAGACAATGATTTCATAACAATTTTGAACTCATTTAGAAAATGTGTTCATACAAAAGATCAAATCAACTCACGAACAATAAATTCCCCCATCCCCTACCAAAAGACCACACTTTCCCACACATCTTCTTCACAAACATACAAATGAACCAACACAATGAATCAATTTTGCATATGATCAAAGTCAAGAACTATACTTAAAAGAAATAGACCATTTCACTGAGACACCTTACAAGAGTCAAAAGATTTTGAGTCACCCCAAGGCAACAAATGGTCTTAAAACAACTGTAAAGATTAGAGAAGGCATGCTTATTGAGATTTGATCAAGAAACATAAACCAACAAGATTGGATAATCAATGGAGTTGATGGTTGTTCAAGGGCATTTGAGCACTCAAAAGAAAAGACATTGTGTGGATACAATTCTCACACAAAGATGTAGGGCTCATTGCAAGAAGCAACAATAAGGAGGCCTAAAATCAACAAATATACCCCAATTGAACTCCCATTTTTTGAAATGCAAGGGAAGTCCAAATAGGACCTTCGAAAGCTAGCATACTAACTTGAGAACACTTTCCTATCCAACCAGCTATAACAAGGACAATAGATAGATCCCAAGGCCTCACAATGGAAAGAGTGGCATTCTCTCCTAAAGGTGTTTGTCCCACACTGCAATATCACGGGTCAAAGAAATTGAGAATCTATTCTTGTTGGATCCTCTCCAAAGCAAAAACTTCCATGTTGATAAGGATGTCCAAAGTAAAATGAGCAAGCTAAATACAACAAAAGGATGGTGCACACTCAAACAACAATCATTTCAAACATTTAAGATAGTTGTTCAATCTCTAAACACAAGATCTTTCCAAAAATATAAAGTTGGCATCTTGTACCCAAATCATCTCATACAATCACATGTAATTTTCTTGCAAAACCCAAGCACATGACTTTTCAAGCAATACGAAGTTTCTTGTCATGTGGTTCATGTGTCTCTTTGGACAAGGGTGTTCTCCTTCATCGCTCTCACATATATCACATTGCGCGGGATAGAGCTCATAAAGGCACATATTTCAAAGCTTGAGATACATTACATGATTATTGCCATCTATAGGCCACCCACAACCAAAAAACAAATGTTCTTCAAACTCTTAGAGGAAGTCCTTCAAATTAATGATCAAGGGAAAAAAACAAAAAATTGTAACGGGGATTTCAATAGACATGCGCAAAAACACAATGATGTCATCAAAACTATAAACCATTATGGACAAGTATAATTACCACATGCATATTAGTGACCCAACCACAATTTATGGTAGTCTTCTCGACCAAATATGGACAAACATAACCGAAGAGAATACTACATCCGAAACTTCGTATGCATATTGGACTAACCACTCCATCACTTACATTCACACATAGATGCCATTCAAGAATATTTGCATGATATATTTTCCTTTCTTTTACAGGGCGTATTTGACTTTGCCACCTCATTTAAAAAAGAACTTAGGGCCTTTACATGCTAAGGTATACTTGCCTATCATTAATGCTAGGAGCCAATTGGAGGCTTAAGTCGGCCTAGGTGGGTATCGGCCATTGGGCGGACTTCAAAAGGTGAGGTGGTGGCAACTCATGGCACCTATGATAATCTATTTCATGGGTGAAAACATTTGCTACCCAAACTTGGGCACCTAATTCTAGTACAGATGTAGTTTTCTATTAACAATGCATGGAATACTACCTTTTGAAAGATTGTTAGGGCAGTGCATAAACCCCCTGCCTTACTGAAGACTACCAACTCGCTCAGACCATGGACACACATAGGGTTGAATTGGGAAATCTATAAAGACACTTACATGCAATATCTCTCATTGAACCTTTCTAGAAACCAATCCCACCTATCTTTCATGAAAATTCAAAAACCATGATGGAATGTAACTCACATCTAACCATCTTGTAGTAGCCAATGGATCATGGCACCAAGGGGAGGTGTTGAGATATGGTGCCATGAGCACATAGATTAAAGGCTAAGGTATGGTATAGGAAAGAATCAAAGTAGCCGCCCTAGGATGCGGACTACATGATGTGGAGATGTGGATTGAGGATATCCACAAGGAGAGATGTGGACCAGAGGATCCCACAAGTGTTGACTATTCAAAGGGCACTCTCTACTATAACCAAAAAGGCAAATGCTTAAGATGGTCACATGAGAAATAATGTGATGGCTTAGGGTGGATATACAGCTCTTCATGCCTTCCCGTGTGAGAGAAGGGGTGGGTGGTGTGTGGTTACTAAGGGGACATCACATTAAGAAATAGAAAGTAACGATCACAAGAAGAGGCTTCTAGATCGCTTTTTAAAATAGAAAGAGACGTTGTAATCCCTTTTTGATGTACGAATATTGTTGGCTAGTCATCTTTAGGAGGTTGTCCTTTTACAAACCTTAGACATCAACGAAAGGCTTGAGGCCAACCTTCACAAAAATTAAGAAGCCTCATTTGACTGTGCCACCCACCATCTTGATTTTCATAAAAGACCTCTCTCAGAATTTCACCCTTAAGTCTCTAGTGCCTATTCCACATTTTCCAAGCCATCACTTACCTTTAGATCATCACTTATCATCATAATCAGACCTAAAATCACATTCATAGTCCACATCTTCTAAGCCACCACTTGTTGACATTGTTGATAGAGCGAGTTTATGTAAAAACCTAATGAAACAACATATGGGAATCACATTCTAGAGGTCTCCTTACTGCTATATGTTTTAGTACTTGCTAACTACAACATATTTGCTATAGTGGTCACCACTCCAATGATATTTTTGATGCCTTGTACTCAATTTTATTTTAGTAATGTGGTCTTCCAAACTCTTGTAACAACAATTGACTTAGGACCTTCATTGTCCATAGTGGATAGTTAGACCCGTTAAGCTTTCTAGTTTCTCAGAAGTTGGAGATGGACAATCAACTAGCCATCTTGAGGTAAACTTATTGAGCTGGCAAGCTATAATAGATAAGTAAAAAATATGGGAGGGACTCCTTCCGATCAACATTGACGTAGACTATGAGAAATTTTAGCAACAAGTCTCTCATATTGTGTTACGACCTATCCTAGACACGATGAAAACTATCTTTTTGGGGGCCCCACTTGGATAAGCTTCTCTACTAGCTTACACTCAATTGTTACCTCGACAAGACATTTGAATGGCGATGCAATCACTGAAATAATTCAAAATGACATATCACACCAAACCTAACCTTAATTACATATAGTTATCAAGGAGTTTTAATATTTTTCACCTTGCTGGAATATAAGACAACCACCAATTGCAATTATGAAGGGACGGTGTGGATCTCATGTGCTCACTCAAACTCACAACACCTTGAATGCTCCGACTCTCCTTCATAGAGGCTATAAATTTATGCCTTTTGCATGCCACTTGAGCTTTGGCCTCGAGACTTCATAGAGGCTATTAATTTATGCCTTCTCCATGCCACTTGAGCTTTGGCCTCTCCTTCACAGAGGCTATAAATTTATGCCTTCTCCATGCCATTGAGCGTTTGGTCTCTCTCTCTCTCTCTCTCTCTCTCTCTCTCTCTCTCTCTGTGGTTCTTAGCAGTGACTCACATGTCATGGGGATCTTGAAGGGATGTCGAGGGAAACTCTCCTCCTCCTACTCCTTGTGGGAGAAATGCAGACACATGTGGTCCTAGAGTGTCACGCCAATGACCTTTGGAGTTGTCGCAACATGAATCCTCAAGAGAAGAAGGGGAGAAAATAGGAGGAGAGGGAGAGGGGAGGGGGACATGAAGAGGAAGAGGGTAGGGGAAGCATGAAGCAAGAAGGGGTAAAGGGGGTGAGACATATCCACAAAGGCAAAAGCAAGAGAAACACAAACAACACTCCTTTGAAAAAGGGAGAAGGCTTCTATTCCTCAATCTTGCAAATTTACAAGTGGAGACTAAATTCAAACTTTAAGCCTTTTATACATAGCACCTTTTAAGGGGAGATCCAACCCTATTCCTCCTTGCGACTTTCCCTATTTCTCATTTTACAAGCACTTGGGCCATATGCCAAGGTGGAAATCCATTGTAAAACATCCTAGGAACCGGCTCCATTGTCACACTATCCCATGGGGTTAAGATGATCTCCTCCCTACAGTTGATCTATCCTTGGATCAAGCGGTTTGGAGCAAGCCGGTTGTTTGCATGGTTTGGAATAGGGGGTGTCAATCAAAAAGCCACTATGAGATCCAATAGAATGGAAGGTGAGGCTCCCAAAAATGCATGTCATGCATGTCCTTGAATGTGCAGATATGATGGGCATAGAGATTTTGGATGCCAAGGTACATGCAAATGACCTGCTTCAAGGAAGGACCCTTATCCAAATAAAATTCTAATTCTTGGTGGATATTAATGTGCCGCTCTTTGAGGGGTTGGCAACTGTTTGGGAATGTCCCTTAGCAAAAAGGATCAAGAGGCAAACAAAATGGATGGAGGCCATGATAATACATCGAGAACTTTGGAATATGTGTTAATGAATTCCTACATTTGGGTATTGAGGCCGTATGCTATAGGTGATTGGAGGAAAGTTGAAGTAGGGAAAATTGTATGTTAGCTTTGGATCACTTTCTTGTACTTGCTGAAAGAGGCACCATTTCCATCTACGAGGTAAGGACATGTCTGTAGGATGAATATGGCGAGACCGACATGCATTACGATATATGGCCCAGTAGTCGAGCTTTTTCAAAAATGGAATCCGTCAAGTAGACTATACACTAGCATCTACATTAGTGCGGGGCGGGCACATCTTTGGGATTTGGATCCAAGTATCCTCCATGGGCCTCTGGTTTGTTAGCTACCTACCACTTTTACAATGTTCCTTCGATGAACATGGCTAGGGTGCAAATTTCCATGATGTCGACCGCCTTGAGGTCAAAACTGTGCAATATTCCTTTCCATAGGATTTGTGGAAGGCTCCTTTTGTGGAAGACTTTCTAGAGGCACGAAAGATGGCCACAATATTGTATGTACATGCTCTGGGGTAAACTCATTCCCGAAGGTGGCTCCACTGACCTGGGGATTTGATAGTATGCTCATTGGATGTTCTCCCTTAAAGCCACATTAGCCTTTAAGTGGTAGGTTGTGGGGGTTAAAGGCCACTGTACCTTAACCTCGGTTATGTACAATACTCAAACACATATATATATGGATGACATAGAAGATTAGGGTGTTTTGCACCCACCAAAACTTTTGTGGCTCTCTCTTCTAGCTCTCATTCTCTCTCACCTTCTTTTGTTCCGCTTCCATTGTTGAGATCTCTCAGAACTCATAGCAAAAATAGAGGTCCATCCTCATCCTGAGGAATCCGGCCAAGCTTCCCCTCTACACAAAGCATTCTATTACGACATAAAGTACATCTTCACTAGTCCGCCAATGGCATGATGCCCTTCACGGCCTGTTGATCCACTCTTCTTCTGATACAAGCTGAACTTGGACTTCCGCATCTCATATCATAGCTATCAATTCTATCAGGCATGCAACAATCTGAAAGTGAAGCCATACCTAGAAGACATGTCACTCATGCCCCTAGTCGATCACTTGCCCTGTTATTTGGATCTAAACGTGGTCACACAGTTTGTGTACAACTACAACCACTCGACCAAGGTGACATTTTTTTATGGATGACCAAGGCATCACCCACCACTTCTAGTTGAGCATTGATGCCATCAGGGTTGTTTTTGGATTTTTGATGATGACAAAGCCCTTTGTGAAAGTGAGGGACCTAGAGCAGAAGTTATCTCCATTGTTGGACTAGGATAGTCATTGCCACAAGGGGAGGCATCCCCTTTGATGATATCAAATATCAATTCTAGTAAAGCTAGCCCTCGTGCTTCAATTCCTACAAAGGTTGAGATGTCCGACCACCACAATGTGGTCGGAGCCAACATGTTGCTCCACCACCTTGAGACAGTTTGTTTGTGCACCAACTAGGTGGATTACTTCTACAAAGAGATGTACCTATAGTGCCACAAGCCATAACAAAATATAGAGAACCTGATGCTATTCATGCCTATCATCAAACATATTATCAAGCCCAAAAATTGGTCGGCAAATCATTACGGAGCTCACACCGTGCTTCACAGTGGGTCCATCCAGTACTGGCCATAGCTCTCTTAACCAATGAGGAGCAAGAGCAATACTGAAGGAAACAAGAGGAGTCTAGGTCTTACTCCATATGGGTTGAGCACAAGATAGAAAGAGTGAAGCAAAAGGCCACCATCACACTACAAAAGGGCCTAACAGTGTCTCTCACTATGACACAAGTGGACGCCCCCTCTCTTATGACTACTCAATTACTAGAAAGGCAACTGGAGTAGACCCAACAATACTAGCGTAGGTCAGGGTAGTCTGACTAGCTCTACAATGATCTTTTTGAAAACTTTGATGACATGACTGGCCCAACTATTCAACCATAGCACAATGATTTTTTTACCTCTCAAAGCAACTATCCTCACTATTGTCCTCCTTCAAGAGCAAGGCTCTAGTGACCGAATCTGCAGCACTCTTCTGCACCAGGTACAAGAAGCCTTGGGGAATTATGCCAACCCTGCCTATGGCACCTAAGGGAGCAGACGACCATGCAAGCCGCTTTGATGGAGGAGCAGTTTATGGATTTTCTTGTCCAAGGCGCTCACATGGCGCACAATATTTTTAAATGGCATCAGGAGACTCTTATAGAGAAAGCTGCAAACATGGTACAAGACTAACAAAGTATCCATCAACTCACCAGGAGCTTGAGCTAGAAAAGGGCCTCGTATTGAGTCTCCAAGCAATAAGGGAAGCCCTAGAAGATGTCGCCAAAAGGTATTGGGCACTAGCCACCTCTTGAAAAGGAGCTATCAATGGAAATGGCAATCGCCAATACATGATTTACCCAAAGTATTGAAGTTGAGCGGGCCCTAGAATAGTATAGGATGCAGGTTGAGAAGACCTAGGAAGCCATGCACAAGTAGATCGAGGCCCTCCATAACACCTCACAAAAATCTAGAGTACAACCAGTTGTACCACCAACTCTAGAAATGGTTGGCACGGCGCCATCAAAAGAGATCGAACTTGATAGTCAGAAGGAATTCAAGTATAAGTAGGTCGGCCTCTGACCTTAGAACACATGACCTAGAGCCGTGCATAGCGGAAGACACCTTCCACTTCCACTTTAATAGTCTTGGGGTAGCATCTATTCAATATCACCTTGACCTTCAACTCAATATTCTTAGGGTAGCATCTATTCAATATCACCTTGACCTTCTATTCAATATTCTTAGGGTAGCATCTATTCAATATCACCATGACCTCACTAACACCCTTCCCGACCAATATTTTGGATGTCATGTGCCGTCATTTCCTCCATGCACAGCCGATTTTGGCAATGGCTTTCTTTAGCAACGGTAGTAGTCTTAAATTTTATAAGGATTAGGATATCTTGCACCTGCCCTTCCTCCTAAATTTTTGTAGTGGGTGTAGGTGCATTATTTGCGATTTCTACATGCAACTCCTACATGCAACTTGCAACTTCTATATGCAAGTTCTACATGTAGAGAGAGATTGTCTTACAATTCCTACATACAGAGAGAGAAGCTCTCCAACTTGTATAAATCCCACACTCTTTGGGGCATTTGTTTGAGTTCTACTTTGGTATTCCAAGCAATTGTCTCCAAGTGTGCATGCTTCCTTTGCACTCCACGTCTAAAAGCATGCCCTAACCTTGCAACTCCTCCTCCCCTCTCCTCCAACCTTGCAACCCATCCTCTCCCTCTCCTCCTCCCTCCTCCTCCTCCTCCTCTTCCTCCTCCTCCTCCTCCTCCTCCTCCCTCCTTCTCCTCCTCCTCCTCCTCCTCCTCCTCCTCCTCCTCCTCCTCCTCCTCCCTTCTCCTCTTCTCCCTCCTCCTTATCCCTCCTCTTTTCACCTCCTCCCTCCTCGTCCCTCCTCATCCCTTCTCCTCTCTCTTCTTCCCCCCCATGCTCTTACACCTTCTTCCTCTCCCACTCCTATGCTTCCCCTAAACCCTTAGTCCCTCAACCCTTGACCTCCATGATCTACATGGGAGACGAGCTCTCCAACATGTACCCTACCCTAAACCTTGGATCCGCCTTCTAACCCTTAAACCCCTTCTGAACCCTGGAACCTCTTCTGAACTCTGGAACCTCTCTCTCAACCTTGGAACCTGCCTCTAAACCTTGAACCTTCCTCTAACCATTAAACTCATCCTAAATCCTTCAACCCCCAATGAAGGTGAAATCCTTCAGTATCCCAATAATGATGATGCATGTCCCTTTCATACATGCATGCACTATGTTTACTTACCACACTTAAGCCTACGTCTCTCACTGGAATATGACCTGAGGTCCTAAGCTACACTTATACTACAAATGACAACACCGAAATATTTGTAGGTGACAAGAATCCTCGGAACCCTGCATACAGAGAATACCTTGCTCTTTCTATTGCGGAAGCCATGGGAAAGAGCCAACATTTGGTAGCGTTGTTGGGGAGACTAGCATCTCAAGTAATGAGTAAACATATGCAAGTATGTGTAAAAATGGACTACTACGAACTTTCACGAACATCACACTCAAGGGCAAGGAGAATAAATTTGTTTTTCCAACTCTAGCCAAACATATCAACCCAAAGCATCAACCTTGGGTTACTACCTTAAAATTTTTTTTGTATTTCTTAAAAAGAAGCCACTTGAAGAAAAAATCAGGCTAGGTAATGGACACGAATGCGTAGATCTCACAATTTCAAACATTTCACCTTTTTACAGAAGAGTGATCCGAGCTAACCATATGAAAAGTTATGGCCAGGGAAGAGTTTAGGGTTTTACCCTAACCCTACACCCATTCCTATGAAAACCCACTGCACCCCCTCATTCTAAATCCTATCAAATCTTGTTGGGGCATCCTTGGTTGCGTGAAGCATTAGTCCTCCATGATTGGGGAACTGATAGACTGACAATCCAAAATCACAACACCGCAGTACGTGTCAATGTGGGGATAGGATCAATATGCCTAGAGCATTGAATGAAACCTCTTCAACAATGATCTCAAGAAAATCAGCTCCATTGCAACAACATGCCATAGCAGGCGATACACAAAGCAATGTAGGAAGAATAACTAGATGGATCCTCTTGCTTCAAGAATTCAACTTCAAAATAGTGGTTTGCAAAGGTGCCCAACACTACATTGCCGATCACATGTCTCGTGTCAAGTCGGGAGAAGAAGCCACTGGAGTAGAAGATGACTTGCTAGATGCCACACTATTTCAGATAGATGCTGTTCTAGATTGGTGTGCAGATATCATTGGGTGCTTAATGGCAGGAAGACCACCCTCTGAAATTAAAGCACTGGATGCCAGAATACTAATTTTAAAAGCTGCACCCTATCAACTCATTGCAGGACAACTATACAAGATGGGCAAGGACTAGGTTTTAAGAAGATGTGTAATGCCTCATGAGATCATGCCAATCTTGAGTGAAGTCCATGAAGGCATTGCAAGAGGACACTTCCAAAGGGATGCCAAAGAAAAGTCCTCCTTGCAGGCTACTGGTGGCCAAAGCTTGTTGAGAGTTGTGGTGCCATAAGCACATGTAGAGCAAAGGTATGAGCAAAGGACAAGCTGCCACATGGCATGGAGGAGATATCCCACATGTGAGAAAGCAAAATGGATGTAAGTACCCTCACCTATAAAAGGGAGGTTCATTTGAAGTAATTCAATCAAGCACTTTGCACTATCTCAAGATTCTCTTTATGAGTCCAAGTTAATCTATCTTGGAACCTAATTGACTTGAGATACATGTCATGAGCACTCTCTTCATCATGCTTGCACTTAGGTTGCATCCTCCGTAGATTAGTGTTGTATTAGGATGTTGTCTTAGTGACTAGGAGAGTAGGATCCTCACTTTGTCATGGTATCAGAGCTTAGGTCTAGTCTCCTAGATTAGTTGTAGGCATATCTTAGGAGCTCATGTTTTTCTCCTAGGTTAGTTTTTTGTTCTAGATTGAGGGAGAGTTCCGTCCATCTGAGATTGAAAGGTTTCCGTTCATCTTATTCAATTCATTGTTTCTTTGAGAGACATTGTGTGTGTAAGAGAGAGAGTATCTTCTTCTTCATTTTGACTTGAGAGATGTGAGAATAAGATTTTTCAAAGTTTTGAGAGGTGTATTGTGAGGAGTATTGCTTCTCTGTCTTTCAAACTACAACTAAGGTGGCCTATCTACAGCGTCTAAGCTCCTATCTACAAAGGAGAAGTGTCTAGCAGCATGACAATGCAGGCAACAACAAGTACAAATCCACTCCAGCTGCCCTTGTCGATTGCATAGCACGGTGGCAGCCTTTCTTCAGCTTGACGTCACGGGAACGGAGCTTGGGAGCGACAGGAGGAGATGGCTACAAGCTTATCCCATAGTTGAGCTTCTCCAACTCTGCTGCGCCATCACTCCCTATAGTCTACGCTCTCCAGCAGCCAAAGCCGTGCCTCTCCAAAACGGCAGCCCGTTCACAATAGAAGTGCCAAGCATTTTTAGCTCCTGGCTCTCCATCGCTTCAGACCTGCAGACAGCCTTCTCCTTCAATGCTCAGCCGACGGAATCAGCTCATCGACGCTCCTCTGCAATGACCCGACTGGCTCTCAAACGAGCTGCTACAACTCCGAACTCTACAAAGCTTAAGGCTCCCACCACCTCCGTCTAACTCCAACGGCTGTTGAAGGCCTTCTCCTGCAAGGCGCACCCGCATCTCTGTCACGAAGCATTTCCGTCGTCGCCGTCGGCCATCGTCGTCGCAAATTTGCCGCATCTCCGTCGACGCACTGAGATGAGAGAACAGATTGAATAAGTTTCTACAAAGTCTCCTAAGGTTTCATTGATTGACACGTGTCAAGATAGGACTTAACTGTGGTTACCTTAATGATCACCATGGTTAGGTTTAGTTGCGTGGACCATGGTTAAGTTAATCTAGACTTGGGTTAACTAACTTGGGTTAACTAACTTGGGTTAGAAGGTTGCCACATGGCACAGGGCCACCTAAGCACACAGCCCCTACCAAGCACAGTCCTGCAAGCAGCATGTGAATAGCCCAGCCACATCATCAAAGGCCCCTCTTCTTTACAAAACCTTCAAGAAGCCATAACTTGCAATCCAGGAAGAATTTGCCCACGCTCCAAAAAGGAAAAGTGATCGTCTTTTCAAGCTCTACGCACCTGTCAACTCAGATTTTCTGTATGCAATTAGACACTGCCAGATTTGAAAGTATCATCAAACTGGTAAGACCTTTACAATGGCAATCCGCACTCCAACTGTTGAGAAGTTCACCGGGGATGGATTTCACACATGGTCTACACAAATGAGATATCTTCTGATGCACCAAAAGCTTTGGAAGATTGTAAAAGAAGATATACCCACTGCACAAAATGATGCTTGGAAGGAAAAAGATGAAGCAGCACTATCACTCATTGGATTGCACTTAGGTCCAAACATAATTCATCATATAGACTCTAAGGATCATGCCAAGGATGCATGGGATGAGTTGAACACAGTGTTTGGTGCAAAAGCCAAAAACCAAGAGATCCATCTTAAGATTGAATTATATGGTATGCACATGGGCTTCAATGAATCCATGGCACAATTTGTCAACAAAATCAAAAGCATTATGACTCAACTAGAGGGCATAAATGCAAAAGTAGGAGAGAAAGATGCACTTGCAATTCTCCTTAAAAGCATGCCTACAGAGTATAGTGCATTGACAACCACTTTGAAGAATTTGCCAGATCCAAAGTTTGAAGAATGTGTATCCTCTCTTCTCGAAAAAGAAAGAGAGTTGAAGGCATCGACATCAACATCGACATCAACACACCACAGCTATAATGAAGAACAAGCACTATTCAGTAAAACATCAGTGAAATGCTACCATTGCGGAAGGATGGGTCACTATCAAAGTGACTGTAGATTGAAGAACAAACCAAAGTGTCACCATTGCAAGAAGCTCGGACACAAGGAAGAAGATTGCAGATTGAAGAATCAACAAGTCAACTACGTGGAGTCATCATCAAGCCATGAGCCAAAAGGTGACATCAATGGAATGTATTAAAAAGCAAAAACCTTGCCAACCTTGCCTATGTTTTGTAAATCAAACTTGACCACCTGAGAGTAGCTATGAAAGCACCCAGGGGAGGTATTGACATGTAAAAAACCACACTTGACCACCTTAAGTAGCAATGTATGCACTAAGGGGAGGTGATGGAATGTAACTCACATCTGACCACCTTGCAGTAGCCAAAGGATTATGGCACCAAGGGGAGGTGTTGAGAGTTGTGGTGCCATAAGCACATGTAGAGCAAAGGTATGAGCAAAGGACAAGCTGCCACATGGCATGGAGGAGATATCCCACATGTGAGCAAGCAAAATGGATGTAAGTACCCTCACCTATAAAAGGGAGGTTCATTTGAAGTAATTCAATCAAGCACTTTGCACTATCTCAAGATTCTCTTTATGAGTCCAAGTTAATCTATCTTGGAACCTAATTGACTTGAGATACATGTCATGAGCACTCTCTTCATCATGCTTGCACTTAGGTTGCATCCTCCGTAGATTAGTGTTGTATTAGGATGTTGTCTTAGTGACTAGGAGAGTAGGATCCTCACTTTGTCAAAGCTTTGGGTAGACGCCTATGAATATGCCAACACTTTGGGCAGATGCCTATGAATATGTCAAAGGTTGTGATGTATGCCAACAAACTACTAAACCCCAACAGAAGAACTTCAGCAAGCATGCTACATCATTTTGGCCACTGATTACTTTACCAAATGGGATGAAGCTAAAGCAGTCAGAATGACAGATGTTAGAAGCATAGTAAGATTCTTATATGAGAATGTGATCACTAGATTTGGATGCCCCATCAAAACTGTGTCGGATAGAGGCACGCATTTTGTCAGTGAGGTAATCCAAAAACTCTTGTCTGGCTTTATGGTAATCCATAGAAAAAGCACACCCTACTACCCCAAGGGAATGGACAGGCCGAATCCGCCAACAAAATATTATGCATTATCCTCACCAAGGTAGTAGAACCACAGTGTTGTGATTGGGCAGAGAAACTAAATGCAGCCTTATGGGCATACTAAACCACACTCAAGGTCAATATAGGGAATACACCTTTTCAATTGGTGTACGGCCTTGAAGCTGTGGTCCCACTAGAATTTGTAATACCAAGCCTATGCATAGCAGTACAGGAACACATTGGAGATCATGCATCTCTGAAAGAAAGACTCTATCAATTGGAGAAACATACAGAGACCAAATTAGTTGCCTACCATGCCATGACAATAGAAAAAGCAGAAGAAAGGCATGGTTTGATAGGAATCTTAAAGCCAAAGATATCAGAGAAGGTGACCTGGTCATGTTTTACAATGCCAAAGTACAGAAGGGAAAACTCAAGTATCTAGGTCAAGGACCCTATTAAGAAAAATGAATCCCATTGGAGCTGTGCTGCTAGAAACATTGGATGAACTCCAATTCAACACAACCATAAGCGGGAGCCAACTGAAGCGCTACTACCTCAACATGCAAGCCATCCCCGACCAAAATGAAGATTTGGGAAACCCAAGTCTTCCTTAGTTAATATGAGATTGTATCATGAGCACTCACTTGCATATATACGTCTTTGCACATATAAGTAGCATCAAACGATTTCAACCTAGGGCTCAAAAGTGATGCTTGAGTCCTAGCTGCCCTATGAAATCCAAAAAAAAAAAAAAAAGCATATAGTTAGTCACTACTTAGTTACTAGGTCATGTGCATTCACATGATTTTGCTTAGTCACATAGTCGATAATTGTGCCACACACTTTCATTCCACACTCTCAAAGCATGTGTAAAAATAAGATCTCTCACAATACACACACAAATGTCATATTTGCATGCCAACTAATCTAATGATCAATGGTACACCATATGAACATGGATGCAGGTTCAGAAACAATGCCACCACTAAAGAGGATGTGAAGAAAGAGCCCACCACTGCCTCAACCACGAGATCCCCTCTAGAGTCCCACATTAGATGAGGAGAGGGCCATGATGGCCTACATCGGCAATTGGGAGTCATGTATGCTATGATAGATACTAGACCAAACATTGCATTTGCAATGGGAGTTGTTAGATGTTATATGTCTAATCCAGGAAAGAGGCATTGGGAGGTAATTAAGTGCATCATTGTTGGCTCTTTCCCATGGTTTTCGTAGGAAGAGCAGGGTATTCTTAGTATGCAGGGTTCTGAGGCTTTTTGTCACCTACAGATATTTCAGTGTTGTCATTTGTAGTATAAGTGTAGCTTAGTACCTCAGGTCATATTCTAGTGAGAGACATAGGCTTAAGTGTGGAAAGTAAACATAGTGCATGCATGTATCAAAGAGACGTGCATCATCATGATCGAGGTAATGAAGACTTTTGCCTTCGTTGGGGGTTGAAGGGTTTAGGATGAGTTTAAGGGTTAGAGGGAGGTTCCAGGTTTAGAAAGAGGTTCCAAGGTTCAGAGAGAGGTTCCACAGTTCAGCAGAGGTTCCAAGGTTCAAAAAGGGTTCAAGGGTTAGAAGGAGGATCCAAGGTTTAGGGTAGAGTACATGGTGGAGAACTCGTCTCCCTCATAGATCATGGAGGTGAAGGGTTGAGCAACTAAGGGTTTAGGGGGAGCATAGGAGTGGGAGAGGAAGAAGGTGTAAGAGCATGGGGGGGAAGGAGAGAGAGAAGAAGGGATGAGGAGGGACAAGGAGGAGGGAGGAGGTGAGAGGAGGAGGGGGAGGAGGAGGGAGAAGAGGAGGAGGGAGGAGGAGGGAGAAGAGGAGAAGGGAGGAGGAGGAGGAGGAGGAGGAGGAGGAGGATGGGCTGCAAGGTTGGAGAAGAGGGGAGGAGGAGTTGCAAGGTTAGGACATGCTTTTGAATGTGGAGTGCAAGGAAGCATGGACACTTGGAGACAATTGCTTGGAATACCAAAGTAGAACTCAACACAATCCCCCAAAGAGTGTCAGCTTCATTCCATTATAGGGTATTTATATAAGTTGGAGAGCTTCTCTCTTTGTATGTAGGAATTGTAAGACATTCTCTCTCTACATGTAGAACTTGCATATAGAAGTTGCATGTAGGAGTTGCATGTAGAACATGCATGTAGGAATTGCATGTAGGAATTGCATGTAGAACTTGCATGTAGAACATGCATGTTGAGGATTCCTAAGAGAGATTATTCCTAGCCTTATGCAAGTATAAGATGCAAGTATAAGTGGAGCTTTGCTGCTACTCTACACACACATTCTGTGCTACCTAAGTCCATGTTGGCACAGAGACAACATAGTCTTGGATCCTTTTTTTTAATAAAAATCCTTGTACATAGTGTCAGTATCTGTGTCGAAAAGTGGCCCATGTCTTGTAGTGCATCAAAACTTTTTAAATAAACATGGTCTCCCTTCTTTTTGATGTCCTTTCTTATGAATAATATGTGGGTATATGAGAATGAGTGCATGTGTTCTTATTTCCATACAAGTTGAAAAAATGGAACTTGTGTCGTGCCAGCCAATCCTACTGTAAAGCCTTGGCGCCATACAATTTTTTATCTGTTTCCAGGTAGCTTGTATTTACCATTTGTTTGAACAGAGATATGTGGCATGCTTCTAAGAAGATAACTCTTTTGATAGAGTCGGCTTGTAATCTGAGCATCGATGCGTTCATTGGGATTAAAACTGAGTGGAGGCAAATGGCAGTCGATGTGGCTAGGGACCTCTAGAATGTATTCCAATGTTTTGCAGAAGATAGTACTTTGGCAAAGGATGCGGTCAATGTTGCCGTGCATTATTTACTCATGTTGTTGAAGTGCTCGGATCAGTGTGCCTTTGATATTCCACTCTATGCCAAAGTATGGCTGGATCTTTGGCCACTTAATGGTGCGATCTTCACCCAAAGTGTGTATGTTGGCTTCCCATCTATGACGTCATAAAACTGCATAGAACTGGTGAGACATGGAAGTGCACGTAGGTAATCTTTCAAGAATATTACATCAAAGAGCTTGGGGCGGTGCCAATCAGGTTGGGGATCCAACTTGCTTACCCAATCTTCACTAACTTGATGCTGACGAAGGGTGGTAGGGAAGTTGTCCAGGGTCAATCCAGCTCTAGTTTTCATATCAGGATATTTGCTCCAAAAATCCTTGATGGGGCTACCGAGAAGTGGTATCATATCAAAATCATACCCAGCATTGGAATTTGGCATGGGAGTGCAAATTGGATTATCTGGATCCTAATACTCAAAATCAAATATACTGGGTCATTTTCTACTGATGGCAGCACAAGTAGTGTCGGAGGTGATGACTGGGCAGGGAGAGAATCTGGGGACATGGGGGAGAAATATGGAAATGGAAGGGGAATCCAAGAAAAGGGAGGGAAGAACTAGGAAAATGGTTTGAGCAGCTCGGTAAACCTCTAGGGTAGGATTAGCAAGGGAAGGGACGAAGTTAGGTGTGAGGGGCTCGAAAGTTTGTGACTGTTGGGTGAGTTTAAAGTGGTGAGACACATGAGCAAAGAGACGATGAAGGGAGTGGATGTTAGGCTAGAGCTCATGGAAGGTTAAGAGGGTGGTAGTAGCAGCAAGGGTAAGTGAGGTTATGAGGTTAGCATAGAGAGTGGTTAGATATGGGAAGTTGGATGTGAGATAGGCCATGTCATCCTCTGACACTTCTTTTTGCTGGTGCGATGGGATCATCAGCTACTGCAAGGGTGGGATGTCAGTTATGTCATGCCTTGTAAATAATAATGATGGCCTTTGTAGTAATGGCAACAAACCAGCAATAACCTTGACGCGAGGAATAACCATGAGGCATACATATGCAATGAAAGCATCTGTCCTGAGTGCTATAAACCCGACATGTGTAGATAGGCATAATATATTTTTCTCAAGTCTTGGCAAATTATGCACAGAGTTTTGGTTCCTATGGAACATTCCCATTTGATTGTTGGATGAGCAGATATGATCCTGAGTTGGAGTTTCTTCCATTGGATAAGCACTCGTGCTTTAAGGTGATCTTCCGCTTGTAGAGCAGCCACAAGCTCTTGGTACACCATCATTGTGCATTTTAGTGGGACTTCATTGGTGTTGTCTTCCATTGCCTCATTGTTGTGAACTAGAAATTGGATTTCAAGCTTGGAGATGACTATCTTTTTGGATTGCATCTAATCCATTTTTTCTTTATATTTATGGTAGATGGATGTATATGCCTCCTTAAGCTTTTTCATTTGCAAGGTGACCTGCGCTTGTTGAGGAATGACTTCAGTGGTATTGGACCATTGGTCCAAGACTTGTGCTTGAGAAGTGTTGGCCTCTTTAGCAGTAGCAAGTTGGTCCTTTAAGATTCGCCAGTCCCTTGTAAGCTCTTCAATGCTGAATGTGCATATTGCCAAAGACTGTTACATGTCTTCAAGCTTTTCTTGGCAATCTTGGAGCTCTTCTTCTTTGTGGATTAGAGTGATTCAAGCTTGTGTCAGTTCCTCCATCTATTGAGCATGTGTAGAGGTCAAGTAGTCATAGGAGGCCTGTAGGATTGTCGTAGCTTGTACTGCTGCTATCAGTTGTATTTGGCTTTGGTGGAGGTTGGAGATCACATCCCTCACTGCCTTCTCTTGAGCTTGGAGAGCTTGGTTCATGCACACTTCTTTAATCTCTTTCTCATCTATTTGCACTCGAAGTGCCCTGACCTCTATGGCGATTACATGGAATTGGTCTTCGATCGCTGCTACAGTATGTCTTTCCAATTCTCGTGCACGTTCCTCCTTGGCCATAGTGAATAGTTCTAACATTTGAAGCATTTGGCTAGCTTGATGGTGGAGAATGACAGACGGTGATGAGGATTAGTGATACTACTGATACAATTGGTGCACATGTAGCCATCCTAATGATTAGGTAGTTCTTGTTGGGGGTTGTTCCAATGGTAAGTCAGTCACTTGGGTACAGTAGTCATATTGTTGATCTGGCACTAGCTCCCCTTGTGGCTCATGGACTAGCATGGCGTTGATGGGTGGTGCTGGTGTTGATGTAGCCTCAGGCTTTATCTACTGTTGTCATTGGAGATATATTGGTTGCAATTGTGCGCCGAGCTATAGCATCTCGTGGGGCAATTCCTCAATTCTGACCTCCACAATAGGCATTTCTTCTAAGGTATCCGCATTTGCCAATGTGATAGTAGGACAAGTTGGTGACGGCTCCCATGCTGGTGAGAAGGGAATGTCCAACTCCTCAATTTGTTTTGGTGACTGAGGTAGAGTCATTTCTTGTTCCTATAGCTCTTTATTGAGATGATTACATCCAATAAGTGTGGAATTTTACATTTTTGTCCTGATGAACCATCGAGTTTTTTTGTGAAGAAGATGACTAAGTGCTGGATCCAGTCTTGCTTTAGCTTCCTACTCAGCAAAACAAATGCGCGGAGTGGAAGGGATCAATTCTTGCTGCACTTAACCCCCAAGATTGTGGATAGGAATTGTGCTGCTTCCTTGAGGCGAGGGTTAATGATGGTGTGAAGTAATATCCCATCCCTATGGAACTTTGTGCCCTTAGCGAGGAGAGGCTGCATTTTGAGAAATTTAGCATCGGCAGGCCTTGTAGGGTATTTTGCACCTTGTGTTGGGAGTGAGAAGGCCCTTTGAATTACTGTACTATTAAGGATAATGTTGAGTGGGATTTGATGTACAGTGATGGTGCCGTACTTGCCAACCTGTGCATTGCTGGAGTGGTAAGAATGGAGAAAACCCCTGATGTACATGGTCATTGTAGGACTTTCCTCCAAGGATTTTAGGCTCTCATACAAACTTCCCAGACACCTTTGCTCTAAGAAAGATGTTGTTGCATTACAAAGAGCATAAGTCGATGTAGTTGGCCACACAAGTTCCAAGGACTAGGCCTTGTCAATGGTTGTGTAGGTCGGTGGTGACTGGGGCGGCATTTGTTCTTCTTGTATTTCCATGTCATGCACAGAATCCTCCTCAGAGCTATTGCTCTGAACCACAAATGCCTGTGGTCACTGTGGTTGAGAGGAGGTAGAGAGCTAAAGGAGTTTCCTACTTCGGTCATGCATGATGCGCATACCAAGAATATGATGTGCAGGTCCCAAATCCTTCATGTCAAAGGCCTCGTGCATCGTGGCCTTCAATGCATCTAGCTCATAAGTGTTCTTTATAGCGAATAGCATATCATCCACATAAGTGCCAGGAGTATCAGACTATTATCCTTAGCCCTTTTATTGTAGAGGCAATGATCAATCTCACTTCTTCTGAAACCCTGGGACCGAATGAAAGCATCAAACTTTGGATACCATTTTCTAGGCACTTGCTTAAGGCCATAGAGGATGTTTTTCAGCTTGCAAATCAAATTCTCTTTACCCTTTTCTTCAAAGCCTTCCGGCTGTACCATGTAAATTTCCTCATTCAGATCCCTATGCAAGAAGGCTGTCTTGACATCCATCTGCATAAGCTCCATATCCTCTATTGCCACAAGTCTAAGTATGCATCTAAGTGTGGTCATCTTCACAACCGGAGAGAAGATCTCATCAAAGTCCACACCCTTCTCTTGCTTAAGCCCTTTAGCAACCAAATGGGCCTTGTACTTAGGCACATCGTCACCTCAAACCTTCATCTTATAGACCCATTTACATGGCAATGCTTTCTTTCCATGTGGAAAAGAAACCAAGTCCCAGGTCTTCTTCTTTATGAGTAAACTCATCTCTGATTGCATAGCATACTCCCACTTGTGCTGATCCTCACGCATCATAGCCTCTCTATAGCAAGAAGGTGACAGAATATGAAGAGGGGAGAGGAGAAGAGTGGAGATGAGGAGAGAGGGCACAGCTAGAGAGCACACCACAAATGACTAACTGTACACTAGATTTCGTTGAAAATGTAAAATATATACAAACCCATTTAGGGTTAGGGTTATGGCATCTAACCCTTTCCTTTATAGCACTCTATTGGGTTAGTGTTATGCACATATGATCACATGATGGTGCTATGCACACATGATTGAGCATGAACTCTCAACATCTTCCCTCAAGATCAACATCATGAAGTAGGCCTTCCCTCAAGATGGTGATTCTAGGGAATTGAAGAAGGATTGAGCATTACATTCCATCACACACTTTAATGGGAATGTCCTTCCTCTGCATCAAACCAAGATCTAATCGGTGTTTCTCGAATATTTACCGAGTGGTTTGGTAAAGATGTCTGCAACATTCTCTTTGCTATCACAATGCTGTAGTGTGATGTCACCAAGTAACACTCTTTCTCTCATGAAGTGCTCTCTAACATCAATGTGCTTTGTCCTGGAGTGATATACTGGATTCTTGGCCAATGCTTGAGCCGATTGATTATCATAGTATATTGTTGTTGGCTTTGACTCATCAAAGTAATCTATTTTCAACAATAGTCTTCTGAGCCATATAGCCTCACATGCACCTGTAGTGAGTGCCCTATATTCTGCTTCAGTCAAAGACAACTTGAAACAGTTGGTTGTTTGTTTGACAACCATGATATAGAACCTTGACCTAGGAAAAATGCATATCCTTGTGTCGATCTCCTGGTCTCATGATCTCTGGCATAGTCACTATCACAGTATCCATGCAACCGTGGATGACTTCCTCTATATTCTATCCCAAACTATCTTGTACCTCTGGTGTATCTCAAGACTCTTTTGGCTGCATTCCAATGAGACTATTTTGGATTTGCCATAAACTGTGCTAATGAGTTTACTGCATAACAAATATCTGGCCATGTGATAGTCATATTTATAAGAGATCCGATGAGTTGCCTATAGTACTTGTCATTGACTGTAGGCTTTTTTGAATCTTTAGTAAGTTTCAAACTTTGTTCCATGGGAGTGGCTGCAATCTGGTAATCTGCCATATGAAACTTCTTTAGGAGACTCTCAACATATTTGAGTTGACTCATGAATGTGCTATCTGTATCTCTCCAGAACTCAATTCCAAGACAATAGTGCATAAGTCCAAGATCTTTCATGTTGAACTCTATAGATAAGTCTTGTTTTAGTTTTCTGATGAAGCTATCCTTGCTTCCGGTCACAAAATCAGATCATCTACGTACAAAAGTGCAATAGTAATGTCTTCGCCTTGAACTTTGTAGTAGAGAGTATGATCTGTAGTGGACTTCATGTATCCCAGATCAACAAAATACTTGTCGATTCTGCTGTACCAACTTCTAAGTGCTTGCTTTAAGCCATAGAGACTTTTCTTGAGATGGCAAACCTTATTCTCTTTTCCTGGTTCAACATAACCTACTGGTTGTTGCATGTAGACTTCCTCGTCTAGATAACCATTGAGAAATGCATTCTTGACATCGAGCTGATACACATTCCATTTGTTGAGTGTCACTAGTGATATCAAGAACCGTATGGAATCCATCTTTGCTACTGGAGCATAAGTCTCATCATAATCCTGACCATATAGGGAGAAGTGTACAAATTCAAAAAAGGATGTACAGAATAAACCAACAAAGGACTATTCGGTATTTGACTTTGATTGTAATATGATGAAGGATGCAACATCCCATGAAAATAAAGTGTACAAATGTACAGAAGAAACTAACATACATATGCATGAAAAGAAAGCGAGTTTAGGCAGATGTAGAAAAGCAACCAAAGAGAATAAGAGTAATGATTGAAGATGTTATGCTAAAAGCAATGCGATCTACATGTTGCAAGTGAATTTGTATGCATTCCATTAACTTAATTGGATGTAGAGAACAAGTGTGGTAGCAAAGAAGAGGGAGCAAAAGAAATGAATACCTACTCATGAGGCTTGCTTGCTTTCTGGTAAATGACACGAAAAAGCAAAATTTCGGACACATTAGGGGAGAAATGGAGTCTCAAAAGGGCCTCCAATTAGTGTTTCCTAATTTCAAGGGATTAGAGTTCTACCAATGAGAATGCTCCTTTGTGTGGGCCAATGGTATGTTGAGGTGTTGAGGTGGCATGTTGCATTTACTATGCTTAGGTCATAGGTGGTTTCAATTTGAAAAAGGTGGTTTCTGTTTGAAAAAGTGAGAAGGAATACCATGGTTTTGGGGAAGAAAACCACTAAACATGGAGAAGGAGCACCATGTTCTGCTATGTGTCCCAAAATTCAAAATGTAGGGAGGAGGTGCATTTGAGGCATGTCCAAAAAGCCAACAAGGAAGGGATGCAAGTGGGGCTATCTACTGGAGTACAAGTACAATCGTAGGGGCAATGCAGGCCGCCAACATGCGCGGGCTTGACACGTGGCCTAGCTGCCACCTTGGGTGCCCACCAAGCCCACCACCTCCACCAAAAGTTTAATGCGCCTTTGAGGATTTGAACCTTGACCACATGGTCCCCATACTTGGGCCCTAGCCACCAAGCCAACCACCAATCATGTGTAAATATAACATGATAGGTTCAATATATTTATATCCTGCTGGACGTTTTCTAGACTCCTCCCTCTTGATTGCTTCCAAAACCACCTCTAGCTTACCAAAACCACCTGAGCCTCAATTATGACCCCTCCACATAGACTTAGATTAAGTTTTATAATCCTCTCCTAATCCATTCCTTATGAGGCCCTTTTGAAATTCCATTTCTTCCCTAATGACAGATACATAGGATATGATGTAGAAGAAATAATAAGAATACCGCTACCAATTATTTCGCACATTTCAGAGTTTTTGAAGATGCTCGCTGAGGAGGAAGTAGAAGGAGATAGCGCAAATGAAGAATGCCCATGACAATACCATTGAAGCATCAATGAAGACTCGAGATGATGGGACAAGATTGAATGAGGATGGCATCGTGACGATGAATCGGACATTCAAGCAAACAAGTGTTAGGATTGCCCATTTGTACTTAACATATTTGTTGAGGCAAACTTGAGTTATTGGAAAGGCTACGTGTCAGACTCCTTTGTGCAGAGACTCATTGAGAGCAATATTTCTTGTAAACATATGACAATGTAAAATTGTATTTTTGGAGCACATTTAAAGATTCTTCCATGTCTCTTGTCTATTTTAACCTTTAAATTTTTTGGGACTTCAAGAGTGTTACAGTTTTCTACATCTGATTCAAATTTTAAGTGCATTCTTTTGAATTAAATTATATTAATAAGTCTTTATTTTGAAAGTGATTTTTCATGGATTTAAATTAATAATTCATGATTTTTTTTAAACGTGAATAGGTTATTAAAAGCAAGAAGTACAAAATTAGGATTTAATCAAAGTTTTTGCATTATTAGTGGACCATTGTAGAGACAAATTGTGAAATTTATTATGTGGAAATGACAGTGCCAAAAAGTAAACTTTTGATTCTCGAATGAGATTTTCATAAAGTAAACTTTTCATTTGGGAAGGATTTTTGGGATTAGTCCAAGAGTAGACATATGAGTCCAAAATTAATGAAATAAGTGTTTGTGGTCAAATAAAAGAGTGCTAAATACTAGTCAAGCAGTACTAGAAAAGTGCACAAAAGTGTCCAAAAGTGCTAAAAGGGATCAAAGAGATCTTAAAAATATAATAATTCTACTAGAGTGGTCTAAGATAATAAAAATAAAACATGTAAATCTCAAAAAGTGTTGTAAAACCATCAAAGTGGTCTACGAGGGTTCTTTCCTTTATCAATGGGCTTCTTCTTCCTTTCATCAAGGAGCTATATCTTCCCTTCATCATTTAGGGTCTTTTTTTTTGCTTATGGGTTCTTCTCTTCCTTTCATCAAGGAGCTGTATCTTCCCTTCATCAAACATGGCTGCTTCTTGCTTTCATCAGGGGGGTATATCATTGCTTCATCAATGGAGCCTTTCTATTTGTGGCCACTGCACATGCCGCCTCTTCTTTTACTAGAGAGATACCTGTAGCAGATAGTCTCTCCATGTCTTGAGCATTGGCATACAACAATCTCTCATATAGAGGTTGCATGCACAATAACCCAGACATAGGGTGGCCACATTAGGGCTATCAGATCTGACACTCATCTATAATGTGCCAATGTAGAGTGTGCGTGTAATCATAAGGGGTTATCCTTTGGTTTAACTATTATAGCTGTCTATATCACAGTCTCACCTTGTATATGAGCAAGTTGTTTCTTGATTCCTTCCTACCCCATCTTGAGAGGGCATATGTTCTCCCTCATCTCTTGCACTTGGTTCTACTCTATCTCATTCGACTAGTTGTAGTGGAGGAAAAGTTAGGCCTAAAGAGGATGTATGCCAGAAGTGGTGTTAAGAGGTAAATTTAAATGTTCAAGGTGATTGATGGTAGCTAGGAGCGTTTTGCCTCAAGGTGACTGATGGTAGTTAGGAGCGTTTCACCTGAAGGTACCTACTTTATTGTTGAAAAAGTTTTAACATTCCTGTGAAGTTGTTGACTAGAGGAGGTTCTCTAAAATCAAGGGATTTGAATCTACAAGCCTCTACTACTAACTTATAACGGTTCAATGAAAGTCTCTTCTATTGAGTGATGATGAGGTCCAACGACAATCTTCATGAGGGTTAATCGCAAGGGTAAGGGTTATGGTGTGGCCTAGGTTTTCATTAATACTAGAAACAAACCATAGTTTTTTCCCATCATATTTATTATTGGGCTAAGTCATCAGGCCAAGTTGTGAGTGGTTTATAGGCACCGTACCACTAATCATTGGGCTAAGTTGTGGGATTTGTTTACGAGCATGCATACATAAAAGATTGTACAAGGCCGAGCCTCCGAGATATTTTGCATTCTATGGTCCAACTCGGTGGAAACCAACCCAAATTGTGCACAATTTGGACTTGAGCATCCACATTGTGTCAAAATTTGGACATGAGCACAAAGAGGCTAATAATTCCAAAAGGCATGAAATTCTCTGTCTCTTGCCGATTTCTGGAGGATCACGGAGCCGAGTAAGCGTTACTACAAGAGAGCTACTGTCATTACGGGATGGAACTCTCTCGGGGATGGAACTCTCTCGCGTGCTCAAAATCCTTCAAGGGAGCTTGGAAATTCAAAACTTTGCAGCGTAAAGGTCAGTCTAGTCCGACGATGACAACGGAGGCCGATCAGCAATTTCAGGAAATTGAAACCTTTCCATCGTAAACGTCAAGGCATCAAAGTCTTTTTTCTCCCTTGTTGAGTTTCTAGCGTAAAATGCACGATACCCACTCCGAGACACACGGCGCTTGTACAGTGGAGTACTGCAGCTCAGCCAAATGGAAGTCGTAGGACTCGAGCATGGCGTACCTTGACTGGATTGAATTGATGACGAATGCAGGAAAAAACCCCGTTGAACGCGATATTTCAGAGTTGGGCATAGTTTCGAATGAGCTGCACTAGTACAAGTTCTGATGCAGCTTCTCAGCGAAAAGCAGTTTCTCATAGAGAATATCAGCTCAATCTACTTATGCTATGCTCTTGCACTCCATCCGCCGTCATGCAATACTAGAATAACTTTGTTGTCATTTCTTGCTGAAGTTATTCTAGTATTGCAGTACTGCTGGCGCTTGTAGCGTCAAACTGCTTCCAACTTTAGAGCTGGCTTCTTCATCAACAGTCATCAGACGCATGCCGTCCATTTGGCCTATCCGAAGCTTATGCGTCTTGGCCTCGATTCTCCTCCTTGTATCCTTTCCACAGGCGCAGTCCACTAGAAGCAGGCGGCGAGCTGCTGTCCGTAATGGTGGGAATCCGGATTTGCTGCCGCTGCCTTGCCAGGAGAACTTTAGATGGTTTCTAAGAACGCAACTGGCATCTAGCGCAGGAAATCCACACCTGAAGTGCAGCAAAGAAATTATCAAGGGTGTCAATATCCCTGATGCTTCGTTGTCTGCCTTACGTGCTAACGATCTGAAGGCAATGTTAAGCACGCCTGTGTCCGGCCCAAACCCTCCTGGTAATGGGGAAGTTCCCGCGAGCACAACCATCAACGGTATGAAAATTGCAAGGAGCAAGCTCACCTCAGATGCAAATGCTGAAGCTGGCAAGAGTCCTGTATTCAAGATATTCAGAGTGAAGCGACGGCCATCAGGAACCCCAAAGCAGAAGAAATTGCGTCTGTCCAACATGTTGCCGCAGAAAAATCCAGCACCTGGATCCGGTCCCAGTCCCGTGATCCATTAGACTACTCCAAATTAGACTAGTGCAGACTCATTTTACTCCAAATTAGACTAGTGCAGACTCATTCTACTCCACCCGTGATCCATTCTACTCCAAATTAGACTAGTGCAGACTCATTCCAGCCCAATTAGAGTGCAGACCCAACAGAGTACATGTATATAACGAGTCAAGCCTAACATACCTAGACTGTCTCTTATAAATTTATATGATTAACTAGTGTTACTTAAAGTCCACACTTGAGTGCATGAAAAGCACTTAGGTGTTTAGACACGTAGATTTGAATAGAGCTATGAAGCTCTATCATATTTGAAATAAAAGATTTGCAAAGCGTTTAAGCCAAGTTAGAATATCCGTTGATTGTGATTGTATTATGCGAGGCTAAATACATTATTATAGTATGTTTAGACATTATTTTCAAAGGTCGAGCATATATATAGAACACACTTAAATATGTTAACGCTAAAAATATAGTTTTAACGCTACAAATATATTTGTAACATTGAATTTATAAATATTAAGTGGTGACTAAAACTAATAGTGATTAGATTGCATATGAAAGGAGAAGACACGAGAGCTAGGGGGCTGAAAAAAAATAGACATATCAAAACCTACATTCTCCCATTGCAGAAAAAAACAAGAGAAAAGCTCACAAATGCACAAAAACAAGAGAAAAATGGAGAGCTCTTTCTTTGAAGCGCCCTTGCTTCGAGCTTCCTTCACAAGATGCACACTCCTTCAAAGAAGACGAAAGCTTCTTTCACTAGCATGGGGAGATGGAAGATGTTTGCAGAGATAATGGGTGCGAGGGG
Organism: Dipteris shenzhenensis; assembly: GCF_047967505.1. NCBI lineage: Eukaryota > Viridiplantae > Streptophyta > Polypodiopsida > Gleicheniales > Dipteridaceae > Dipteris > Dipteris shenzhenensis. The sequence continues at coordinate 11,929,446 of NC_141607.1, forward strand.
TCACTTAAACATTGTCAAACATAGTGTCTCAAGTTTATTGCAATCAGTGTATTGCTCAAGTTTCATTTATTTCATTTTTACATCCATCTCGTCTTTATTATCAACATACTACTAAAATGGGAATCAATTTGGAATAGGTCCCATCAAGAGACAAAGCAAAGAAAATGTTAATGAGTGTTGGAAAATACCTATCCACACATGTCCTAATGGTCACATTCTCTTTTAGTGTAAGTACGTGGAATTTGCTTGGTTGTCTAGATTGTGGAGCTTTTTGTTACATGTAGGGCTTACCATAAAATTATAGTAAAAGCATTGAGACACTTTCCTATCATTGGTGGATACACCATATGTTTAGTCGTAGTTGCCTGGACAACAACACAATGCATCCGTAGACGTGCTCGATAGACGAAAAAAATAGCGGACGCATCTATAAGCTATGATATAGTTAATGAAAATATGGGCGTGTCTATTAGCGTAGTTATACATGTGTTTAATAGCGCGTCTACATTGTATAATAGACATGCATTTAGACGCATTTATAAACGCGCAACCGAGTTTAAAATTTTACTGCAAGCTGATAAATGTGCATCATGGTTTGCCAAACATTGCCCATGATTACAAAAGCACCTAGTTTAAAAAATATGCATGTATCACACACCATAGTATGATTTTTGCCAAATGCACATAATAAAAATTAAGTGAGGTGAGGAGAATGAGACAATATATAAAATAGTTTTGCCAATATGTAAGAAATTTGAAGGATACAATGATGGGCTACGGTTCGATCTCATGCTCAATGAGATCAACCCTTGCCAAACTTTCTACTTCAATATCCAAACCAATGTGGAGATCTAAAAATACATTCAATCCACTACTATTTGCGCTACTATGCTCATCGAAATCAGCATCACCAATGGGAGGCTCATCCTCATGGGTAATGGCCTGAAAATCTATATCTCCTATCTCATGATCATCCTCCTCTTTTATATCACGATCATCATCACCTCCATGGCTATGATCATCCTCCATATGCTGCATATTAGTAAATGTACTATACATATTCACTTTGGAACATGGTGTAATAGGTATGACGTGCCAACACCTATTATTATCCACCATTGGTTGATAGACAACCTATTCAAACACAAATACAAACATGTTAATTCCCTTTCATTGAAGGTATTAAATATATATAAGTGAGCAATTTCATATATGTGTAGAGACCCTGTTCACATTGTTGCAATAATACTAGTGTATCCTTCTTGCTTTGCCAAAACTTTGTGAAGTCAATAGTTACAAAGCCACTTGCATGGCGTTTGATTGTTGCATTAGGGCCTCTTTCCACCACGTCCTTAAACCACTTGACATCCAAAAATACACAAAGAAGAGCCGAAAGTCAAGCTTAATAATATCTTGGATTATGCCACAATAATCATCCATGGCTCCATGGACTCCCTCAAAGCTAGCAATGATGCTGCAATCCTCAGGGGGGTCACTATGTATAAACCCTCTAGATATCACGTGCGTTCAAGGCCTATTTTTAAAATCCCTTATTTGTAAATTTTTCATCAATAAAATATACCCTTTTTCTATACAAATCTGTAATTTTTTTCCAAAACTATTTTAAATAGTCCCTTATGTATATTTATTTCTGTAAATTTTAGAAATAAAAAATATCATTATGTTGAACTCATGTGATAGGGTTACATATGATGAGTGACCCCCCCGAGCTGCAATCTTGTGTGTTTCAATCCGTTGTGTCTGAAAATGCTTACACTACACCAAGAAAAAATCAATTCAATAAGCAATTTAAATAATTGTTGAAAACTCCTAACTTATGCAAAATATTCTATATACCGACCTTTTGCATGCATCCTCTAGCATACTCCCATTCTTCCATTGTGATATGGTCTCTCCCTTCTTTCTTCATTTCATCAAGTAGCCAATCGACATGAATATCCTTTGAAAGTGCTCTTAAATGCTCAGGGTATGGCACACGAGATCTATGGTGTGTATGAAAGAGGACCCTTTCTCCTTGTCTTCTTGCCTTTGCATTCTCATATCTTGTCACCCATCTTTTCATCACATCACTATTAAGCATGCAATATAGGTTTAGATTATTAAGCAACTCCCTGTCCATTACTTTGCTCCGTCCTTTCCCATGAGGCACAATAGAGGTCATCCTTAGATCTTCTTCATCTCTCCATAGTCATGGGAGAGAGTTATCCATATAGACAAGAAACTCAAAAATATATACAAGTGACTCTTGTACCTGCCAAACCTTGGCCATGCTACCTTTCGGCCTTGCATTTGCCTCACGAAACCCTTCAAGTCTTCATGAAGCACTCGAGGAAGAAAAACCATCGTGCATGTACAGTGCTGCATATAGCAATCTCATCCATCAAATGCACTCTGAGATGTAGTTGGCTTGTGAGAATAGAATGTGGAAATGTATCCTCCACTAAACAAACCACCTCCATTGACATAACTCGAGCATCCTCAAGCGTGGTGCGATCTATTTCCTTTGAGCTCACATACCATATTAGCAATATGAAAACCTTGCATCAAGCATTGATACACTTCACATTTTGTATAGATTGAAGTACCTCACAAGCTCGCCCATCTTGTAAATATAATTCTTCACGTTGTTTGATGCACAATAAGAAACGCTAGTAGGTAGTATGGACTGAACACATGAGCGATGGCTGATTAGTTGCTTCTAGACTCACAAATTTGGAAGGAAATAGAGATTATGCCAAGTCATACTTACTTGGAGCATCTTGTGCCAATCATGAGATTTCAAGCTGTATAATTACTCTATACCTCTTTTCTTGCTCTTTGTGAAGGCCCCCTTCGAACAACTCATGCACCCATGGGAGTACGATTTGTAGTCATAGCCCGTTTCACCGCCACCATCTCTTTCTTTGATAACCTCCATGGTGCACGTGGTAAAAAGACATGCCCATTTGGTCTCTCTTGTGGACAAGCTTCACACATCCTCCTTGTGGAGCATAGATCCTCCCTTATGCTCAAGGAATCTCGTGTCCTAATAAAATGATCCCAAATGGTAGATGCCACATTCTTGAAGATAATATGGTAGCCGATCAAAGATGGAGTATCTAAACAAAAGATGGTGCTAGTGTGCAATCTTTATTTCCATTCAATATAGCACACAATAGTTACGAACCCCTACTGGTTCATGCCATGTGGAGAAGGAGTCATGGAAAGGTCCCAAATTTGCTTCCAATCTCCTATAGTGAGTGACTATGAAGGGACTTCATTCCAAGGGGCGACATATCTAGGATGATTAGGTGGGAGAAATCGATGGTGATTCTCATAGATGACCTTCTTCAAGTCCTCTGGCCATGAAGCAACTAGCAAAGGACCACAAACAGGACATGCATGGTAACCCAATGTAGTGAGACCTAAATAATAGACTCAATTGTGTAAGCAAGGTGGTTTCTCAATGCCACATCAATTGCGTACAAATAATTAAAAGTTCAATGCTTACCCAAACACTCACCATAGCCTAGGAAGTCATGCATCATCCACATCAACATTGCCTTGTAGATGAAGTCTCATTAGGGAGGCCTACTCACGTGATGCACCTCAATACCTCTCCAAAATTATCTCCAGCTCATCAATCAAAGGCTCCAGATAAACACCCATGTTTTGGACTTTATGTTTCCCTAGAATTAGAGGGGATAACATAATGATGTCCTTTCTTAATCGCCATGGAGGACTCATGGGCAAATAAATCTCGCACCATATCATTGAACACATCCTCCTCCACGTCCTCATGAGATACTATCACCATCACTCCATGCATCCATAACGATCCCCCTGAATATCCAACCTCATATCACCGATGCTTCACCTCCCCACGACGAGCATAGGGCAGCATATGCGAGTGTGGTACTACATCCTGTATCAAATAGAAAAGGAGCATATATCAAACATGTGAACACCCATAGGTATCTCAATCAAGCTCAACATTTAACACTTACCATGGATACGATCGCATCCCATTCTCCCTACTTTGGGATGTGACTGAGTGTAATTCTACGCTCATGATACATATTCTCTCGACATCAATCACACATACATTGTTTTTTGCTCCAACCACATTTCTCGATTATGGAGACGGAGGGATTCATCCTCACTGGAGGTGCTTCTTGAAGATGAAGACATCCTATAAATGATAACAACTCAAAATGTTAGTCCAAAATGTTAGTCAAACACTAAAAATTTTTATCCAAAAGATGTGTAACATGTCTAATAGCGTGTCTGTACTATGAAACACATTTATAGGCTCGTTTATTACACAGTACAGACGTGCCTATAGATGCGTTTTTAGATGCGCTACCTAGTTTTAAACCAAAAGAGAAGGGAGAAGAGGTAAATTTAAGTGGTTTTTCAACACAAGTGAAGTGGGAGTCAAATAAGTACCACCAACTCTATAACACTTCTTTTGCTGTAAAATAAACTCCTTTTCTGAAACTATAGCAAGTCATTTTCTCTCTTGTATTACTAAAAGGAAACATGGAAGGGGAAGGGATATTTAATAATGAACTGGTACTTTGTCCTCCACTACCAGAAGGAGATAGAGAGACTCAGAACACCATCCCCTCCTCCTGAAGAGGATTATTTTAGATGAGAGTTACACACATCTTGAGTACGATAATCCATGCATAGAATTACCTTCATCTCTCCTTCAAGAATCCCTTGATAGGGAGTTCTCCTCTAGAAATGAAGGGAGAAATGAGTCCATTCAAGAGCAAGGCGCTGAGTTTATGACTTAAACTGAAAATCCCATACACATGGATTATAATCCAAGTGCAAGAGGGAGACAGGAGTCTCCAGTTGATAAGCAGGTTTATCAGCTTAACCATATGACTGAACAGTCCATTATGACAATATTTGGGACTAAGAGAGTGCTGAACTTTGGGGGTGAAGATTTAAGTACCCCCTCAAAGAGAGCCGAATTCCAACCTCGAGAGAGAATAGATATCCCAAAGCATGATGGATCAAGAGAGGCAGATAAAATCCTTAATTGGATTCGCCATTTTGAGCTATATTTTGCCCATCAAGATAAGACCTATTATGAGAAGCTTGCTCTTGCCACATTGCATCTACAGAAGGATGCTTGGATGTGGTGGTCCTTATTTTAAATGGGAAAAGAGCTTATTCTTCAATGGTCCAAGTTTGTAGAGCAGCTTAAGGCCACTTCCATGCCTCTGAGGCATGAAGAAGAATTGACATTCCGCTGGAAAAGGTTCAAGCAATTCGATAACGAGAGTAATGTTGAATTTACAACTAGGTTCTAGAAGTAGGGAGTAACGCTGAGTAATTAGGGAGGTTTCCTACCTTAGTAAGCATTGGGTTTTAATGAAGAGATTTTGGAATTTTTGAAATTCAGATGGTAGCTTATGCTTGGGTACTAATGAGAACATAAGAGTAGCTTCCTTACTAAGAAGTTTTTATTTCTATCTGTGTCTCTCTCTCTCAGATTAGTTTTGGCGGTTGCAGATATAGCACGTACCTTGTAAGGTGGCATGTAGCAGTGGTAGTAGCTCTTGCATGCATAGACCTTGAGAAGTGATGACTCAGGTGCTACTCATGACATGCATAAATCATGGTGATAGCTTTGCTACAATATATACTTAGCACGACGTGCAATGATGCATGTGGTGTGCATGTGGATAACAATAGAGAATCCCTCCCCCCTACATGGATGATGACACTCAACACGTCCATCCTGATGCCTCATTCGTCCTTGATCCCATACCACCGACACATTGACCTTGATGCCTTGATTAACTCGATGATGTAGAAAAAGGGGTAGGGGATAGACTGGAGAAAAGGGGATTGAGAGAGAGAGAGAGAGAGAGAGAGAGAGAGAGAGAGAGAGAGAGTAGGCTGCAACAAGTAGGAGGAAGGAGGGAGAGTAGATGGATTCGATGGAACATCCAAAAGTACATAATGAGTGGTGGATGGGGACTTATATAGACCCTCCACCTTTCCCTCCTAAAGGGCGACTAAAATAGCCCTTTCCCCCCTTCATTATAGCCATCCCTTCTTATAGAAATTTTCCCTCAAGATTGTATGTACGGGCTTCTACCCAAGGGTGCTAGGACATCCAATTGATGATCAGCTTGGTAAATGATAGGGGTACTCCTGGACAATACTCTCTGGTTGCCATGGTTGCTCATCCTCTGGAAGCCCTTTCCATCTGATGAGGTCCTCAATATATAGCATGTTGCAGAGTACCCGATCTCTGAAACTCACAATGCACTCGGGAACATAGAGGATATCACACTCCTTATTCCTAGGTGGCAGCTCTGGAAGTATGTTCACATGTTGACCTTCATGTGGTTTCAGCAAAGACACATCAAACACATTGTGAACCTTGGAGGCACTTGGTAGCTCCAATTGATATGCTACCTCGCCAATCTTGCAGATGATCCTGTAAGGCACATAATACCAATGAACAAGCTATTGGTGAACTGAAAGGAAAGCATGGAGTGAACACAAACTGAGAATTCTTGCTTATGGAATGAAGAAAGGTGAGGTCCTTAAGTAGGCACCTCTTACATGATCACTGACATCACTGATGACCTCTGAGCTCCACAATCATCTCCTCAATCTGCTCCTAGATTCTCTCAATCATCCTATGTGGCTTCTACCACCACCTAATAGTGCTTATGGGCACCTAACTGTGCCTCTAGCACACACACATAGAAACCAAGGTGTGCCTGGGGCATACACCTTGAGATATCCCATCATACCCCCCCTCAAGGGAATGCCTCAGGCTATGTCAAGGATACATCTAGTCATAGTTTCTCATGCCATCTCATGGTGGTCAAGGATAAATCTATGGCTAGGTTCTCATGCTAGCAAGGGGTTCCCAAGGGTGTGAAGTAAACAAAAGGGATACAAAAGTCTGCAGGAGGTACCATGGAGCAAAACACATACACATGGCCTACATCATATGGTGACCAGAGGTGTTTACAAAACACAATAGTTTATTTCATTCATTTTGGAGGACTATCCAGGCTGAGTACCTTGACTCAACATTAAAAAAAAGGGAGATCTGGAGCATATATGGAGATGATTCAAAAAGCATAATCTTCATAGGATGCCTCATCTTGTGGAGGCACATCAACTGAAAGTAGATTGGTAGTTTCTGACTTTGTAGTTGGTTCCTTTTTGGCTCTACAAAACTTTTCATGGTGATTGTCTTTGCCACAGTGTTTGCATGGATTGATCTTGAAGGAGTCTTTTGATAGGTGATTAGTCTTCCCACAATGTTTGCAAGGTGAAAACTTGCCCTTCTGGATTTTTATGGCATAGGCTGTGTCATTGCCTCTCCGGAGTTCCATGTGCCTTTCTTCTTCTTGAAGAGCAAAAATAAGACCTTTAAGATTAAGATTAGGAAGATTTTTCAAAGTGGTAACAACATGATCATAATCTTCAGGCATACTCTTGAGCAACACTGCCATTGTATCATCTGTAGTGATTGGAGAGTTGATAGAAGCAAGTTGAGTCATGAGACTCCTCATGTAATTGACATGGGTAGCCAAAGGAGTGCCACTAACCATCTTCAATTCAAAGAAAGCAATCTTAAGTGACAATTTTGAGATGTGAGAGCTAGCACCAAAAATAATGTCAAGCTTCTGCCAAGCTTCTGAAGGAGACTCCAAATCAGAGATGTGATGAATATAGTCATCTTCTAAGGCAAGAGCAATGATGCCATAGGCTTTCTCCTCTCTATCAGGATCTCTTGCCGGGCGTGTCAGAGCTGAAGATTCTCCAGCATTGGAGGCTATTGAAGAAGAATTTGAAGCCAGTTTGACAAGCCCCTAGAGGTTTTCCCTCATCAATGCAAACTTAACCTTCATCTGCCATGTGTAAAAGCCCTTACCATTGAACTTATCCATATTCGAGATGGTAGCCATGAGAGGTTCTAACCTAGAATGGGCAGTGTCTACTCTCTTACAAGGCTAGAAAGAGTTAAAGAGCTTCAAAATACAAGCATTTAGAGAGCAAAGGCTTGCAACCAAAATCCATACTACAAATCAATGATGCTTTCACTTGCATGCTTCATAGAGGTGACTAAATGAAAGTATTCCAGGCAAATCTAGGTATAGCAATTTAAAAGAAAGTTGTAGCCACAGTTGTACTGATGCTTTTTAATACTTCAAAACCTTAGAAATGCTAAAGTAGCATCTAATGTAGCATCAAACTCATAACCTTGTCAAAACTATCCAAAACAGAGGCCTAAACTTGGAGGGCTTGTATCTCACTCTTCAAAGCAAAGAAAACAGGGCTTTTTAAAGCAAAAGAAAGCTCATATACCAGAGAAGATCCAGCATAGAGGTTGGGCAAAATGGCACGCTGTTTTGCCCGGGGGAGTTGCTGCAAGCTAAACCTGTGTTTTGACGTTTTCTCCTTTGTTACTAAACAAAATGGGCTGCAAAGTGACTCAAAATGTTTGTCTTGAAGTCACCCATCTACTCCTAAGAGGGCTCGAGCAATGGTGCAGCAGGCAGGGAGTATTCTGCAACAAAAAAATGATGAAAAAATGCGCTATTTAGGGGATAGCGACCAACAAAGACGTCTTTTCTTTAATTTTTTGCAGGTGCAAGTTCACCCAAACGAGGGGTATCTCCAACACGAAGGGCTTGGAGAATGGTGGAGAACCGAGGAAGAACAAGCTTTAGCAAGATTTGGGAGAAAAGGGAAGAAATGGTGAAGATGAAGAAGAAGAAGAATTACAATTCTAACACACACAATAGCATTAAAAATTGAATATGCATGGAAACTCATGAAAAGACAAGAGGCAATCACTGGGTACAATCTCCCCCCTCGAGGTGTGTGGCTTGTGATCCCACACCAAGAGTATTTATAATATTGAAATAAGTGCATATGCCATTGATACAAAGTTATGTATTCATATCTTGAATGCACCCTTTTACCATACTTTTCTCTTTATCATTCCTTTACTCATGATCTCATCCAAAATTACATGCCAAAAAATGGGATCCCTGCTTGTTTACTCCCATCCGTCCATGTCATTTCTTGTACTTAATAAACCAATTCACCATTAGTCAAATACTTAGCGAAATGATATACATCAAATATCGATGATTAGCCAATTATGCTAAGTAATGGTCTTTACAAATGACTTCCCATTAATGTGAGTATTTCTTAATGGCATCACCCATGATACTTATCAATGGCACTTTAGTAAAGCGTCCCTGACTAAACCATTGAAGTATTAATAGAACCCCCGCCACATCTGGTGTGATCCTATAAATACTTTACACAATTTCAAACAAGAGTTTTGAGAAATACTTCTTGTAACATTCCCTCTTGCTTAAGGTACAACTGACCTCAGTTGTGATTTTGTTTATATGAGTTAAGGATATCAGGATGGTCTTAGAAAAATTGCTCAAGAAACCACTGTGCTATATGCTTCTCAAGTAGTTTCTCTACTAGCTTTAGTTGCTATTGGGAGTGCTTCAATCATTACCAACTATAATGCTAGGTCCCCTTATATAAAGGAGAAGCATGTCACTCCCTCATATTAGCCAATTGTGCCCTGAATAGAAGGCTAGTTGAGTGTAGTGGTAGCTTCTAGCTATAAATTAAAATATCACTACAAGGCATAGGCCATTTTCCGACGGAAATACCGACGCTTTTTACATTAAAATTTTTTTTTTTCACGGGCGCAAAGGTCGCTATAAAAGTCGTTAAAATCGTCGGAAAAGGAGCGTCGCTATAAACCGTCGCTATATAGCGACGCTGTTAATCGTCGCTATATAGCGACGATGTAAACGTCGCTATATAGCGACGATATAAACGTCGCTATATAGCGACTCTGTTAATCGTCGCTATATAGCGACACTGGTAAACGTCGCTATATAGCGACGATTAACAGAAGGTTAAAAAAATGGTTAGTGGGGCTAAACAGGGCCAAAAGGAAGCCCTGTTTAGCCCCACTAACCATTTTTTTTTTTTTGTAATTACAAAAGAAAGTTTTTAAGTTAAGTTCTTCCAAGAATTGTAACAATGTTCGGTCATTTGAACTTGAGATAGAGTTTAATGCTTGGTATATTTCTTGTAATGTTTTCATCATTTCCTTGCAATGATTTTTTAATGGTGTAAGAATTGTTGTTTTGTTCATTGGTGGTAAAGGGTAATGAAATCGACATGTTTGTTGTTCATTCTTTTTGCAAGTGTAAGTGTGATGATGCGTTTGGATGTCATAGATAGTAGGATCTAGGAGTTTTTCATTGCATGATATGTATTTGTCCACAAACTCTATTACTTTATTGTTTTCTGTGTTGTTGTAGCATGGAGCGTTTCTTATCCAAAGGAGTAGGTGCCCATGAAGGCTTCCTTGATTTTGGGCTTCTGTGACTGAAAAAAATCATCTACTTGTCCGAACATTGTGTCATAGGTTTTTAAGAGTGTTCTCAGTGCTTGTGTTCGGTGATTGTAATAGTGTGCACATGTGACAGGGTCATTTCGTATAAGCTCGTGCACATAAATTTCATTTGTGTCATGCCCTTGTTCTTGAACAATTAGTCTCCTCAAAGCAGTTGTCAAAGGGACCCACCTACTCTCTGTGCTTGTGAAGGTAACAAAGTATGTTGGAGGCCCTAGCTATTTGATCATTGCGAATTCTTGTTTGCGTAGGCGTTCCAAGTAGTCTGGCGATGTCTGAAGTTGGACCAAGTCTCGATATCCTACATCTGATTGTAGGATTTTATCTAGATTGGGCTTTGTTTTAATGTCTTTTGTTGTAAGTTTGCACCCTTGTAACTTTGCTTTTCGTATACGTACCCATGCGGAGTTCGCAACGTTTTTGGAAAGTATACTTATTGCCTTAAAGAAAAGGCTTGTTGTATGTAAAGCACGGCGTCTGTCTTGTGAAGAATCTCCCATTTTATACTTTAGTGGTAGCTATTGTTCTGTAAATTTTTTTCTGACCTTGGATATCCAAAGAATAAAGTTGGGTAGTTTTGTTCTTCACAGTTCTTGTCTTTGAGTATGAATATTGGTTTTTAGTCTTCAATTGGAGCTATTGCTACTCGGGGGGTTCACTATGTATAAATCCTCTATATCACGTGCGTTCAAGGCCTATTTCTAAAATCCCTTATCTGAAAATTTTTCATTAATAAAATGTACCCCTTTTCTATACAAATCTGTAAATTTTTTCCAAAACTATTTTAAATAGTCCCTTATGTATATTTATTTCTTTAAATTTTAGAAATAAAAAATATCCTTATGTTGAACTCACGTGATAGGGTTACATATGATGAGTGATCCCCCCGAGTATTGCTAGTACCTGAGTTTCATTGTCAAAGATAGCATGTGAACTTGTAAAACCATGCAAAAGTGTATCTGTGTATATTTCATATGTGTTATGTTGATAACCGTCAATGCAATGGTTTTCTTTTTTTGTATTGGTATCTTTGGCTACAATTGAAAGTTTAAATAGTGGTAGCCACTCTGCTGAGATTGTTACATTTGCTTCTTTATAAATAGGCTTATTGGCTAGCATGTGCAGAGCTTTCATAACACGGTTTGGTCGTATAGTCCGTGCAGTGTACGGATTTTTGTACTCTAGACGTCTTTTAATTGCAACAGCAATTACTGTTTCATCATCTAGCTGGCATGGTAAAATAGATTGTACAATGTCTATGTTGTTTGGTACATTGATGATGCTTCCTTTCATGATATATTGTCCATATCCAGAGTACTGTCGTATTTGTGTAAAAGTTGCACGTGGTGCTATTAAACGCTATTCGAGTTGGTTCAAACCTGATATTTCTTTTATGCATGTATTTAATTCCATTTTTGTAGGATCAGGGTATTGTGGAATCTTGTCTTTGTTAATGTCTTGCAAACAAGTTTTGCATGTCTAAATTATCAGCAAAGTTGAGCCAATGTAATGTAGCTTCCTCATGCAGAAATGTTATTACAATTTCACTTGACTGTGTCACCTGTTGAAGGAAAAATAGTCTGCAACCATAACAGCATGGGTGAATAGGAGTGTCTGCAATGGTGTGCTTGAAGCGTGCAATAGCTTTTGAATCTAGCAAGCTCGAGTGGCTGACCCGTTGAACAGTTTTTTTAGTATTGAGATATTTTATATGTTGAGTGGTTTGAGCTATGGTCTTAGTGTTGTGACCTATGTCTCTCACAAAGGCATCATCAATATTTCTATAAGATTTTGATGGTGTTTCTTGTAGCAGTGAAATAAGTTTTTATTGTCGTGTAATGACCATGGACTGTGAGTCTTTATTGAAGTATCGTTAGTCTGTTCTTGCATTGTACTTTGCTGGCTTTGTTTGCATAAGATTTGTGTGTGTGCAATTACCTGGGTACTATTATGTTCATCGGCATCTCTTTGCTTTATGAATTGCTCTGCAATCATTCTATTAGTATAGTCTTTGTGCATGTCCATTATTTGACGTAGTAAGTCATTATTCTCAGTTGTCCACTTTCTACATTTTGTCTTTGCATTTGGTATTATGTTCATGTCATCGTGATCATCTTGTGTTGTGACATGAATCGATTCTATCTTGGTAATTGGCACATGTTCTGTTGAGCACGGATACTGATCGATAGTAGACAAAATTGGCTCAAAGTGTTGTATGCGACCAGGTCTATCATCATATGCTATTTGCATGACAAGCATCTAGAAGTGGTCGCCATGTGTTATTATGATACGAGAGTAATTTTGTGACCAAACAATAATAGGCCTGAGTATTAGATCTGATATCCATTGGATTGAAAAGTGAGCACCCCACAAGCCACCTTGCTCAGCTGGTAAAGCCATTCGGTAGAGATACTCACCCGATGTCTGGACATTATGAAGACTTTGTAAGAACTCTAGTGCAAGGTCACATGATAGGCAGGACAGTGCAATGTTATCTTGTTGTTGAAGCTTTTGCATAAAATGTTGTACCATCATATGTCGCAAGGTCGTGGATGTTAGACTCTGTCCTATGCAATATGAGATAGAATCGAACAGACAGTCACTGCCTTTGTATGGGTAGTTGGAAATCCGTATGCATTGCCGGCTTAATAAAACATTGTCGAGTGAAATTAATTGTTGCATAGGTTTGGATCATGCTTTTTTTTGCTTTGTCATTGTTTTTTTAAATATTTTAATGATGCAATATATTACATTACAAGCTTTATTAAAATTGAAATAGTATAACAACTGTACATCATGTACAAGAACTCATAATGTCATTTGTAGCTGGCAAAAAAACACTAGAAGTGTTACTGTAAACTGGATCACGTGCATAACTACCTAGTCTTCTATTGTTGTCTTCCCTTTTACAAATGCTTCAGCTAAGATATGTACAACTCATGGAATTGTTTGGTAGTCCTCTTCCCTTCTGCAAACACTTTAGCTAAGATATGTACAGCTCATGGAATTGTTTGGCAAGAACCGAGTACTAGATCTGTTCCATATCATTGAAACCACAGTAACACACACACATGCATTGACGTGAAATTCACCGAATTTCTTTATCTTGGAGATTTTTCTGTGAAATGCGACTTCATCTTGCATAAAGTAGGTAATTATTTCTTCATCGATTTGCATAAAAGCAAGGAGCCATGGTTCACGTATAGTGACGCTGACAATCTCTCTGTCTAGAGCCAAGACTTGGCCATGCATTTGTGCAACATGTACGGAGCCCACTCTTTTTTTACACCGTTCACAGAAAAACGAGTCCCGTGCCACTTTAATTAATGACGATGCGTCATTGCATTCCACACAAGTATTGAAGTATGGTGCTCCAGTGTTCTCAAAGGTAAATTCCCCAACGATCTGTTAATAAAACAACATAAGAGGCTTGAATGTATGTTTTTAAAAATTGCATCTGTGGGTTTTAAAATAGAAGTGAAATAGTGTTATGAAAGTGAAATTGCAGTTTACCTCTTTCACAAATCTTTTTCCTGATTTATGGAATTCAGCTACCTCCGTCAGCTTCTTGACATTTTCTTCATATGTAATGGGAAATGCAAAAGAGTAGCTCATAAATAGTACTTTCCTTGTTGTTGAACCATCGTTTGTGATCCCCACATTTTTCACAACGTATGCTGTCGTGCGACCACTAAAGAGCTCCTCAAGCATGTTCTTTTTAATATCTTGAAAGTCATCCCAAAAAGCAAGCTACGGTACAAGTAAAACAGTAGTTGAAGTAAACTGGGTAAGAAGTATGAACAACATAATGGTTTTTGATACTTGCATTTGTTAATTTTATGTGATGATTGAGTGGTACTTACTGTTGTAACATCCTCGAATGTTGTTCCATCGGCAACCTTTAAATAGTGTTGCTTCACATATTGGCCTTCGATGTACCCTGCATCTGCGAGTACAGTGAATTGAACAGTTCCTGAAATGAACCTCTCCGTTTCCTTACAAAAGCTTGCAATGTCAACTGTTGGAAACTCACTGGTCATTGTTTTAGACAAGTCATCTATGGTAGGACGATGGGCAACCCTTTCACTAATTTGCTAATATTAAAGCAGAGTGAGTAGATATCCTGTGCTTTGCAATATCGGGGAGGATTAATGTTGAAACATTCAGGTGCAACATGTCAAAATTTTTGTTTATGTTGCTGGAATGTTTCAACAGTTTCATTAGGAAGAGCTAGAAATGTTTTCACAGTATCGGTCTTGGTGCTCAAGCTCCATCCTACTAAACCAACAAAAATATCATCTGTTTCCTGTGAGAAATGAACCATTACATTTCTAGAGTGTAAGTTGTTGCGTAGAATGCCTTTACTGTTACTGTGTATGCATTTGATAGTTTTGATTAAGCTGTTGATGATGTCAAATGTGTGGCACTTAAAGCATTCCAAAGTGCCCACTTCTTTGGATATATCTAAAAAATCCTTAGGTACAGATCTAGAAGTATTTGCACTCATCAAGTATAGCGATCTATCCAAATGGCTACCGTTCCAGTACCTGTATATGACCGTTGGTTCATTTTCATCTCTGACCAAACCTATTGCATTGATAATACATGGATGAGTCAAATGTATACATTAGCCTCCAACAGTGCAAGCACTTCTTTATTGTTATGACTATTGCTTCGCACAAAACATTTTGCAGCAAATATATCATTCTTAAAAGTTTCTTTTGAAATCCTGACCTTACTGACTTGTGTGTATGTGCTTCTCGTAAAAAGATAAGTTGCCTACGGTGTAATAACTTGATAGAAGGCGAATTAACTGAGGTTGACGAATATACAATGTTGTGAACTTGTTGTATATCCACTTTCTCTTTCGAGCAGCTATTCTTGCCTTTGTAAGCATTGTGTAATTGCTCAATTAAGGTAATCTTATTTTGAAAACAAGGATCATTAGAAAATTGATGACCTAGTGATTGTGCAAATATGCCAATTTGACCGATAATTCTGAGGCATTCTCCACGTAGGTATCCCTTAGATAGCAACCAAGCTTGATTCTCAAACTTTGGCCATTTGGTACACAGCTCTCTAACTGTAGTGTTCCACTAAAATAGGAAAAGCTTTAGCATTTACAGTGAAGGCATCTCTAAGTTCCTTTTCTTGCATATTAACCAGACTTACAACCACACACTGTGAATATTGTCGACATTCCATCTTTGCTAGGTCCATTCTCTTTCTTTTTTCTCCGAGGTGTTCCATGAGCTGCAACATTTTACACAATAAGTGCCTACATAAAATAGCAAGACAAATAATGAAAAAGGTATAAACATTGTTTAAATACAAAGAGAAGTCGTTCATTAAGTAAACTTAGAATAGTTAGAGTATTGTAACTCATAATAAAATGCATACACTATTAAAAGTACGATGAAACCGAAGCTATGTTTGTGCACTCCTTTTTTTAAAAAACTACTATGATGATATATCATAAACATTGATGAGACCTTTTTAACAGTATTTATACTATTCTATTATGAAAGCATCGAGCTTTATTTTTATCATGTTTGGACAAGATACATTATATATATAGTATTTATATGAATGAAATAAGTCTTAGAATATTCATATTGTTCTAGTATAAAACAGAATGTATACATTAAGTACGACAACTCTTAGAATGTTCACACTATCTCATTGTAGGATAGAATGTACACATCAAGTTTTCACATAAAACTAACCTGTATTCATGTGTTAAGAAGAAATAAAATAAAGGTTAAAGTATATATATCATGTTCAAAAAATAGATATTATATATGTAGTATTTGTATAAACAAAACAAGTTTTAGAATGTTCACATTGTTCCAGTACGGAACAAAATATACGCACTAAGTACAATAATTCTTAGAATGTTCACACTATCTTATTATAGGATAGAATGTATACACTAACTTTCCATATAAGTAAAATATTAAAATACTCGCACTGTTTTAATATACCAAGTTTTCAAGATAAAATAAAACAAGCTATTTAGTATTTATTGTCTCAGTACAGAATTAAAAAGAATGTCAATACTATTCTATAAAAGGATATAGTATGCACACTAAGTTATGCTAACATGTTAATTGAAGCCAAAGCGAACGTTAAAATAGACACATCTACTTTAAAAGATAAAAGGTATATATGATACCAAAGTAAATAAAAACAATGCTCACATTGTTTTAATAGAATGTGCACACTAAGCGTACTATTATAGGATAGAATATTCACACTAGTCTTACAATATTTAATGATTTAGTATAGAGTAAAAAGCTAAGCAAAATGTACATGCTAAGTTTTCATATAAATGAAATGAGCCTTCGAATGCTCACACTATTCCATTACAGAGCAGAATGTGCACACTAAGTGTAGTAACTCTTAGAATGTTCACACTATTCTGGTATAAACAATATTAGAATACTCATACTGTTGGCTTGATCAGATATGTAGCTCTTAGAATTTTGATGTCATAGAGGTATATCTAAGTTATATGATTTAGTATAGACAAAAAAAAA
Organism: Dipteris shenzhenensis; assembly: GCF_047967505.1. Lineage (NCBI taxonomy): Eukaryota > Viridiplantae > Streptophyta > Polypodiopsida > Gleicheniales > Dipteridaceae > Dipteris > Dipteris shenzhenensis. Next base: position 11,946,438 of record NC_141607.1, read on the forward strand.
GGAAACAAAATCTACATACTAAGTTTCCATATAAGTGAAATGAGTCTTAGAATGCTTACACTGTTCCATTACGGAGTAGAATGTGCACACTAAGAGTAGTAACTCTTAGAATGTCCACACTATTCCATGAAGGGATAGAATGTACACACTAAGTTATGTCAATGTATTAATGAGACCCAAAATAAAACTTAAAGTACACACCTCTGTTGCATCTACATAAATGCAAACAATATTAAAATACTCACAGTGTTTCAATATACCAAGTTTTCAAGAGAAAATAAAACAAGCTATTTAGTATTTATTATCTCAATACAGAATTAAAAAGAAGGGCAAAATTTATATGCTAAGTGTTTGTATAAATGACATGAGTCTTACAATGCTTATGCTGTTCCAATATATAATAAAATGTTTATAGTAAGTGTAGTAACTTTTACAATGTCTACGCTATTTTGTAAAGAGATACAGTACACACACTAAGTTATGCCAATATGTTAATTGAAGCCAATAAGTATAATACCTACGTAAATGAAAACAATATTATAATACTCGTGCTGTTTCAATACACCAAGTTTTCACCCAAAAAAAAAACAAGCCATTTAGTATTTACTGTCTCAAAAAAACAAATGACATGAGTCTTAGAGTACTTGAACCGTTCCAATATATAATGCAATATATATAGTAAGTGTAGTAACTTTTACAATGTCCATACTATTTTATAAAAGGATATAGTCGCATACTAAGTTATGTTAACATGTTAATTGAAGCCAAAGCGAACGTTAAAATAGACACTTCTACTTTAAAAGATATAAGGTATATATAATACCAAAGTAAATAAAAACAATGCTCACACTGTTTTATTATAAAATAGAATGGAAGTGTCTATAAGGAGTAGCCCCTTGTTTGCAAGAACCTCCCTAATTCATGCTTTTTGTGTGGGCTCTCAACACACACAGTCAAAAACTGCCCTTTAAAAAGAAATGGACTTAAACCAGTACAGGAGCCTACTCAACAGCAAGCCAATCTTCCTCAACAACACATCCAATCTAACACACACTTGGGGATCACCTCTAGGATTAATGAATTGCTCCTTTTCCACATCTATCACTTGGCCTAAACTTCTGCAAAGGTTAGGAGTTTGGCTCGATAAGGAAAACGGAAGGTCAGGGAGTTCTACTCAAACAGTTACGAAGGTGGATCTTGGCTTATCAGGGTTGAAGTCTTGGGACCAAAACTCTAGGTAAAGGGGTTGATGTTTTATGGTCCAAAGGGCATGGTGAAAAGCCTTCCAGTTTCAAATAGGAAAAAGAACCCTTTTCTTAGTGACTACAAGCCCTTTTCGTATCCAACTGTTTCTAAGCCATCCCTCAAGGAAGGCAGTAGGGGGTCTAGGCTCAGCAGGGGGTCTAGGCAGCAGGGACTGTAGTTGATTCATTTGGGTGGCGAGGAGAGGGGCTCTTGCTGGGCGTTGGTACATTCGCTTTTTTCTCGCTTCGAATGAGCCCATTAGCCTCACCGTCGGAATTAGCATTGCCTATCGCTCGTTCCTATCCTCCTCTTGCTGAGCTTGTTGTTCTCCAGTCTTCTCCATTGCCTGTGTTTCGGGGCCTAAAAGAGCTGTAAGTCCTCTTGTTTTTTCATTCCTTCTTTTGCTGCAGCGCTAGCAACACGATGCTCTTAGAATTTGGATGTCATGGAGGCATGTCATTGGTAAGTAGAACATGTAACAACAAGGGGCAGACAGAAGACAACTTTGTAATTTGGGCAACAAAACTTGGGGAGGTATCTAAAAATCCATAGCAGAATTGAAGCAGTTTCAGGAAGGTAACACAGACGCTAAGATTCCTACCATGGATGACTTTGGAGATAGGATGGAAACAGGGCTTAGACGTGGGCACGACAATAGGAAACCTGCCCATGAACCAATTCAAGGGTGTAATAGTGCAACGTGTACTCCGATCATTGAAACCAACAGGAGAAAAACTAGTACATCTGCTCAAGAAAAGGAGGTGACAAATGCCGATACAAGAGTATCCACTATGAAAAAGAAGGTAAAATGCTAACAAGAAGCAAGGGTCCAAAATGCTAGTAAATTCTCCAAAACATTGAGCGGAGACTTAAACATAGAAGATGAGTACAGTTAGTGGCTGCACCCAAATATGTGTGCCAAGAGAGCTTCCGTGATAAGATTAAGTCGTGAGGGAACATAGATATTGAGTGGATGTGAAGAGAGAAGATTAATCGATCAAAAACCCGAAGACTTGATACGAACGATGCATGAAAAACAAAGAAGAAGATTGAATAAAGAGAAATAGTCATGCTACGAACAAAGCAATAGACAAGATGCAAGCAGAGAATGGCCAAGTAAGAGTAATGGGAAGGCGAACCAGGTGCCACAAAGGGAAAGTGGAGCATCCGAGAGCAGTTGAGCAACAACAACAATTGCCTCCCTCCAGCAGCAATATCAACAGCAGCAGCAGAGCAGCATCATCATCATCAACAGCAGCTCCTGCACCAGCATCAACAACAGCTCCAGCGCTAGGTCCAGCACTTTCATCAACAACACCAGCAGCAGCAGCAAAAGCACCAGCAACAACTCCAGCAGCAATGGCATCATCAACAACGTGCTTCAACCTCCCTCCCTGCGAAATAGCAACATCTGCTTCGGTCTCATCCGTCGTTGATTCGGCCTCTAACCCTCGCCCTCCTTCTGCAATGAATGGTGACGGTATTGGCGATGCTGAAACTAGACAAAAAGGATCGATGAATCTACTAGCAATCGTGCCAGTAGCACCACCAGTCCAGGTCCAAGCTGCTTCACCACTGCCCCCCCCTGCCATGGGACCTCCTCTCCATATGCCCATCTCTCCTGCTGCCCGCTTTCAGTGACCATGAGCGTATACCTGCTAGCATGGACATTATCCGTTCGTATTTTTTGGTACATGTTGAGAGCATGCTCTACTCGCCTACACTGGATACAACCTGGTATGAGAGAAGTCCATGAATACTCGTTCGGACCCATCATCGCAAATCTGTGCATACATCAGCTTTTTTCTTTTCCTGCAATTCTGCAACATGCAGATTGATTTTTCAATCGACAACATTTTGTCCATCCGATTTCAAAAATTAAGCTTCTCCTCTAGAGGATAGCTCTGTTGGATATGCTTCTAGACTAGAGCAAAGGAGGAACACTCAGAAATCTGATTACTCTACTAAGAGCTCCAAGGCTGCTCTTCATCAAAGCTGCGGCGATTCCTCCAACGCCAAAACAAGATGACTCTTAAGGCCTCTACGACAACCTAAAGTAGCTACATCAATCGTGAGCACTCCACATAGCCGAGCCTCTAAAGGCGACCACACAGACTCAACTGTCTCCCACTGCTCAAAGGCAACTGGGCTACAACGGGCATATGATGACCCCATCGGCTCCTTCATCAACAAAGGCCTCCCATGACTTCACACAACGTTTCAGTTGGCTCACATAGTAGCAAATCGGCAACGATCTCCAACTACACTCCCATAGCGTCTCCAGCAACTCGACTTGCAGCAATGGCTTCCCATCAAGACTTCAACGCCTCAACACCCAGCACCGCCTCCTCACCCAATATCCGACTGCTTTGTGGACCCTGAACGTTGCACACCTCTCGAGCTCTGAACCCAGATGCTACCACTTCATCTGAGCTATAATATACTCACCTTTTTTACCTCCATCAAAAAACTATAGTCGCTTTCTTTACGCCACAATTTTTACTGTTCGAACGTGCAATTCAAGTCTAGACTAGTATTAATCAGACGCATATAAAAAAGTTTGCGACACTTAGGTAGTCTACTTTGCACTTGTTCTCTGTTCCCTTAAACCAGAAATTAGATAAGGAGGCTCCAACCATTTTGGAGAACAAAATGAATATCCAAAATCGAACCATTAGGAAAACATCCGCCGACCTTCCTATTCGTAATATTTGCAACAGCCGACCGTCAATTAACGTTCGTAGTCAGCAAGAACGGGCAGTCCAGCAAGAAACGGTTTAACCTTCGTATTCAGGAAGAACGAGCAGTTCAGCAAGAAACGAGAAGCTTCGAATTTAATCTGACACAGAACGACTCAGAGAACATTTCAAAGGCGCGATAACGTTAAACAAAAAATAGAAACACGATGGAAGACCCGTGAAAATAGGCTACGTGGCTAAAAAAGTAAGGGACACTTTTTTACTTGGCCAGCACTAGGACGTTTTTTCAAATTCTGAAATCCTGTGCTTTCACATGGCACAATATACACCCTTAGATTTTTACCCTTAGATTTTTTAAATTCTGAAAGCCCAAAAGCTTTTGAAAAGCTTTCACAATTTCATGAGTTCATTGCAAATGCGCCTTCAATTCTGGGCACGCTCTCTCACCATAAATTCGTAATCCGCTCATCTGTAAGTTTGTTTCTCGACTCAAAAACAGACGTTCCTTGACCGGTCATTTCATGAGTTCATTGCAAATGCGCCTTCAATTCTGGGCACGCTCTCTCACCATAAATTCGTAATCCGCTCATCTGTAAGTTTGTTTCTCGACTCAAAAACAGACGTTCCTTGACCGGTCCTTGGCTACCAATACTCCTTTGACAGGACCTTTTCATCCAGGGCATATGGGAAGCCACAACACTCGTAGCGATGGATTTCTTCCCAGGATCCTTTTTCTTTGCTCGCTCTGTTGATCGTCCACTTTTGTCTGATAGACCCGATCATCGCGCCAGTGTTTCGGAGGTAATTGCGTCGATGATGCCCACGGCATACAGTTTTTTCGAGTTGAGTGTTTCGGAGGCAATTGCGTCGATGATGCCCACGGCATACAGTTTTTTCGAGTTGATTTTTGTTGTTAATTTTCTCGTTTCACTCCGCGAGACTTGTTCCACTTACCTGACGAGGGCGACAACGAGTAAGCGATTGGAAATAGTTCTAGAAGCGCCCTAAATAAGAAAGCTATGGAGAACAGTCGAGGAAACGAATGGAAACGGATAGGGAAAGTATGGGTTCCCCAAAACGCTACTTCTGGGTTGGTCCTATAAAGGAACCTTTGGTGGATCTTCACTGTGCGTGAGTCCAATTGTTGTCTTTGCGTGTCTGTCTTTTGCATGCGGTTTTCGTTTATACGTACGCAGTAGTGACAATTTCCAAAGCAGAGATAATTGCTTCCGAAGAGGATATGCCGACTCCATGGACATTAGCAGTGGAGACTTTGAACGAGGTTGACGCTATTTCCACATTCACTTCCTCCTTTCGATTCCAATATCAATCGCTTCAGCATGCTCTAATACCATTCATGGAACTATGAAGGACTTATGAACATGGCCGAATCCAACAAACTATACAGAGACGACGCCCAATCAGAAATTCATGGTAATTTCAAATCTATCGTTCGTTTATTTTTGTCAGCTTGGATTGATTATTTCCTTCCCGCACTGCGGATGTTGTTGGAGATCTTTGTATTGCAACCATTGGTCATATTCCGGAGCTCCTTTGCCTTGTCGTCTCCGTGTCCGTCCCATTCCATCTCACTTGCCAAGCCGCTCTTTTTGCTGCGGCTCAAGTTGTCCCCAAGGCTGCTCTCCGGTCTGCTGCTTCCTCCCAGGCTCCCGCAGCGTCCCTATTTCCTCTCTGTGCAAATCCGCATTACAATTATATAAGCCCACCCTCAAGTGCTCACCATCTTTGGCGGCTCCTACGCGCTATTTATAAACCCACACCTTATAATATACATTCGCACCTTTTTCCACTACGCCATTTCTCATGATCAAAGGCGAAACAGCCTCACGCAATTCAGCCTGGACCCTTCCTATTTCTCGTATGTGCCTCACACCATTCTGCCTGGACCCTTCCTATTTCTCGTCTATGCAGCCTCACACCATTCTGCCTAGACCCTTCCTATTTCTCGTCTGTCGGCTTGTGCACACTACCTCTACACGTGCAATTAACGGAGCTCCATCTTTCTGTATCAGCCTACTCTCTCTCATTTCGAATTATTTTCTTTTCCATTTTAGAAGCTCTGCAGGAACCCAATTTGAAAATTGCCCCACTTTCAAAAGTCGATGAAGTTCCCTTTGTGGCTGAAAACTTGAGGGATGAAGATGTAAAAACTTCATGCCACCAAGGGTAACCAATCTTTGCAAGATGATGTTGAAGTTTGTCGATGCTACTTTGTTCCTTGCTTCAAATTGATGTTATCTGATTTGAATCCTTGATTGAAACTAATTATTATCATCCCTTTAGATAATGCAACAGAGATGCTCTTGCCAAGCGACCCGCCACAAACATCAACTGCTATTGGCGAGTTGAGAAACGATGATTTTCGCCCTATACTCACACAACAAGGTATCATTTCAGCCTCTGGCACCTGCTTGATAAAGACATCTGCCCTGCTGCCCCATCAACTAAGATTTTCCCTTTGGAGCTAATACCACTAAGAGAGAGTGGTGTTCGTAAGCACGCAAAGAGGATGTTGAAAACCGCTTTCTATGTCGCCACCAAACAAGCATGCATCGAAGGTATACGTTCCTCTCCTTTTATTTATTCCTTGCAATCGACCAAAACTTTTTCTACGTTTTCACGATCGTGCTCACTTGCTCTGTTCGGCAGACAGTCCGCAAGAAGGGTTGCGAAATTAAACTAAAGTGCCAAATGACCATCTATGTGAGGCTGCCAATTCCAGAGGAACACGGTGGTTCAAACATAGAGGACAACTAGTTCCTGTTTATTAGCTTCATTACTTGGCCAGCACTAGGACGTTTTTTCAAATTCTGAAATCCTGTGCTTCCACATGGCACAATATACACCCTTAGATTTTTTAAATTCTGAAAGCCCAAAAGCTTTGAAAGCTTTTGAAAAGCTGCGTAAAAAGCCAAGGCAAAACCTTTAAATATAGGCGAAACGGACGAACGAAAGCATGAAGGCTCTGTAACGTAGGCTTTGCCAAATTCAATCAAGGTAGGCTTCCAAATCTTCTTCGAGATATACAGATTGGAATACCCTGCAACGCTCTTGATCGCTTCCGTTCAAACTTGTTACTTCACTGTTCCCTTCACATCCTCTCCCACCAGCTTCGTCTGTGAGAACACCATTCGTATGGATTTCTTCCCAGGATCCTTTTTCTTTGCTCGCTCTGTTGATCGTCCACTTTTGTCTGATAGACCCGATCATCGCGCCAGTGTTTCGGAGGTAATTGCGTCGATGATGCCCACGGCATACAGTTTTTTCGAGTTGAGTGTTTCGGAGGCAATTGCGTCGATGATGCCCACGGCATACAGTTTTTTCGAGTTGATTTTTGTTGTTAGTTTTCTCGTTTCACTCCGCGAGACTTGTTCCACTTACCTGACGAGGGCGACAACGAGTAAGCGATTGGAAATAGTTCTAGAAGCGCCCTAAATAAGAAAGCTATGGAGCACAGTCGAGGAAACGAATGGAAACGGATAGGGAAAGTATGGGTTCCCCAAAACGCTACTTCTGGGTTGGTCCTATAAAGGAACCTTTGGTGGATCTTCACTGTGCGTGAGTCCAATTGTTGTCTTTGCGTGTCTGTCTTTTGCATGCGGTTTTCGTTTATACGTACGCAGTAGTGACAATTTCCAAAGCAGAGATAATTGCTTCCGAAGAGGATATGCCGACTCCATGGACATTAGCAGTGGAGACTTTGAACGAGGTTGACGCTATTTCCACATTCACTTCCTCCTTTCGATTCCAATATCAATCGCTTCTGCATGCTCTAATACCATTCATGGAACTATGAAGGACTTATGAACATGGCCGAATCCAACAAACTATACAGAGACGACGCCCAATCAGAAATTCATGGTAATTTCAAATCTATCGTTCGTTTATTTTTGTCAGCTTGGATTGATTATTTCCTTCCCGCACTGCGGATGTTGTTGGAGATCTTTGTATTGCAACCATTGGTCATATTCCGGAGGTCCTTTGCCTTGTCGTCTCCGTGTCCGTCCCATTCCATCTCACTTGCCAAGCCGCTCTTTTTGCTGCGGCTCAAGTTGTCCCCAAGGCTGCTCTCCGGTCTGCTGCTTCCTCCCAGGCTCCCGCAGCGTCCCTATTTCCTCTCTGTGCAAATCCGCATTACAATTATATAAGCCCACCCTCAAGTGCTCACCATCTTTGGCGGCTCCTACGCGCTATTTATAAACCCACACCTTATAATATACATTCGCACCTTTTTCCACTACGCCATTTCTCATGATCAAAGGCGAAACAGCCTCACGCCATTCTGCCTGGACCCTTCCTATTTCTCGTATGTGCCTCACACCATTCTGCCTGGACCCTTCCTATTTCTCGTCTATGCAGCCTCACACCATTCTGCCTAGACCCTTCCTATTTCTCGTCTGTCGGCTTGTGCACACTACCTCTACACGTGCAATTAACGGAGCTCCATCTTTCTGTATCAGCCTACTCTCTCTCATTTCGAATTATTTTCTTTTCCATTTTAGAAGCTCTGCAGGAACCCAATTTGAAAATTGCCCCACTTTCAAAAGTCGATGAAGTTCCCTTTGTGGCTGAAAACTTGAGGGATGAAGATGTAAAAACTTCATGCCACCAAGGGTAACCAATCTTTGCAAGATGATGTTGAAGTTTGTCGATGCTACTTTGTTCCTTGCTTCAAATTGATGTTATCTGATTTGAATCCTTGATTGAAACTAATTATTATCATCCCTTTAGATAATGCAACAGAGATGCTCTTGCCAAGCGACCCGCCACAAACATCAACTGCTATTGGCGAGTTGAGAAACGATGATTTTCGCCCTATACTCACACAACAAGGTATCATTTCAGCCTCTGGCACCTGCTTGATAAAGACATCTGCCCTGCTGCCCCATCAACTAAGATTTTCCCTTTGGAGCTAATACCACCAAGAGAGAGTGGTGTTCGTAAGCACGCAAAGAGGATGTTGAAAACCGCTTTCTATGTCGCCACCAAACAAGCATGCATCGAAGGTATACGTTCCTCTCCTTTTATTTATTCCTTGCAATCGACCAAAACTTTTTCTACGTTTTCACGATCGTGCTCACTTGCTCTGTTCGGCAGACAGTCCGCAAGAAGGGTTGCGAAATTAAACTAAAGTGCCAAATGACCATCTATGTGAGGCTGCCAATTCCAGAGGAATACGGTGGTTCAAACATAGAGGACAACTAGTTCCTGTTTATTAGCTTCATTACTTGGCCAGCACTAGGACGTTTTTTCAAATTCTGAAATCCTGTGCTTCCACATGGCACAATATACACCCTTAGATTTTTTAAATTCTGAAAGCCCAAAAGCTTTGAAAGCTTTTGAAAAGCTGCGTAAAAAGCCAAGGCAAAACCTTTAAATATAGGCGAAACGGACGAACGAAAGCATGAAGGCTCTGTAACGTAGGCTTTGCCAAATTCAATCAAGGTAGGCTTCCAAATCTTCTTCGAGATATACAGATTGGAATACCCTGCAACGCTCTTGATCGCTTCCGTTCAAACTTGTTACTTCACTGTTCCCTTCACATCCTCTCCCACCAGCTTCGTCTGTGAGAACACCATTCGTATGCCTGAAGAATCCTCTACTTTGCTTGTCAATTGTGCGTGTTTCCTCTCAGACCATCAGAGAATTGCCTCTTGGTGACCTACGATGTGGATGAGTTTCATGCCAAGGAGTCGAAGTCCCGTGATCACTAGGGCGCTGGCAGTTTGAAAACCAGATTGAGATGACAGAGCGAGTCGAATTGTCGCATGCAGGTTTTTTCGCAACCTCTTCTTCATTTGTGTGAGTAACAATCCTATGAAACTGGCGTTTCCATTCATCTCAGCGACTTCATCTCTCCATCAGAGATGACGAAGACTGTCACTTTGAGCTGACTCGTGAGGATTCTTATGCCTTGCATGCTTTGGCGCTTTCTTCCACTTGTAGCAAATCCATTTCTCAAGGAGGCGTTGCAAAGGAGATTTCTTCCAACAAAAACACAAATCGGCGTAAAGGAGCTTCCAGCGTTCCCAAGAATCGTTCTTCTACGGTAGTCTCATTTCATTCTAGTGTAATTAGAGTAAGTTGATCTATTGATTTTATATGCTTCATGTAACCGAGCCATTTTTCTTTTCCCAGTGAGCATGAGGATTGGCTCATCGTGATAATTGAAGTTTATGGGAGTGTTGAGGGGCATGTTGTCATCTCTACTAGTATCTGCGCATTCTTTCGTTAGCTTTTGTCTATGAGCATTAGTGGCGACTCATGCTATTGAGTATTCATCGTCTGTAGCTCTAGCTTTGGGTTTTCCCCCCTTGCATGGCCATTGAATCCTTGGCAACGAGCTGGTAGGCTCTTAGCCCTTACTTCATGATTGACAGAGTTGTTCTTGCTAGTAGCTGTGGGGTGGTGTGCTTCATTCAAGGTACCGCTGCTCTCTGCCTAGTTGCCGTGCTTCATCTAGTGGAAAGTGCAATCAGCCGGATGCTGTTGGTTATGCTGTTGGCTTTATGACTCTCTCTATCGTGTTTGGATTCCTTGACGTTGAGAACACGTAGAAGAGTGGATGTGAGCTTTCTTTGTGGTTCAGACTAGTGTTGTTTTGGCAGTCATCTTTCAAGACTAGTGTTGTTTCTATATATCTCTTCTTCCAAGAGGGTGTGTCTAGCTTTTGGTCTCTTTCTACTGAATTTTGTTGTCTGCTACTATGAGGCAATTGACACTATCACTTCAAACATCAATAATTGTTGAGTTTGGTGGATGGGATGCAAACATCAATAATTGTTGCGATCTGATCAAAGTTTGCAAAAGTGTCAATGATAACTATTGCCAACTCATAAGATCATGGACATAGTGATTCATTTTAGATATAATAAGATGTTATTTATACGCACTTTTATATTTCCATAGTCGTAATTTTTTGGAATCTTGCAAAGGCAAAAATTGTAACTACAACTGCTCGAAGATGTGTGAAGATGATTACCTTGATGGTTTGAACATCTTTGATCGTTAGATTGTGTATAGCTTTTGTGCTTGAATTTATCATCTTTAGGAAATTGCACATATGCTAACCAACATATCCAAACATGCAAAACATGAGGAATGCATATTGACTAATCATGATTGTTTTTCAGATTCCAACATTCCAGCAAAGAAATAGGCGACTTCTCGTCGAGCTGTGGACATCACAAAGGATACTCCACGTAAGTAGAATGTACGGTCATTTCAATTCTGAAATGTTTCTGCACCGTCTGTTGCTTTGGTCCGCATTAATGCGCTACACGTCCAACACTGGAGGTGACTATTCGAAACGGGGGGATGGCACGTTCCACTATGATATATAATTTTTGGAGAGACATGTGCCAAATGACCATCTATGTGAGGCTGCCAATTCCAGAGGAACACGGTGGTTCAAACATAGAGGACAACTAGTTCCTGTTTATTAGCTTCATTACTTGGCCAGCACTAGGACGTTTTTTCAAATTCTGAAATCCTGTGCTTCCACATGGCACAATATACACCCTTAGATTTTTTAAATTCTGAAAGCCCAAAAGCTTTGAAAGCTTTTGAAAAGCTGCGTAAAAAGCCAAGGCAAAACCTTTAAATATAGGTGAAACGGACGAACGAAATCCTTGCTCACGTTGATCACTTCGTTCCCATCGGAACCGGCAGTCAACGAGCAAAACACTTAGCAAATTAAGCCCGTCTTCGAAGGTAAACGTCCGTGATCATTGCTTCGATCTTTATCCTTCTTGTGAATTCGGAGCGTGAAGCAGCGCTTCTCATCGGGCATGGGTCTCCCACCATAGCTTTGCACCTTTGTATGTCTCCGGAAGGCGCTCATTGTTGGCAGGACTGTAGGTGAAGCTGCTTGAGTTCGTGGGTCGACACAAATTCAATCTCCTTGCTAACAGAGGAGTCGTGCTGCTCAGATGGAGCTTGATGGCACCGTAGAGCTCGTTGTTGGTCTTGAAGCATAATGAAGGGTTTGGAAATGAGTGGAGGTTTTTGGGGGGAGGCTGTGATGGAACGGAGGCTGTAGATTGAGTGGAGGTTTTTGAAGGGAGGCTATAGATTGAGCGGAGGTTTTTGGAGGTAGACTGTAGATTGAGCGAAGGCTGTGATGTGAACGGGTAGAGGTTCGAACGATGGCTTTCTGCAGCGGCAGGAGTCTTTGAAGCGAGTCTTTCTGTGGACGATAGAAATCCTTGGAAAGCCCTCCACATCTTTCTTGGACACTCTTTTGCCTATTCTTGGGAAGAAGTTGCTGGTTCTCTTCTTGGAGACGTTGGTAGCTAGGGAGTTTCTTGCATCTCTCTTGCTAGGGAGTTTCTTTAAGAAGTCATTTGCGCTCTTCAAACTGAGCGGATTGGAGCTGTTGCTTCATCGTTTTGCTAGGGAGGCGTTTGGCTATTTCTTCTACTTCATATGGTTCTTTGGCAGCAAATCTATCGTATGTGCAGTAGCTCATAGATGATTTTTTCGTGAGGTTATTGAAAAGCATAGATGAAGTTACAGTCCATCCATCTCGTAGTTGAACGATCGATTGTGGCTCTAGCCTTTGAGGCTTTTTCTACGTTTATCCTTCATCGACAGCCCGTTCACCTCTCGCTCGTTGCCTTCATTCTTGGCCATTCTGGCATACCTTTCAAGCACAACAGCACTCAAGCTCATCCTACTTCAAGGGGTTGTTTACCGATCTGCAAGCATATTTGCTTGCTCTGTTAATTCTTCTTCCTAGCCGCTATTATCACGGACGCAATAACTGCATTGGTCAATCCATTTTTTGAGTTGCAAACGATCCAAATTCTAGATTAAAGACCATGACACGATTGAAAAATCTTAATAAGGCTGCATGGCTGACTGACGCAGGGATGTTCAAGGTATTGCTTTGATTTGTTAGCATTGGCTAAACGTCTGGCAGAGGTAAAGCGCAAGCGTCACCGTTGAAATATACAAAACCCAAGCTTCTTTGAAAGAGGAATTGGGATCCTTTTGGAACAGGATTTCAAACTGCACATTACCCTCTTCTCTCCTGCTGGCATTAGCAAATTGTTCTAATACTTGATGGAGGAGATGAAGGTTCAAGGCTAGTTACAGTGTGAAAGGAGGCATTCGCCCAGGCCTGAATAAATGGTTGAATCTCTCTATATCTAGCTTACTATATACTGCCAATGCTCTAGTAACTAACTGTAGCTGTAAGCTTGCCAAAAGTCTCTGCTATCCTTTCTCAATAGCTCCCATAATTTGTGACGTCGTTTCTGGTGCTCTACACTAAATCGTAGTCGACCGCGAGGATTTAGGCATTAGTCTCTTTTGTGCATAGGCACCCCATCTAGCTGATGATGAAGTGCAGTGAATTGCAGTGCTTTCATTCCTTAATTCGAGTTGCGCATGCATTCTCTACTATGCATAGGTACTGTGTCTACATAGTCGGCATCATCATACACGACCATAGTCTACATCTTTGATCGTTGGATTGTGTATAGCTTTTGTGCTTGAATTTGTCATCTTTAGGAAATTGCACATATGCTAACCAACATATCCAAACATGCAGAACATGAGGAATGCATATTGACTAATCATGATTGTTTTTCAGATTCCAACATTCCAGCAAAGAAATAGGCGACTTCTCGTCGAGCTGTGGACGTCACAAAGGATACTCCATGTAAGTAGAATCTACGGTCATTTCAATTCTGAAATGTTTCTGCACCGTCTGTTGCTCTGGTCCGCATTAATGCGCTACACCTCCAACACTGGAGGTGACTATTCGAAACGGGGGGATGGCACGTTCCCCTATGATATATAATTTTTGGAGAGACATGTGCCGGCTCTCCACCATACATAACGTATGGTTTTTTTTTTATACACCTCATCTTGAGCACGCACACTTCTTCGCACATTCTGTTTCGCAAGCGAACATTACATTTGCTTGGTTCGACCAACATACTAATCATGTCTGCAACACTTCCGTTTTCGAGGTGTTTGCAGCCTCCAAACGAGTGTCTTCTCCTAAAGGTACGCACAACAAAATGTATTTGCTTGATTGAAGTTATTTTATCAATTCTTTCATCTTTTAAAGATAGAGGTTCAATCCATTTTGTTTTTCCTGTTGCGTTTAGACAAAACCACATGAGTGAAATTGTAGCAAAGTTTCGGATGGTTTTTATTATTAATCCCTGTAGGTGTTTAAACCCGAACATAAGACATCGATTCATGTCACGATGTAGAAATGACCACCGGAAACTCCTTCGAACATGACCATTCGTCAACGCTCAGAGCAGCCAGAGGTCGAGCTATTCAACTTGATATAACATCAAGAAAGATGTCCTTGAGGCCAGCTACGTCATCGTGGTTGACCATCGCAGATAGATACAAGCAATGGGTTAGTAATTGCGCGGCTATTTTCTCTAGCCTTCAAATCTGCGGTGTCTGTGGCATAACCACGCTTTTGTCTGCAAACCAAAGGATCGTTTCTTCGCAAGGCATAGGCATCTCGAGCCACAGCGCCGCACTCGGAAACATGATACTTTTGGATGCCTGCGAGAATATGGGCATGCAAGTGACTTACTGGAAATGCCAAAGCTGCACACGAGATGCCCAACGGAGCAGATACATTGTGCGGTTGATGCCACAGTACTCTCGGCAGTTGCTTAAAACAAACCACCTCCACACGCAACTGCTAAGCATCATAGATGTATCCATTTCAGTTACCACGACTGCAAATGTGATTGCTCGTGGACACTCGATCGAAGGTCACTTGTAGACAATCCTCTGATATCTTGGCGAAACGTCCCACTAAGCTCGGCTCAAGAAATCGTGACGAACGAGCTGTCAGGTGTGCTCGCATACAACATCGAGAACAATCCAATATTGCGCAAGTACAATTCTTTAGCAGAGCGTGCGGACATCAAGATGGGTATGTGCATCTTGAGTCCTCAAACCATTGCAGGTATCTTGGAACTACACGATGAGACAGCTCCCTTCGAGTTAATGTCAATAGCAGAATCTCAGCCTGAGCTCCTGCTTTTGCAAAACATGGTGGACCCCGCGAATTGTCGCGCCTTTGATGCAAGGGACAAGCATGAGTTTGCCTCCATACAGCTACGGGGTACAGAAATGCTTTCAGAGAGGGTCGCTTCATTCCACGTCGACGGAGTAGCAGCAGCTGGCAGTGCGTGCGTTGACATAACCATGGAGTCAGCAGTGTTCCCCTTCCTGTTCCCTTTCGGACGGGGCTACTATGATGGCTGCATACAGTTCAGCAACTATGTGAAAATGAGAATATGCACCTTATTCTCTATCTACACGCTCTACAAGCCGTACTTGTTGATCATGTTCCAGTTAAAACAGGCAGTGATGATTGCCAATTCAAGCAACTCTACATGCTTGCAACGAGACATCGACCAATATAGGAAAGCCAACCCTGCCACGACCGATGAAGATGCAATGAGACACGTGCTTTGCTACAGCATGCCATCAACAATGCCGGGGTCCCCATCGTGGCATCGACGGCAACTGAAGGACCTCATAACGATGGTCGATGCTTGGGGCCTCCCAGATTTCTTTCTGACATTCACTGCAGACGAGGTCACCGATACACGGTGGCAAGAAATTAATGTGATCGAGAGCATCGCAACACATTATAATGCGCAATTCACTTGGAAGGACTGTCCTGTTGAATGTGTGGCACTTTTCCACGCACGCTTCCACATGTTCATGCGCAAGCATTTGCTTTCATCCGACGGTCTGCTTGGCCGAATACAACACCATGTCGTTCGTTATGAGATACAAAACAAGGGCTCCCTACACGCCCATGTCATATTGTGGGTCCACCATGATGGCCGTCAGCAAATTGCAAATGAGATTGCGGCTTACGTCCCTAGGGACGAGGCCCTGGATCCTCGAAACACAAGGCTGCGAGAACTAGTTCTCAGGAAGCAGTTGCACGTATGCAGGAAAGCGTGCTACGTCGGACCGTCACACCACAGTTGCAAGCACGGCTTCCCTTTCGCAACACAACCAGAATATGAACCCATCCTCGACCCTCTAACGCAACGTTGGTTGTATTACCGGCCGGGACATGAGCACCGAACGTCGTCCCTTACCACCCTTCCGTGTTACTGTTGTGGGGTGCACACATGAACATACAGCGGGTGACAAACTCTTCAATCTCTCACTACCTCCTCAAGTACGCGATGAAATCTGAACCAATGGGCAAACTGAACATCCGTTCAGAAGACGCCTCGCGTTTGGGGTTGCAACATCTCGACGAAGTAAAGCTGAAACTCATCACCGCGAGCCTCCTATCAAAACCAACCTCTCCAACAAAGGCCGCGCTAAACTGCATGCAGATACCAACAATCACAAGGAGCGAGACCGTTCACTATGTCGACTCCTCGCCACCATCTCTAAGACAACGCATCGTCTCGCGAAACAACGTCACCCTGCACCCGGTCGACATATACTGCGGGAGACCGAGCGTCATCGAGGATAGCACGTTCTACGATTACCATAGGCAATATGTGATCCGAAAGCCCAAGGCTCGGGGGGGTCACTATGTATAAACCCTCTATATCACGTGCGTTCAAGGCCTATATTTAAAATCCCTTATCTGTAAATTTTTTCATTAATAAAATATACCCCTTTTCTATACAAATCTGTAAATTTTTTCCAAAACTATTTTAAATAGTCCCTTATGTATATTTATTTCTGTAAATTTTAGGAATAAAAAATATCCTTCTTTTGAACTCACGTGATAGGGTTACATATGATGAGTGACCCCCCCGAGGCCCAAGGAAACGCAACGTGGAACGGTCGGTCTTGACCTCTTCGGCAACAGGATCGCAAAATGTGAGCGAGTAGTCAGATTCACTGACTACCACCCTAGACATCAACCAGAGGGGTACTTCTACAACGTGCTCTTGCGAAAACTCAGCTTCAGGAATGAAATGGAGCTCATATCACCTGCCAACACACTTGGATCCTACTTTGTCGAATGCCAAATGTGCGGCCTCATATTGAGCAACGAGGACCTCGAGATGTATGTGACCGAATACATGCAAAGGAACTTGCTAACGACTGACCACACGGACCAGCTGATCAATATAATATTGCAAAAGGTTGCGATCATCCGAGACTGCCCGATGGAAGCGCCTAACATCGACCAGCAAACCGTCGAAGGGCCAACACGCGCGAGGATGTTGGAAAAAATGGCTGAGTTTCGCACCGTCGCCAATGCCGCATTGACAGTAGAACAACAAAGAGTCTTCGAAAGCCTGGCTTCAACAACCTCGGGGCTGCACGTTGTCTGTGGAACACCAGGTAGCAGCAAAAGCTTCTTGATACGGTACTATGTTTCGCATCTGGTAGCGCAAAACAAAACGGGAATACTGTGTGCATCAACAGGGGCGGCTGCGACGCGTGAGCGGGATTGCAACCACTGTACACTACCAATTCAAGATCCCTGTGCGCAGCAGTCAGTACCCACTGAACATCCATGAGACGGATGAGCGACACCTCGCAATCAAGGAAGCCAATGCGATCATCATTGACGAGATGTCCATGCTAACAAGGATGACTTTCGATCTCGTGGTAAGACAAATCGTCAATGTCACTAATGGCACATTGCATGAGCCATTCAGACACAAAATGCTCATAATTTTTGGTGACCTGGCGCAATTACCGCCAGTCTGCAAACACCGCGAGGATCTCTGCGAGCCGTGCCACATCACGTCCTCCGCGCACTGGGTTGCAGCGAAAATGTACCACATGCAATTCTCGGTGCGACATGCACGAGACATGCCGTTCTTGGCATTCTTGTATACCATAAGACTCAAGACACCCACAACTAATGAGATTTCCGACTGTTTGGGGTAGTGCATTGTCGACAAGGAAGGTGCATGCCACTTCATCGATGCCGAAACAACCATCATTTGCACGCACAGAGTCGATGTCGCTACATTCAACGATGAGCTTGTGGAGAAATTCAACACTCCCGAGATGATTGTGCATGTTCAAATACACAGTAACGCCGCGAGCGAACCAGCTCTCAAAGAATGGTTGGAGGACAAAAGCTTCAATGAGATAGGAAAAATTTGCGTGGGGGCGAAGGCAATGATAACGGAAAACATCGACCTCGCAATAGGTGCCGCAAATGGAGCAATGTGCAAAATCAAGAGCATCAATGCAACTAGCAGGGGGGAAATCAACGGTATCACTGTCGTCGTGGACACAACAACGGCCGTGCTCACATTACCACTAACCCTAGCGTACGCTATCACGGGACACAAATCCCAAGGCGCAACCATATCCAACAAAGCGCTGCTCATATTTCGAGGAGTGTTTGCCCCTGGCCTAGCATACGTGATGTTGTCCAGAGTGACTGAGAGAACGAGGCTGCGCATACTACATTGCCCACATCAAGACATATTCAAACCAATTCCACGAGAGTTCTCACAGCCGACAACACAACCACGCGCATAAAGGTATTCACTACCAAAGATTGAAAAAGGCAGAGGCAAGTCATGAATATGTTACGTCAAACATGCGTGCAAGGAAAATGGTTTTAATATCTTGTCTGTTGTCGAGAACAGGTGCAGAGAATCAGAAAGCTCGGGACATTGCAGCATAAGACATGGACGCAAACAAGGTAAATTCCACCAGCATGAAAGAATCTTTTTTTCGTGAAGATTTAAAAAGACGGCTCATTTGAAAAGATGGTGTAATAAGTCCTGCCTGCAAGCAGCTATTTGAGCTATACAAAAGCAACGCGAAGGCAACAAAACCTCCACCAGCAAAGAGGAGGTTCTTCCTAACCACAAAGCAATTCCGGCTAGCAAACAATGCAGGAGAACGTCCGGGAGCTTACATCAACGGCTTCAGCACGTATGCGGAACTACGCGACTTCATTGACAACTGCAATAGGCGTTTGCCAGCTAAAAGACAGCCGGGAGGCTTGAGATTCGCAAATGGTACGTAATGCTTCCGAAAATTAAAAAAAACCGCAACAATTGAGAAAAAGAAATAATGAGTTGCAAGAACAACAAACTCATCATGGATTGCACTTCTCCTGCAGGACTCCTCAAAGAGATCCTTGTCGAGCTTGACATTGAGTTCGATGAGACCGATAGGATGATGGAAAGTTTGGAGGGGCAGAAGCTACTAGACACAAAGACGAAAGGGATCACAGCGTATGCGTGCGAGCTGCTGCATTACGGGTATAACGTATCCTTGGAGTTGTTGAGGGACACGACGCGCGATCAAGGAACAGCTATACTCGAACAATTCATGGAACAATTTGGAGGGACGCACGACGCGACGCACCCGGTGACGACAATGGAGAAGCTTACGTATATTTTCGACAGGGACTTATATGAGGAGCGCTTCGGTATTGGAAACGATCCTTTCACGGCAACAGAGAAAAACCAGGGCAAGTAAATAAATGCATTCTATTATGGACGTCAAACGAAAAAAAAAAGACCGAAAACCTCGATGACTAACGTAATTGTCAATGTTTACGCAGGTACGACATTGAAAGATGCGAGCCTCGAGATGAAGGAGGAGCCTCCACTGAAGCGCCCGCGCAAGGGAATCGCGCGAGCCTCGTCATCTACTGCATCACGTGCAAGCCCAACAACAGAAAATACATAGGGAGCACGACAGACCTGCCGCGGAGGATCAAACAGCACAATAAAAAACCACCGGCGAAAATGAAAGAGGACTTGCAGCGTTACAAGCCCTTCAAAGAAAATTTCAAAATCAAAGTTTTGGAAACAACAGACACTGTAGACAAAGCACGAACTTTAGAGCAGTACTACATAAGGAGCCACAACACAGTAGGTCCATTAGGTTACAACACGCTCGAGGGCCATCCGGCTAGAGCGTGGAGGTACTAACATCATTTGACCCAAAAAATAAACATTTGTGCCTTCAAAAAAAGGCATCCAATGAAGTTGCAAATGGTGCTAGAACTTTTGTCGTACATGCAATGCAGCTTTGCGTTTGGATTATTCCTGTCACAGTTGCATGCTTCTGTCTCAATTTGGTTTTGATTTATTATTTATACATTTCTAAAATACATCTCCCCGTCGTTCGCTCGAAGTGGAATGACAATAGATTTGCTTACAGTGCAAAGAATACGAATTTGTCTTCCTCCAAAAAAAACAAAAACTACGTTTTACTGTCGACATGAACAACATCAAGTGCAAGCAGGACTGGATGATAACAAAATCTCTACAAAAGGTTGCATGCAATTGAACATCAATCTTCTGCATCATTTCTAACAACGTGACTCATGTGAACCTCAACAAGATAGCAAAAGAGAGAAGTATTCATCAGGAGCCCAGCTGGCCAAGCAATCTAGTTTAACAAAAGTGAACCTAGAGCGCTGCCTGAAGGCAGTGCTCAAAAAGAAAAAAAACTGGACTTCGGACTTCATCCATTCCCCTCGTTTTGCCTTCCGATGATCAGAAGGGGCACAGAAAAGTTCGAAATATTTGCGTCCTGGCTCACGTCGATCATGGCAAGACCACCCTCGCAGATCATTTGATTGCCTCTGGAGGAGGTGGGGTTCTCCACCCAAAGCAAGCCGGTAAGCTTCGGTACCTCGATTACAGAGACGACGAACAGCTGCGTGCCATCACAATGAAAAGCTCCTCCATAGCCTTGAATTTCCGAGGCCACGTCATCAACCTTATCGACTCGCCACGGCATGTTGATTTCTGCAGCGAAGTGTCCACTGCTGCGCGATTGAGTGATGGAGCACTGGTACTTGTTGATGCGTGTGAAGGTGTGCACATTCAGACTCATGCTGTCCTGCGACAAGCATGGATGGAAAAAGTTACTCCTTGCCTCGTTTTGAACAAAATAGATCGGCTCATCTTAGAACTAAAGTTGAGTCCTGCGGAGGTCTATTCCCGACTGCAGGTTGGTTTTTACAATGACCTGTCTAGCAGCCCTGAATCATTCGTGTAGTAGTATTGTGTTTTCTAAACTTACTCATTTAAAGCCATTCAGGGAATTCTCATGGAGGTGAATAACATAATCAACGCATTCCGCTCCGTGAAGTATCTATCAGATGTGGACACAATCCTTGCCGGCACAACTGTTCCAATGGTGTCAGATGAACAAGGCACAGAAAATGGGACGTGTTTAAGTGCAAGTGAACTTCCAGACACATCATTTGTGGGCTCAGATTCAGGCATAACAATTCAAGAAGAAGATGAGGAAGATGCTTTTGCGCTAGAGCGAGGTAATGTAGTATATACATGTGCATTGGATGGTTTGGGGATTTCGGATTGACCAGTTTGCTGCTCTGTACGCTGCAAAGCTCGGTGCAAGTCAAAATGCTTTGAGAAAGGCTTTGTGGGGTGACTATTACTATATTTCAAAGACCAAGAAAATCGTGGGTAAGAAGGCTGTGGGTGGGAAAGGAAAGCCAATGTTTGTCCAATTTATTTTGGAACCTTTGTGGCAAGTCTATGATGCAGCGTTGCAAGGCGAGGGGGGTTGAGAAATGCTAGATAGGATCATACAGTCTATGAATTTGACAGTCCCAACTCGTGATCTGCAGCACAAAGATTCAAAGGTAGTTCTTCAAGCAATAATGAGCCGGTGGCTTCCGCTAGGGGATGCAATTTTCTCAATGGTTATTGAGTGCTTGCCAGATCCTGTCTCGGCACAACATGTACGGATTAACCGGTTCTTTCCAGAGAGTTACATGACAGTAGGACTGACCGCAGAGGTCACGATGCAGCTTGAAAAAACCAGAAATGCTGTGAAGGTCTGTGATCACCGTGTTGATGCTCCATGTGTTGTTTTTGTGTCGAAAATGTTTGCAGTTCCTATTGAATTACTGCCTCGACGAGGGTCTGATGGAGAGCTGGTAGAAAACCTTGAGGAAATAAACAATTTGGGAGATGGTCATGGAGAATGCTTCCTTCGATTTGCAAGAGTCTTTAGTGGTATATTGTATGCTGGGCAGAAAGTGCTTGTTTTTTATGACCCAACGCAAGGGCAACAAGAAAAGAAACATATACAGGAAGCAGTTATCCAAGGACTGTACATGATGATGGGAAGAGGTTTAGAACCCCAAAAGTCTGTGTTGGCCGACAATCTTGTTGCAATCAGGGGTTTGGGACAGCATATTTTTAAAACAGGTACACTTTCTACAACCCCATACTGTTGGCCTTTTAGAAGCATGACTTATCAGGCTGCCCCTATTATGCGTGTAGCTATTGAGCCATCAGATCCTGCAGACATGGGAGCTTTAGCAAGAGGTTTACGTCTATTGAATCGGGCTGATCCTTTTGTTGAGGTTAGTATTTCTGCTACAGGTGAGCATGTGATTGCTGCTGCTGGTGAAGTACATTTGGAAAGGTGCATTAAGGATTTAAAGGAACGTTTTGCAAGAGTAGAGCTGGAAGTTTCTGCACCACTTGTGGCCTTCAGGGAAACAATTGAAATGGAAGGGATAACTCCTGTAGAAACATCAAAAAATGCTTCATCTTCAGAGGTTGTGGAGAAGACTACTGCCAATGGAAGATGTACCATCCGAGTGCATGTCAGTAGACTGCCTCCAGCTTTGACAGCAGTGCTTGATGAGAGTGCAGAATTTTTACAAAGAGTTACAGAAGGGAATACTGCAAATCCTTATCTGAGGAATGCCAGCCAAATCAATCAGAGATCTATAAAAGAGGAGGGAGACTCTCAAGACCGTCTGGCAGTGCTAAGGCATTGCTTGATTGCTGCAGCACAGAGTGGCAATGTGAGTGGGAGTCATGGAAGTGAGAAGCGTAAGAATGGAGTCAATGCAGAAACATGGCTAAACAGATGAGAAAGGATCTGGTCATTAGGGCCCAGGCAGGTGGGCCCAATTTACTACTCACGCCAGCTTCAGGCACTTCAAGAAATTCACAAGAAATTGGTGACCATCTTGACGGGACATCTGTGACAAGCAATTCAAATGTGGAAGCTGTAGCAATTAAGGGAGCTCCCTGTGTATCTGAAAGACTTGGCCTTGTTAATGGTTGGACGGAAGGTGAACCATCTGGTTGCTCGTGGCCCAGTAGTGTGCCTGCTTTGTTGACAGAAGCAGAGACCCTTGAAAGCTGCATAGTATCAGGGTTTCAGTTGGCTACTGTAGCCGGACCCCTTTGCGAGGAACCTATGTGGGGTTTGGCATTCATGGTGGAAGCTGTAGTAGCAGCAAGAGAAAAGCCTGTTAGTGAGAGTGGTGATTTGGCGGGAATATAAATAGTGAACAATATGGCCCTTTCTCTGGTCAGGTAATGACAGCAGTCAAGGATGCATGCCGTTTTGCGGTGTTGGCCAAAAGACCCAGACTGGTGGAAGCGATGTACTTTTGTGAAGTTAGTACACCCACAGAATTCTTGGGTCAGATGTATGGAGTGCTGGGGAAGAGACGTGCACGTGTTCTTAAAGAAGAAATGCAAGAGGGCTCTGCTATGTTTACAGTACATGCATACATGCCTGTTGCTGAGAGCTTTGGCTTCACTGATGAGATGAGAAGGAAGACCTCTGGTGCAGCCAGTCCTCAACTTGTTCTTAGCCATTGGGAGGCGCTTCCACAGGATCCATTCTTTGTGCCTCGAACTGAGGAGGAGCTGGAAGAATATGGTGATGGGTCTAGTGTACCGCCCAACACAGCAAGGAAGCTTATCGATGCTGTAAGGCGCAGGAAGGGTTTACCTGTAGAGGAAAAGGTAGTGCAGCATGCTACAAAACAGAACTTTAGCACGTAAAGTCTAGGGACATTTTTCAAACTGATTTTTTCCATTCCATGCTTTTGTGGGAAGAAAAGAGCATTAATCACCCTAGCTAAAAACTGCAAGCTATCAAGCTGTACAAATGCGTCAAAGGATTTTGTTTTGAGGGTGCTTAATTGAAAGAGGTTGGTACACCGTAACGGCTCGTATTGCACTGGAAGATAACAATTCAATTTTTTGGATCGTTGTTGCAACAAAGGGTTTTGTGACAGCTTATAACTAGCTAGAGTTTGTGCCCTAAAAGCGTGATGTCTAACTTCTTATGTCATTTCCTTCATATTGTTGTCTTATTACAACTATAACAAGTTAAGACCATTTTAGTCTTCATGTATCTCAGCATAAAGGATTCCTGGTCTCAAGTGCAATCATTGTTGTACTAGTAAACCCAATTGTCAGAGAATTATGTTAAACTCTGCGCTTGTAAGCCCCCAAATTAGGGCAGATCTGTCATGGTACAGATAGCCATGGTGTTGGCCACTCCTTGAGCCACACATGGGCCCCGATTTAGGGCAGGCCTGCAGTAGATTGGAGGCCCCATTGGAGGGGTGCAAAGGGTTGATATTAGCCCTGAACCTGGGGACAAAGAGCACAGCCACTGGAGGTTTTAAAGCCCCCAAAACGGCAGGTCTAGTTTGTCAGTCCGCAGATTGGGTTTGGAAGAATGGGAGGAGGGCATGGTGTTGGAAAGGTCACCTCCCCATCTGTAAGCCCTCATATGAGGAGAGCATGGGGGGGCTGAACCTGGGTTTTGAGAGACTGACACATGGGCAGGGTTATGTCTGCCATGTGGGTAAGAATCAAAGAGTGAAGAAAAGTGAGGTACCTGGAGGAGCCATGGTGGCTGCAACAAGTGGAGCTCATGGACGGAAAATTGGCTATGGATATTTAGCCTGGATCTGGCCTGGCAGAGGCAGATTTGGAGCAGCACCAGATGGTGGAATATACCCAGGAGAAAGAACTCTAAGAGGCGAACTTGTTGGTCGTGCTTGTGGGAAGGACATTGACCTGCAGCAAGGCCCTGAAACTAGTGCAATGCACGGCAGGTGGACAGCAGAGGAGAAGACCTTGGTGGACAGGCTGGTTGGGCTTGATATAGTCAGCCAACCAGGCCTGACTAGAGGGCTGAACAAAGGCAGAACCAGCAGGCCTAAAAGGGCAAGTGAAAGCCCTTATATAGGGCCCTGGTTGGGCTGGTAGGGGCAGCCAACCAGGTTGGTTTTGATAGACTGAGTCGGCCATCAAGGGGCTGACCAGTCGGCTATTTCAAGTGGCCCTTGGGGCCTATAAAAGAAGGCACTTGGGCCTCATAACCTTATCCAGCAGCCAGCACAATTGGGAGCAGCAGGAGCAGCAGCACACACTCCCTCAGGCCTACATCCAGGAGGCAGAGGAGTTCAAGAAGAGCTGCAAACTGAGCTCACAGAGGGCTGGGACTTTGGCTGTCTTCTAGGGCAGCAAGGAGCTGAGGTCAAAGGATGGAGAGTCTACATACGCTCGAGGTGGAGCACACGGGCTAAGTCTAGAGATATCCGGCAGATAGTAGAAGTACGTGGTGGTAAGATCAAAGGACCACGCTCTGGTGGGATTTTGGATCTCTCTCTCTTTTTTATTGTGTCCATAGCTTTGGACGGAAATATATATTCTTTTGGTAGCTTCTATATCTGGCTGGTTCATTGTCTATTGATGAGTCTGCACATCTATTTGATGCTTATAAGTTTAAGAAGTTTGTGATTCCACTCCCCACACACATTGTGTGAGCTCCTGGGGTATTCAATAAGTCTTCTGCTGTGCGTACCCTCTAATGGTCGATTTCTAGCACATGGAGGCATTATCTCTAAGCATTACAACAATGTCAGGCAATGATTCCACACATTCAGTTGGCGGGTACTTCAACAGAGGCGTGAAGCATAGTGAAAGACTTGCACGAGACAAACAACACTGGCTGGATTCTTATGCTCCAGAATCAGTTCTTACGAATAAGATGAAGGAAAACTGATAAGTGAGCACTTGAAATTGTCAGGGATCAATTAGCAGCTGTAGTTCAGAAGGTCGGCACAAATTAAGCTTGTGTTGTTATTGCTATACATTATGCTTCCCAAGAGTTTAAGGGATTTTCTTGATTGGGTGTCATTCTCATCACCATGATCACTAAAAATGCAATAGTCAAGGTGTCAATGTGAGTGCATACCATCTTCATTTAATTGAATTCAAGTTCAACTTAGTGTCTTTTTATGGCTTAATTAGGAATGTAATGAAGAGGTAGCGCTCGTGTTCACAGGGTTAGTTTATCTAGAGGGGCTAAACTGGACCTTGGAAGGGACTATATAAGTCTACCTTCCATTGCTTGTACCACACGTTTTGTTGTGACCTTACAGTCCCAAGTGGTATTCCCTTAGCAAATGGAGCCCGCTTAGCAGGAACAAGTGCCTCTTGTCTGGTCACAACACCTTGTAAGGATATGTAGGCCCGATTCTTACATACATTATGTACTATGATATTGAGTAACTTGTGACAGAGCATGGCTTTGATAGAGGACTAGCATTGCAATAGCTCCATCTGAACTGAGAGACAAGCAACGACCTTTGCACTGAATGATAGGGGTAAGCAGCCCATGCCTCATAACAAGGATCATTCACAGCATGCTGAGGAGCTTTGTAGCTGATGCTACAAAGTTTTTTGGTGTTTTCAAGTCTCTATACCTTCCGAAGCAATCCTTGGGGTTTGGGCAGGTCCATTGGAGAGCAGCTCATCATGATTGTATATACCCCGTGGGGACTGTCATGACAAGAGAAATCACTAATCCGTGATTAGTAGACATTAAAATATTATTATATATTATAGGCCAATGGTGTAACATGTATTTGTATTTATGATGGACATTGACCGGTTTATTATGGCGGTGGATCATCTTCGTAGATAGAACTAGTCGAGCTGGAGCCACTGCTTTAGATGGCATCAAATTTGGACATGTGATACTCTACTAATAAAAATGTGCACACGCGTCTAGGTTCTAGGGGCAATAGGAAGGAAAGGGTGCATTAAGGTGCATTGAATGGTAGATGCATGGGTCATAGGATAAAGGTAGGTGTAAATGGGAAGATGGAACTTGAGTGATCTTAAGGGACATTAATGAAAGGGTATCACCTTTCATTGTGAATATCACGTAGCATTCTCTCTATTCACCTTGCATTCATCATCCATCTCTCTCTAACCTTGCATGTAGATCGAAAAGAGAAACAAGTACTCTCACGAGGGCGCTCTTTCCCCATTGGAGGGCGAATTGGCAGCATGCATTGTACACGTTTGCATTCTCGAGGAATTCGGTTCTTCACATTTGGTATCAGAGCAGCAACAATCCACAACTGGGACAATAGGAGAGTGTGCGGGATAGAGGGCGAAAGCGTGCGGGACATAGTCACGGACAGCGGGTGTAAACGTAGAAGAGTGCATGGAAAGGAGCAGTAGTGCATGGAAAGGAGCAGTACGATAAGGCCACGTGTAGGGAGACCAGTGGGAAAGGAGCCACTCGTGCACGCGAGGGAGGCACCCATACAAGCAGGGACGAAGAGGTCACGGGGCACAAGCTTTTGGTGGCCCTGCTCATGCACCAGGGCTTGAAGGGCAGATGGCCCTTCTGTACACCACGGGATCTGAAGGGCCCGTCAAAGAGCCGTGTGCAACTGATAGAAATGTCTTGTGCAAAGCCTGAGATCCGTTGAAACCTTGGAGAGAAGTCTGTTTGAAAAGGCCGAGTTTGGAGGAGGACAGGGCAAGATTTCGAGGTCTCTGAGATAAGGGGTTTCTCTGAAAATTTTGGTCTTTGGCGGGGGAACGGGGTGACCTAATGGGCTGAAACACAACCCCCCATCCGAATAGACCCTTAAAACCCTTAGACCGTGGGGAAAAGAGACCCCCCCCCGCGTCCTCCCCAATAGAAAGTCTGATCAGAACAATATTTTAAGGGGGTGATCCACCCACCAAGTACCCCCTATAACAACATCTAGAGCTCCAATCCACTCAAAACAAGTAGCCCAAACGGAGTGCACTAGTTTACAACAGAAATACAAGAAGAGCCCAAAAGAGAAGAAAGAAGAGGTAATTTTAAGTGGTTTTTCGACACAAGTGAAGTGGGAGTCAGATAAGTACCACCAACTCTAACACTTCTTTTGCTGATGTAAAATAAACTCCTTTTTTGAAACTATAGCAAGTCATTTTCTCTCTTGTATTACTAAAAGGAAAGATGGAAGGGGAAGGGATATTTAATAATGAACTTGTACTTTGTCCTCCACTACCAGGAGGAGATAGAGAGAGAACCCTCCTAAAGAGGATCAATTTAGATGAGAGTTACACACATCTTGAGTACGATAATCCACGCATAGAATTACCTTCATCTCTTCTTCAAGAATCTCTTGATAGGGAGTTCTCCTTTAGAAATGAAGGGAGAATGAGTCCATTCAAGAGCAAGGCACTGAGTTTATGCCTTAAACTCAAAATCCCATACACATGGATTATAATCCAAGTGCAAAAAGATGGAGAGAGGAGTCTCCAGTTGATAAGGAGGTTTCTTAGCTTAGCCATATGTTGAACAGTCCATTATGACAAAATTTCGGACTAGGAGAGTGTTGAACTTTGGGGGTGAAGATTTAAGTACCCCCTCGAAGAGAGCCAAATTCCAACCCCGAGAGAGAATAGATATCCCAAAGTATGATGGAGCAAGAGAGGCAGATAAAATCCTTAATTGGATTCGCCATTTTGAGCTATGTTTTGCCCATCAAGATAAGACCAATTACGAGAAGCTTGCTCTTGCCACATTGCATCTATAGAAGGATGCTTTGATGTGGTGGTCCTTATTTTAAATGGGAAAAGAGCTTATTATTCAATGGTACAAGTTTGTAGAGCAGCTTAAGGCCACTTTCATGCCTCTGAGGCATGAAGAAGAATTGACCTTCTGCTGGAAAACGTTTAGGCAATTCAATAACGAGAGTAATGCTGAATTTACAACTAGGTTCTGGAGTTAGGGAGGTTTCCTACCTTAGTAAGCATTGGGTTTTAACGAAGAGATTTTGGAAATTTTGAAATTCAGATGGCAGCTTATGCTTGGGTACTAATGAGAACATAAGAGTGGCTTGCTTACTAAGAAGTTTTTATTTCTGTTTGTGTCTCTCTCTCTCTCAGATTAGTTTTGGTGGTTGCAGATATAGCACATACCTTGTAAGGTGGCACGTAGCAGTGGTAGTAGCTCTTGCATGCACAGACCTTGAGAAGTGATGACTCGGGTGCTACTCATGACATGCATAAATCATGGCGACAGCTTTGCTACAATATATACTTAGCACAACATGCAATGATGCGTGTGGTGTGCATGTGGATGGCAGCAGAGAATCCCTCCCCCCTACGTGGATGATGACACTCAACATGTCCATCCTGATGCCTCATCCGTCCTCAATCCCATACCGCTGACACATTGACCTTGATGCCTTGATCTTGAAATGCCACCCTTGATGCCTTGATTAACTTGATGATGTAGAAAAAGGGGTAGGGGATAGATTCGAGAAAAGGGCATTGAGGAGAGGAAGGGAGAGAGAGAAAGGGAGAGAAGGAAAGAGAAGGGGTAGGAGAGAGAGGAAGAGGTGGTAAGGGGGGGGGAGAGAGAGAGAGAGAGTAGGCTGCAAGTAGGAGGAAGGAGGGAGAGCGAATAGATTCGATGTCACATCCAAAAGTACACAATGAGTGGTGGATGGGGACTTATATAGTCCCTCCACCTTTCCCTTCTAAAGGGCCACTAAAATAGCCCTTTCCCCCCTTCATTACAGACATCCCTTCTTATAGAAATAGATTGCATGTGCGGGCTTCTACCCAAGGGTGTTGGGACATCCAATTGATGCTGATCAACCTGGTAAATGATAGGGGTACTGCTAGATAATACTCGCTAGCTGCTACCATGGTTGCTCATCCTCTGGAAGCCCTTTCCATCTTATGAGGTCCTCAATATACACCGTGTTGCAGAGTACTCGATCCCTAAAACCCACAATGCACTTGGGAACATAGAGGATGTGACACTCCTCATTCATAGGTGGCAGCCCTAAAAGTATGTTTACATGCTGACCTACATGTGGTTTCAGCGAAGACACATCAAACACATTGTGAACCTTAGAGGCACTTGGTAGCTCCAATTGATATGATACCTCCCAATCTTGCAAATGATCCTATCAGGGACATAATACCGATGAACAAGCTTTGTGTTGGTATTACCCCTCAACTAATGGGGTTGCTTTCATTCTAGCTTTCCACAACTTCTCCTTTGTCTTTGTGTGTTCTTCAGTTTCTTTCTCTAATTACTCTTTCAATTTGGAAATTTCAGCCATCTCATGCATATTTGTCTCCACTTCTTGTTCATGCAAGTGTATATTTGATGCTCCAAAATGGACAAATCTTAGTACCTCACACTTGCACTCACATGCTACTTAGATGAGTACTACAAGATGCAACACGTGTGCTCTATATTTGCTAATAGCTCCTCCTGCTATGTGCTTCTCACGTCGTTTCTCTACTAGCTTTAGTTGCTATTCAGAGTGCTTCAATCATTACCAACTATAAGTCTAGGTCCCCTTATATAAAGGAGAAGCATGTCACTCCCTCATATTAGCCAATCGTGCCTTGAATAGAAGGATGGTGGAGTGCAATGGTAGCTTCTAGCTATAAGTTAAAATATCCATATGAACTAAGAAGAGAGATAGGGAAATGAGGATAAATATTAGTTCAAGTATCTCATGAGAATGCCAAATCTTTAGTTTTATGGAATACATCATTGATGAGCTGGCCATTGTAGGAGCTCTAGTGGGGGTAATGGTGAAAACTAGGTTTCAACATTGCTTAATAGTTTGAGATTCAACTTTAAATCATTGGATAACATGTTATAATGATGGAGGCTAGCTTCTTATACCATTAATTATCGGATCTGAGAATGTATGGCCAAACAAATGGTCGCTTAATAGTTTGAGATTCAACTTTAAATCATTGGATAACATGTTATAATGATGGAGGCTAGCTTCTTATACCATTAATTATTGGATATGAGAATGTATGGCCAAACAGATGGCCACAATGTCATATGTACATCTTTCCATTTGTAGGGCCAGATAATAGCAAAGATTTTGACATGAAAGTTTGATAGCTTATATTGTTAGATATAGTGGTTTGGGGGTTGGAAATCATGGGAAAAAACTTGGAAAGAAGGGTGGTCCATAGAAAAAATATTGTGGTATTGCTACAATCGAATTTGATGGTGGGTCAGATCCACTACAATGAGACTCATTGGTGGACGAGAGGCACCCAAAGATGGTGGCAAAGGAGAGGTTGTCAAAGATGGTGGTAGAGGAGAGGATGTCTGAGGAGGCGAGTTTGTTGAAGACCGAGGATTGAGGAGAGGTTGTTGAAGATAATGGTGGAGGAGAGGCTATCAAAGGAGGAGATGTTATCAAAGGAGGAGAGGATATTAAAGACAGTGACTAGAGAGGTGTGGCAAGGTAGGGGAGGAGGGTTAGGGGTGGAAGTAGTAGCAACGAAAGGAAGTCAGGTTCTCCCATGATGCAATACCACCTGCTCCGAAATGCGAGGATCCATATTGCTCCATTTGGCTCCGTCATGCCTCCACGTGCTACAAACTGGGGTCATGTTTCACCAGTTTCATGGCTTTCTTCCACTCGTGCTTATGAGTGGTGTGTGGCTGGCCCCTTGGTGGTTGTCCACCCTCTCACTAGCAATCTCAGCCAGTGCTTGCCTCTTTAGCAAAGACCTCTTATTGGCAAGGATACTGGTAATCTTTGTCTTTGCCCATGTGTTAGCGAACTCATGGTGTTTTGGATTGGGATACCTTTTGCATAAACTCTTGATGGTACCCTTTAGTCAAACTTTCTTTTTGGTCTTTGAATTTCGTAAAGCAATCTCTGTAGTTCTTATGAACTACAAAGCGCATGAATGACATGACTTCCTTCCCCCATGAAACCTGCAAGATGCCACTTGCCTCAGTGATATCATAGTAGATTGTACCATCACCCTCTAGTACATCTGCATCTGAATCATCCCCTCCTCCAAAGCACTATGCCATGCATCCTATGTGGCCCATCTCCTTGCTACTATGCCTGCTTCTATGTCATGATGTGCTACTATGATGGGCACTCGCTGCTGGAGAAAGGTCTCTCGACTGCACATGAGTAGTTTGGTAGCTCTGCGATCTAGAAGGGTCTCCTCACTACATGGGAGTAGGCTGGCAACTTTGTGATCTAGAAGGGGCTCCTGCTGCGTGGGAGAAAGTTGGCAGCTCTACCTCCTATTAGGTTGTCTTGACTCCACAGGGGTGATCCCAGTTGGTGTGGGTGTGGGGTGGTTTGGAGTCTGTACTCTTGACTCATGCGGGGTGTTTTGAGTGCTTGTCATGTAGGTATATAACTCCTATGGAGTTGGAGGGTGTGACAAAACATGTGTGCCTCAGGATCTATGGAGCACTCTAAGGTGGATGGAACCTATGTGGAAACATGATGAAGAGAGTGCTCATGACATGTATCTCAAGTCAATTAGGTTCCAAGATAGATTAGCTTGGACTCATAAAGAGAATCTTGAGATAGTGCAAAGTGCTTGATTGATATTCCTTCAAATGAACCTCCCTTTTATAGGTGAGGGTACTTACATCCATTTGCTTGCTCACATGTGGGATATCTCCTCCATGCCATGTGGCAGCTTATCCTTTGCTCATACCTTTGCTCTACATGTGCTTATGGCACCACAACTCTCAACACCTCCCCTTGGTGCCATGATCCTTTGGCTACTGCAAGGTGGTCAGATGTGAGTTACATTCCATCACCTCCCCTTAGTGCATACCTTGCTACTTAAGGTGGTCAAGTGTGGATTTTACATGTCAATACCTCCCCTGGGTGCTTTCATAGCTACTCTCAGGTGGTCAGGTTTGATTTACAAAACATAGGCAAGGTTGGCAAGGGTTTTTACTTTCTCAATACATTTTGTTCATGTCATTCTGCTCATGGCTTGATGATGACTCGTTTGCTTCTTTGCTTGGTGTAGCTTCATGCATGATGCTTTGTTCTTCCATGTGCCTTGATGCTTTATGTGTGGATGCCATTCTCTGTGCTATGGTCATCTCATGCACTTGTGCTTTCGGCTTGCTTTCTACATTCATGCGTTGCTTTTTCATTTGTTGCAAAGGTCTTACCAATTGATTACTTTCAATATTGGCAGTGTCTAATTGCATACAATGATTCTGACTTGACAAATGCATAGAGCTCAAAAACATGATCACTTTTTCTTTTTGGAGCATGTGCAAATTCTTCCTGGATTGGAAGTTACAGCTTGTCAAAGTTTTGATCAAGAAGAGGGGCCTTTGATGATGTGGCACAGGGATTCACATACAGAATTCAAACTGTGCTTCACAAGGGCCTCTATGCTTAGGTGGCACTTATTGATGTGGCAATTAACCAATCCTTAACCTAAACTTAACATTGTTAAGTGTGGGTTGAGTTAACTTAACCATAGTTTCTTTTGATCTGCCACGTGGCAGATTACTGACCAAGCCCTTACTTGACTTTACCTTTGTGGGTTTACTTGACTAACCCTAGTTAAATCCAATCTGCCACATGTCTTTGCTATCTACTGCCATGTGTCCTAAGGTTTAGGACCTTAGAGATGAAAGAGAGAAGGCTATGCTACAGCGATGACGGCGGCGGGGCAACTATGGCCATGGCGACACGGTGCTTTGCATTCTCTGCCTCATTGGTGCTGGTTGTGCATGCGATCTTCCTTCGATCTTGCTTCATTGCTGGCTGCTCTTCGTCTGTGCGCTGAAGACTGCCCATCGGTGGAGGGCGTAGCAGAGTCAGTTGGAGCTTGGCTGCCTCCTTAGGAGCTGTTTGTCTTGCCGGTGAAGGCTTGGCTGAAGGAGCACTAGAGCTATCCGCTTGGAGGAGGTGGTTTGGAGCATGGGCTGCTGAAGCGTAGTTGATTGCTTTGTTAACAGATGTTGTTGCAGGAGACCATCTCGTTGCACAACCGGTTGACGGAGGAGGCGCCTTCATCTAATAGTCGCTGCTGTTGTAGATGCAGCTGTAGAGCTTTGTGAGCTACAGGTGAGCCGTCGTAGTAGCTTAGCTTCTAGTGGCTTGCAGTTGCCATCAGGTGCAACGGCTGCTGGTAGGCACTGCTGTAGAGCAAAGACAAGGTTGAGGCGGTCAAGATGATGGGTTGGCACTAATCGAGGAGCCACTGGAGTGCTGAATTGCTAAAGCTTTCGCTGGAGGTAGGAGCTTGGAGGTCGTAGGCTACGTAGGAGGCGCAAGAGCCCTGTGTGAACGTCGACTTCTGTTTTCAGCCACTCAATCACCTTCATTGGATTCGTGGAGCTGCCCAAACTTTTCGTGGAGTCCTTTCTTCACTGGCTACTGTAGTTGCGTAGGTCGATGAAGCCGAATTTTCTCAACACTCTCAACAAACTGAACAATCACAGAGTCTCTTTCTCACAAGCTCTCTCTAAGAAGAAAAAGAAGAAGAAGAAGAAGTTCTCACAGATCTATCTCACAAAATAGCTCTCTAACAGGAACTCTCTCTCTCTCTCTCTCATCAAGAATGACGGAAATATCTCATAGCAATGAACGGAATTTTCATTCAATGGACGGAATTCTCTCAATCTAAAAAACTAAAAACTAATCTAGGAGAACTCATGAGTTCCTAAGGCATGCCTACAACTAATCTACGAATGGGAGCAATCCTAGTGAACTACTAATGAGCTAAACTAGGAGAGCTAAACCTATGCTCTGATACCATGACAAAACATGTGTGCCTCAGGATCTATGGAGCACTCTAAGGTGGATGGAACCTATGTGGAAACATGATGAAGAGAGTGCTCATGACATGTATCTCAAGTCAATTAGGTTCCAAGATAGATTAGCTTGGACTCATAAAGAGAATCTTGAGATAGTGCAAAGTGCTTGATTGATATTCCTTCAAATGAACCTCCCTTTTATAGGTGAGGGTACTTACATCCATTTGCTTGCTCACATGTGGGATATCTCCTCCATGCCATGTGGCAGCTTATCCTTTGCTCATACCTTTGCTCTACATGTGCTTATGGCACCACAACTCTCAATAGGGTGCCCTAAAATGTTATATAATTACTGCAAGAAGGCATCTCGAGGATCAAGCGAACCTCCTAAACAGCTTCCTGGCCACATGATGAGCTGCAAATACACAAAGACACAAAGAATAAGTCAAGTAATGAGTAGAGAATTTAGACTAGGAGTAATAAGAGAAAAAAGAAAGAGAGAAAATAAGAGAAAAGAGAAGAGAATAAGAGTAATAAGAGAAAGAAGAAGAACAGAAAATAATAGACGAGGAGAAAGAAGAAAAAAAAGGAAGAGAAGAGGAGAAGAGGAGAGAAAAGAAGAGAAGAGAAGAGAAGAAGAGAAGAAGATTAGAAGAGAAGAGAAGAAGATCATTTGGGCAAAGGAAAGGCAAGGAGGTGGCAAGGTAGGGGAGGAACCAAAACTATTAATGATTTTGGCTGCAAACATAGGCTTGAATTTTGAATTCATGTCACACAAGGAGAATGATTGTAGGAAATATGCAACTGAGTGTCTATAAAATGTGGGCAACTATTTTGAGTGTCATATTATTGGGATCATGTGGCGCGTGTGCGCACGCGCATGCACGCACACACACATTATTTGAATCGTGCTCACACACATGTGCACATGCGTAGGTGCATTCGTGCGTGTGTGTGTGTGTCTGTGTCTGTGTCTGTGTGCATGCATGCGTGCATGTGTGTGTGTGTGTTGTGCGTGTGTGTGTGTGTGTGTTGTGTGAGGTGGACGCTTAATTTTCTTTACTTTTGTTGGGCTACCATTTTGGTGGAACATCATTCGTCCTCGGTGGAACATCATTCTTCCTGGACCTTTGGTCTTGGAGGACACAGAAATCAAGGAAAACAATGAATGTCCTAGGTAATCTCCTCACTTGCTCATAATTTTTATATAGTATTATTCAATGTTGGCCCCAAGCTCTTGAGGCAAATGGATTTTATGAACTTTAAGAGGTTGTAAAAAGGTTTGATGAAGTGAAGGGACTCCTTGAAAAGAGCAACGTGTACACCTTATGTACATAGTGGGTTTCTATACAATATATCCAAAATCTGATAAGACAACCCTTTGTGAGAGCATGTCATAATTTGCTTTGATTGGGAGATATATATGGGTGTGGAGGGCATGTAAATAAATGATGAGACATCATGCAATCACTTGGCAATCTCCCAATTCTCTAATTTATTTTTTGATGTTTTTGATTTATGGGTCGTACAACATGTTTATGCCATTTTAAGTTATGTCATGACACTGTGTTGTTTAAATACTTTGATATTTTCTTAAATGCAAGTGCATAAGCTATGGAGTAGAGAAGAAGAAAATTTAATTATTCAAGGAAGCTCAAGAAAGGGGCATAGTGTTGTTTTCTCCAATGATCCTGCATAACTTTTGCACTATGGAAATTGGTTTTGCATGCATTTCCATTCAGGCTTTGGAAAGTTTTGAGGATCTATGTAGTTTTCCATTTCCAACAATGGGTGAAGCCATTGGCAGTACTATCAAATGGATAGTTACAATGTTGTCCCTAAAACATGGATTGCAAAGGATGTATTAAAAATGAGGAGCAAGGTAGATAATATTGAATTGGTGGTTGGAATGGATGCTTGGAGAGAAAAAAAGGCTCATTATATCGAATGAGATCCTCAACTGGTGTTCAAACATGCCACATCTTAGTTTGATCCATTGGCCAATAAAATAAGTTACTTTTGAGAATGGAGAACAACTAAGACTAGTGGGGACTCATGCAGACTAGTGGAGAACACTCAAGACTAGTGGGGACTCATGCAGACTAGTGGAGAACAAGTAACACTAATCGAAACTCATACAAATGTATGTGATGATGATGATGATGATAGTCTCTTGGGACATCTACATCATACTAGCTAGCTAGCACTACTTCTAGCATTACTTTTATGACTAATCGGAGGCATCCTTGTCTTTGCCCTTGTCACCACTCCCACCACCCTCGGAGCCTTCTTTGTTGCCTTCTTCCTCCTCAATAACCCCATGAGCCTATAAACGAGGGACAACATGTATCAATGTATGAAACATCAAATATTTATTTACAACATTGAGATTTTTTAAGTACTTTTAAATACTTGCATGGGCATTCCAGTAGCCCGGCTATATTGCTCCTCAATAATCAACCCCTCATCATAGAAGTGCCTCCAAGTAGATCGCCTGCCATGTCCACAAGATGATAGGTTGTATCGGCAGGAGTAGGGTATCTACCCCCATGATATCAAGCTGTAAGATGAAGAAAGGAGTTAGAACAAAGGAACAGCCTCCTAATAAACCACATAAATGCAATGTAATTTGAGATTGATACTTATAGAACAAAAGATAAGAAAGCAAGAAGAGAGGACTTGAGAAAAATAAAGGAAGAGAAGAGGAGAAGAAGAGAGAAAAGAAGAGAAGAAGAGAAGAGAAGAGAGAAGAGAAGAAGAGAAGAAAAGAAGAGAAGAAGATAAGAAGAGCTGCGAGAAGAAAAGAGAAGAAAGAAAGAAAAGAAGAACAAAAGGGAGAAAGAGAATAAGAGGAAAAAGATTATATATTCCCTTCTTTCCATCATGCCCTCTTTCCATAAGATTAAACATCATGCTCTACCCTTATACTCTCAGACCTCTTTCCCTATCCCACCCTCATGCTGTATCCGAATTTCCCTCATCATACCCTTGATTTTTATCATGCATGCCCTCTTTCCATAAGATTAAACATCGTGCTCTACCCTTATACTCTTAGCCCTCTTTCCCTATCCCGTCCTCATGCTTTATCCCAATTTCCCTCATGCAATCCCTTATTTTCATCGTGCATGCCCTCTTTCCACAAGCATAAAAAATGAGAAGGGGGATGAGAGTGAGGAAAATGGAATGGGAAGGAGAAGGAGATCAAATTATCGCAGTGCGTCTATACACACAGCTACCAACTCATCTATCTGTGTAGGTACACAGTTCAGAAACAACTTGGCATGCCATTAGACATGCTTCGACACCTAAATATCGAGAAACATCGTCTAAGCTACTTACCTCCACACAAAAAAAAATTGCCCAAAAACATTCTTTCTTGCATGCAAAAGAGGATGAATCTAACGAAAACATCTTTCCACAAGTACAAGAGAATAAGACATTGAGAGAGAAGAGCCACTGACAAGGGACTTACCTTGGATAGAGGTATGAAAATCTTCTTCTCCTTTTTCTCAAAAGCTTCTTCTCCTTCTTCTCTTGTGGCCTCCTTCTTCACCCTCTTCTCTTGTGTGCTTGGAGATGAATGTGTATGCTTGGAGATGAGGTATGTATGCTTGGAGATGAGCTAATCTTGGAGATGGAAAAACAAGTTGAGAGGAAAGCAAGCGCGGTGAAGTGAGGGAAAGGTTTTGTTAATGTAGGTTTGAAACTAGGTAGCGCATCTAAAAACACATCTATAGGCACGTCTGTAATGTGTAATAAACGAGCCTATAGACGTGTTTCACAGTACAGACACGTATTAGACGTGTTACACATTTTTTGGGTAAAAATTTCAACGGTTTGACTAACATTTTGAGTTGTTATCATTTATAGGATGTCTTCATCTTCAAGAAGCACCTCCAGTGAGGATGAATCCCTCTGTCTCCACAATCGAGAAATGTGGTTGGAGCAAAAAATAATGTATGTGTGATTGATGTCAAGGGAATATGTATCATGAACATAGAATTACACTCAGTCACATCTCAAAGTACAGATAATGGGATGCGATCGTATCCATGGTAAGTGTTAAATGTTGAGGTTGATTGAGATACCTATGGGTGTTCATGGGTTTGATATATGCTCCTTTTCTATTTGATATAGGATGCAGTGCCACACCCACATATGTTGTCCTATGGTCGTCGTGGGGAGGCGAAGCGTCGGTGATATGAGGTTGGATATTCACAGGGGATCATTATGGATGCATGGAGTGATGGTCATAGTATCCCTCCACCATTATCTCATGAGGACGTGGAGGAGGACATGTTCAATGATATGGTGTGAGATTTATTTGCCCATGAGTCCTCTAGGAGGGATGATAGCGTGGACCAGGACCATCTTTTTACTGTAGCATCGACACCAGTATTTGAGGGGTGCACATTCTTTGTTCTATGTGCCTCCCTTGAGTTACTAAACTTGCAAACCATTTATGGATGGAGTAATGCAAGTTTCAATGCATTACTCAAGTAAACTTTTTGTTTTGCAAACAAATTATTCTAAAGGATCAATTGGAGTACTTTTTCTCATTTATGGCCTTCACGTGCAGGCCATTGTCTAACATGCTTCCAAGAAAGAATAAATTACCAACCTCAAGAGATATGGTGAGACACTATGTGACATCTCTTGGAGGGTTGGATTATAAGCGCATCCATGCATGCGTCAATGATTGCGTTTTGTTTCATAGAGCACATAAGGATGCTCAAGAGTGTCCTACTTGTGGCAAGGCAAGATATAGAGCATATCTCAAAACTTTGGATGTGCCTCGTAAGGTTCTATGACATTTTCCCATAATCCCTCGCACCCAACATATGTTCGAGTGCAAATCCATTGCAGAGTGATGGCAAGTGGAGAACTCCCGTAGACACTCCTGCATGGAAGCATATTGAAGACATATGGCCAAGCTTCAAGGAAGAGCCCATGAACTTGAGACTTGGATTGGGTATGGATAGTGTGAACTCATTTGGTCTCAAAAGCACCTCCTACAGTGTATGGCCAGTGGTTTTGGTGAATTATAATCTTCCACCCTCCATGGCGATTAAGAAAGGAGATCATTATGTTATCCCTTCTAATTCTTGGGAAACATAAAGTCCAAAATGTGGTTGTTTATCTGGAGCCTTTGATTGATGAGCTGGAAATAATTTTGGAGAGGTATCGAGGTTCATCACGTGAGTAGGCCTCCCTATTGAGACTTCATCTGCAAGGAAATGTTGATGTGGATGATGCATGACTTCCTAGGCTATGGCGAGTGTTTAGGTAAGCATTGAACTTTTAATTATTTCTAGGCAATTGATGTGGCATTGAGAAACCACCTTGCTTATGCAATTGAGTCTATTGTTTAGGTCTCACTGCATTGGGTTACCATGCATGTCCTATTTGTGGTCCTTTGCTAGTTGCTTCACGGACAAAGGACTTGAAGAAGGTCATCTATGAGAATCACCATCGATTTCTCCCACCTAATCATCCTAGATATGTCGCCCCTTGGAATGAAGTCCCTTCATAGTCACTCACTATAGGAGATTGGAAGCAAATTTGGGACCTTTCCATGACTCCTTCTCCACATGGCATGAACCAGTACGATATGTGAGCTCAAGGGAAATAGATCCCACCATGCCTGAGGATGCTCAAGTTATGTCAGTGGAGGTGGTTTGTTTAGTGGAGGATACATTTCCACATTCTATTCTCACAAGCCAACTACATCTCATAGTGCATTTGATGGATGAGATTGCTATATGCAGCACTGTACATGCACGATGGTTTTTCTTCCTCGAGCGCTTCATGAAGACCTTGAAGGGTTTCGTGAGGCAAATGCAAGATTGAAAGGTAGCATGGCTGAGGGTTGGTAGGTACAAGAGTCACTTGTATATATTTTTTAGTTTCTTGTCTATGTGGATAACTCTCTCCCACGACTATGGAGAGATGAAGAAGACCTAAGGATGACCTCTATTATGCCTCAAGGGAAAGGACGGAGCAAAGTAATGGACAGGGAGTTGCTTAATAATCTAAACCTATATTGCATGCTTAATAGTGATGTGATGAAAGGATGGGTGACAAGATATGAGAATGCAAAGGCAAGAGGACAAGGAAAAAGGGTCCTCTTTCATACACACCATTTTTGCTTTGTCTCTTGATGGGACCTATTCCAAATTGATTCCCATTTTAGTAGTATGTTGATAATAAAGACGAGATGGATGTAAAAATGAAATAAATGAAACTTGAGCAATACACTGATTGCAATAAACTTGAGACACTATGTTTAACAACGTGTATGTGACCCATCACACCCATTATCTCTACAAACATTTTCCATCTCCCCTTGCTAGTGAAAGGAGCTTTTGTCTTCTTTGAAACAGTGTGCATCTTGTGAAGGAAGCTCGAAGCAAGGGCGCTTCAAAGAAAGAGTTCTCCATTTTTCTCTTGTTTCTGTGCATTTGTGAACTTTTCTCTTGTTTTTTTCAACAATGGGAGAATGTAGGTTTTGTTATGCCTATTTTTTTTGAGCCCCCTAGCTCTCGTGTCTTCTCCTTTCATATGCAATCTAATCACTATTAGTTTTAGTCACCACTTAATATTTATAAATTCAATGTTACAAATATATTTGTAGCGTTAAAACTATATTTTTAGCATTAACATATTTAAGTGTGTTCTATATATATGCTCTACCTTTGAAAATAATGTCTAAACATACTATAATAATGTATTTAGCCTCGCATAATACAATCACAATCAACGGATATTCTAACTTGGCTTAAACGCTTTGCAAATCTTTTATTTCAAATATGATAGAGCTTCATAGCTCTATTCAAATCTACGTGTCTAAACACCTAAGTGCTTTTCATGCACTCAAGTGTGGACTTTAAGTAACACTAGTTAATCATATAAATTTATAAGAGACAGTCTAAGTATGTTAGGCTTGACTCGTTATATACATGTACTCTGTTGGGTCTGCACTCTAATTGGGCTGGAATGAGTCTGCACTAGTCTAATTTGGAGTAGAATGGATCACGGGTGGAGTAGAATGTCTGCACTAGTCTAATTTGGAGTAAAATGAGTCTGCACTAGTCTAATTTGGAGTAGAATGGATCACGGGAGTGGGACCGGATCCAGGTGCTGGATTTTTCTGCGGCAACATGTTGGACAGACGCAATTTCTTCTGCTTTGGGGTTCCTGATGGCCGTCGCTTCACTCTGAATATCTTGAATACAGGACTCTTGCCAGCTTCAGCATTTGCATCTGAGGTGAGCTTGCTCCTTGCAATTTTCATACCGTTGATGGTTGTGCTCGCGGGAACTTCCCCATTACCAGGAGAGTTTGGGCCGGACACAGGCGTGCTTAACATTGCCTTCAGATCGTTAGCACGTAAGGCAGACAACGAAGCATCAGGGATATTGACACCCTTGATAATTTCTTTGCTGCACTTCAGGTGTGGATTTCCTGCGCTAGATG
The DNA here is from genome assembly GCF_047967505.1 of Dipteris shenzhenensis. NCBI lineage: Eukaryota > Viridiplantae > Streptophyta > Polypodiopsida > Gleicheniales > Dipteridaceae > Dipteris > Dipteris shenzhenensis. The sequence continues at coordinate 11,988,494 of NC_141607.1, forward strand.
CCAGTTGCGTTCTTAGAAACCATCTAAAGTTCTCCCGGCAAGGCAGCGGCAGCAAATCCGGATTCCCACCATTATGGACAGCAGCTCGCCGCCTGCTTCTAGTGGACTGCGCCTGTGGAAGGGATACAAGGAGGAGAATCGAGGCCAAGACGCATAAGCTTCGGATAGGCCAAATGGACGGCATGCGTCTGATGACTGTTGATGAAGAAGCCAGCTCTAAAGTTGGAAGCAGTTTGACGCTACAAGCGCCAGCAGTACTGCAATACTAGAATAACTTCAGCAAGAAATGACAACAAAGTTATTCTAGTATTGCATGACGGCGGATGGAGTGCAAGAGAATAGCATAAGTAGATTGAGCTGATATTCTCTATGAGAAACTGCTTTTCGCTGAGAAGCTGCATGAGAACTTGTACTAGTGCAGCTCATTCGAAACTATGCCCAATTCTGAAGTATCGCGTTCAACGGGGTTTTTTCGTGCATTCGTCATCAATTCAATCCAGTCAAGGTACGGCATGCTCGAGTCCTACGACTTAGTATTTGGCTGAGCTGCAGTACTCCACTGTACAAGCTCCGTGTGTCTCTATAATATTCCACATTCAAGTTTCAACGACATTGGCGTGGGTATCGTGCATTTTACGGTAGAAAGTCAACAAGGGAGAAAGGAGCACGATGCAAAGGTTTCAATTTCCTGAAATTGCTCATCGGCCTCCGTTGTCATCGTCGGACTAGACTGACCTTTACGCTGCAAAGTTTTGAATTTCCAAGCTCCCTTGAAAGATTTTGAGCACGCGACAGAGTTCCATCCCGTAATAACAGTAGCTCTCTTGTAGTAACGCTTACTGGGCTCCGTGATCCTCCGGAAATCGGCAAGAGACAGAGAATTTCATGCAAAGTTTTGAATTTCCAAGCTCCCTTTAAAGATTTTGAGCACGCGACAGAGTTCCATCCCGTGATAACAGTAGCTCTCTTGTAGTAACGCTTACTGGGCTCCGTGATCCTCCAGAAATCGGCAAGAGACAGAGAATTATTAGCCTCTGCTTTGTGCTCATGTCCAAATTTTGACACAATGTGGATGCTCAAGTCCAAATTTTGCACAATTTGGGTTGGTTTTCACCGAGTTGGGCCATAGAATGCAAAATATCTTGGAGGCTCACACCCTAGCCTTGTACAATCTTTCATGTATGCATGCTCGTAAACAAATCCCACAACTTAGCCCAACGATTGGTGGTACGGTGGCTATAAACCACTCACAACTTGGCCCAATGACACAACCCAATAATAAATATGATGGGAAAAAAAAACTATGGTTTGTTTCTACTATTAATGAAAACCTAGGCCACACCATAACCCTTACCCTTGCGATTAACCCTCATGAAAATTATCGTGGGACCTCATTATCACTCAATAGAAGAGACTTTCATTGAACCGTTATAAGTTAGTAGTAGAGGCTTGTAGATCCAAATCCCTTGATTTTAGAGAACCTCCTCTAGTGTTTCAACAACTTCACATGAATATTAAAACTTTTTCGACAATAAAGTAGGTACCTTCAGGTGAAACACTCCTAACTACCATCAGTCACCTTGAGGCGAAATGCTTCTAGCTAGCATCAGTCACCTTGAACATTTAAATTTGCCTCTTAACACCACTTCTGGCATACATCCTCTTTAGGCCTAACTTTTCCTCCACTACAACTAGTAGAATGAGATAGAGTAGAACCAAGTACAAGAGATGAGGGAGAACATCTGCCCTCTCAAGATGCGGTAGGAAGGAATCAAGAAACAACTTGCTCATATACAAGGTGAGACTATGATATAGACAGCTATACTAGCTAAACCGAAGGAATAACCTCTTACGATTATGCACACACTCTACATTGGCACATTATAGATAAGTGTCAGATCTGATGGCCCTAATGTGGCCAAGCAAAGATATACCCCCCTGATGAAAGCAAGAAGTAGCCATGTTTGATGAAAGGAAGATATAGCTCCTTGATGAAAGGAAGAAGAAGCCCACTGATAAAGAGAAGAACTCATAAGCAAAAAAAAAGACCCTAAATGATGAAGGGAAGATATAGCTCCCTGATGAAAGGAAGAAGAAGCCCATTGATAAAGGAAAGAAGCCTCGTAGACCACTTTGATGGTTTTACAACACTTTTTGAGATTTACATGTTTTATTTTTATTATCTTAGACCACTCTAGCAAAATTCTTATATTTTAAAGATCTCTTTGATCCCTTTTAGCACTTTTGGGCACTTTTTCAGCACTACTTGACTAGTATTTAGCACTCTTTTATTTGACCACAAACACTTATTTCATTAATTTTGGACTCATATGTTTACTCTTGGACTAATCCCAAAAATCCTTCCTAAATGAAAAGTTTACTTTATGAAAATCTCATTCGAGAATCAAAAGTTCACTTTTTGGCACTGTCATTTCCACATAATAAATTTCACAATTTGTCTCTACAATGGTCCACTATTAATGCAAAAACTTTGATTAAATCCTACTTTTGTACTTCTTGCTTTTAACAATCCTATTCACATTTAAAAAAAATCATGAGTTATTAATTTAAATCCATGAAAATTCACTTTCAAAATAAAGACTTATTGATATAATTTAATTCAAAAGAATGCACTTAAAATTTGAATCAGATGTAGAAAACTGTAACACTCTTGAAGTCCCAAAAAATTTAAAGGTTAAAATAGACAAGAGACATGGAAGAATCTTTAAATGTGCTCCAAAAATAGTAATAGCTATGCTTGCAATTTTACATTGTCATATGTTTACAAGAAATATTGCTCTCGATGAGTTTGCACAAAGGAGTCTGACACGCAGCCTTTCCAATAACTCAAGTCTGCCTCACAAATGTGTTTAGTACAAATGGGCAATCCTAACACTTGTTTGTTTGAATGTCTGATTCATCGTCACGATGCTATCCTCATTCAATCTTGTCCCGTCATCTCGAGTGTTTATTGATGCTTCAATGGTATTGTCATGGGCATTCTTCATTTGCGCTATCTCCTTCTTTTTTCTCCTTAGTGAGCATCTTCAAAAACTCTGAAATGTGCGAAATAATTGGTAGCGGTATTCTTATTTTTTCTTCTACATCATATCCTATGTGCTTCTTGTTTTCTTTGTCCTTGATTTCCAAGATACTATGACTATCTCTGTGAAAAGCTCTGAAGCTGCTTCATGGTTTGGGACCCATTCCTTTTTCATACAACCAATATACAGTGTAATGTTATCCTGGTTCTCCTTCCTACCCCTTGGCTCATACCATAGTGCTATAAATGTTGCAGCTTTTCCCTGGTCATCCATGCTCATGTCCACCACCACTTTTGCAACCCATAACTTAACATTCTCATGCTCATCGTTTGATGGTCGAACTGTAACAAAACAATGGATGTCTATGTCTACTTCTGGCATAAACTCTCTTCCTCGGTCCACAATATCGATGTGGGAGTAGCAAATTAAACTCATTTTCAAAGACATCAAATGATGGGTGCAAGTCATTACCATTATTTGGACAAAATAAAGGTTGTTTTGCCTTACCATCATTTGCTCGCATTTTCTCAAGGTCCTTTATCAATTGATAGGTCTTCTTAATTACAATAGTAGTGTGTCTCCTTCCAAGAGGGCTTCCAATCAAGAAATCTATGAAGCATTTCCTCTTTGTATGTAATAAAAGATTTTAAGCCTTCTACTTCACCTTTAGATTTCTCATTGAATTCTTTTATAGGAGCCCATACTAGATGCATTTCTTTGCTCGGAAATGAAGTTAAGAGAGAGAAAGGTTCTTTGGGTTTCCATGTTGTATCATGAGAATAATGTTGCCACTGGATCACTGGTTTTTCATCTTTTAAGAAAAAGCAAAAGTAGTGTGGAGCGCTATGACCAATCAGGTCATCACCACCTTTATGTATGAAAGGTATAATATAGCTCTTCCAATTATACATCCTTTCAACCATGGAGCATATGTACCTTCCTTGCGACCACCAACTTGCCTCCCACATTTCCTTATCAAGTCATCCATTGTCTCCATGTCTTTGTGTTTTAGCTCTTGAGACTGTGCTAAAAACCTAATCAATATCCTCATGTGTGTGTCCAACCAACAAAAACCCAACTTCAACCTCATTGAAGATTCGATGAGCGATTAGCATTGAGCAAAATGCAAAAAAGAGTATATTCTTATTCTCTCGTCTGCAATTGTCTGCTTGTATTCTCAAATTTGTTGGTAGGTGACCTTTTTTTGCATGTAAACTATGAATTGCCTTCATAACTGACGTTACAACTTGATTGCTATCATGTAGATGCAAGGAATCAATCCATATGTGTGCAAAAAATTTATATCCATGCACTAACACTCCACATAGATGTGTCTTCAAAAAGTATTTTCCTTGTAGCTTAGGTGGAGTAATAATGAATCGAGGTAATGTTGTGTTCTGATCCGAGTTCACACTCAACATCATGTGATCATGTGTGCATAGCACCATCATGTGATCATATGTGCATAACACTAACCCAATAGAGTGCTATAAAGGAAAGGGTTAGATGCCCTAACCCTAACCCTAAATGGGTTTCTATATATTCTACATTTTCAATGAAATCTAGTGTACAGTTAGTCATTTGTGGTGTGCTCTCTAGTTGTGCCCTCTCTCCTCATCTCCACTCTTCTCCTCTCCCCTCTTCATATTTTGTCACCTTCTTACTATAGAGAGGCTATGATGCGTGAGGATCAGCACAAGTGGGAGTATGCTATGCAATCAGAGATGAGTTCACTCATAAAGACCTGGGACTTGGTTTCTTTGCCACATGGACAGAAAGCATTGCCATGTAAATGGGTCTATAAGATGAAGGTTTGAGGTGATGATGTGCCTAAGTACAAGGCCCATTTGGTTGCTAAAGGGTTTAAGCAAGAGAAGGGTGTGGACTTTGATGAGATCTTCTCTCCGATTGTGAAGATGACCACACTTAGACGCATACTTAGACTTGTGGCAATAGAGGATATGGAGCTTATGCAAATGGATGTCAAGATAGCCTTCTCGCATAGGGATCTAAATGAGGAAATTTACATGGTATAGCCGGAAGGCTTTGAAGAAAAGGGTAAAGAGAATTTAATTTGCAAGCTGAAAAACATCCTCTATGGCCTTAAGCAAGCGCCTAGAAAATGGTATCCAAAGTTTGATGCTTTCATTTAGTCCTAGGGTTTCAGAAGAAGTGAGATTGATCATTGCCTCTACACTAAAAGGGCTAAGGATAATAGTTTGATACTCCTGGCACTTATGTGGATGATATGCTATTGGATAGAAAGAACACTTATGAGCTAGATGCATTGAAGGCCAAGATGCATAAGGCCTTTGACATGAAGGATTTAGGACCTACATGTCATATTCTTGGTATGCGCATCATGCATGACCGAAGTAGGAAACTCCTTTTGCTTTCATAGAAGGAGTATGTTACAAAAGTGTTGCAGTGTTTCAATATGGAGGGGGGAAAGGCAGTAATTACTCCATTGCCCCCGTGTGTGAAATTGAGTCAGGTAGATAGTCCCACATCAGATGAGGAGAGGGCCATGATGGCATACATCAGCAATTGGGAGTCTTATGTATGCTATGATAGATACTAGACCAAACATTGCATTTGCAGTGGGAGTTGTTAGATGGTATATGTCTAATCTAGGAAAGAGGCATTGGGAGGTAGTTAAGTGCATCATTGTTGGCTCTTTCCCATGGTTTTCACAGGAAGAGTAGGGTATTCTTGGTATGCACAGTTCCGAGGCTTTTTGTCACCTATAGATATTTCAGTGTTGTCATTTGTAGTATAAGTGTAGCTTAGTACCTCGGGTCATATTCTGGTGAGAGACATAGGCTTAAGTGTGGCAAGCAAACATAGTGCATGCATGTATCAAAGAGGCATGCATCATCATGATCGAGGTAATGAAGACTTTTTCCTTCATTGGGGGTTGAAGGGTTTAGGATGAGTTTAAGGGTTAGAGGGAGGTTCTGGGTTTAGAAAGAGGCTCCAAGGTTCACAAAGAGATTCCACAGTTTAACAGAGGTTCCAAGGTTCAAAAGGGGTTCAAGGGTTAGAAGGAGGATCCAAGGTTTAGGGTAGAGTACATGGTGGAGAACTCGTCTCCCTCGTACATCATGGAGGTGAAGGGTTGAGCGACTAAGGGTTTAGGGGGAGCATAGGAGTGGGAGAGGAAGTAGGTGTAAGAGCATGGGGGGGAAGGAGAGAGAGAAGGAGGGACGAGGAGGGATGAGGAGCGATGAGGAGGAGGGAGGAGGTGAGAGGAGGAGGGAGGAGGAGGAGGGAGAAGAGGAGAAGGGAGGAGGAGGAGGAGGAGGAGAAGGGAAGAGGAGGAGGAGGAGGAGGACGAGGAGGAGGGGGATGGGGGCTGCAAGGTTGGAGGAGAGGGGAGGAGGAGTTGCAAGGTTAGGACATGCTTTTGAATGTGGAGTGCAAGGAAGCATGGACACTTGGAGACAATTGCTTGGAATACCAAAGTAAAACTCAACACAATGCCCCAAAGAGCGTGGGCTTCATTCCATTATAGGGTATTTATATAAGTTGGAGAGCTTCTCTCTCTGTATATAGGAATTGTAAGACATTCTCTCTCTACATGTAGAACTTGCATATAGAAGTTGCATGTAGCACATGAATGTAGGAATTGCATGTAGGACTTGCATGTAGAACTTGCATGTAGAATGTTGAGGATTCCTAAGAGAGATTATTCCTAGCCTTATGCAAGTACAAGCAGAGCTTTGTTGGTACTCTACACACATATTCTGTGCTACCTAAGTCCATGTTGGCATAGAGACAACATAGTCTTGGATCCATTTTTTTAAATAAAAATCCTTGTACATAGTGTCAGTATCTGCATCGAAAAGTGGCCCATGTCTTGTAGTGCATCAAAACTTTTTAAAATAAACATGGTCTCCCTTCTTTTTGATTTCCTTTCTTATGAATAATATGTGGGTATATGAGAATGAGCGCATGTGTTCTTATTCCCATACAAGTTGAAAAAATGGAACTTGTGTCTTGCCAGCCAATCCTACTATAAAGCCTTGGCACCATACAATTTTTGCTCTGTTTCCAGGTAGCCTGTATCCACCATTTGTTTAAATAGAGATATGTGGCATGCTTCTAAGAAGATAACTCTTTGATGGAGTCGGCTTGTAATCTGAGCATCGATGCGTTCATTGGGATTGAAACTGAGTGGAGGCAAATGGCAGTCGATGTGGCTGGGGACCTCTAGAAATGTATTCCAATGTTTTGCTAAAGATAGTACTTTGGTGAAGGATGCAGTCAATGTTGCCATGCATTATTTGCTCATGCTATTGAAGTGATCGGATCAGTGTGCCTTTGATATTCCATTCTACGCCAGAGTATGGCTGGATCTTTGGCCTATTAACGGTGCAATCTTCACCCAAAGTGTGTATGTCGGCTTCCCATCTATGATGTCATAAAACTGTATAGAACTGGTGAGACATGGAACTGCATGCAAGTAATCTTTCAAGAATATTACATCAAAGAGCTTGGGATGGCACCAATCAGGTTGGGGATCAACCTTGCTTACCCAATCTTCACTAACTTGATGCTGACGAAGGGTGGTAGGGAAGTTGTCTAGGGTCAATCCACCTCGAGTTTTCATATCAGGATATTTGCTCCAAAAATCCTTGATGGGGCTACCGGGAAGTGGTATTATATCAAAATCATACCCATCATTGGAATTTGGAATGGGAGTGCAAATTGGATTATTTGGATCCGAATACTCAAAATCAAATACTGGGTCATTTTTTATTGATGGCAGCACAAGTAGTGTCGGAGGTGATGGCTGGGCAGGGAGAGAATATGGGGACATGGGGAGAAATATGGAAGAGTGTTAGTCATGGAAGGGGAATCCAAGAAAAGGGAGGGAAGAACTAGGAAAATGGTTTCAGCAGCTCGATAAACCTCTAGGGTAGGATGAGCAAGGGAGCGGAAGAAGTTAGGTGTGAGGGGCTCAAAAGTTTGTGACTGTTGGAGTAGATGTGGTGAGAGGCATGAGCAAAGTTTGTGACTGTTAGTTGAAAGTGGTGAGAGGCATGAGCAAAGAGACGATGAAGGGAGTAGATGTTAGGCTAGAGCTCATGGAAGGTTGAGAGGGTGGTAGTAGCAGCAAGGGTAAGTGAGGTTATGAGGTTAGCAGAGAGAGTGGTTAGATATGGGAAGTTGGATGTGAGATAGGCCATGTCATCCTCCGACACTTCTTTTTGCTGGTGCGATGGGATCATCAACTACTGCAAGGGTGGGATGTCAGTTATGTCATGCCTTGTAAATAATAATGATGGCCTTTGTAGTAATGGCAACAAACCAGCAATAACCTTGAGGGGAGGAATAACCATGAGGCATACATATGTGATGAAAGCATCTATCCTGAGTGTTATAAACCCGGCATGTGTAGACACACAGAAGATATTTTTCTCACCTTCGGACAACAAGTCTTGGCAAATTATGCACAGAGTTTTGGTTCCTATGGAACATTCCCATTTGATTGTTGGATGAGCGGATATAATCTTGAGTTGGAGTTGCTTCCATTGGATAAGCACTCATGCTATGAAGTGATCTTCCGCTTGTAGAGCTACCACAAGCTCTTGGTACACCATTGTTGTGCATGGTAGTGGGACTTCATTGGTGTTGTCTTCCATTGCCTCATTGTTGTGAACTAGAAATTGGATTTCAAGCTTGGAGATGACTATCTCTTTGGATTACATCTAATCCATTTTTACTTTATATTTATGGTAGATGGATGTATATGCCTCCTTAAGCTTTTTCATTTGCAAGGTGTCCTGTGCTTGTTGAGGAATGACTTCATTGGTATTGGACCATTGGTCCAAGACTTGTGCTTGAGAAGTGTTGGCCTCTTTAGCAGTAGCAAGTTGGTCCTTTAAGATTCAGTAGTCCCTTGTAAGCTCTTCAATGCTGAATGTGCATATTGCCAAAGATTGTTGCATGTCTTCAAGCTTTTCTTGGCAATCGTGGAGCTCTTCTTCTTTGTGGATTAGAGTGATTCGAGCTTGTGTCAGTTCCTCCATCTGTTGAGCATGTGTGGAGGTCAAGTAGTCATAGGAGGTCTGTAGGATTGAAGTAGCTTGTACTGCTGCTGTTAGTTGTATTTGGCTTTGGTGGAGGTTGGAGGTCACATCCCTCACTGACTTCTCTTGAGCTTGGAGAGCTTGGTTCATGCACACTTCTTTAATCTCTTTCTCATCTATTTGCACCGGAAGTGCCTTGACCTCTATGGCGATTCCATGGAATTGCTCTTCGATCACTGCTACAGTATGTCTTTCCAATTCTTGTGCATGTTCCTCCTTGGCCAAGCTAGTGAATAGTTCTAACATTTGAAGCATTTGGCTAGCTTGATGGTGGAGAATGACAGACGGTGATGAGGATTGGTGATACTACTGAAACAATTGGTGCACATGTAGCCATCCTAATGATTAGGCGTAAATACACTTTACATTTTCAGCTCACCTTCCTTTCTTCTAGTGGGAAGAAAATCATCATCTTTCAAGAAATATTAGATGAGCTAGCTTCTCTAAAAAGCTTTGAAGCTTTTTTCATTTTCTTTTTCCGAGGGTTAAAATTGAAGCCTCTAGCATGTAAATTTCAGGGATTTTGTAGCATTAATGTGAAATTACCATTGATTTTATGCATTAATTTGGGGGTTTTGCCCATTTAAGTACAATTGCTGAATTCGAGCCCACATTCCACCTTTGGTGACTTTTGGCCCAACATTTTGAGAGTCATGGCCTGATTGCCCCAAGCAACTACTCTTATGGTCTTCTTTGATACATCATTCAATGACATTAATGTCCAGTGCTCCATCAATGTTTAGATGTAGGATGTGCATATCCTTGTTTGCAATAGTTGTACAGGGGACATCTCACATTTCGAGAGATGTACATTTTATTTTATGTGAGTGGGTTCTCGACCCTTGTTATGCATAAAATGAATGTTTTTTTAGTCAAATAATGGTTCTCTACCTTCGATAGTCCTCTTAAAAAATTTTATTTATTTATTTATTAATGTGAGCCTTAGTTCCATGCTTTGGAGATTCCCTATACCCAGTTATTAGGAGCCAAGGGGTTTTTGTGGAAAAACCTATTTATGGCTATGAATGGAGCTCCTATGGATCATGCCTAGGAGGGAATTACCAAGATGTTGGTGGCTTGGTTTCCTAGACCTTTGAGTTTTCATGTATCCATGCTTTGTCTTGGAGCCTCTAATTCATGTTTGAATGTAAATGCATGAGAGTGCTTAATGCAACCTTTGAACCAACCTTTGAACCATTATCAAACTAAACCTTTGAGTTGGCATGAAAACCATGTCTAGTTCTATCATGGCACAGCCTAGAGACCATGCTAGGCCTTGTTTTTTATTTTCTCTCACTCACACCACCTTTTTATTCAAAGGATGGTCTTGTTGAGATATTTTGTAGCCTAAGGTGTGGGAAAACTAGCACTAGAAAATTCGTTCATTTTGGGTGTGAATGTGGCTTATTTGGATGTACCACTTGTGAATGTGTAGATTAGATTCCTCCTTATGTGACATCATCTATGAGGTCACAAGTATCCCCCTTGTCACATCATGTGATCCCTTGATCCCAACACTCTCTATATTATTTGATTGACTTAGAATCGTCTTGAAGGGTATCAGGCATAAACTAATACTATTGGGGGTTGGTGTTTTACTTTGCCTTGCATCCTCGTATAATTTTTGTGCAAACTTTTCATCAAGATTTCTTTGATTGGTAAACAAATAAGCTTGATAGATGTGTAATATGAGCATAGAATATTGAGAGGTTATCCATATGTAGACCTCATTACCTTCAATGTGTATATTTGTGGTTATAAAAGCATCTGCAAGAATTTGTAATGGTGGCTTTTATAGCTTCTTCATCCTCACTATCACTATCATCATCACTATTCAACATCTCACCTTGTTGTAATTTGGTCGCTCTTTGGCCACCCTTTGAGGTGGACTTTTTTCTCCTCTTTTAGGTACAACTATAGCTTCTAAACGAGCATTATACTGGACGTGTCTTTTTCTTTTCCTTACCCAATACTGCAATTTGCATCGATGTTGTTGCTACCAAAGGAGAGGGTATTACACAATGTTGATTAGATACTCCAAGTGCACCATTACCTTGGATGTGTGGAAATCCATCCTAGATTGCCTTCAACAAACATAAGGCACCACCTATTGCTAGATACATTGCTAGATTTGGCACTTTTTTCAAGAAGTAATTCTTGTCACTTAATTTACTACCTACTTTGATGCTATTCTTTGATGCTCGTTACTTTAACTTTTAGTGATAAATTTATCCATCAATATTTGTGCCAAAAAATGTAACATTGTAATTTTCATTGATATTTTCATTAATATTAATCTGAATGCTAGAAAAAGCGTTGATATTAATGTTAATGCTAGCATCGGAGATGCCTCTAGATGAATACATAGAGTTAAAAATAGTGTTGATAATCAAAGTTGGATAAATTTGGATAGTGTGGTGTTTCATCATTTGCCTGCAATAATTAAATCAAACTCAAATGTTTGCACAACCAAAAATATATTAGGTGATCCTCCACTTTGCAAATCGTCTCATTTTCTCTTCCGTCCCATATTTTGGCATCAAACATGGCTATCCCTTTGTATTCTCTATATTGTGCAGGTGCAATGCATTGTAACCTCATCTTGGACTAGGTATCACTCACTTGCTTGGTGTGCATCTAAAGCCATTTGGCTTTGATGTCTATTGAAGGATCTTAGTGGAGTCCAAGATAGTGCTATTAGGATCTTTTTTGACAATCAAATTTCCATTACATTGGTGAAGAACCCTAAGGATCATGAAAATTCAAAGTGCTTTGACATTTGTGATACCATTTCATCTGACATTAAGTGGAAGAAGGAATTGTTTAGCTAGTTCATTGTTTCTTTGAGATTAAGATACAAAGTTGTTTACAAAATCCCTACCTTGTGACAATCTTGAAAAATTCAGACCCTATTTCTTTTTCTATGACACAGATATCATCCAAGTATTGGGAAGTGTATCACCAGTCATGTGCGAGATACGTATGGTGGGATAAATGGCGTATATGTTATACATGGTGTAGATGGTTAGGGATTATAGGGAATCCTATATGGGACTAAAGTCTTCATGTGAATAATCCTTATGGACTTAGGGCAAAACTTTTAGGGTTCTATATATAGTGTGTTGTGTTATTTTCTAGTGTAAGAGTAGTATACATTTGTATGGTCAATACGGCTATCTGTCTCTTCTTCTTCATTGTATGTATAGAGTCTTTGAAATTCACATTGGGTAGAGTATTCAAACATTGGTTTTTGTGAAAATTGTAGTAGCCCTTATGTACTTTTAGATGCTTACCTTAAAGTGTCTTTTATGGTGTGACTCCATGTGAATTTTCTCAAAGCCTATGTGGACTATCCGATTCTAGGTAAGTCTTGCATTTGGATGGAATGTGCTCCCATTGTGGGTTGTGTTTTTGGGTTGGTTGTTAGATATTATTCCTTTTCTTTGCCATTCTGGTGGTTATGTATTCAATATGCATTTGCACTTGCACGTGCATGTGCACACACATGCATTCACATATGCATGTAGATGCACATGCACATGCACTCATGCACATATGCACACACAGATGAAACATGCACTTGCACATGTAGGCATGGATGCATGTACATGTAGAGGCAAAGATGCTTGCCAGACCTACACCAATGTGCTTGGGAGAGTTGCCATGCTTCTCTTTGCATCAAGAATGTGGGTGGTCACTTGTGTTTAAATTTTCTTCTCATGGTCTTCAAAGAATCATCCTAGAAAAATGTGGTATGGAAATGTTAAGATTGCATTATTTTTTGTTTGAGAGGTGGGAGCTGAACTAATGTATCCAATAGCCAACCTACTCTATTCTCTTTTAAAAATTAACAAATGAAGATGAGAAGTAAAAATAATTAGAATAATGGCTCTAGTACGAAACGCTTTGAATGATCTAAATGGTTAATTCTATTCAAAAATTTCAATAGGAGTGCCTCTTTATATACTTTCACCCTTTATCCCAAACTGTAACCTATTAAATTATAGCCATATTAGTAGGCATATTAAATAATCCAAATTCAATTGGAGATATTAGAGACATGAATCACATGAAACAAGGAAAATGATGGAAAAATAAAGAAATATTTGTAAATACAAGTAAGAACCAAGGCAAAAAATGAAGGAAACATGATAAGATAAGCACGATAAGGGAAACCAAGTAGTAAGCAATGAAATAAATGGAGAAAAGACTTAGTCTCCATATACATGGCCAATACCCAAGGTTAGCATAGGTTAGGATAAGTCAATCCCATGGCACAAGGCGGTTACTAAGCATGTAGTGGATACCACTGTCTATAACAGATAAGTAGTGGGCTAATGCAATAGTATGATGTTTTGTAACAAGGGCTGTTACTGAAAGATATAACTGACTGCAGACTTATAACAGTCAGAAGGGATCTGGACAGCTATAAAAGTCCTGTAACAACCCATTTTGAGGTTGAGTTATTGTTTATCTCTGTTGAAGCATAATACAAAATATCCGTTTTTTCAAATTCATGAGTTCGTTGCTGTTCTTTCATTGTTTAGTCCAGTCTACATGCAATCCGACTCTTGTCAGTCTCTTGTCCAACTCCTTGCACTTGTTGCATTTGAGTTGACGTGTGTTTTGTGTTTTCATTTAGTTGAATGCACCCTGAACACATTTGGTGATCCTCACAGCGTTCATTCCTAGAGTCTTTGGTTCACGCTACTTCATGCTGATAACAATAGCAGAGATAGCAAAGCGACAAATCCACAAATACAAAAGCAATTCAAAGAAGAAACAAATTTACTAGATAATCTTCTCTTGCATGTACGCCACTCATACAAACCCATAGCCCAACCGAATATGGTAGCGAGGCTGGTGGAGCAGAGAATGATCATTCATAGTTCACACACCAAATCTACGTAGTTTGCATTACTTCAAAAGCCACGTACAATTCATTCACAACGAATAGCCAGGTGCAAATGACCACCGAGGTGAGCTACAGTCCAATAAGCTAGACTGCATCAATATAGAATTCTACAGATGATAGTTGGATTACCAGTGAAAAGAAGACCAACAACAGACGACACAATAAATCCAAACAACAACAATCAGATTACCAAGCGGCGAAAAGAAGACCAACAACATACGCCAACAAATCAAGACAACAGTTAGATTATCGACAGAAAACCTACGGGCAACATGCGACATCAAAAACAACGACAAGCAACTACAATCCCACATCAACATGGAGTGGCAATAGGAAGAGTAGCATTCCTGACTTCAAACTCAAGAACAATCAATCGACTAAAATCCAGTGAGTAAAACATTCTCCAGTTATTTCATGGGAAGCACAATCCATGTCAAATAGGCCTGAGGAAGATATCTCTCCATGTCACATTGGTATTGCATACTTCACATAAAATAGAAGTCGAGTAGACACTGCATCACAAACAAAAGATCCAGATGACATTCTACACGACTTTGATTATATTCCAAGTGGCACAAGTTCCTCAGATAATTCATTACATAGTAGGGAACTATGGGGGTTAAAGGTCACTGTGCCTTTACCCCGGTTATGTACAATACTCAAACACATATATAAATGAATGAAAAAGAAGATTAGGGTGGTACTGCACCCACCAAAACTTGTGGCTCTCTGTCTCTCTCTCTCTCCTTCTTCCGTTCTTGCTTCCATTGAGAGCACTCTCAACTGGTATCAGAGCCCGGGTGATCTAGCTGAGCGTGCGTGAATGCTTGGAAGCTCAGTAGCTCTGTGGGAGGAAGAAGAAGCTCTGTGGGAAGCTTTGTGGGTGACTTTACTTGCATCCGAGTGTGCAGAGACCTTGGAGGAACCTTTGGAAAAGTCACTTTGGCTTTGCGAAGTGGTTTTGAGAGCCTGTTAAGAGTTTTCAAAGAAAAAGTCGTTTTTTGAGCTTTTCTCTGTTCCGTTCGATGACAGAGACTCTGTATTGACTTGTAGAGGCAACTATTGCTTGCTTTTGGTGTCCACATTACTTCAGGAGCCTGGAAACACCTTCATTCTTGAATCTGGGATCATTTCATTGGATTTTTGGCTCACTGTGTCAGTTTCTGCGTTTTTTGCTCGGGTATTGGAACTCAAGTTTGGAGCAACCATTTGCAGATCTATCAGTTCCGATGGACTCAGGAGGTCCTAAAACTTCTATGTTGCTCATCATTCACACTCCGGTGGAGTTTACAGACAGCTCTGTTTCCAAAAACTTTTTTCAGTCCGTGTGTTGGACCCAGTGATTGAGACCACGGTTGTCTGTCCCATTGCGTTCCGGATGCCCAAAAACCCCTACCTATCAGTTCTCTGTGTATTCGATTTCGTCTCTCTGTTATGCATTTTTCATTCTAAGGTTTTGAACCTTAGATTTATGCCACATGGCAGTGGATAAGTGTTGACTCCTATTTCTCACTCATCGGTTGGGATTTTGGAGTTCTGGTAGAAGAGAGATATTTGCAGATTTTTTGCTGAGTCCGATTATGCAATGGCGCCCATGTTTTGAGGCATCTCAGGTTCTATTTTCAGTAGCGCTCATTACTGTGGGACTATGATTTCTTGAGCATACCTTATGCAAATCACTTTGGTTGCAGTTTGAGCAATGTGCGCTCACTCGTGGTATGCATTGGGTTGCAGTGGATGATTTATAGGCCATTTGGATACATTACGGTCCTTATTGGATGCGCTGATAGGCTCGAATTGCCTTGTGGGATGCTATTTTTTATGGACGCTTTGCACATGGATGCTATTTCAAGCTGAGGGACAGCTTTGACACATTGCAGGTGATGCACTGATAGTGCTATGCTCTCTTGGATGAGATATTATTAATGCATATGCCAGTAGATGGTGTTTATGCTTGAGTCATTTGGCACTTATTGGCATTTTCTTTTGAATCAGATTTGCTCATATGGATGCATAGTATATGCACATGAGTCAGATGCATCTTTTGATGCTTTGAGCTTTGAGTTTTGGTGATATTTCACTCTACTGTGGCATACACATTTGGGTGCACCTGGTATTTGGTGTGATTCTCTCTTACAGGAACTAGCATTTGGGATTTTGTTTCATTTGCATCATGGCGTCCTCTTCCATGTCTGAAAAGGAGTTTTTCAACATTAAAAAGTTTGATGGGACAAACTTTTCTTTGTGGAAAGAACAAATAAGGGATGTGCTTATTCAAAAGAAGCAGATTAAACCCTTGGCAGGGATTGAAGCTAAGCCTGCAAATATGTCTGAGGATGATTGGAATGAGTTGGATGCATTAGCAAAGTCTACTATTAGACTTCATCTTGCAGAGTCAGTTTATTTCACAGTAGTAAATGAGCAGACTACGGAAGATTTGTGGAAGAAACTGTGTGCCACTTGTGAGAAGGAAACTGCCTCTAATAAAGTTTACCTCATGAAGAGGTTGTTTGAGCTGCAGATGAAGGAAGGGGTCTCCATTGCTTCTCACTTGAATGAATTCAATATTATTTTCAGCCAGCTTCAGGCTCAGAAAATGAATTTTGATGTGAAGACTAAGGCAATATTTCTCTTATGTTCATTGCCATCCTCATGGGATACCTTCCGTACAGCTGTCATTAACTCTGCACCTGGTGGAGTACTAAAATTTGATGATGTTGTGGGTAGCTTGTTGACCGAGGAGATTAGATGGAAGTCTATGGATGGCAACAAGCAGGATGCAGCCTTAAATGTGCAAAGGGGCAGATCACAGTTCAGGGGGAAGTCCCAAGAAAGAGGGAAGTCTCATAGCAAATCCAGGGCATGGAACATTGAGTGTTACCATTGTGGCAAGAAGGGCCATATGAAAAAGGATTGCTACAAGCTGAAAAGAGAGCAAAAGGATAAGAAAAAGAATGCAAATTGGGGTGCAAATCAAAAGGAAGAGAGTCCAAGGGAGAACAAAGGAAAAGTGAAGATTGAGGAGATCAATGCAGTCAAGCATGATGGTGACAATGACATTCTCTTCATGTCTAGTTTATCTACAGAGTTGCTTACCACTTCAGATGATGCATATTCCCAGGATTGGATTTTGGATTCTGGTGCTTCATTCCATGTTACTCCCCATAGGGAATGGTTCTCCACTTATGACAGTGGAAAGATAGGTTGTGTGCATCTTCGAAATGACTATGCATGTGACATAGTGGGAGCAGGTGACATAAAGTTTTCTTTTGCAAATGGGTCTGCATTTGTTTTGAAACATGTGAGACATGTGCCTAAGCTGACCAAGAGTCTTATTTCAGTGGGTCAGCTAGATGATGCTAGTTTTCACACCACTTTTGGCTTTCAGAGTTGGAAAATTCAAAAGGGCTCTATGCTTTTGGCCAGGGGTGCCAAGTGTGGGACTTTGTATCCCTTACATGTATCAGGGGTATTTGATCATGTTGTTGCAATAACCGAGCAGCCAAGCACTTCTTTGTGGCATTGCAGGTTGGGGCACATGAGCTAGAATGGAATGAAACTCTTATGCCGTTTGGATTATGTACCGCATTTGAGTTTCTCTGATTTTGAATTTTGTGAGCATTGTCTCTATGGGAAGTAGACTAAATCAGCCCATAAAAGAAGGGGAAAGAAAGAGTTTGAAATGCTTGATTTGGTGCATTTAGATGTATGTGGTCCCATGCCTACATGGTCATTAGGCGAGGCTGAATACTATGTGACATTCATTGATGATGCAACTAGGAAAATGTGGGATTATGCTATAGCTCGGAAGAGTGATGTGTTCCAGGTATTTCAGAAATGGCTGGCCTTGCAGTCAGGTAGAATGCTTAAATGCCTACGGACTGACAATGGTGGAGAGTATCTCTCTCATGACTTTCAGCATTTCTGTGATACACGTGGGATTAAGAGGGAGCTCACATCCCCTCATACTCCAGAGCAAAATCCAGTTGCAGAAAAGATGAACCGTACCATTCAAGAAAGGTTGCAATGCATGCTTTCCAATGCAAGTCTTTCTGGTGGTTTTTTGGGCTGAGGCAATGAAGACTGCAGTGCATGTGATCAATAGATCACCTAGTAAGAGTTTGGATGGTGGTATTCCTGAAGAGGCATGGAGTGGCAAGAAGCCCTCTTACTCTCATTTGCGTATATTTGGGTGTGAGGCATATGCACATGTGCCAAAAGAGCTTCGAAAGAAGCTAGATCCTAAGTCTAGGAAATGCATCTTTCTGGGTTATGGTGAAAGTGGAGAGATGGGCTATCGTCTCTGGGATCCAGAAGCAAAGAAGATCATACGCAGCCATGATGTGGTCTTCAATGAGAAGGAGATGCATAAGGCACCCATGAGGGATGTGGAAATGAGGAGAATCACTTTCCAGGATGTGAATCCACGTGCATATGTTGATAGACAGCAAGCTGTCCATGCACCAAATGTGCAAGAAATGGTACCACCAAGTACTCCCATAGGTATACAATCAAGGGTAGATGATGGATCATCTATTGGTGGAAATGATGAGCCAAATGTGGCTGATATGCAGGTGGGACAGCAAGCTGAAATGCCCTTGAGAAGATCATCTAGAGTGTCTAGACCACCTGATAGGTTTGTTCCAGGGGTAGACTATGTGATGCTTACTGATTGCGGGGAGCCTTCTTGTTACAGAGAGGCTATGATGCGTGAGGATCAACGCAAGTGGGAGTATGCTATGCAATCAGAGATGAGTTCACTTATGAAGAATAAGACTTGAGACTTGGTTTCTTTGCCACATGGAAAGAAAGCATTGCCATGTAAATGGGTCTACAAAATGAAGGTCACAGGTGATGATGTGCCTAGGTACAAGGCCCGTTTGGTTGCTAAAGGGTTCAAGCAAGAGAAGGGTGTGGACTTTGATGAGATATTCTCTCCGATTGTGAAGATGACCACACTTAGATGCATGCTTGGACTAGTGGCATCAGAGGATATGGAGCTTATGCAGATGGATGTCAAGACAGCTTTCTTGCATGGGGATTTGCATGAGGAAATTTACATGGTGCAGCCGGAAGGCTTTGAAGAAAAGGGTAAAGAGCATTTAGTTTGCAAGCTAAAGAAGAGTCTCTATGGTCTTAAGCAAGCACCTAGAGAATGGTATCAGAAGTTTGATGCTTTCATTCGGTCCCAGGGTTTTAGAAGGAGTGAAATTGATCACTGCCTCTACACTAAACGGGCTAAGGATAGTAGCCTGATAATCCTGGCACTATATGTGGATGATATGCTATTGGCTAGCAAGAATACTTATGAGCTAGATGCATTAAAGGCCAAGTTGCATGAGGCCTTTGATATGAAGGATTTGGGATTTGCAGGTCATATTCTTGGTATGCGCATCACGCGTGATCGGAGTAGGAAACTCCTTTGGCTTTCACAAAAAGAGTATGTTACAAAAGTATTGCAGTGTTTCAATATGGAGGGGGGGAAGGTTGTGAGTACTCCATTGCCTCCATATGTGAAACTGAGTCATACAGATAGTCCCAAATCAAATGAGGAAAGGGCCATGATGGCCAAGGTTCCTTATGCATCAGCGGTTGGGAGTCTTATGTATGCTATGATAGCTACTAGACCAGACATTGCATTTGTAGTGGGAGTTGTTAGCCGGTATATGGCTAATTCTGAAAGAGGCATTGGGAGGCAGTTAAGTGCATCATGAGGTACATGAAGGGTACCAAGGAGATGTGCATCTGCTTTGGTAGAGGAGACATGCGTGTACTTGGGTACACAGATTCAGACTATGCAGGGGCATGTGGATAGTAGGAGATCCACTTCTGGTTATGTGTTCACCTTTGCAAGTGTCGTGGATGTCTCACGCATAGAAGTGTGTTGCTTTGTCTACCACAGAGGCTGAGTATGTTGTAGCCACAGAGGGTTGCAAGGAGGCTATATGGCTTGATCGGCTAGTGGGAGATTTGGGGATTCATACAGGTGTACCGACATTGCATAGTGATTCCATGAGTGCTATTCAGCTAGCACGGAATCCAGTCTTTCATGCAAAGACCAAACACATTGAGGTCAGGTACCATTTCATCAGGGAGGTACTTGAGGACAAGTGCATAGAGCTTGTCAAGGTTCATACAGATGATAACCCTGCAGATATGCTGACGAAGAGTCTACCTAGTCAGCGGTTTGAGTATTGTCGTATATTGATGGGCATTGGATAGTATGCTCACTGGTTGTTCTCCCTTAAAGGCACATTGTCCTTTAAGTGGGAGGTTGTGGGGGTTAAAGGTCACTGTGCCTTTACCCTGGTTATGTACAATACTCAAACACATATATAAATGAATGAAAAAGAAGATTAGGGTGGTACTGCACCCACCAAAACTTGTGGCTCTCTGTCTCTCTCTCTCTCTTCTTCTTCCGTTCTTGCTTCCGTTGAAAGCACTCTCAGGAACTACATGAAGCACAAGCTGAATTACAAAAATTGATGCTGCCCAGTCCTACACAAGAACTCCTACAAAGAGCAGTTGCAGCAAATATTGCAACTAATGTATTCGTGAGTGCAAGATAGAGGCTGAATTTTAATCCCCTCCCCAAACCTCCTAAAAACAAGACCTCACAAGTATAAGCTAGTGCACCAGTACAACCAAAGATGCAGAACCCACTAGTCAAAGCAATCAAATTTACTGGCAAAGATAAAGAAGACCCTAACAGTCATGTTGGATAGTTTGAAACAAGATGGAGAGCTAGTAGATTTGGATAATTGCTAGATGCTACCATAGTAAAGAACAATTTGCAGCTACCTTCAATTGGTAAAGCAATGAACTGGCTTATGCAGTACGGTGTTGCTCATTTTGCTGACTATGACACATTAAAAGTAGCATTCTTGAGTCATTTTAGAAAAGAGAAAACTCCAGAGGATATCCTCAAGAAACAAAGAACTATGAAACAAAAAGATCTTATGGTTGAAGATTATTCTTAGATGTTTCGAAACCTCAATAGAAGACTAACAGCAACCAACAACCCACCCAAGAGCAACTGGGGGATTATTTTTGCAAAGGATTAAACAAAGAACTGAGAACTGCAGTAGCTAGCCGGGACCAGCTTGTAGGAGCCAATGACTTTAATAATATGGTAGAAGCAACCCAACAGGCAAAAAGGAGACTTGGTATAGTATCAAAGTCCAAGAAGACAAAGAGGAAAAAGCATTCAAATTCCCAAACAGATTCAGATACGGACATTGACAGTGAAGCAAAAGAAGAGACTAATGAAGAAGAAGCTACCTCATCAAAAGAAGATGAGGATGATGAAGAATATTCCAAGCAGAAAAATAAAGAAAAATCCACAGCAAAAAAGATAGCAAATAAAATCTCCAAGCTAGAGAAAATGATCAAGGAGTAGCTTCAAAGCTTGAAGCCACCACCTCAAACACCCTAGCCCCAAAAGATTTCATGTGAATTTTGCAAGAAAGATAACCATGACAAAGAAACATGTTGGTACAACCCAAACTATAGAGGGAGGGTACCACCCTATGTACAACAACAACACAATCAAGAGCCAGCTGTACCTGCCAACAATCAAGTAGCTGTAACCCAACAAAGATATTTAAATGCAGCCCCTAGAAGGAAATTTCAGCAACAATGGGGAAATCAACAACAACAACAGCAAGGACAAACCCAAGCATGCACTTATTGTGGCATGGATGGCCATAGGCAAGGCCCACAATGTGAACTTTGGTGTAAACACTGTGGGGAAAGAGGTATGCAAATCATCCATTATGATGGAAGAAACAATCAAAACGGTCAACAACAATAATCTCCAGGAGTGAAATGGTATATATCGTTCCTCATAATCCGGATAATATTTACATCAATCAGCAAAGTCCAAATACTACTCATGCATTAGCAATTACAAGGTCACAAAATACAAAGCCTATACAAGGATTGGGATAAACACAAAGAGACAATGCCAAGGCAATGGATTGGCCTAATCAAAATGAGACAAGAAACAAAGCTTTGCAACAAGTACTTGCCAACAATGCTTCCCAAGATGTCAAAAAAGAGCATCACATTAATAAAGGCAAGGGCATCAGTCAATATAAACAAATCTAACAGCAGTACGTCTATACTACAAACCAAAGATGGCAACCAGGCTCAAGCTCCTCAAAGCGGTCAAAATACATCAGAATAGATTGCAATAGATAGAAACACAAAAAAAGCTTCCTCAGAACTAAACACATCTGCAAAATAGCATATGCATTCTGCAGATAGAACAGGGTTAGAAATACAAGAAAGGGGAAACAAAGATATAATAGCAGAACCACAAGATGTGCTACATTCCATCACACCAGAAAAAAGTCAAATGCATGTGATGACGGACAATGGGCAGAAAGAAGGCATCAAAACAAAACAAGAGGACCATACACTCTTTTACCAAAAGCTTATGGAGTCACAAGTTCAAATCACTCTTGACCAGTTATTGGACTTAGTTCCATACTTCAAACATCAGATTTGCAAGGGATTGCTAACACAAGAGTTAGATACATGCAAAGACAATAAAGAAAGTGATGATGAAGAAGAAACTCCATACATTTATACATCTACAATTGAATATGTGGACTATCAAGTACCACTCATTGATGCAATATACAAAAGGCAAAAATTTCTAGAAGTTTTAGCTGATGGAGATTCAGGTGTGAATATCCTATCAGAGGATATATTTAAAAAATTTTGATGTAATGAGTTGGTTTGAGCACCACCATTCCAAGTGAGGATGGCTGACCAAAGAAGAATCCAACCTCTTGGAATCTTAAGAGGGCAAGAAATTACAATCATGGGTATGACCTTCACAGATACATTTGTGGTACTCAGAATGGAGGAAAAAGATTATGCTTACAACATGCTCTTGCGTAGGCCATGGTTGAGAGCTACCAAAGTCAAGCAAAATTGGGGCTCAGAGAGAATCACTATCCGGAAGGGAAAAAAGAAAATCAAAGTTATCTTCTACAAAAAGTTTTCCTAGAAAAACACATCCACTAGAAGCAAAGGGCATCAATATGATTTTTGATATTGATGAAGATGAGGAATAATTTTTTCTCAAAAGGAACCCTATTATCTTCCCTATTTTTGAAATTGATGTTGTGAAGATTATTGATCAGTATGTTGACCCAGATGAACTAAAACAGCAGTCTGACACACTTCCAGCTGTTGCAAGACAGAACAAAATCGGAACACAATTAGAAAAGCTTCTGACAAGAGAATCTACAAAAAAGTCTATAAATGCAAACGAGAGTGATGCAAAACGATCTCTTGCTTCTACATCACCAGAACAAGCAATTCAAGAGGCAGCAATTCAGTTTGAAGAGCAAATGCAAAGGAGTGCTAGGGTAAGAGAAGATGACTTGGAAGAAATGAATTTGGGGAACGAAGACAACCCACAAACAGTCATGGTAAGTACAAATCTTCCCCCACCATTCAAAGTAGCTCTCAGAAAGTTATTAGAATAGTACAAGGACATTTTTGCATGGCATTACACTAATATGAAGGGGGTAGATCCATCATTCTATCAACATAGAATAAATCTCAAAACTGATGCAGTACCAATCATTCAAGGGAGATATAGAATGAATCTAAATTATGCCAAGTTGGTAAAGGAGGAAATTGATAAGTTGTTGAGGGTTGGTTTCATATATCCACTAATACATGTGATTACCTCCAATTGTTATTGTTCCAAAGAAAAATGGGAAATTGAGAATATGTGTTGATTACAGAAAGTTGAATGCAGCAACCATCACTGATCCATTCCCTCTTCCATTTTGTGACTCATTACGCTATGGCTGGACATGAAATTTATAGTTTTTTAGATGGTTTTAGTGGGTATAACCAGATCAGAATGGCTCCAGAAGACAGAGATAAAACTGTATTTGTAATAGAATGGGGTGTATTTGCATCCAATGTCATGACCTTTGGATTGAAAAATGCACCACCCACTTTCCAAAAATATATACAAGAGGTATTTGCAGAGTACCTGACCTGATTCATGAAGGTATTTTTGGATGACTTCTCAGTCTTTGGAAAAAGGATAGATCGAATCACTTGTCATTATGCTTTGCTAAATGCAGATTTGCTGGTCTGCCAAGCAAAATGTGCTTTTGCTGTCAGTCGAGGTATTCTCCTGGGACATGTTATCTCACAAGAAGGCATGGAGATTGACCCTAACAAGGTCTTAACAATCCAGAATTCTAAAGCTCCCAAAAATGTCAAGCAACTACAAAGATTCATTGGCCAAATAAAATGGCACTGTAGATTTCTGAGATATCTTGCTGGCTGATATTGATCATCCTCTTACTAAACTCACAAGGGATACTAAACCATTCATCTAGGACACACCTCAAGAACAAGCTTTCAACATTCTCAAAAAAATGTTGATGGTTGCTCCTATATTACAGCCTCTTGATTGGTCTCTCCCCTTTGAAGTCATTGTGGATGCATTAGATTTAGCAGTGGGAGCAGCAACACCAATCACCTAAGTGGTTCAAACCTATATATTATGCAAGTAGAATCCTGACAAGACATGAAAAGAACTATGCCACAATCGAAAGAGAAGCGCTTGGTATGGTGTATTCTTTGAATAAATTCAGACATTATCTTTTGGCTAACAAAGTACATATTCATGTTGACCACCAGGCTTTAATTTACTTGGTCAATAAATAGCATCTAACAGAAAGATTAGCAAGATGGATGCTATTGTTGCAAGAGTTTGACTACACAATTGTCCATAGACCAGGGAAATAGCATGCAATTGCAGATTATCTGAGTAGGCTATAGTCAGGAGAGCCTCCGACAGGTATACCAGATGAACTTCCTAATGCAAATTTGTTCATGGTACGAATTGAAAAGCAGCCAACAAACTAGTATGAAAAAATGTTATTTTTTCTCACTGATGGACTAATCCCAGAAACAATGAATCAAGATCAAAGAAAGAAGTTGGTGTTACAAAGTAGATCTTTTCTTATCATTGCTGGAGTGTTGTACAGAAGGGGCATTGACCAGGTCATTAGGAGATGTGTCCAAGACCATGAGCAAAAAGTTGCATTAATAAAAGCTCATGGAGGTGCAACAGGAGGTCATTTCTCAGGAGATATCACAGGCAAGAAAATTTGGTGGCCCACAGTATTAAAGGATGCCCACAAATATGTAAAATCATGCCTACCTTGCCAAAGAGATGATAGACCAATGGATAGTGATAGGATGCCACACTGACCCATCCTTCCATTGGGTCCATTTCAAAAGTGGGGATTGGAATTTATTGGACCAATCAAGCCTCCAGCAAAATATTCTAGTAATCAATATATACTTGGTGCTACTGATTATTGCACAAAATGGGTAGAGGTTGTTGCACTCAAAACATGTAAAGCTAGAACAGTTGCACATTTTCTATACCATGATATTGCTACCATATTTGGTGTACCAATTGAGATTGTATCTAATAGAGGGACCCATTTCATAAACAAAACAATCAGAAAGATGACAAAAATGCACATGATGTTGCACAAAAAGTCTATAGCATAGTACCCACAAGCCAATGGTTTGGCTGAGAGTACAAACAAGTTAATGAAAAAGGTTTACAAAAGAACCATTGTGTTGGCTCTTTCCCATGGCTTCCACAGGAAGAGTAGGGTATTCCCAATATGCATGGTTCTGAGGCTTTTTGTCACCTATAGATATATCGGGGTTGTCGTTTGTAGTATACGTGTAGCTTAGAACCTCGAGTCATATTCCAGTGAGAGACGTAGGCTTAAGTGTGGTAAGCAAACATAGTGCATGCATGTGTAAAAGGAACATATGATCATCATGGTTGAGGTAATGAAGGCTTTCGCTTTCATTGGGGGTTGCAAGGTTTAGGAGGAGTTTAAGGGTTAGAGGGAGGTTCAGGGTTTAGAAGGAGGTTCCAAGGTTTAGAAGGAGGTTCCAGACTTTAGAAGAGATTCCAGGGTTAGAAGGAGGATCCAAGGTTCAGGGTAGAGTACATGGTGGAGAACTCGTCTTCCTCGTAGATCATGGAGGTTAAGGGCTGAGAAACTAAGGATTTAGGGGGAGCATAGGAGTGGGAGAGGAAGAAGGTATAAGAGCATGTGGGAAAGAAGAGAGAGGAGGAAGGAGGGAGGAGGAGGAGGAGGAGAAGAGAGGAGGAGGGAGGAGGAGGAGAAGAGAGGAGGAGGAGGGAGGAGTAGAGGGAGAGGATGGGTTGAAAGGTTGGAGGAGAGGGGAGGAGGAATTGCAAGGTTAGGACATGCATTTGGATGTGGAGTGCAAGGAAGCATGGACACTTGAGACAATTACTTGGAATACCAAAGTAGAACTCAACACAATGCGCCAAAGATTCTAGGATTCACTCCATTATGGTGTATTTATACAAGTTGGAGAGCTTCTCTCTCTACATGTAGGAATTGTAAGACATTCTCTCTCTACATGTAGAACTCGCATGTAAAACATGCATGTAGGAATCACATGTGGGACTTGCATGTAGGAGTTGCAAGTAGACATTGCAAGTAGAACATGCATGCAGGAATTGCATGTAGGAGTTGCATGTAGAACTCGCATGTTGCATGTTGCATGTAGGAGTTGCATATGTAGAACTCGCATGTAGAACATGCATGTAGGAATCGCATGTAGGACTGGGACCTCCAGAATGTATTCCAATGTTTTGCAGAAGATAGCACTTAGGCAAAGGAAGCAATCAATGTTGCCGCACATTATTTGCTCATGCTGTTGAAGTGCTCATATCATTGTGCCTTGGATATTCCATTCTACACTAGAGTATGGTTCGATCATTGGCCAATTAATGGTGCAACCTTCATCCAAAGTGTGTATGTTGGCTTTCCATTTTTTATGTCATGGAACTACATAGAACTTGGGATGGGTTCTAAGACATGGAGGTGCACGTAGGTACTCTTTCAAGAAGATTACATCAAAGTACTTGGGACGGTGCCAATCAGCTTGTGGATCCAACTTGCTTATCCAATCTTCACTAATTTGATGGTGACGAAGGTTGGTAGGGAAGTTGTCCAGGGTCCATCCACCTCGAGTTTTCATATCAAGATATTTGCTCGAATTTTCCTTGATGGGGTTACTGGGAAGTGATATCTCATCAAAATCATACCCATCATTGGAACTTGGCATGGAGTATGAATTGGATTATCCAAATCCTGATATTCAAAATCAAATAATGTGTCATTTTCTGCTAATGGAAGCACAAGTAGTGTCGGTGCTGATGATGGGGTTGGGAGAGAATCTGGGGACATGGGGGAGAAATATGGGAGAGTATTAGTTGTGGAAGGGGGAGTAGAGGAGAGGGGGGGAAGAATTGGGCAAATGGTTTGAGCAGCTTGGTAATCCTCGAGGGTAGGATTAGCAAGGGAAGGGAAGAAGCTACGTGTGAGGGGTTCATAAGTTTGTGACTATTGGGTTAGTTGAAAATGGTGAGAGTCATGAGCAAAGAGACGATGGAGGGAATATATGTTAGGATGGAGGTCGGGGAAGGTTAAGAGGGTGGTAGCAGCAAGGGTAAGTGAGGTTATGAGGTTGGCAGAGAGAGTGGTTAGATATGGGAAGTTGGATGTGAGATAGGCCTTGTCATCTTTCAACACTTCTTTTTGCTGGTGCGATGGGATCATCAGCTACATGGGTGGGATGGTCATGCCTTGAAAATAATAGTGATGGCCTTTGTAGCAATGGCAACAAACTAGCAATAACCCTGAGGGGAGGACTACCCATGAGGCATACATATGCAATGAAAGCATTCATCCTGAGTGCTATAAACTTGGCATGTGTAGACAGGTAGAAGATATTTTTCTCATCTTCGAACAAGTCTTGGCAAATTATGCATAGAGTTTTGGTCCCTATGGAACGTTCCCATTTGATTGTTGGATGAGCGGATATGGTCCTGATTTATGATCCTGATTTGGAGTTTCTTCCATTGGATAAGCACATGTGCATTGAGGTGATCTTCCACTTGTAGAGCAGCCACAAGCTCTTGGTAAACCACCGTTGTGCATTGTAGTGGGGCATCAGTGGTGTTGTCTTCCATTGCCTCATTGTTGTGCACTAGCAATTGGAGTTCAAGCTTGGAGATGATTATCTTTTGGGAGTGCATCTCCTCCATTTTTTATTTGTATTTCTGGTAGATGGATGTATATGCCTCCTTAAGCTTTTTCATTTGCAAGGTGACCTTCGCCTGTTGAGGAATGTCTTCAGTGGTATTGGACCATTGGTCCAAGACTTGTGCTTGTGAAGTGTTGGCCTCTTTAGCAGGAACAAGTTGGTCCTTTAAGATTGTGCATTCTCTTGTAAGCTCATCAATGCTGAAGGCACGTACTGCCAAAGACTGTTTCATGTCTTCAAGCTTTGCCTTTGCAATCTTGGAGCTCTTCTTCTTTGTGAATTAGAGTGAGATGAGCTTGTGCCACTACCTCCATCTATTGAGCATGTGAGGAGGTCAAGGAGTTATAGTAGGTTTGTAGGATTGCCATTGCTTGTACTGTTGCTGTCAGCTGTGTTTGACTTTGGTGGAGATTGGAGGTCACATCCCTCATTGCCTTCTCTTGAGCTTGGAGAGCTTGGTTCATATGCACTTCTTCTACCTCCTTCTCATCTATCCACGCTCGAAGTGCCTTGACCTCTATGGTGATTGCCTGGAAGTGGTCTTCGATTTCTGTTGCAGTCAATTCTCTTTCATATTCTTCCTTGGCCAAGCTAGTGAATAGTTCGCACATTTGGACCATTTGGCTAGCTTGATGTTGGAGAATGACACACGGTGATGAGGATTGGCAATAATGCTGATACAAGCGGTGCCCATGTAGCCATCCTGATGATTCTATAGTACTTGTGGGAGGTTGTTCCAATGGTATTTTAGTCACTTGTGTACAGTAGTCATACTGTTGATCTAGCACTAGCTCCCCTTAAGGCTCATCGAATGGCATGGCGTCGATGGATGGTTCTAGTGCTGATTTAGCCTCAGGCTCTAGTGCCAATCTTTCCTCAGGCTCTGGTTGCTGCTACTATTGTTGGAGATATATTGGTTGCAATTGTGCACCAACGAGCTGTAGCATCTGGTGGGGCAATTCCTGCATTCTGACCTCCAGAATAGGTATTTCTTTCAAGGCATCTCCACTTGCCAATGTGATAGTAGGAGAAGTTAGTGATGGCTCCCATACTGGTGAGAAGGGAATGTCCAACTCCTCAATTGGTTTTCGTGACTAGGGCAGAGTCATTTCTCATTCCTATAGCTCTTTTTTGAAGATTATAGCCAATAAGTGTGGAATTTTACATTTTTGGCCTGATGAACCATCTAGTTTTTTTGTAAAGAAGATGACTAAGTGTTGGATCTAGTCTTGCTTTAGCTTCCTACTGAGAAAAATAAATGTGCAGAGTGGAAGGGATTGATTCTTGTTGCACTTAACCCCCAGGAATGTGGATAGGAATTGTGCTACTTCCTTGAGGCAATGGTTAAGGATAGTGCGAAGTAATATGCCGTCCCTATGGATTAGTGTGCCCTTAGCAAGGAGAGGTTGTACTTTGAGAAATTTACCATTGGTAGGCCGTGTAGGGTATTTGGCACCTTGTGTTGGGAGTGAGAAAGCTCTTTGAATGACTGTATTATCGAGGATTAATGCTGAGTGGGCGCTGATGTACAGTGATGGTACCGTACTTGCCAACCTGTGCATTGTTGGAGTGGTAAGAATGGAGAAATTCCCTAATGTATGTGGTCATTGTAGGACTATCCTCCAAGGATTTTAGGCTCTCATGCAAATTGCCTAGACCCCTTTGCTTTAAGTAAGATGTTGCTTCCTTGGAAAGAACACAATATTAGATAAAGTGGGACAAAAGTTGCATTTTGGGAATTTTGAAATTGGGTGGATTTCATTAAAATTGGGAAAGGCTTCATTAAATTTGGGAAAATTTCCATTGATTGTGGGAATTTTACCAATATTGAATAAGCTAATATTTGGAATTCCAATGATTCTGAAAAACTTCATTGGTTGTGAAACAGTTCATTGCATATAAAAACCGGAACAAAGCATTTGTGGCAGAGTTTGAAAATCATGTATTTGGTGGTGTTAATAAACACCGTCTAGGGACAACATGTATATTTTACTTGAGGTGTTAATAAACACCAGTTGGTGGTGTTAACAAACACCACGCATAGTGAGTTCCACTAGAAACAAAGCAGTTGTTGGTGAAGGTCAGCTTCTGAAAATTGTCATATTAATAATATGCAAATGCCCATTGACAAGATAACAACAATTGAGAAACATCACATGAGAACACACCTTACAATGGAAGTTTGGGAGATTAAGAGGGAGAAAATCGACACCATTTTCTATGCTCTGATACCAAGCAAGCTCTCCTGTGCTTTGATACATACACTCTGTGGAATCTTGATCTTCTTGGGTCTATTTATGGATTTTGATGTCCATGACCAGACAATTGCATCAATACACTCCCATACCTGTGGATCCAACGTATTCTCTGTCCAATACTTGTTCCAGCAATCAACATAGGCATCTGCATCACTGAGCCCTTTCTCTTAACTGATGGTGCCCAATACTGAATTAATAATTTCTTGAAATTAGGAGAAGCAGCATCCATCTCGGCACTTGATATGGCAACCCCAAGCCATATCAAGACAAGATGGCCTCACCAAGACGAAGTCACCTTGCTTAACATCCACCATTGGTCTAAACTCTTCCCTCGGCTTACCTTTTAAAGGCCCACAATAGTGATCATTCCATTCCTCATAGCCTTGGAAATCATTAATGCAAGCATCTATATCATCCTCCTCATCAGGAGATTGTGTTCTTGGCCAAAACTCTCTGTACACTCCTATCTCTGAGATGTTTTCCTATTCGAGCTCACCGATCATGGTTTTCCAATAGTCTATCACTGGCCTAATGTACGACTCATAGGATGCATTCTTTCCACTTGCACATTTCTCCCAAAACTTAATGTAATCCTTTATCCCTGATATTACTTGCAAGTGATCTCTCACAAATGCAGCCATTGGCAGTATATCCGGATGACCTGTTGGCAACAATGATCGACCCTCACTATCTTTCTTCCATAGCTCGATTCCCCCTTCAATGGGCATCCAATTCAGTGATTTTGGATGCACCTTGTACTGCATCATTGGTATGTCACCTTGCATGTAAAATCGAAATTGTAATGGCTTTGCATGTCCAACTAGCATTTCTTGCCCATCACATAGGTAGCCATCTACATAATCCTTGAAGTTAGGAACCCGTGTAAGAACAAATGGTGCCGGTGAAGATGATGTACATTTTTTGAATGTATCCATCAGATGCAAGAAAGTGAATGTTTGTCCCACCCGCAAGCTCTCAGAAAACTTGCTGAACATTGCATCAATGTCCTCATGTGTGTGCCCTACCATCAAGAAGCCCAATTGAACTGTCTTGAAAATGCCCCTTGCTACAAGAAGAGAAAGGTATGCAAACAAGTATCTATTTTTGTTCTCAGACCCACAATTATCTAGTTGGAGTAGCAAGTTCTCTGGCAACTTTTGGAATGGTGGCTCAATAGCAACACTCCCCTCTAAAGAGGGTGGGTTTTCTCTTGTATTTGACGGAAAAAAATTCACACATGTGTCTGTAGCCCTTGCAATGGAAGTTGTCATGGCCTCTGTGATAGACTTCAAGTCACTTTCCAATACAATTTCTAGATTTGCATTTGTGATCGTGACATCTACATTTTTAGACAAGCTAGCTCCACTTGTGGAAACATGTGCACCTTTAGAACTGTAATGGGAGTCCAAAGCGTTTCTTGAACATAGAGCATTCAAAAGGCGAGCATTGCTTCTAGGAATCCCATTGGTAGCAAGGTCTCCAAGGTCATGCATATCCATCCTCTCGAGGTTGCGCAAACAAATTGAGAGCGATCCAATCGTCAGGTTGAGATCAGATGGCCACAAACCATTGAGGGTGAAGTGTCCATAATGACCGTTTCCATGCCCATGGGTAATCATTTCAATGAGTGAAACCTGTAATTGCCATGCAGAATCGGTGTCCTTGGACCTCACCCAAAGTCTTGGAATTGCCGTCTTTTTTTGGTCCATCTTATCATGGATTATGCATACATACTTTTTTGGATCCATCTCGGAGTACCTACACCATGCATAGTATAAGTTCCTACAACTTTGTTGCTGTATCATATGCATCTTTCTCTCTTCCATCAACGAATTGTGCTCATCTTGACTTTTTGTGGCTGCCAATTGAGCCTTGATCCGACTGCACAAGCTACATTTAGAGAATTCACTCGTCTTAGCAAGGGCTACATTTTTTAAGTCTGATTTCCAAATCCTGCCAAATGTGGATGTGGATAGGCTCTGATAACCACGTTGATTAAGTGAAGTGTTGACCTCACATAGGACGTCTATCTTCTTATACACTTCAGGTATCAGTTGCTGTGTCTCTCTAGAACCATCCTGCATGGTTCTACTCTTGTGAGGCATATGCTCTGTGCTATTATCCACAAAGTGTTGAATGAGAGCCCTTCCCATACCTATGTGCTCCCTGCTCCTCCTCATAATCCCTGAATTGCCATGCACATATCGCTGCACACCACTCTCAAATTGCTCCCTGTATCGATAAAATGATGTCCTTGGAATTCCATGCATCTCATACCATGCTCTACAACAGACATCCTGACCGTTTATCCTGAAGTTGTAGCATATCCTCCTTGTGTAGTCATGATGCCAAGCCGTTAACAACACATCGTATATAAAGTTTGTATGAGACTCCAAGGAGCTGCCCCAAAAGTTCTTCCTTAGATTCATTAAGAGATCTCGCTCTGCATGTTGGCAACACCTACTCCCACAACAATCGATGGAAGAGACCTACTGCACCGAATCTAGTGACATTTTGTACATTGCTGTTGGAGGCTCTCTTTGTTTAGGCACCCTGTTAATGAAAGTGTACCTTCTTTTCTTTGATGTTGGATCGTCCCTTTTCAACATTTGATCATTGACCAACTCATTTATACCAGCAACGTGGTCCATGGGCACATATTGTTGCAATGGGCTTCCTTCAAGTAAGGTAATCTGCTTGATGGGCCACTTTACTAGGCTGAGAGAGCCAACATCTTGCATAGAAGACCCTGAGTCACTTCCTCTAATTTGTTCTTTCTTTTCAATATCCATACCAATGCAATCGTTACCCAATAGGTCAAAGTTTATAGAGTCTCCCGTGAAAACATATAAGATCACACTTTCCCCCATGGTCTTTGTTTTGCTCTCATCCCATAAGACAACCTTTTTCTCTTTCCAAGATTCACGAATGAAATTGTCAGTTTCCAATGAAGAAACTGGCATTGCCTCAACATAAGGTCGTCGCTCAGGCTCACTTGGTGCAGCTTCTTTAGTTACCGCATCATCTAAAGAATCACCAGCATATTTTAGAGAGCCCTTAGGCCACTTGACAACGCTCCAAATTGCCTCACCAACAAGCATTGCATCCATAGTGGGAAATGGCAAGAGCATTTCACTATTGATAGACTTCTCCACTATCACCGATACATTTTCTGTCCCAATCTTCACACCACTACAGTAGGCCTCCAGATCTATTGCACACACTCCACCAATTCCAACCACTTCATTCCCCACCATCATCATGACCTTCTCCCCGCTTCTGATAGCCATCCCCTGTCATTACGATTACGGAGAATTAATTATGAACAAATTACAACCACCCAAAGAATTTCAAAAGACCATCAAACATGTCCTTCTAAAGGGGAAGAATGGCATTGGTGCAAATCTCTATAAAGCATGAATGAGTCTATACAAAATTTTCATGAAAGCATGAATTATTTCCCTAAAAATTTTAGCAATTTGATAAAACTTTTTCTAAAGCATGAATTATTTTCACCATCATCATGACCTGATTCATGCATCTAATAGTAGCCATCCCCTCTCATTACGATGATAGGAAATTGATTATGAACAAACTACAACCAAAGAATTTCATAAGACCAACAAAGTTGTCCTTGTAGTGGGGGGAGAATGGCACCAGTGCCATTCTCCATGTGAATTTGGCAATGGGAGAATGGCACTGGAGAATAGGAAAATGGAGAATGGCACTAGTGCCATTCTCCCTATGGAATGTCCCAATGGAATGTCCTAACATTTTGGCTTTGTAATAGGAAAATGGAGAATGGCACTAGGAATAGGAAAATGGAGAATGGCACTAGTGCCATTCTCCCATTGGAAAATGGAGAATGGCACTAGTGCAATGGGAGAATGGCACTGGAGAATAGGAAAATGGAGAATGGCACTAGTGCCATTCTCCCAATGGAATGTCCCAATGGAATGTCCTAATTTTTTTGGCTTTGTAATAGGAAAATGGAGAATGGCACTAGGAATAGGAAAATGGAGAATGGCACTAGTGCCAGTCTCCATTTTCTTGGGACATTCCATTGGGAGAATGGCACTAGTGCCATTCTCCCATTGGAAAATGGAGAATGGCACTAGTGCCATTCTCCCAATGGAATGTCCTAATTCAAAATTTTGGCTTCACAAAGGTAGAAGGGCACCAATGCCATTCTCCCATTGGAATTAGTGGAATGTCAATCTATAGGTTTAGTGCCATTCTCCATTGTAATAGGAAAATGGAGAATGGCACTAGGAATAGGAAAACGGAGAATGGCACTAGTGCCATTCTCCCAATGGAATGTCCCAATGGAATGTCCTAATTTTTTGGCTTTGTAATAGGAAAATGGAGAATGGCACTAGGAATAGGAAAATGGAGAATGGCACTAGTGCCATTCTCCCAATGGAATGTCCTAATTTTTTGGCTTTGTAATAGGAAAATGGAGACTGGCACTAGTGCCATTCTCCCAATGGAATGTCCTAATTCAAAATTTTGGCTTCACAAAGGTAGAAGGGCACCAATGCCATTCCACCAATAATTCCAACATTGGAATTATTGGAATGTCAATCTATAGGTTTAGTGCCATTCTCCATTGTAATCAGAAAATGGAGAATGGCACTAGGAATAGGAAAATGGAGAATGGCACTAGTGCCATTCTCCCATTGGAAAATGGAGAATGGCACTAGTGCCATTCTCCCAATGGAATGTCCCAATGGAATGTCCTAATTTTTTGGCTTTGTAATAGGAAAATGGAGAATGGCACTAGTGCCATTCTCCCATTGGAAAATGGAGAATGGCACTAGTGCCATTCTCCCAATGGGGAAGGGGGGGTGGGGGGTGGGGGAGGGGAAGGGGGGGAAGGGGAGATTGGGCAATGGGCAATGGGGAATGGACAACTATAATCTAGTCATTCTTGTCTTGCTGATGGGCACCATCTATCAATGAAACTCGTCCCAATAATTGATTTGTAATTGAATTCACTCTTTGATGAAATATACACCAATTTCATTGATATATTTGATTATATTTAAATATGATAATATATATATTCTGTATGTTTTATGTTCCATAATAAAATATATATTATTTATGTATTTTTGTGTGGTTACTATATTTGTATTTTATTAATTATGTATTCTCCATTTTTAATGTTGAGTATTCCTAACTTTTAGTTATGAAGTTAATATAGGAGTAGATGAAAAATAATTGATTTGCAATTGAATTCACTCTTTCATGAAATATACAGTGGGAGTAAACAAAGTAGGTAGTGGCATTAGAAAATGAAACATGGCAACTTCACTCATCAAGAGCTTACCACTGAAACATTTTCAAGATGGGAAAAGGGTTTTTGAAGTGTTACAAAGGGTGCCATTGTCATGTTCTTAGGCTCTCAAGCCACTTAACAAACCGATGTTTGATGCCGTGTATTCATACAAGCACCTAAGTGGTTATAGACATAGTGCACAGAGTGGTGAGCAAAGACGAGATGCATCGACTACAAAGGTGACAGAATTGTAGAAGACAATAGAGATGAAGGAAACAAAGCCACGACATAAGTCGAAGTAGCTGAATGGAAGCAGAGACTCAACCCTATCCATTCCATTGGAATGCCTCTCTCTCACCCCTATCTTTATATCATCCCATGGTGTTCTTCTCCCCCCTATAGTGTCTCTCTCTTGTAAGCCCTTGGTTTTGTTATGCTCCAAAGCCCTCCCTCTACAACATTGCCCATCTTCACCATTTCTTTGAGTAGTATAGTTCCCATTTATATTTGAGAGCTCTAGAGCTTGATTGTAGGAGCCCCCTAGGAACTCATTTTCTTGTTGTTTGCCATTCTCCCAATGGAATGTCCCGATGGAATGTCCTAATTTTTTGGCTTTGTAATAGGAAAATGGAGACTGGCACTAGTGCCATTCTCCCATTGGAAAATGGAGAATGGCACTAGTGCCATTCTCCCAATGGAATGTCCTAATTCAAAATTTTGGCTTCACAAAGGTAGAAGGGCACCGATGCCATTCTCCCATTGGAATTAGTGGAGTGTCAATCTATAGGTTTAGTGCCATTCTCCATTGTAATAGGAAAATGGAGAATGGCACTAGGAATAGGAAAATGGAGAATGGCACTAGTGCCATTCTCCCAATGGAATGTCCCAATGGAATGTCCTAATTTTTTGGCTTTGTAATAGGAAAATGGAGACTGGCACTAGTGCCATTCTCCCATTGGAAAATGGAGAATGGCACTAGTGCCGTTCTCCCAATGGAATGTCCTAATTCAAAATTTTGGATTCACAATGGAATGACCTAATTCAAAATTTGTACTAGTGCCATTCTCCCATTGGAAAATGGAGAATGGTACTAGTGCCATTCTCCCAATGGAATGTCCTAATTCAAAATTTTGGATTCACAATGGAATACCCCTCCTAGAATAGTGGTGCCAATCTCTTATTAGGCCCTAAGAAATGTCATTGAGAAGCCTAAACTCACATGCACAAGGAATCCTAAACTCACATGTGCATTGGCACTACCACTAATGGAGAATGGCAGTGATGCCAATCTCATGCTGGCAACTACATAATGACAATGAGATCATCAAACTCACACTATAGCCAATAAATAATCCTACTACAGCCAATAAATATAGTGGAATGTCAACCTACAGGTTTAGTTTGTCTAGATTACCACTAGTGGAGAATGGTAGTGATGCCAATCTCATGCTGGCAAATACATAATGACACTGAGACCATCAAACTCACATGTGCAGAGATCATATGGAATTGTGCTAATCTCTGTGGAGAATGCCACCAGTGGAGAATGGTAGTGGTGCCAATCTCATAGCATGACCTGAAAACATGCACAAGGAATCCTAAACTCACATGTGCATTGGCACTTTTGCCATTATCCTACTGCCATTGTCCGCTAGTGGTAATGTGCATTCTTCTATGTAGTGATCACTCTCTCCGCTGTGTAGAGATCATATGGAATTGTGCCAATCTCTGTGGTTTTGTGATGTAGATAGATATACGTTCAAATCAAGCTTGAGTAGGTACATACCAGAACGAGATCCATTTGGACCACCAAAGTTACCTGTCCCTATCAACGAAGTGTTTTGGATAAAAAATGTGGCTTTCGAGGTGCATGAGTCAACCATTACAGGTGCTAGCTTGGGCTTGTTTGTGCATGGCTCCATCAAGAGAGGGACTACTATTCTCCATTATGGAGGTGACAAAAGTACTCCTACAGAGACTGGAAGGAATTATGTAGAGTTCATCCAAGGCTAAAGAAGTACTCTATCCAAGAGGACCCTACTATCCCTATGAAGGGTATGGTGCATATTGTTGGTGATGTTCAATATGGCAATGTGGCAGGATTTATTAACAGCAATAGAAATACCAATGTAAAGCCAAATGTTTGTTATGTATTTTCCCCTGATGTTCCACCTTGGTATGACCCCATGATGAACATAGATATTGCAGAATATGGTCACATTTGTATTGAATCCATAGATGATATACATGCAGGAGAGGAGCTATTTGCAGACTATGAGTTTTGAATAACAACATTGTATTTCTTTATACAATCATTACTTATGGGAATTACTACTTTCTTGCCAACTATGCAAATTGGTGCGTAATTGTTGTGTGTGAATAATATGCAAACATGTTCATAACTACATTCATAATGTATTTAGAAGGAGTGTCTCTCGTGCCATTCTTTCCGGTGCCATTCTCTTTGGGGCTAGAAATTGAGAGTTTCTTTGGAATCATGATTTATTTCAGGGATTTCAATGGTGCACAATAAATGATTGTCATTGCCACCTAAATTACATTTGTACCCTAGGTCTATAGCCAATTGAGAAACTTGCACCACTGCCATTCTTCACTTGTACAAATGTTTACCCTACTATTCTAGGAGGGGTATTCCAGTGACCATAGGAGAGTGGTGTCCGATTCCAATCCACATGTGAGTTTGATGATCTCAGAGATTGACACAATTCCATATGATCTCTACATAGCAGAGACAGTGATCACTACATAAAAGAATGCACAATAAATGATTGTCATTGCCACCTAAATTACATCAAATGCTTCTCATTGCCCATTGATTTTCCATCAACTACATATCTTGCATTCATTCTCCTCAACTACATATCTTGATTTTCCATCAACTACATATCTTACTAAGTTAAAGAGCCTGTGCATTTTCATTACAATACTCATGGTTATTAATTACACTCTACATTTTTTAAACGGTGTTTTGGAGATTTTCAAATGAGAATGCTCACAACAAAAGCGAGTCTCAATATCAATGGAAATTCCAGAGACTCGCTATTATGAAGGTGTTTTTGAACATCACTATGGCTCCCGAGATGAATCTAACTCAAATGGGTTTCAAAGTTTATTATTTTTTTGATGATAACGTAGTTTAGACACTGATATTCTATTTATTATTTGAGAATGTAGTTGATATTTCACACTTCATGAATGGCTATCTAGTCTATTTTCACATATTTCTCCTGTTTTTTCATTGAGGGGAGCTACAATTTCTTCCAAAACTACATTCTGGGAATTGGGTTTTTCCCGAATTGGGAATTGGAAATGGCATTGAGAAGCCTAAACTCACATGCTCATTCTTCTATGTAGTGATGACTGTCTCCGCTGTGTAGAGATCATATGGAATTGTGTCAATCTCTGTGGAGAATGCAACCAGAGGAGAATGGTAGTGGTGCCAATCTCATAACATGACCTGCAAACATGCACAAGGAATCCTAAACTCACATGTGCATTCTTCTATGTAGAGATCACTATCTCCGCTGTGTAGAGATCATATGGAATTGTGTCAATCTCTGAGTTCATCAAACTCACATGTGGACTGGAATCGGACACCACTCTCCTATGATCATTGGAATACCCCTCCTAAAATAGTAGGGTGAGCATTTGTACAAGTGGAGAATGGCAGTGGTGCCAATCTCTTATTAGGCCCTAAGAAATGGCATTGAGAAGCCTAAACTCACATGCTCATTCTTCTATGTAGTGATCACTGTCTCCACTGTGTAGAGATCATATGGAATTGTGTCAATCTCTTATTAGGCCTTGGAATGTCAATCTATAGGTTTAGTTTGTCTAGACAACCACTAGTGGAGAATGGCAGTGATGCCAAACTCATGGTGGCACCTACATAATGATACTGAGATCATCAGACTCACATGTGGATTGGAATTGGACACCACTCTCCTATGATCATTGGAATACCCCTCCTAGAATAGTAGGGTAAACATTTGTACAAGAGAATGGTAGTGGTGCCGATCTCTTATTAGGCCCTAAGAAATGGCATTGAGAAGCCTAAACTCACATGTGCATTCTTCTATGTAGTGATCACTGTCTCCGCTGTGTAGAGATCATATGGAATTGTGTTAATCTCTGTGGAGAATGCCAACAGTGGAGAATGGTAGTGGTGCCAATCTCATACCATGACCTGAAAACATGCACAAGGAATCATAAACTCACATGTGGATTGGCAGTTTTGCCATTATAGAATGCCACCAGTGGAGAATGGCAGTGGTGCACAAGGAATCCTAAACTCACATGTGCATTCTTTTATGTAGTGATCACTGTCTCCGCTGTGTAGAGATCATATGGAATTGTGTCAATCTCTGAGATCATCAAACTCACATGTGGATTGGAATCGGACACCACTCTCCTATGATCACTGGAATACCCCTCCTAGAATAGTAGGGTAAACATTTGTACAAGTGAAGAATGGCAGTGGTGCTAATCTCTTATTAGGCCCTAAGAAATGTCATTGAGAAGCCTAAACTCACATGTGCAGAGATCATATGGAATTGTGCCAATCTCTGTGGAGAATGCCACCAGTGAAGAATGGTAGTGGTGCCAATCTCATACCATGACCTGAAAACATGCACAAGGAATCCTAAACTCCCATGTGCATTGGCACTTTTGCCATCATCCTACTACCATTCTCCGCTAGTGGTTGAGAGTTTCTTTGGAATCATGATTTATTTCAGGGATTTCAATGGTGTATCAACAAGTTGTTGTGTTTTCATCCTAAAGTGTACTTTTTTACTTTGCAATGAGTAATCAACATGACATGTAAAGTTATCGTTTTACAATAATGCTAGTCAGTCCAAACATTGAAAGTGCACGATAAATGATTGTCATTGCCACCTAAATTACATAAAATGCTTGTCATTGCCCATTGATTTTCCATCAACTACGTATCTTGCATTCATTCTCCTCAACTACATATCTTGATTTTCCATCAACTACATATCTTACTAAGTTAAAGAGCCTGTACGTTTTCATTGCAATACTCATGGTTATTAATTACACTCTACATTTTTTAAACGGTGTTTTGGAGATTTTCAAATGAGAATGCTCACAACAAAAGCGAGTCTCAATATCAATGGAAATTCCAGAGACTCACTATTATGAAGGTGTTTTTGAACATCACTATCGCTCACGAGATGAATCTAACTCAAATGGGTTTCAAAGTTTATTATTTTTTTAATGATAACATAGTTTAGACACTGATATTCTATTTATTATTTGAGAATGTAGTTGATATTTCACACTTCATGAATGGCTATCTAGTCTATTTTCACATATTTCTCCTGTTTTTTCATTGAGGGGAGCTACAATTTCTTCCAAAACTGCCATTCTCTGGGAATTGGGTTTTTCCCGAATTATCTAATACGGTCTTAAAGAGCATAAGTCAATGTAGGTGGCCGAACAAGTTCCAGTGACTGGCCTCGTCAATGGTTGTGTAGGCCGGTTGTGACTAGGGTGGCATTTGTTCTTCTTGGTCATGCACTGAATCCTCCTTGGAGCTATCGCTCTGGACCACAAATGCGTGTGGTCATCGTGGTTGAGAGGATGTAGATGGCTATGAACTCTAGAGGGGGTCTTGTGGTTGAGGCGGTGGGCTTTTTCTGCACATCCTCTTTAGTGGCGGCATTTTTTCTGAACCTACATCCATGTGCATGTGGTGTACCATTGATCATTAGATTAGTTGGCATGCAGGTATGACCTTTGTGTGAGTTTGTGAGAGATCTTAGTTTTATACATGCTTTGAGAGTGTGGAATGAAAGTTTGTAGCACAATTATTCATGCAATCATCTATGTGTCTAAGCGAAAGCGTGTGAATGCATGTGGCCTAGTAACTAGGTATGGACTAACTATATGCTTTTTTTTGTTGCTGGGATTTCATCGCGGTGGGTAGCTAGAACTTAGGCATCACTTTTGAGCCCTAGGTTAAAATCGATTGATGCTACCTATATGTGCAAAGACGTACATATGCAAGTGAGTGCTCCTGATACAATCTAATCCTAACTAAGAAAGACTTGGGTTTCCAAAATCTTTGTTTTTGTCAGGGATGGCTTGCATGTTGAAGTAGTAGTGCTTCAGTCGGCTCCCATTTATTGTTGTGTTGAATTTGACTCCATCCAATGTTTCTAGCAGCACAGCTCCAATGGGATTCATCTTTCTTACTCGATAGGGTCCTTGACCTAGATACTTCAGTTTCCCCTTGTGTACTTTGGCATTGTATAATAAGACCAAGTCACCTTCATTGATGTCTTTAGCTTTAAGATTTCTATCAAACCATGCCTTTCTTCCATATTTTTATGTTGTCATGGCATGGTAGGTGACTAGTCTTGTCTTTGTATGCTTCTCCAATTGATAGAGTCTTTCTTTCAAGGATTCATGGTCTCCCATGCGTTCCTATACTGCTATGCATAGGCTTGGTATTACAAATTCTAGTGGGACCACAACTTCAAGGCCGTACACCAATTGAAAGAAAGTGTTCCCTATACTAACCTTGAGTGTGGTTCTGTATGCCCATAAGGCTGCATTTAGTTTCTTTGCCCAATCAGAATGCTGTGGTTCTACTACCTTGGTGAGGATAATGCATAATATTTTGTTGGTGGATTCAGCCTATCCATTCCCTTGGGGGTAGTAGGGTGTGCTTTTTCTATGGTTTACCATAGAGCTAGACAAGAGTTCTTAGATTACCTCATTGACAAAATGTGTGCCTCTATCCGATACAATTTCAATGGGGCATCCGAATCGAGTGATCACATTCTCATATAAGAATCTTACTGTGCTTCTGGCATCTGCCTTTTTGATTGCTTTAGCTTCATCCCATTTTGTAAAGTAATCAGTGGCCACAATGATGTAGCGTGCCTGTGTTCCCTTTGTTGCTAGATGGATGGGACCCACATAGTCAATCCCCCATTTTTCAAATGGTTTTTGTGCAACAACTTTTGTTAGGGGATTGAATTCTTTGTGTTGTGGTTTAGTAGTCCATTGGTATACATCACAGCCTTTTACATATTCATAGGCATCTGCCCACAGTGTTGGCCACCAGTAGCCTATGAGGAGGACTTTTCTTGTTGTGGCTTCCCCTTGGAAGTGTCCTCCTACAATGCCTTCATGGACTTCACTAAGGATTGGCATGATCTCATGAGGCATTGCACATCTTAATACATGGTCCTTGCCCATCTTGTACAATTGTCCTCCAATGAGTTGGTAGGGTGCAACCTTTAAAATTAGTTTTCTAGCATCTACTACTTTCATTTCAGGGGGTGGTCTTCCTGCCATTAAGTACCCAATGATATCTCCACACCAATCTGGAACAGCATCTATCTAAAATAGTGTGGCATCTGGCAAGTCATCTTCTACTCCAATGGCTTCTTCTCCTGACTTGACATGAGACATGTGATCAACAATGTAGTGTCGGGCACCTTTGCAGACCACTATTTTGAAGTTAAATTCTTGAAGCAAGAGGAGCCATGTGGTTATTCTTCCTATTGTACACAGACGGTTCAAAAGATAAAGTAATGCTTGATGGTCGGTGTAGAAGACAAAATCATTTGCCAATAGATAGTGCCAAAATTTCTTAACACTATACACCATTGATAGGGCTTCTCTTTCTGTGGTGGTATAGTTGATCTCTGCACCATTGAGTTGTCAACTAGTGAAGTAGAATGGGTAGTCTTTCTTATGTTCACCAGGTTGACAAAGCACACTCCCAATTGCATACTTAGATCCATCAGTATGAACAGGAAAATCA
Organism: Dipteris shenzhenensis; assembly: GCF_047967505.1. Lineage (NCBI taxonomy): Eukaryota > Viridiplantae > Streptophyta > Polypodiopsida > Gleicheniales > Dipteridaceae > Dipteris > Dipteris shenzhenensis. The sequence goes on from NC_141607.1 coordinate 12,032,069, forward strand.
ATATCCCAATTGGGAGATATAAGGATGGGTGCTGTGATTAGGCGCCACTTTAAAAGCTTAAAGGCTTGGCCGCATGCTTCTATCCATAAGAATTCCACATACTTTTAAAGTGGTCTAGCTATCATGGCATACCACAACATAAATCTTCTATAATAGTCGGCATGTCCCATAAAGACCTATACACCTTTGGAATTTGTAGGAGGAGACAATTCCATGATGATTTTGATTTTGTCCATGTCAGTTGCAATCCCAAATCATCCAAGAACACCTGTAAAAACTTATTCAAAAATGGCTTGAAAGATGTGAACATGACTCGCTGGAATGTGGCTGGTGCATTACAAAGGCCGAATGGCATGACTCTATATGCAAAAATACCCCATTCTGTAGCAAATGTTGTTTTTGATTGGTCTTTAGGAGCAATTTGCACTTGGTTATAGCCACCGAAGCAATCCAAGAAGCTATATATTTCGGGCCACCTTTTCCAACACTGTTTCTGTTAAGGGTAGGGGGTAGGGGAATGTGATCCCTAATTGTGGCAACATTACATTCTTTAAGTTTATGCATATTCTGAGCTTCTTGTTGTGCTTAAGCACAATGACAATGGGTGAAACCCAATCAATGTGCTCTATCTCATAGATGAATCCGGCATCTGCCATACTTAGGATTTGTGCGATAAGGTCCACATACCTTAGGGTGGGCACCTTCCCTTATAGGTATCATGTGTACTGCCATGGTTGGTGAAATTCCTTTCATCTCTTTGTATGACCATGCTAGGCAGTCACGGTATTCCATTAGGAGTGCTTTGAGTTTGGTATCATCTCCTTGTCGAAGCTGTTTCCCAATGAAAACCAGTTTTTCTTCCTCCCCTTCAAGGGCGAGGTTTATTGTGCGAGTTTTTGGAGGCAGTCGATAGAGCGAGCGAGGAAAAGCGAGCAGGCCCAAAAAAGCAAGTGAGCTTTTCCACAATTTCCTTATCGAGGTACTCAACATAGCTTTGTGGAAACCACTATTTGGGAAGATTCTCAAAAATAAAACTTACGTTACTATGTGTAACTATACCAATATTGTGAATTATAGTCTACCTTAACTTCCAATTGGAGCCATACTCACATTATGCAACAATAGTATGTGGGTTTGAAAGAAACCGAATTTCCACTCCAAAGCAGATTCCATTACTGATACAACAATTCTTTTGCATTTGACATGGGTCTTACTATTAAACTCCTTCAATAATCAAAACAAATGTGTTGCTTGATATGTTGAACTTAGTAATGTAAACATCACTTCACCCATATGCGGGGAAAAAAAACTATCTATAGACTTCATAGCATGGGATTGCATCAACACTTATGACATTCAAAATGGTTCTTTTTATTAAAAGTGTTATCAACCATGAAAGAAAATGTTTAAAAATAGTTCACCCATATGTTGAAAAACCCAAGTGTCATTTATGACATTCAAAATTGTTCTTGCAACCATCCTATAGTTCCTAGAGATTTTGCCCATACTTCCAACCCCTTCCCTTCAACCATTGAGAGGTATCTAATAGTTTTATAGAACACTTGAGATATCATCACCTTCTAATACAAAACCATTATTACTATTTGTAGAACACTTGAGATATCATCACCTCTTAATACAAGACCATTCTTACTATTTGTAGAACACTTGAGATATCATCACTCCTTCCCTTCAGCCACTAAGAGGTACCTAATACTTTTGTAGAACACTTGAACCATTCTTACTATTTGTAGAACACTTGAGATATTATCACCTTTTAATACAAAACCATTTTTACAGTTTGTATAACACTTGAGATATCATCACCTCTTAATATAATTCTTAGTATTTGTAGATCACTTTAGATATCATCGCCTCTTAATACAAGACCATTCTTACTATTTGAGAGATTAATGGATTAAAGGTTTGAAGCTCATAGGAGACTAAGGAAGAGAAAGTCAGTTTCAACATGAGGACAATAAAACTAATTGGAATATTTTGACTTATGCATTATACCTTTTTGAAGACTATGAATTTAAGTCAGTTTCAACATTAGGATGATAAAACTAATTAGAATATTTTGACTTATGTATTATATATTTTTGAAGACTATGAATTTAATGAGGAGAGGCACGCACACTACTTAGTAAATACACTAGTACTACTACTAGCCTATGACTATTAAGCTTAGTAGCACCAGTGTGATTTTGACCCTTGTATCAGCCTTTTGATAATTTTCTTTCATCATTAGTGCAATAGAAATTATTCCTTCTATCAGAAGAAGCTTGCTAAATTTATTCAAAGTGACGATTTTGTAGTCTACAGCCACTATCCTCTGACTCATAAAAATATATTAAATGTGAGCACCCATTTATCTTGTATGATCAACCCTAGACTATGCTGCGATAGGACATTACTAGAATAAAAAAAATATGAATTGATATGGCGATGTTCGGTGTGAAATAACCAAATTAAGGATTTAATAAGAAAGAAAACAATCAGAATCAATAGGCTATTCAATGGCTCAAATTTGCACAGAAATTATAATGTGCCTTGCAACTCTTATGCATTCTAGCTCCTCATGTTTGACAAGAATGCAAACAATAATGAAATCACATTATCTTTAGTTTCAAAGTAAGCAAAGCACCAAAAATAAATGCAAACGTATTGGATGAGGAATAAATAGGTATAGATATAGATAGACCTATATATATGCATTCATAGATATAATGATGATTAAAGTTGGACGGTCATAATAATATTATGTGTACTATCATTAGGATTAGGACTACTATTGGTAATATTGTATGTAGTAGTAGGAGAACTACCATTAAGGAACACTCAAATAAAATTACTAATGGTGGTGATAAAACTACCACTAGTAGTTTGGTAATTACCCCTAACATCTACAACAAATATTTGATAAGTAACTAGTATTAGGTCAAAAGGCCCCAATTGTGCTATAATAATGGACCAAAAAAGGGAGTGCTATAGCATCACCTAAGGGTCACTTTTTATCCATGAAAGAAACAAGTCGGTGCAACCTAGGTCATATAGATCTAGGACATGTGGAGTGGTTCGCATCTCTTTCCTTGATAAAAAAGTTAGACTACCTTTGATAGTAACTACAAAGATTGCTGCCATAGTACCGTAGAGTAGCCCCTAGGTTGCACCATGATCCTTTTTTGCTTTTGAGCCATTAAGTTTGATCCACTGATTTTATGTAGAATTATTCTACTATATGTTCACATGTCCTTCATAGGATCTTGATATAAACCCTTCCATTGTAAGTACTTTTACTTTAAGTTTCACATATCCTTAACAAACCACTAGGCTTCAACACAGATTCATTCTTATGTTTCAAGCCTCAAACTCAAACACCCTTGTAAAAGGGATAATGTATTAAAGCTACATTCAATCCATCAAATCTTTTGAATAACATTTCTATTGAAAATTCATGTATCATCAATAGGATTTCATCCATTATATGTTCATTTGTCTTTAATAGTATATCTAAAAATTCATGTATCTTCAATATTATTTCTCTCATGTGTTCCAATATCTTCAAAAGGATGCCTTTATTTATGTCCAAACTTGAGCATTGATTTGTATTTATCAAACACAATTTCACTCCACCTATTCTTTAGAATGAAATTTTTTCGCCAAAAGTGGGCCAAATGTAAGGTCTTTCCACATATTCTTAAGAATGAAAATTTTGGCCTTACGTTGGCAAGTCTATGGAATGAGGGTAAGGCCAAACTCTCTGGTACGGTGCATTAGGTCTTGATTAATTCTTCTTTAGGCTTGAATATTTAATGCATTAACTTCACGACTATTATTTATGCTTGAACTTGTAATGTATTAATTTCATGACTTAGGATTTTATGAGGTTATATCTAACATGTCCCAAATTTAATGGAAATTAATATCCTACATAACACAACAAAGTATCATCATGTCCCTTCCCAAAATCAATGCTACCTAGCAACTCTCCTAGCATTTTCACTGCCTTGCATTTGAGTTAGCTATGATGAAGAATGTTGCCTACCTTTGGAACCTCTTAGAGTTACCGTTAGCATGATCTAATTTCATGTACCCCAAAACTTGAGACTTGGAGATTCCCATATCACACTAGGGGTAGCTACCTTGTCCACTCTCAATGCTTGTAAGAGCTAGGCCCCATAGACCGGCTAAAGAAGTCTTTTTGGAGGTTCAATTTTTTCCCTTCGTCTTTTGCAGGCCCCATGATGAAATAGGATATATTCATCACCCTACATTTAATGCAAGAATTGACACAACTTTTTTAGACCTGACTATGTAGTTTACATCCCAAAATTGGTGCTAAAATTGTAGACTTGGAGATTCCCATATCACACCGATGGTAGCTATCTTGTCCACTCTCAACACTAGTAAGAGCTGGTCCCCATAGACCGGTAAAAGAAGTCTTTTTGGAGATTCAATTTTTTGCCTCCGTCTTCTCCGGCCCCATGACGGAATAGGATATATTCACCACCCTACATTTAATGCAAGAATTGACAACTTTTTTTGGACATGACTATGCAGCTTACATCCCAAAATTGGTGCTAAAATTGCATACCGGGCATCTCCATTTACTGGGGGGTGTCCCTAGCGACCCCTTGGACTTGCTCTATTTCTCTAGTTGTGTCTCTCCACAAAAATCGGAGTGGGGCCTATTTTCCCCATCTAGTAAAACTATATGCATCAATATGTATGTATGTATGTATGTATGTATGTATGCATGCATGCATGCATCCATGTATGTATGTACACACACACACACATATGTATGTATGTATGTATGTATGTATGTGTACTAAAACTACTAAACTATATGCATCAAATAATGTTGTTGATCAATTTTTAGCATACCCCAACAAAATCAAGACCCCCATTGCAAAGAAAGGTAAGGAACACAAGTGCTTGTTCTTATGCTCATGAGACAACAAAATGCATGACATAGGCAACTAATGTGGTCTTACTTTTGATGTATGTATGTATGTATATATGTATGTACATACATACATACATACATATATATATATGTGTGTGTGTATATATATATATATATATATGTATATATATATATATGTATGTATGTATGTATGTATGTATGTATGTATGTATGTGTGTGTGTGTGTGTGTGTGTGTGTGTGCGTCTGTGTGTGTGTATGTATGTATGTATGTATGTATGTATGTATGTATGTATATATATATGTATATGTATATGTATATGTTGATGCATGTATGTATATATTGATGCATACAATTTTGATATATGGAGAAAATGGACATGAAAACCATCTAAATTGGTTCTTGTCGTTCGATTTGATATATGACATGATCCTATTTGGATTTGTAAGTCCAAAGATATGGGTTCCTACTTTTAGGGCCTCAATGCCTAAAATAGGCAGTGTGTTACTGCTATCTATTTCATGCATTTAGGCCTCAAAAATAGGACCCCATTGTGTTGCCAATGGGGTCCTACTTTTGAGGCCTAAATGCATGAAATAGGTAGCACATTGATGCGCTGCCTATTTTAGGCATTCAGGCCCTAAAAGTAGTACCCTGTATCTTTGGACTTGCATATCCAAATGGGGTCATGTCATATATCAAATCGAATGGCAAGATCCAATTTAGATGGTTTTCATGTCCATTTTCTCCATCAACTAAAATTATATTCATCAAATAATGTTGTTGATCAATTTTTGGCATACCCCCCCAAAATCAAGACCCCCATTGCAAAGAAAGGTAAAGAACACAAGTGCTTGTTCTTATGCTCATGAGACAACAAAATGCATGACATGGGAAACCAATGGGGTCTTACTTTTGATGTTTGTATGTATGTATGTATGTATATGCATGTACATACATACGTACATACATATATATATATATATATATATGTATGTATGTATATGTTGATGCATATATGTATAAATTGATGCATACAATTTTGATATATGGAGAAAATGGACATGAAAATCATCTAAATTGGCTCTTGCCGTTTGATTTGATATATGACATGACCCCATTTGGATTTGTAAGTCCAAAGATACGGGGTCCTACTTTTAGGGCCTGAATGCTTGAAATAGGTAGCACATTAACGCACTGCCTCAAAAGTAGGACCCCATTGGCAACACAATGGGGTCCTACTTTTGAGGCCTAAATTCATGAAATAGGCAGTGCATTAACGCACTGCCTATTTTAGGCATTCAAACCCTAAAAGTAGCACCCCGTATCTTTGAACTTGCATATCTGAATGGGGTCGTCATATATCAAATCGAATGGCAAGATCCAATTTAGATGGGTTTTATGTCCATTTTCTCCATCAACTAAAACTATATTCATCAAATAATGTTGTTTATCAATTTTTGGCATACCCCCCCCAAAATCAAGACCCCCATTGCAAAGAAAGGTAAGGAACACAAGTGCTTGTTCTTATGCTCATGAGGCAACAAAATGCATGAAATAGGCAACCAATGGGGTCCTAATTTTGTTGTATGTATGTAAGTATGTATATATGTATGTATATACATACATATATATCTATATGTATATGTGTGTGTGTGTGTGTGTGTGTGTGTGTGTGTGTGTGTGTGTGTATGTATGTATATATATATATATATATATATATATATATATATATATATATGTATGTATGTATGTATGTATGTATGTATGTATGTATATGTATATGTATATGTATATGTATATGTATATATTGCATATATGTATATGTATATGTATATGTTGATGCATATATGTATATATTGCATATATGTATATATTGATGCATACAATTTTGATATATGGAGAAAATGGACATGAAAACCATCTAAATTGGCTCTTGTCGTTCGATTTGATATATGACATGATCCCATTTGGATTTGTAAGTCCAAAGATATGGGGTCCTACTTTTAGGGCCTGAATGCCTAAAATAGATAGCACGTTAACGCACTGCCTATTTCATGCATTTAGGCCTCAAAAGTAGGACCCCATTGGCAACACAATGGGGTCTTAGTTTTGAGGCCTAAATGCATGAAATAGACAACGCGTTAACACACTGCCTATTTTAGGCATTCATGCCCTAAAAGTAGTACCTCGTATCTTTGGACTTGCATATCCAAATGGGGTCATGTCATATATCAAATCGAATGGCAAGATCCAATTTAGATTGTTTTCATGTCCATTTTCTCCATCAACTAAAACTATATTCATCAAATAATGTTGTTGATCAATTTTTGGCATACCCCCCCAAAATCAAGACCCCCATTGCAAAGAAAGGTAAAGAACACAAGTGCTTGTTCTTATGCTCATGAGACAACAAAATGCATGACATGGGAAACCAATAGGGTCTTACTTTTGATGTTTGTATGTATGTATGTATGTATATATATGCATGTACATACATACGTACATACATATATATATATATGTATGTATGTATATGTTGATGCATATATGTATATATTGATGCATACAATTTTGATAGATGGAGAAAATGGACATGAAAATCATCTAAATTGGCTCTTGCTGTTTGATTTGATATATGACATGACCCCATTTGGATTTGTAAGTCCAAAGATACGGGGTCCTACTTTTAGGGCCTGAATGCTTGAAATAGGTAGCACATTAACGCGCTGCCTCAAAAGTAGGACCCCATTGGCAACACAATGGGGTCCTACTTTTGAGGCCTAAATTCATGAAATAGGCAGTGCATTAACGCACTGCCTATTTTAGGCATTCAAACCCTAAAAGTAGCACCCCGTATCTTTGAACTTGCATATCCGAATGGGGTCGTCATATATCAAATCGAATGGCAAGATCCAATTTAGATGGTTTTTATGTCCATTTTCTCCATCAACTAAAACTATATTCATCAAATAATGTTGTTTATCAATTTTTGGCATACCCCCCCCAAAATCAAGACCCCCATTGCAAAGAAAGGTAAGGAACACAAGTGCTTGTTCTTATGCTCATGAGACAACAAAATGCATGAAATAGGCAACCAATGGGGTCCTAATTTTGTTGTATGTATGTAAGTATGTATATATATGTATGTATATACATACATATATATGTATATGTATATGTGTGTGTGTGTGTGCGTGTGTGTGTGTGTATATATATATATATATATATATGTATGTATGTATGTATGTATGTATGTATGTATATGTATATGTATATGTATATGTATATGTTGATGCATATATGTATATATTGATGCATACAATTTTGATATATGGAGAAAATGGACATGAAAACCATCTAAATTGACTCTTGTCGTTCGATTTGATATATGACATGATCCCATTTGGATTTGTAAGTCCAAAGATATGGGGTCCTACTTTTAGGGCGTGAATGCCTAAAATAGACAGCACGTTAATGCACTGCCTATTTCATGCATTTAGGCCTCAAAAGTAGGACCCCATTGGCAACACAATGGGGTCTTAGTTTTGAGGCCTAAATGCATGAAATAGACAAAGCGTTAACACACTGCCTTTTTAGGCATTCATGCCCTAAAAGTAGTACCTCGTATCTTTGGACTTGCATATCCAAATGGGGTCATGTCATACATCAAATCGAACGGCAAGATCCAATTTAGATGGTTTTCATGTCCATTTTCTCCATCAACTAAAACTATATTCATCAAATAATGTTGTTGATCAATTTTTGGCATACCCCCCCAAAATTAAGACCCCCATTGCAAAGAAAGGTAAAGAACACAAGTGCTTGTTCTTATGCTCATGAGACAACAAAATGCATGACATGGGAAACCAATGGGGTCTTACTTTTGATGTTTGTATGTATGTATGTATGTATATATATGCATGTACATACATACATACATACATACATACATATATATATGTATGTATGTATGTATGTATGTATATGTTGATGCATATATGTATATATTGATGTATATATTGATGCATACAATTGTGATATATGGAGAAAATGGACATGAAAATCATCTAAATTGGCTCTTGCCATTTGATTTGATATATGACATGACCCCATTCGAATTTGTAAGCCCAAAGATATGGGGTCCTACTTTTAGGGCCTGAATGCCTGAAATAGGCAGCGCGTTAACGTGCTGCCTATTTCAGGCATTTAGACCCTAAAAGTAGCACCCCATATCTTTGGACTTACATATCCGAATGGGGTCATGTCATATATCAAATCGAATGGCAAGATCCAATTTAGATGGTTTTCACGTCCATTTTCTCCATCAACTAAAACTATATTCATCAAATAATGTTGTTTATCAATTTTTGGCATACCCCCCCCAAAATCAAGACCCCCATTTTGCTGTATGTATGTAAGTATGTATATATGTATATATATACATACATATATATCTATATGTGTATATATGTGTGTGTGTGTGTGTGTGTGTGTGTACACACACACATGTATGTATGTATGTATGTATGTATCTATATATATATATACATACATACATACATGTGTGTGTATATTGATGCATATCTTGATGTATATATTTATGCATACAGTTTTGATTGATGGAGAAAATAGGCATGAAAACCATCTAAATTGGCTCTTGCCGCTCGATTTGATATAGGACATGATCCCATTGGGATTTGTAAGTCCAAAGATATGGGGTCCTACTCGATTTGATATAGGACATGATCCCATTGGGATTTGTAAGTCCAAAGATACGGGGTCCTACTTTTAGGGCCTAAATTCCTGAAATAGGTAGCTTGTCAATGTGCTGCCTATTTCATGCATTTAGGCCTCAAAAGTAGGACCTCATTTGGTCCTACATGGGGTCCTACTTTTGAGGCCTAAATGTATGAAATAGGCAGCGCATTGACGCGCTGCCTATTTCAGGCATTCAAGCCCTAAAAGTAAGACCCCGTATCTGTGGAATTACAAATCCAAATGGGGTCATGTCATACATCAAATCAAATGGCAAGAGCTAATTTAGATGTTTTCATGCCTATTTTATCAATTTAATAAAACTATATGCATCAAATAATGTTGTTTGTCCATTTTTGGCATACACCCCCAAAATCAAGACCCCCATTGGAAGAAAGGTAAGGAACACAAGTGCTTGTTCTTATGTTCAGGAGACATTAAAAAAGAGGTCTGGTAGCCCAAAAATGGCAGTGCATCAATGCGCTATCATTTTTGGGTTGCCAGGTCTCTTTTTTGTTATCTCACGAGCATACATATGGAGGTTATTATACAATATAACTAAGAAGTAGTATTGAAGTAGTTCTACAATTTGGATGCATTAAGAGCATTCATATAGCAAGGAAGAATATAATAATTGAATACATTTTTTTTTCCAATACATATTGCTAGTGAGACTACCGAAAAGAGGCTCTACCCCTCATGATGTCTCTGGATACAGAATATGAGATTGCTTGATGCTTGGATTGCAACTGGAAATGTTGCATGGGCAAAGCCACTATATGCCTCAAGTGTTGGAAATTGATGTATGGCTCAAGTGCTAGAATGTGCAATTCATGGCCAAAATCAAGACCCCTTAGAGATTCCATGAGGGCTATCCTTTTACTACTACACACATCACCTTTAGTCAAGGGCAGAACCATTCCTCATCACAGGCAGCAGGTTCATGGGACCCCATCCCATGATCCAAGGCATTATTCAAAGACAAAGTATTTCTGACCATTCCCAAATTGAGTTTGCCAATTCCTAATCTGATTGATTTCATTTACTGGACTTGCAATGCTTGCAAAGCCCTTGCTTAAGCTTGAATGAGCCTCTTGATTTTGGGGGTATAATGGTCAAAAATGGCTTAACATGCCCAAAATCAAGAGGCTCATTCAAGCTTAAGCAAGGGCTTTGCAGGTCTTATTTTTGGGTGGCAAAAGCACGAAAAATGACAGTGCATTAACGTGTTGCCGCCATCCTTATGCTTCCCCCCTCCAAAAACAAGACCCTCAAGCTATTCATTAGAGACACCAAAATGAGGAGAAGGATGACGTGAGGAGTAGAGGAGCTGGCCAATGAGGGGAGGGATAGCCTTGGAATTGCCAGCAACAAGCATGATGCAAGGAGGTGAGAAGGCAAAGAAGCAAGGAGGCGAGGAGGTGAGGAAGCAAGGAGGCGAGGAGGCAAGAGGTAGTCTTGAAGGGTAACAAGAGGGGGGAGGTGGCCGAAAGAGTAAGCAGGAAAGGGAGGGATGGAGATTGCTTATAGGAAATGCTTGAATTAATGCTACAAATGCCATTTTTTTGTATGTGTTTTGCAGCATTAAATTTTTATGGCATTTTTCTTTTAAAAAATACAACATTGTTGTGATTAATTGCGTTACAAACAACTTAAGCCGTAAAGCACCATCGATTAGTACAACAATATACATCACAAAAGGATGCATACACTCATATACATCATCGATGGATGCATACACTTATACTCACATCAATTTCCAATATTGTATTAGATGGACCCTTAGCATATATGTGTGCATAGAAGACCATTTCCTACATTGATCCCTAATTTCATAGTTAAATGATTCCCTTTCTCACATTCTAACATGTGAAGATTTAATGTACATGCATTATGGGCACATTATATTGCAGTTTATGACTAACTTTTTTAATGAATGCATGATACTTGTATATGGTCAAGGAAGGTATATTATCATTTTTGAATGACAACATTACTCTATGCTCCATTTTATCCTATATTAGAAACTATGATCACTATATATTACATAGATGTATTGCTCCATTATACCCTATACTAAAAACTATTTTGACCCAAATACATAATGCCAATTGAGGTTAGTACTCATGACAAGTGATGAAAACAATCTAATGGTATGAATGAGATCTTGTAAATTTTGGATATATAATATGGGTACTATGTTGATTGAGCTATTTTTCTAAGGGAATATTTTCAACTTAATTACTAAATACATACTTACAATGGTGACCTGATTCCCATCTATATGTATAATCAAGTTTTACTTTGTGTTAAAAAAAAAGCTTTTGCATAAGGTTAAAATTCAAATAGTATTTATATTTGTTTAAGACTACCCATTGAGCTGGCTCCTATCCTTATATTGAACATGATAATGTTCATAAAGATTTTATGAATACAAATAGATAGCATTGGCTCTCTTTTTAGTGGTTGGGAATGAACCCTAAAAGTACCCTAAAACGACTATGTATTCCCTTATTTGTAGCATGGAAGTGATCATGATAGAGTGGCATAATCCCTATTTTGCTTTTTTCATAGGTTCTTTTGCTACTCATGGTTGGCGGATACACCACGGCATAGATCCGAATAGATATTTGGTTTTTTGCTTCAACTTGCTTGACTAGACTTTCCTTGATGATTGTTCGATTGTGCATGATGAGTAGTCACTGGCTTTATTGATGCATTAAGTGCAATGTTTTCCTTAAAGTTTTTCATACTACAGGATACGAGTTTGCTTATAGGGGTGGAAATAGAAGCTTGTTAATGCCTGGTGCATATTTTTCGTTAGATGTAGCAGGATACTAGTTACAGAGTGTCTTTGCCAATTATTTCACTTGAATCATGCTCCTCTTATGCTTGAGTTTGTGGTCACGTATTGAGTTTAACATAATAGTCTATAGGATACTGATGAGCACTCAACATAGTGGTTAGATGCATTCATTTCTTGTTCCGATAGAACCATCATTCAGACATTGGTCATAATAGAAGTATGGAGCGCTAAAATCCTTTTTTGGCTCCCTAAGTTTTTTAAAGCATGGTATTGTCCAGATTACATAGGTATTTTCACTAAGCAAAATGAATCCTTATGATGAAAATATGGTTTTTTTCTTTTGACATAGCAAGTTTTATTTCCATGTTTTTGGATCGAATGTATGGATGATCTTCTGCAAGCATAAAAGACATGATATGTATATGTAGCACATGATCATGTTTACATATTTTCAGTCATATATTCTACCTTGTGATCTATCATTATCTTGATGTGTGGATGTTCAATCTGAGTAGTGTTTGCTTTTTTTATCGCAAATTTTATGTATTGTTGTGTCTCTACCTCTCCACAACAACTCAAATTGATAGTATGGGGATGAAAGAGAAGTTAATTGTGAGTTTCAAGCATGCCTTCATTGTTGGAATATGTTTAATTTGCTTATGATTACATCAATTTTTCCAATGATATTGAGAGGAATAAGATGCTGGATGAGGTTCTCGCTCGCTTGAAACCTATTTAATCTTGCTCGCTTATTTGGGGCTGCTCGCTTTTCTCCGCTCGCTTTTTGGTAATCCTCGAGTTTTTGCTGGTTCCTCATAGATTGGAGTTTCTCCAATGTTATCGATTTCTTGAACTTCAGATGCTCTTAGTGGTCTTGGCATTTCTATTGGGACACTACCACTTGTGCAATTCTTGAAGTACTTTGGCACTTCTCGAAGATCGGCCTCTGATGGTGTTGAACTAGCCTGACATGTGCCATGTGTACTAGGTGGCATAGTTTTATTTACCAATTTGTTAGGCTCTTTTTTACTTTCTTTTTCTATCATCTCACGCAAATAGAACCAGATTATCTACATAGAGCTGTAACTTATGATATGAGCCCCTACTCCACTATGCATATTTGGGTTGTCTTCAACCATTCATCTACATTGTTAATAAATAAGCCAAACAAGAATGAGAGAGGGGGCATCCTAATAGCAACACACAAATGTCCATTTTATCTGAATTTGATCCATTTATCATCTAACTTAGCCGAAATGTTCTTAATGTGGCTCTGGATGGATACCATGTTGGTTTGTCTACGAATTCTCTTTGGATACCATACTGAATTCCTTTTTCAAGTTTATAAAGCAAAAATAAAGTGTGTTGTTCTCTATCTCTTTTGCTACTATTGCTCTTATTGTGACCATGGCATTAATTGTGGAATGATTTGGCCTGTGTGATGGTAAATTGATGCCAAGACTGTATGCTCAACTATTGATCTTTTATTCTAGTATTGTGAGTGGCCATCAGACTGCTCGTCGCCATGACTATTTTCTAACTTCTTACATCTACATAGTCTCCTCCTTTGAATATGGGAACTATATTCATTGGTTTGCCACTCCTTTGGTAATTCTTCTTGTATGGACTTATTGCTTATTCTTTTGTGAGTTGCTTTTGTTTTACATCCTCATCAATACAAACAACAAACCACATCCAAATCTTTTCCCTCAAATGCAAATGAACCTTATTGAAATATGTCCCAATGGTCATGGTTTTTGTCTTGGTAATGCTCAACGAAAGGAAGGTACCTACTATGTAGATTTGGTCAATGGATTGGTGGGATGTAAGAGTGAGTCATTGGGGAGCTACGTCTTTGTAACATGGGTTTTGTTCTAAGAGTGAATAGAGTTGCAAAAACCAAGAATTTACACATGAATAAAATGAGCTCTATTCCATTCAAGGAGTCTTTGTGTGTGTGTGTGTGTGTGTGTGTGTGTGTGTGTGTGTGTGTGTGTGTGTGTGTGTGTGTGTGTGTGTGTGTGTGTGTGTGTGTGTGTGTGTGTGTGTGTGTGTGTGTGAGTGTGTGTGTGTGTGTGTGTGTGTGTGTGTGTGTGTGTGTGTGTGTGTGTGTGTGTGTGTGTGTGTCTGTGTCTGTGTCTGTCTGTGTCTGTGTCTGTAAGTGAAAATGTGTGTGCGTGCGTGCGTGGGTGTGTGTGTGTGTGTGTGTGTGTGTGTTTGAGAGAGAGAGAGAGAGAGAGAGAGAGAGAGAGAGAGAGAGAGAGAGAGAGAGAGAGAGAACTTTGCTTAGGGTAGGTTTTGTCTTTGATACTAGCAATAACATAAATTGACTCTCTTATGGGTGATGTGAATATATTATTAGTGGCTTTGAATTTATATGGATATTTGAACTTCTAGCATTGGTGAAACATATGGAAATTTGAAGAAATTAGATTGTTTTTTTACTCAAATAGGGGATTTGTCAATCTATTATTGTTTTGTATCACTCACATTTTTTGGCTCGCTCTCTTTTGCTTGCTTGCTTTTTGGTAATCCTCTCTTGTCTCATGTCACCCTATCTATTGAGAGAAATATTTTCCAACCATTAGATTCCAATTGTTAGTGTCAATATTGAATTCCTTTATCACATGGTTGCATGTGAGCTAACCCTTTTGGAGTCATACATGTTAACCCATTTGCATGTGAGTTAACCCCTTTGGAGTCATACATGTGAAAGCTCATGTATTCCAAAAAGATTAGCATCATTGCATGTTTGTAGGAGATGAGCAAATAATTTGTGATGTCTCCCTTATCTTTTGAGACACAAGTTGCTCTCCTCTATTCAAAGTGGATTCTTGCCTTTGATTGTTATGGAGGCTTGTTAAAAATTTATTCTAGCATCGAGGTTGCTCCTCCATTCAATGTGGATTCTTGCCATCGATTGTTATGGGGTCTTGTTCAAAATTTGTTGTAGCATTGAGGTTGCTTGTCATGATGACTATTCCTTGTTTGTAGATGGTCTTGAATGTCCTTTTCTAAACACAAAAACGGGTCTCTATTAGAGATATTCTAGTAATTCCCATAGATGGGGGCCTGGGGTAGTGCAAAAAAGTAGACTACCATGCATAATCTTAATTTCCAATCACAAGCATCGCTTGTTTGGATCTTCTTTAAAATCTTTAGTGTATTCTCCAACCTACCTTGATGTAGCATGCAATACCTTGTCTTGAATGTCCTTTTCTAAACACAAAAACGGGTCTCTATTAGAGATATTCTAGTAATTCCCATAGATGGGGGCCTGGGGTAGTGCAAAAAAGTAGACTACCATGCATAATCTTCACAAGCATCGCTTGTTTGGATCTTCTTTAAAATCTTTAGTGTATTCTCCAACCTACCTTGATGTAGCATGCAATACCTTGTCTTGAATGTCCTTTTCTAAACACAAAAACGAGTCTCTATTAGAGATATTCTAGTAATTCCCATAGATGGGGGCCTGGGGTAGTGCAAAAAAGTAGACTACCATGCATAATCTTAATTTCCAATCACAAGCATCGCTTGTTTGGATCTTCTTTAAAATCTTTAGTGTATTCTCCAACCTACCTTGATCCTAAGCATTAGATTTTGTGCCAAATTGAGGTCCTTTTTATGCCTCTTATATCTTGAGCTTCATTACCTCCATGTTTCCAAGCTAGTCATGCATTAATTACTCTAGCCATATCCTCTAATTCTAGGGCACTCAAGGAGAAAGGAAGAGGATCTCTTGTCCTTAGAAGGACACATGCAAGAACAACAGATCTTTGGATCCTTGCCATTGCTACAAAGTTTTTGAACTTATCAACATGGATGGGAAAAACAATTCTTGTGAGAGGATGAGCGACCACTTATAAAGAAACAAAGGCAAGCACACAACATCACGTTGGGATCGGACATCACTAATACAACACACAAATATAGAAGGTTGGAGAAAAAGCATTAGAAAGAGCTAGAGGCTTCGTTTGATACAAAAAATATAGGTTCACGAGGAGTAGCTACTATGCATACAAAATAGAGAGACCTTCAAAGCAGTAATTAGTTCAAAAAAATAGAAATACCAAAATCCAAAGAGGTTGAGCATAGAAGCTCATCCAATGCTGAGGTTTAATGTGCTTGAAGTTGCTGAGTCTACCGATTGAGCATCCCTTTCTACATTGAGTAAATATGTGTCAGCTCACTTGTGAGATTTGGAAAGATTAACACGCTCTTCATCATTTCTGTGCAATGGAAGTGAAGAGTGGATTTGAAGCTTAGGGTGATTCTATGCTGAGAGGACCTGATTCGAGGTGATTTTGTAGGTTCTACTGATTAGATCATTAGAAGTCTTTAAACAAACAAGCGAAACTAACAAATGAACGAAAATTCAATCGTTAAGAGATGTTCACAACAGTAGACAATTCACGTACCAGTTTGCAAACAATGAAGGGAATCTGTAGCCTACAACGTACACAATTCTCAAGAACTAATCAGGAAAATCTCAATGTAACTTATTTAGATGATCGAAAAGCAAGGAAGCTAAGCATAGGCAATCGAGCTACAAAAAATAGAGCGACACGTGGCTCAACGAGAGCTTGAATTTCCCATTGATCGCACTATGTTGCTTCCTTGCACGAGTGCATATGGGCACTACCTGCTAGTATAGTGGTAAAGCAAGCGCTTTGGAGTGCAAAACAGAAAACAAACGATCGTTTAAAGGAAGTTGGGCTAATTTTTGAAGGCTTATCTCCATAAATGGTATTTTGAAACACACGCCTTTTTTTTTTGGGGAAAACAACACAACTTGATTAATTTTATTAAAAATTAAGTGTGGAAATTCAGAAAAAAGCTTCAATCGTCCATTATAGCACTCCCTGTAAGGAGGCAATGCTAATAAAAGGGTCTTAAATTTGTACCCTTATAAATATGAAGAGAGGGATCCCTCCCATAATAAACAGTGGTAGATTTTTAGGCACATTTCATACGCGGGCACTTGCGGAGGAGTAGACATGCTTCCAACCAATGAATGGAGGCACTGGGCTGACCTTCATTTCACACACGGGTGCCTGCCATCAACAAAAAAATGAGGTGGTCTTGCCAAGGCAGGTGAGAGAAATTGACGGCCTCATCATGCTGCCCGAAAGTGTGTCCGATGAACCTTCGCCATGTTTTTGCCAGCATTCGAATATGGACCTCCCTACCACAAGGTTTGGCAATCCAACCACTGGACTTACTCTATTGGATGAAAAGAAATGCGCCATTTGCAATTTCTTGAAACTTGTCCGCCTCTTGTGAAACCATGAACCACTAGACACCAATTTGCACGTTAACCCAGAGCGGACACGCCTTTTCCTCTCTCTTGTCCATGCTCACATGTGAAACTGCCCTTATTATGATCATTCTCCTCTTTTTCCCGCCCCTCTACATTTTTAAATTATTTTCAATGTTGGAGAAACTCTTGTATTTTCATGCCAAAATGTCATCACTCTAGCAATGACTTCCGCACTTAGGCTGTCTCTCCTTTTTGCATTCTGTTGAAGCCCACAGACTTCTTGGATCAGGATGATCGTGCATTGCCTCTGCTCTCACTGGAACCACATTGGTCCTTCTAATTGGCAACATCTTCGACATTGTGCACCCAAGCCGTTTCTCCTTTGTTTCAGGACACCAACATAGCATGCACCGGTGCTTAGTTATAAATAGGAAGGAGATGATAATTTTAGACTTGTTCTTTTCAGATGAGGTATCATCAAGGTTCATTAGAGCTAGAGCTAGTAATGTTAAGGTCATTCTCAATTTTTATGAATTCTATACAATTGCTAGGAAAATCTATATAATTTAGTTAATGTGTAAGTAGATTTTAATTTGCTCGTCCATCCTCATAAGAAGATGAGTAACAAGCTTCTAGTTGGTGTGTTGGATATTCCGAGCAGGAAAGTGCATGGAATCCTGCTCATGGCCGCCATCGACCGCCGCTAAGTAGCAGGAGCAGAGCGTCCTCCTGGCCCATTCCCTTACATGTACATAAAGGTCCTCGAGGAATGGCTAGTGGTCAGCCATTTCAGGTCAGAAAAGACGACGTGGCACTTTCTTTCCTGGAAAGGCTGCGGGGCCCATTCGCCTATACATGAAGGCAACATAAGAACTCCGTGGACTTCAGACATCATTAGAAAAAAAAAAAGAAAAAGAACTGGACTGCAGACATCATTAGATATGCATCATTCATAAGAAGGGCTTCATTCTGGACTTCGACATCATTTCATTTGATGGCAACACGAGAAGACACTGCTGCTTCATCCATTCCCCTCGTTCAGAAGGGGCACAGAAAAGTTCGAAATATTTGCGTCCCGGCTCACGTCGATCATGGCAAGACCACCGTCGCAGATCATTTGATTGCCTCTGGAGGAGGTGGGGTTCTCCACCCAAAGCAAGCCGGTAAGCTTCGGTACCTCGATTACAGAGACGACGAACAGCTGCGTGCCATCACAATGAAAAGCTCCTCCATAGCCTTGAATTTCCGAGGCCACGTCATCAACCTTATCGACTCGCCACGGCATGTTGATTTCTGCAGCGAAGTGTCCACTGCTGCGCGATTTAGTGATGGAGCACTGGTACTTGTTGATGCGTGTGAAGGTGTGCACATTCAGACTCATGCTCTCCTGCGACAAGCATGGATGGAAAAAGTTACTCCTTGCCTCGTTTTGAACAAAATAGATCGGCTCATCTTAGAACTAAAGTTGAGTCCTGCGGAGGCCTATTCCCGACTGCAGGTTGGTTTTTACAATGACCTGTCTAGCAGCCCTGAATCATTCGTGTAGTAGCATTGTGTTGTCTAAACTTACTCATTTAAAGCCATTCAGGGAATTCTCATGGAGGTGAATAACATAATCAACGCATTTCGCCCCGAGAAGTATCTATCAGATGTGGACACAATCCTTGCCGGCACAACTGTTCCAATGGTGTCAGATGAACAAGGCCCAGAAAATGGGACGTGTTAAGTTCAAGTGAACGTCCATACACATCATTTGTGGGCTCAGATTTAGGCATAACAATTCAAGAAGAAGATGAGGAAGATGCTTTTGCGCCAGAGCGAGGTAATGTAGTATATACATGAACATTGGATGGTTGGGGATTTCGGATTGACCAGTTTGCTGCTCTGTACGCTGCAAAGCTCGGTGCAAGTCAAAATGCTTTGAGAAAGGCTTTGTGGGGTGACTATTACTATATTCCAAAGACCAAGAAAATCGTGGGTAAGAAGGCTGTGGGTGGGAAAGGAAAGCTAATGTTTGTCGAATTTATTTTGGAACCTTTGTTGCAAGTCTATGATGCAGCGTTGCAAGGCAAGGGGGGTCGAGAAATGCTAAATAGGATCATAAAGTCTATGAATTTGACAGTCCCAACTCGTGATCTGCAGCACAAAGATTCAAAGGTAGTTCTTCAAGCAATAATGAGCCGGTGGCTTCCGCTAGGGGATGCAATTTTCTCAATGGTTATTGAGTGCTTGCCAGATCCTGTCTCGGCACAACATGTACGGATTAACCTGTTCTTTCCAGAGAGTTACATGACAGTAGGACTGACCGCAGAGGTTACGATGCAGCTTGAAAAAACCAGAAATGCTGTGAAGGTCTGTGATCACCGTGTTGATGCTCCATGTGTTGTTTTTGTGTCGAAAATGTCTGCAGTTCCTATTGAATCACTGCCGCGACGAGGGTCTGATGGAGAGCTGGTAGAAAACCTTGAGGAAATAAACAATTTGGGAGATGGTCATGGAGAATGCTTCCTTGCATTTGCAAAGAGTCTTTCCTGGTATATTGTATGCTGGGCAGAAAGTGCTTGTTCTATCTCCACTTTATGACCCAACGCAAGGGCAACGAGAAAAGAAACATATACAGGAAGCAGTTATCCAAGGACTCTACATGATGATGTGGGAAGAGGTTTAGAACCCAAAAAGTCTGTGTTGGCCGGCAATCTTGTTGCAATCAGGGGTTTGGGACAGCATATTTTGAAAACAGGTACACTTTCTACAACCCCATACTGTTGGCCTTTTAGAAGCATGACTTATCAGGCTGCCCCTATTGTGCGTGTAGCTATTGAGCCATCAGATCCTGCAGACATGGGAGCTTTAGCAAGAGGTTTACGTCTATTGAATCGGGCTGATCCTTTTGTTGAGGTTAGTGTTTCTGCTACGGGTGAGCATGTGATTGCTGCTGCTGGTGAAGTACATTTGGAAAGGTGCATTAAGAATTTAAAGGAACGTTTCACAAGAGTAGAGCTGGAAGTTTCTGCACCACTTGTGGCCTTCAGGGAAACAATTGAAATGGAAGGGATAACTCCTGTAGAAACATCAAAAAATGCTTCATCTTCAGAGGTTGTGGAGAAGACTACTGCCAATGGAAGATGTACCATCCGAGTGCATGTCAGTAGACTGCCTCCAGCTTTGACAGCAGTGCTTGATGAGAGTGCAGAATTTTTACAAAGAGTTATAGAAGGGAATACTGCAAATCCTTATTTGAGGAATGCCAGCCAAATCAATCAAAGATCTATAAAAGAGGAGGGAGACTCTCAAGACCCTCTGGCAGTGCTAAGGAATCGCTTAATTGCTGCAGCACAGAGTGGCAATGTGAGTGGGAGTCATGGAAGTGAGAAGCGTAAGAATGGAGTCAATGCAGAAACATGGCTAAACAGATTAGAAAGGATCTGGTCATTAGGGCCCAGGCAGGTGGGGCCCAATTTACTACTCACGCCAGCTTCAAGCGCTTCAAGAAATTCACAAGAGATTGGTGACCATCTTGACGGGACATCTGTGATAAGCAATTCAAATGTGGAAGCTGTGGTAATTAAGGGAGCTCCCCGTGTATCTGAAAGACTTGGCCTTGTTAATGGTTGGACGGAAGGCGAACCATCTGGTTGCTCGTGGCACAGTAGTGTGCCTGCTTTGTTGACAGAAGCAGAGACCCTTGAAAGCTGCATAGTATCAGGGTTTCAGTTGGCTACTGCAGCGGGACCCCTTTGCGACGAACCTATGTGGGGTTTGGCATTCATGGTGGAAGCTGTAGTAGCAGCAAGAGAAAAGCCTGTAAGTGAGAGTGATGATTTGGCAGCAGCAGGTGAAGATGGGATTGGGAATATAAATAGTGAACAATATGGCCCTTTCTCTGGTCAGGTAATGACAGCAGTCAAGGATGCATGCCGTTCTGCGGTGTTGGCCAAAAGACCCAGACTGGTGGAAGCGATGTACTTTTGTGAAGTCAGTACACCCACGGAATTCTTGGGTCAGATGTATGGAGTGCTGGGGAAGAGACGTGCACGTGTTCTTAAAGAAGAAATGCGAGAGGGCTCTGCTATGTTTACAGTACATGCATACACGCCTGTTGCTGAGAGCTTTGGCTTCACTGATGAGATGAGAAGGAAGACCTCTGGTGCAGCCAGTCCTCAACTTGTTCTTAGCCATTGGGAGGCACTTCCACAGGATCCATTCTTTGTGCCTTGAACTGAGGAGGAGCTGGAAGAATATGGTGATGGGTCTAGTGTACCGCCCAACACAGCAAGGAAGCTTATCGATGCTGTAAGGCGCAGGAAGGGTTTACCTGTAGAGGAAAAGGTAGTGCAGCATGCTACAAAACAGAGAACTTTAGCATGTAAGTCTAGGGACATTTTTCAAACTGATTTTTTCCATTCCAAGCATTGTTTTTCCCATCCATGTTAGGCATCTTTATTGCTCGCCCTATGAGTCCTGATGGTGCACAATTTTCCAATTTGCTTCAAGATACAATAGTCCATTCTGCTTCAAGGTGTGCTGATTCCATCCCTTTGTGCTCAAAGTCATTACATCTGAGGAAGTTCATTTTAATGAGTTTCTCTTTTGGCAATGCTTTTGCTTGCCTTCACATATCAAGTTGCCAATCTTGTCTGGCTCATTGTCCTCCTTCCCTTGTGCCATCATTGCCTTCTGCCATATAAGCACTCCGTCCTCCCTCATTTTCAAAGCTACTTCAACTTCTGAAAATTCTTGTAGTCATCAAATTCAATGTCTCGGGATAATGAGTATTCATCTCCTCAAATTTGCAGCTCCTTCATTAAGTAGGCATTTCATTGTAGACCTCTTAAAGCTATCTGTCTCCCCACATTCATAGCCCTATCCCTAATCATGGTTGGGAGGTGTCCATGTCTGCCTTTGCTTCCGTTGTCTATGATTGTGACTCTTTTTCATAGGCCTTCACTCTAGAAATAGCAATTGTACCAAACAATCTGCCCTGAAATGACTCCTGCATTAACTGGCTTGAATTGGGTGAAGTCTGTTTTTGTGGATGGTAGTACCAATTTGGGCATCGCCCATGCTTGTAAGAATTGCCCGCATGCTCTAGGAACAAAAAAAAAAAGAACTGCCCACAATCAACCATTTCGTGGTTGATGAGGACTTAACGATCACACACGCATATAAAGGAGAAAGAATCTTGGCATGTCTTGATGCTAACGATGTTGATAAGCTTCCTAAAAAGAAAGCCCATAGAGCTATTGCAATTTGGTAGCTGGTCAAAATTCCTCTATAATGTTATTCATTGGGCGGCTACTCGAGCCCTCTTAGATGTTGGTTGGCTTTCCTTTCACCCACTTCTTTTTGCTCTCAATTATCTATAGTAGTATGCATTGTCTTGGCTGTGCTATCTTTTGAGCGTTTGGTCTGGCATTTTTCTTCCCCTCATTCTCTAATGTTCAAAAGTCACAAATCTGCTAAAAAACCACTATGGGAAGGGTGGAAGCATGAGGTATTATTGATACAAATAGCTCTTTCCCATTATATGCATGCCTTAATGCCCAATCACTCCAACTTATCTAAATATCAATCGATTTGCACTCTTAGTCTCACTGGATGACAGCTAAACCTTTAGTATATTCACATTCAACAATGTAAAGTGCTATGTAATGAAAATGCATATTTTATCAATGCAAAATGCTAGGTAATGAAAATGCATATTATATCAATGGAGAGTGCTATGTGTTGGTAGGCAATGTGCAATCTATCCAAGGAAGGGCACATTCCTTGGTCTTATAATTTTTGGAGTCAAAGCATGCCAACTCTCCCCCCACACAAATGTGTGGTTATGCGAGAAGTTTTATGTGCTATGTGCTAAATGTGATAAGTGTTATGTGCCATGTGCTAAATGAAACATGAATCCAATGTGCAATGTACTAAATCTAATGTGAAATATACCCAAGGGCACACTCGTTGGTCTTATCATGTTTGTAGAGGAACCGTGCCAAGTCTTTCCCCATTGAATGTGGTGTTGTGCAATAAGTGCAAAGTGCTATTTAATGAAAATGCATATCTATCAATACAAAGTGCTATGCGTTGAGAGTGCAATATGCAATGTGTGGTGCAATGTACCCAAGGAGGGAACATTCCTTGGTCTTATAATTCTTGAGAGAAAGCGTGCCACTAAAGATTTTAAAGAAGATCCAAACAAGCGATGCTTGTGATTGGAAATTAAGATTATGCATGGTAGTCTACTTTTTGGCACTACCCCAAGCCCCCATCTGTGGGAATTACTAGAATATCTATAATAGAAACCCATTTTTGTGTTTAGAAAAGGACATTCAAGACCATTTACAAACAAGGAATAGTCATCATGACAAGCAACCTCAATGCTACAACAAATTTTGAACAAGACCCCATAACAATCGATGGCAAGAATCCACTTTGAATGGAGGATCAACGTCAATACTAGAACAAATTTTTAACAAGCCTCCATAACAATCAAAGGCAAGAATCCACTTTGAATAGAGGAGATCAACTTGTGTCTCAAAAGATAAGGGAGACATCACAAATTATGCTCATCTCCTACAAACATGCAATGATGCTAATCTTTTTGGAATACATGAGCTTTCACATGTATGACTCCAAAGGGGTTAACTCACATGCGAAGGGGTTAACATGTATGACTCCAAAAGGGTTAGCTCACATGCAACCATGTGATAACGGAATTCAATATTGACATTAAGAATTGGAATCTAATGGTTGTAAAATATTTCTCTCAATAGATAGGGTGACATGAGACAAGAGAGGATTACCAAAAAGCAAGCAAGAAAAAGAGAGCGAGCCAAAAAACGTGAGTGATACAAAACAATAATAGATTGACAAATCTCCTATTTGAGTAAAAAAACAATCTAATTTCTTCAAATTTCCATATGTTTCGCCAATGTAGAAGTTCAAATATCCATATAAATTCAAAGCCACTAATAATATATTCACATCACCCATAAGAGAGTCAATTTATGTTATTGTTTGCTAGTATCAAAGACAAACCCTACCATAAGCAAAGTTCTCTCTCTGTCTCTCTCTCTCTCTCTCTCTCTCTCTCTCTCTCTCTCACACACACACACAAACACGCACACACACACGCGTGCACCTCACGTGCACACACACACACACATACACTAGGACTCCTTAAATGGAATAGAGCTCATTTTATTCATGTGTAAATTCTTGGTTTTTGCAACTCTATTCACTCTTAGAACAAAACCCATGTTTTTTTGTAATTGCAAAGACATAGCTCCCTAATGACTCACTCTTACATCCTGCCAATCCATTGACCAAATCTACAAAGTAGGTACCTCCCTTTCCTTGAGCATTACCAAGACAAAAACCATGACCATCAAGACATATTTCAACAAGGTTCATTTGCATTTGAGGGAAATGATTTGCATGTAGTTTGTCGAATAGAATGGGGAGGGTGTAAAACAAAAGCAACTCACAAAAGAATAAGCAATAAGTCCATACAAGAAGAATTACCAAAGGAGTGGCAAACCAATAAATATAGTTCCCATATTCAAAGGAGGAGACTATGTAGATGTAAGAAGTTAGAAAACAGTCATGGCGAGCAGTCTGATGACCATTCACAATACTAGAATAAAAGATCAATAGTTGAGCATACAGTCTTGGCATCAATTTACCATCACACAAGCCAAATCATTCCACAATTAATGCCATGGTCACAATAAGAGCAATAGTAGCAAAAGAGATAGGGAACAACACACTTTATTTTTTCTTTATAAACTTGAAAAAGGAATTCAATATGGTATCCAAAGAGAATTCGTAGACAAACCAACATGGTATCCATCTAGAGCCACATTAAGAACATTTCGGTTAAGTTAGACGATAAATGGATCAAATTCACATAAAATGGATGTTTGTGTGTTGCTATTAGGATGCCCCCTCTCTCATCCTTGTTTGGCTTATTTATTAACAATGTAGATGAATGGTTGAAGGCATCCCAAATATGCATAGTGGAGTAGGGGCTCATATCATAGGTTACAATTTGTTGCTCTATGTAGATCATGTGGTTCTATTTGCGTGAGATGAAAGTGTCTTGCATAAGAGTTCCATCTTTTCAAGTGAGCATTACCAAGACAGGAGTCGGATTGCATGTAGACTAGACTAAACAACAAAAGAACAGCAGAGAACTCGTGAATTTGCAAAAACAAATATTTTGTATTATGCTTCAGTAGAGATAAACAACAACTCAACCTCAAAATGGGTTGTTACAGGACTTTTATAGCTGTCCAAATCCCTTCTGACTGTTATAAGTCTGTATTCAATTATATCTTTTAGTAACAGCCCTTGTTACAAAACATTATACTATTGCATTAGCCCACTACTTATCAGTTACAGACAGTGGTATCCACTACATGCTTAGTAACTGCCTTGTGCCATGGGACTGACTTATCCTAACCTATGCTGGCCCTAGGTTATTGGCCACGTAGGTGGAGACTAAGTCTTCAACACCTGGCACTTCCGGTGGAGAGACTTTTTCTCAAAAAGTTGGAGACTCGAACCCTTTACTGGAAATAATCCTTCAGGTTAAGCTTGAAATTGTGTGTCATTGCCAGGTCAATTTCGGTACTTTGAGTGACAATAGGGTCAGCTGTGGGCTGGCCTTGCTCTGTATCACATTGCTCTCCATCTGTATTTCCTGCTGCTTCTGTGGTCTTAGTTGGACAAGCACACCATGATTGAGTTGGGCTATGCAGAGCATCGACATTTGCAAATAATATAGGCATCTTTATTTCTACTTGGGCATACTGGTTAACCTCTTCTACATGCATTGTAGGAGATTCTGAGGTGTTAGCAGGTTCTTCTTCTAGTATGGAAAAATTCTGCTCAAATGGCATTTGTCTTTGAGTTCGTGCCTTTACTCTTGCCCTGAGATCATTGAGCTCATGTGCCATAGCCTCATATGCGTAAGCAGCTGAAGAAATGCTTGATATGGGCATGTAGCAATTATTGCAAAAATCTTGCTTTTAAGATTGGTCCATGCTTCCTGTGAAGTTCTGCTTAGCTGATTCTTCATTTCAATGATATCTGATGTTGTCATAAACACACCGTCGACTTCTGCTGCCATTTCCCTGAGTTGGACTTCAACATTTTCAAGCACACAGATGCAGTCTTTGAGGAGTGTATTCTCAATGTGTGATTCTCTCTGATCAGCACCCATTTTGTCAAGTTGAATAAAAAACTGATCCTTCATTTCTTGCAGTAGCCATGCTTTGATAGTGGGCATGCATTCTTGTTGTACTTTGACCTACCCTGTCAATTTTGCTATGTATCTATTTTGTTGTTCCTTGGAGTTGTTGTACTCTTTAGCCATCTCGGCAATCTCTGCATGTGCATTAGCTAGCTCTTGCTCAAGTTCTATTTGTTTGAGAAGTAAACTATTTATTGCCTCTTTTTCTCTTTGTAACTCCTGTACTTGCTTTTGCAATTCCCGATTCTTTTTTTTTTGCTGATCATAGTAGTCTTTCAATGTGATTAAGGCATGGTCTACCTCCATTGTTGACACCTCCTCATGTGTTCTCTTTGCTAGTGCACCTGATAGCGGGGTCTCCAAAAGAACAGTGAGTCTGCATAGTGGTGAGAAACCACCTATCGAGCTATGTGGAGGAGAATTGAGTAGGATCCTTGGGAGGTCATCTTCAGGCTGCACCCATGTCTATTTTGCTACTGTGTTTGCTCTTGGATTTAGCTTAATCTTCCTTGTTGCTGGCTTTTGTGATTTGATTGGGAGCTTTGCTTCTTTGGCAATGGGAGTATCCCATAACGATTCTGCAAGTGATGCTCCATACACCGCTTGCATGCTCTCTTCATGCGAATAGCTGGTTGCCTCCAAATCTTGTACCAAGGCATCTTTTACTGGATCCAAGCTATACCTGCCCTCTTGCTTTGTATCTGGGCTATGTCGCATTTTCGTCCTTTGCTCCCGATATTGGATACTCACATGAGGCGTCTCAGTCGAACCATGTGCTGCTGCAAATTCGAATAGAGCGGTGATGATGGGAAAAATCTTCGAGTGTGCATTTGTTGACGTTAAGTCCTTTTACACACTCTCGCTCATGACCCTTGAATGCAGGATATGAGCCCAATTGATTTTGGTCCCCTTTTCGATTGCTCTGAACAAGGCATATGAGTCGCCGCTCATGGTATTGGTTTTGACCAACAATTGCATTCTTTCCAAATACCAGATTAACTGCTGCCTTCTCCCGCTATCTTGCACATTATTGACAACAAAATACTTTTTGGCCGTCTCAGGCAGACCGAACTCTTGCTACATCTCTTGATCAATATCTTTTTGATATGTTACCTCCTCCCTTATCAATGGTTATTGAAAGACTTCAGCAACAATGACTTCGGGGGTAACCATCAAGGTATTTGTCAACTTACCTCCCATTTTTTTTAAATGCTCATACATTGGGTAAGGATTTACAAGCTGCCCAGGGTAGAGTCGCATAGTTTAGCAAGCCGATCTTCTTTAGTCACTTTTGGTTCTTCTGCACGCCGAGAGATACTTTGAATCTGGGGAACGTAGTTGTAATTATGTGGTTCTTCAGTGCTGGTTGTGGCATCTCATAGTCGCTCTCTGCTTTCGCCATGACGTTTTTCTCTACAGCAGCGCTCTGGCATGGGCGGTCCTCGGCTTCTTCCTGGGAGCCATGTCCGAGTTGAGGAGGGTGGTAGCAATGAGGAGGTCGAGGGATGGCTATCAACCTAAGCATCAACCTTGGGTTACTACCTTAAGAAATTTTTTTATTTCTTAAAATGAAGCCACTTGATAAACAATCATGCTAGGTAGTGGACACAAATGCGTAGAGCTTGCAATTTTGATCATTTCACATTTTTACAGAAGAGCGATCCGAGCTAACCATAAAAAGTTATGGCTTGAGAAGAGTTTAGGGTTTAACCCTAAACCTACACCCATTTCCTATAAAAACGCACTCCACCCCCTCATTATTTATCTTTCACATCTTGCCTCCATCCTCTTTCCCATTCTGAGCCCTATGCAAGA
This sequence comes from Dipteris shenzhenensis, assembly GCF_047967505.1. NCBI lineage: Eukaryota > Viridiplantae > Streptophyta > Polypodiopsida > Gleicheniales > Dipteridaceae > Dipteris > Dipteris shenzhenensis. The sequence continues at coordinate 12,060,890 of NC_141607.1, forward strand.
CACTCCTCCCTCTCCATCGACCACCACCCTACTCCCATCCTCACACAGTGAGTTACTTCGAGCCCATCTCATAGCGATAACCTAGCCATCCACCCGCTGTCCACTCGTCCTCAACAATCCCGTTACATCGAGAAAGACTTGGAGAGTGTTCAAGTGACCATCTCTTCCTCCCTTTGGATTTCCATCAAAGTAATCCGTCCATCAAGTTTTTTCCCCCTCCCCCTCCACCCCCCCTTCCACCACCACCCCCTCCCCCTCCACCATTCCGCCCTCCACCATCATCCCCTCACCCCCCACCCTCTCCACCCCTCCCCCTTCACCATCCCCTCCATTCCCCCCCCCTTCCCCCCCCCGCCGGCCCCCCCTCCATCTCTACCACCACCCCTCCCCCCCCCCCTCCTCTATCTCCACCCCCCCCCCCCCTCTCCACCCTCCCCCCCCCCCTTTCCCCACCCTCCCTCCACCCCCTCACCACCCCCCCTCCATTCCAAGCCTCCTCTTCCCCCCCCTCCCTCTTCTCTCTCTCTCTCTCTCTCTCTCTCTCTCTCTCTCTCTCTCTCTCTCTCTCTCTCTCTCTCTACCCCCCTTCTCTCTTCTACCTCTCTCTCTCTCTCTACCCCCCTCTCTCTCTTTTCTCTCTTTCTCTCTCTACCCCTCTCTCTCTCTCTCTCTCTCTCTCTCTCCCCCCCCCACATCTCACCCCCCGCTCGCACTTCCCTCCCTAAAACTAAGGGCTTAAAGCCCTACTACTCTAAGGGCTTGTAAGCCCTTGCCATAAGGCAAGGCAGCCCACGCAGCGATCGCCCGCGGTGACATAGCTCAGCCTAAACGACGATGCCTGCCACGTGGCGATGCTTGCCCCACCTCCTTTAACTATTTTGGAGCCTTGCAACCCGCCTCTTTTCGCGCCTGCAGAGCCACCAGGCGCCCGCCCCCTTTACCTCCTCCAGGCCTCCAGGCCTTCAAAGTCTGATAGCCCCCTCCTCCGTTCGTGCCGCCCCCCCTGCATTTCCAATTCCCCCAACCCTCCATTCGCAACCCTCCCACTCCCCTTCTGCATTTACAAACCCCCCCCCCCATACATTTTTTTTAATTAATTAAAAAAATAAAAACCCTAACCTAACCTAACTATCCAACTAACTCTAGTTAGGTTAGTGTTCATCTAGGTTAGACTTAACCTAGGTTAGATTAGATTTACTAGTTTAACTCTAGGCTAGTTCGTTGCAGTTAGGTTAGTTTAACTTCTAGTTAGTTAGACTAACTAGATAGTTAGGTTAGCTAAACTAACCTTGGTTAGTTTATCTAACTATAATCGTTTGACTACACTTAGATTAGGTCAAATTAATCTAGGTTAGGGTAACTCACAATTAGAATAATTGGACAGGTTAGTTAGACTAAATAGAAGTACCTCAGTTACTCACCCTCAGTTAGACTTAAAGTCCATTCACACTAAACCTTAAGACCAATGCCCCCCCCCAAAAAAGGCAAAATTTACCCCTATTTGAACACTTCGTATCGCGCCCGTTTGGGACCCAAACTGAACCAAGATTTCAAACACGGGAAAACCATGCTACGGGGAATTTTTCCATCCCATTGCACACCATTTTGGCATCCCTAGCACTCACTCATTCGCGCCCCCGTGTGGGCCTCGTTTCGCACTAATTCGCTTATATCTTTACACTGTGACCTCCGATTGACGATCTATCTGCACCGGCACATTTCCCCTTACACGTGGGACAATCTTAGGCACATTATTAACATGACGATACCTACAACACTAACACCACTCTAACCCTCCAAACAAAATTACATCAATACCCGCACTTGAGACAGAGACACCCTTTGCAACTCTCGCCCAATCTGCATGCAGCTATGCTTCGACCAAAGCTCCAACTTCAACGCTCACCAAATCCACATACGACTCCACTACAACCACTGCCTCTGACAATCCTCTACCCCAATTCCCCCCCTGAAATTCAAGAAATCCCTTTAACTCCTCCACGCCACAACATGGCTGGATGCCATCACGACAATGATGGGGATATTGACCTCGATGTAGAGGCTGACAATTTCTTTAATCATAGAAAGAATAACAATCAAGGCGGGTGCCCCCTGGGAAAACTAGAACTTCCCAAATATAATGGTAGGGGAGATCTAGCCCGATTCCTCTAGCATTTTGATGCCGCATGCCGAGCGGGTGGAGATCAATCCAATGAAACCAAGGTGGCCTGGTTTCCCATGGCCTTAATTGATGAAGCATCTGAATAGTACCTAGACCTTCTAGTGGAAGAGCAAGCCACATGGGGCCTACTTCAAATAGAATTCAAAAGGATCTTTCAAATGGAGAGGCTACAAGATGATCCCGCTCTCCAACTAAGCAAGATCGAACAAGGCCGTCGAGAAGATGTACGCACGTACTTGGACAAGATGAAAATATTAATTGCCAAATGTGACCCATGCCCCAATGCAAAGTACCTCACGGCCTGGTTCATTGTGGGACTAAGAAAATCTAGAAGGATGAGAGTGCTCTCAATGGAAGCAAGAACGAAAGAGGGAGAGAGAGAAACAGAGAGCCACACAAGTTTTGGTGGGTGCAAAACACCCTAATCTTCTTTTTCATTCATTTATATATGTGTTTGACTATTGTACATAACCAGGGTAAAGGCACAGTGACCTTTAACCCCCACAACCTCCCACTTAAAGGACAATATGTCTTTAAGGGAGAACAACCAGTGAACATAATATCCAATGCCCATCCATACACAACAATAATCAAACTGTTGACTAGGTAGACTCTTCGTCAGCATATCTATAGGGTTATCATCTGTATGAACAGGTAGACTCTTCGTCAGAATATCTGTAGGGTTATCATCTGTAGGGGGTAAAGGCACAGTGACCTTTAACCCCCACAACCTCCCACTTAAAGGACAATATGTCTTTAAGGGAGAACAACCAGTGAACATACTATCCAATGCCCATCAATACACGACAATACTCAAACCACTGACTAGGTAGACTCTTCGTCAGCATATCTGTAGGGTTATCATCTATATGAACCTTGACAAGCTCTATGTGCTTGTCCTCAAGTACCTCCCTGATGAAATGGTACCTAACCTCAATGTGTTTGGTCTTTGCATAAAAGACTGGATTTCATGCTAGCCGAATAGCACTCATGGAATCACTATGCAATGTTGGTACACCTGTATGAATCCCCAAATCTCCCACTAGCCGATCAAGCCATATAGCCTCCTTGCAACCCTCTGTGGGTGCAACATACTTAGCCTCTGTGGTAGACAAAACAATGCACTTCTATGTGCAAGACATCCACGACACTGCACCACCTGCAAATGTAAACACATAACCAGAAGTGGATCTTCTACTATCCACATGCCCTGCATAGTCTGAATCTATGTACCCAAGTACACGCATGTCTCCTCTACCAAAGCAGATGCACATCTCCTTGGTACCCTTCATGTACCTCATGATGCACTTAACTGCCTCCCAATGCCTCTTTCCTAGATTAGCCATATACCGGCTAACAACTCCCACTACAAATGCAATGTCTGGTCTAGTAGCTATCATAGCATACATAAGACTCCCAACTGCTGATGCATAAGGAACCTTGGCCATCATGGCCCTCTCCTCATCTAATTTGGGACTATTTGTATGACTCTGTTTCACATATGGAGGCAATGGAGAACTCACTGCCTTCCCCCTCTCCATATTGAAACACTGCAATACTTTTGTAACATACTCCTTCTGTGAAAGCCAAAGGATCTTCCTACTCCGATCACACGTGATGCGCATACCAAGAATATGACCTACAAGTCCTAAATCCTTCATATCAAAGGCCTCATGCAACTTGGCCTTTAATGCATCTAGCTCATAAGTATTCTTGCTAGCCAATAGCATATCATCCACATATAGTGCTAGGATTATCAGGCTATTATCCTTAGCCCTTTTAGTGTAGAGGCAGTGATCAATTTCACTCCTAAAACCCTAGGACCGAATGAAAGCATCAAACTTCTGATACCATTCTCTAGGCACTTGCTTAAGACCATAGAGACTCTTATTCAGCTTGCAAACTAAATGCTCTTTGCCCTTTTCTTCAAAGCCTTCCAGTTGTGCCACGTAAATTTCCTCATGCAGATCCCCATGCAAGAAAGCTGTCTTGACATCCATCTGCATAAGCTCCATATCCTCTGCTGCCACTAGTCCAAGCATGCATCTAAGTGTGGTCATCTTCACAACTGGAGATAATATCTTATCAAAGTCCACACCCTTCTCTTGCTTGAACCTTTAGCAACCAAACGGGCCTTGTACCTAGGCACATCATCACCTGTGACCTTCATCTTGTAGACCCATTTACATGGCAATGCTTTCTTTCCATGTGGCAAAGAAACCAAGTCCCAAGTCTTATTCTTCATAAGTGAACTCATCTCTGATTGCATAGCATACTCCCACTTTTGTTGATCATCGCGCATCATAGCCTCTCTGTAGCAAGAAGGCTCCCCGCAATCAGTAAGCATCACATAGTCTACCCCTGGAACAAACCTATCAGGCGGTCTAGACACTCTAGATGATCTTCTCAAGGGCATTTCAGCTTGCTGTCCCACCTGCATATCAGCCACATTTGGCTCATCATTTCCACTAATAGATGATGCATCATCTACCCTTGATTGTATACATGTGGAAGTACTTGGTGGTACCATTTCTTGCACATTTGGTGCATGGACAACTTGTTGTCTATCAACATATGCAGGTGGATTCACATCCTGGAAAGTGATTCTCCTCATTTCCACATCCCTCATCATGGCTATGTATGATCTTCTTTGCTTTTGGATCTGAGAGACGATAGCCCATCTCTCCACTTTCACCATAACCCAGAAAGATACATTTCCTAGACTTAGGATCTAGCTTCTTTCGAAGCTCTTTTGGCACATGTGCATATGCCTCATACCCAAATATATGCAAATGAGAGTAAGAGGGCTTCTTGCCACTCCATGCCTCTTCAGGAATACCACCATCCAACCTCTTACTAGGTGATCTATTGATCACATGCATTGCAGTCTTCATTGCCTCAGCCCAAAAACCACCAGAAAGACTTACATTGGAAAGCATGCATTGCAACCTTTCTTGAATGGTATGGTTCATCGTTTCTGCAACTGGATTTTGCTCTGGAGTACGAGGGGATGTGAGCTCCCTCTTAATCCCACGTGTATCATAGAAATGCTGAAAGTCATGAGAGAGATACTCTCCACCGTTGTCAGTCTGTAGGCATTTAAGCGTTCTACCTGACTGATTCTCAACCAAGGCCAGCAATTTTTGACATACCTGGAACACATCACTCTTCTAAGCTATAGCGTAAGCCCACACTTTCCTAGTTGCATCATCAATGAATATCACATAGTATTCAGCCCTGCCCAATGACTGTGTAGGTAGGGGACCACATACGTCTGAATGCACCAAATCAAGCTTTTCAAACTCTTTCTTTCCCCTTCTTTTATGGGCTAATTTAGTTTGCTTCCCATAGAGATAGTGCTCACAAAATTCAAAATCAGAGAAACTCAAATGCGGTACATAACCCAAACGGCATAAGAGTTTCATTCCATTCTGGCTCATGTGCCCCAACTTGCAATGCCACAAAGAAGTGCTTGGTTGCTCAGCAACAACATGATCAAATACCCCTGATACATGTAAGGGATACAAAGTCCCACACTTGGCACCCTTGGCCAAAAGCATAGAGCCCTTCTGAATTTTCCAACTCTGAAAGCCAAAAGTGGTGTGAAAACCAGCATCATCTAGCTGACCCACTGAAATAAGACTCTTGGTCAACTTAGGCACATGTCTCACATGTTTCAAAACAAATGCAGACCCATTTGCAAAAGAAAACTTTATGTCACCTACTCCCACTATGTCACATGCATAGTCATTTCCAAGATGCACACAACCTCTCTTTCCACTGTCATAAGTGGAGAACCATTCCCTATGGGGAGTAACATAGAATCAAGCACTAGAATCCAAAATCCAATCCTGGGAATATGCATCATCTGAAGTGGTAAGCAACTCTGCAAATAAACTAGACATGAAGAGAATGTCATTGTCACTATCATGTGTGACTGCATTGATCTCCTCGATTTTCACTTTTTCTTTGTCCTCCCTTGGACTCTTTTTCTTATGATTTGCACCCCAATTTGCATTCTTTTTCTTATCCTTTTTCTCTTCTTTCAGCTTGTAGCAATCCTTTTTCATATGGCCCTTCTTGCCACAGTGGTAACACTCAATCTTTTGTGCCTTGGATTTGCTACAAAACTTCCCTCTTTCTTGGGGCTTCCCCCTGAACTGTGATCTGCCCCTTTGCACATTTAAGGCTACATCCTTCTTGTTGCCGTCCATAGACTTCTGTCTAATCTCCTCGGCCAACAAGCTACCCACAACATCATCAAATTTCAGTACTCGACCAGGTGCAGAGTTACTCACAGCTATACAGAAGGTATCCCATGAGGATGGCAATGAACATAAGAGAAATATTGCCTTAGTCTCCGCATCAAAATTCATCTTCAGAGCCTGAAGCTGGCTGAAAATAATATTGAATCCATTCAAGTGAGAAGCAATGGAGACCCCTTCCTTCATCTACAACTCAAACAACCTCTTCATGAGGTAAACTTTATTAGAGGCAGCTTCCTTCTCATAAGTGGCACACAATTTCTTCCATAAATCTTCCGTAGTCTGCTCATTTACTACTGTGAAATAAACTGACTCTGCTAGATGAAGTCTAATAGTAGACTTTGCTAATGCATCCAACTCATTCCAATCATCCTCAAACATATCTGCAGGCTTAGCTTCAATACCTGCCAAGGGATTAATCTGCTTCTTTTGAATAAGCACATCCCTTATTTGTTCTTTCCACAAAGAAAAGTTTGTCCCATCAAACTTTTTAATGCTGAAAAACTCCTTTCAGACATGGAAGAGGATGCCATGATGCAAATGAAGCAAAATCCCAAATGCTAGTGCCTGCAAGAGAGAATCACACCGAATACCAGGTGCACCCAAATGTGTATGCCACAATGGATATCACCAAAACTCAAAGCTCAAGCATCAAAAGATACAGCTGACTCATGCATGTACTATGCATCCATACGGTCAACTCTGGCCCAAAAGAAAATGCCAACTGCAATGGCAATCCAAAATGCCAATAAGTGCCAAATGGCTCAAGCATAATACCTTATGCAAATCACTCTAGTTGCAATTTGAGCCGTGTGCCTCATTCATGGTGTGCATTGGGTTGCATGGATGATTTATAGGCCATTTGGATGCATTGTGATCCTTATTGGATGCGCTGATAGGCCTAGATTGCCTTGTGGGATGCTATTTTTTATGGACGCTTTGCATATGGATGCTATTTTATGCTGAGGGGTAGCTTTGACACATTGCAGGTGATGTACTGCTAGTGTTATGCTCTCTTGGATGAGATATTATTGATGCATTTGCCCATGGACGGTATGCTCAAGAGATCATGGTCCCACAACAATGATCGCTACTGAAAATAGAACCTGAGATGCCTCAAAATATGGGTGCCATTGCATAATCGGACTCAGCAAGAAAATCTACAAATATCTCTCTTCTACCAAAACTCCAAAATCCCAACAGATGAGTGAGAAATGGGAGTCAACACTCATCCACTGCCATGTGGCATAAATCTAAGTTTTCAAAAACTTAGAATGAAAAATGCATAACAAAGAGATGAAATCCAATACACAGAGATCCCTAACTTTGAAAATACTCCACTGAATCATGCAAGAACTAATAGGTAGGGGTTTTTAGGCATCGTAATGCAATGGGACAGACGGTTTTGGAAACTATGATCTTAATCACTGGGTCCAACACACGGATTGAAAAATGTTTTTAGAAACAGAACTGTTTGTAAACTCCACTAGAGTGAGAATGATGAGCAACATAGAAGTTTTAGGACCTCCTGAGTCCATCGGAACTAACAGATCTGCAAATGATTGCTCCAAACTTGAGTTCCAACACTCGGGCAGAAAAACGTAGAAACTGACATAGTGAGTTAGAAATCCAATGAAATGATCCCAGATTCAAGAATAAAGGTGTTTCCAAGCTCCTGAAATGAAATGGACACCAAAAGCAAGCAATAGTTGCCTCTACAAGTCAATACGGAGTCTTTGTTGTCAAACGGAACGGGGAAAAGCTTAAAAAACGACTTTTTCTTTGAAAACACTTAACAGGCTCTCAAAACCACTTCACAAAACCAAAGTGACTTTTCCAAAGGTTCCTCCAAGGTCTCTGCACAGTCGGATGCAAGTAAAGTCACCCACAAAGCTTCCCACAGAGCTTCTTCTTCCTCCCACAAAGCTGTTGAGGTTCCAGGCATTCACGCATGCTCAGCTAGATCACCTGGGTTCTGATACTAGTTGAGAGTGCTCTCAATGGAAGCAAGAACGGAAGAGGGAGAGAGAGAAACAGAGAGCCACACAAGTTTTAGTGGGTGCAGAATACCCTAATCTTCTTTTTCATTCATTTATATATGTGTTTGAGTATTGTACATAACCGGGGTAAAGGCACAGTGACCTTTAACCCCCACAAAGGATATGAAAAAGATTAGCAGTTATGAAACGTTAAGTGCTGCTCATGTGGTAGCCATTAATATTGGGGATGGCATGACCGACTCTAACACTAGCAATGTGATGATGGCAGATCGAGTGCAGGAGATAAGCACTCTAAAAATCCAAGTCCACTGCCGAAACATCAAATGAAGATCACCTAGAGGCCATGCCAAGCTGAAAGAAGACAGGATGCAAGCCATGGAACAAAAGCTTCTCTTTTCTCAGCCACCACCTCAGACTTATCCACAGTGAGAAAATGTCTAGTGTCCACACTGCATGGCCAATCATATAGGAAATGAGTGCCTGGTGGTCCTAAAAGCCAGGATCACTACACAAGCAAATCCACCGCCAAGGTTGTGGTGCCATATCTGCATCGTCGATGTCCATGATGAAAATAGTTGCATCTTTAACATGCGCAACAACCTACCTCGACCTCAACAATACCAAGCGGCACCCATGCTAGTGTACAGGCAACCGCACTTGCATAAGTGCCTCCAGCTCTGAGGCTAAATTCTATTCCTATTCGGACACAAGTCCCACAATTACTCAGGAATCCGAATCTGCGACCATATCCAAGAGCGCCAAATCCAGCTCCTCAAGCAGTTCCAATGCATCAATTACAAGCCGAGGAAGTAGACTCACGATTTGAGTAGAAGCAGAGTACCCAGTGTACTATGTAGAAGGCACAGAGGGACTAATACCAGTCTATGCAAATCAAGTACATCCCCACACATATCAAGCACCAATCAAGTGCTATGATTGTGGAGAAAATCACTAGATCGCAAAGTGCCCTCATTGTGGTAGCCCCGCTACTTTCCAACCACTCTGTAGAGATTGTGGCATAAGACATGCCTGTATGGATTGTCCCATGAAAAATAAGATCCCACAACAAACAAAGGTTAAGATTGACATCCCAATCAGCATCATTGGGGTGGACCATTAAAGTCTGGGGCTAGCAAGCATAATATCACAACGTGTGAATGTAATTACACACTAGAAGAAAGAGGCTGCTAAGGGCCTAACATTCCAATCCAACCAAAGAGACTTCTTAAAAAGCAAGCACAAGTGCCTCCACCTCCACCAAGCAATGAGCAGCTAAGCTCATCCACACCAACTCCTGAGCCTCAAATAAAAGAAGCTCCATACCCAAATGCAAAAGTGGAGAAGGCTCATTTTCAAGCACTTCAACAATGGGTACAAAAGGAACAAGCTCAATTTGAGGCTGAGAAATAAGCTCAAGACCCAATCCATGACTTGGCCCCACAAAGTATTCATACTGTACGTGAGCCTCTATTCCAACAATAGACTCCACAACATAATGTACCACCACATCAACTTGAATGAGCTGCACTCTCTAGCATTGTGAGTTGCCCTGTGTCAATTCCCATCGGAATCCTCCCTACGAAATTGTCCCAATCTCTGAGAGAGTTTCAAAGGATGGATTGAACTTGCAAATCCCCCTCCAGCTATGAACGGCATCAAAGATATCCCTATGCAGATGGGTGAGAGAGATGACATACACAACATTACTGTGCCTTTGATCCACAAGGCATATAATGAAGTCCAAGCCATAGTAGATGGTGGAGCAGGTGTAAATGTCTTATCAAAGGAGCTCTACGATGAATGGGGTCTCCAACCAATGCAAAACACTAATTTCAACATACACCTTGCTGATAATTCATAGGCTAAACCGTTGGGAATAATGAATGGCATGTCCACAAAGGTCGCAGGGGTCCGCTTTTTCCTATCCTATCAAATCTTGATGGGACGTCCTTGGTTACGGGAAGCATCAGCCCTCCATGACTGGGGAACTGATAGATTGACAATCTAGAATTGCGACACCACAGTTAGGGTGAATGTGGGGACAGGAGCTATAAAAACAATTGTGCCTAGAGCATTGGATGACACATCTTCAACGACAATCTCAAGCAAATCATCTCCCTTGCAACAGCATGCCATAGTGGGTGATTCACAAAGCAATGTAAATAACTGGATACAAACATTGGCAACCATCGATAACTACCATTCATTAGGCCCCATCTTCTCGTAGATAGATGCTAAGGTGCTACAGGTAGATCCTCCACTTATAATCGATCTAGAGGTGCCATTCTTTATGGTTGACCTCGAGTGGGATAATGAACCTGAAGAAGTTACCCATACCAATAATGACTCAGATTTTCCTCGGGGACTTGAAGCTGAGGCTGAGAATGCTAAAATTGGAGATCAAATCTTTGATAATGACAGCCATTCTGCATGCCCTAATGGCAGTCGAGCTCCCAAAAGTTGAACCTCCATAGTAGAATAATAGTAGAAGATCCCGCATGAAAGTTGGAGGAAATTGCAAAAAAGCCAAGGGCAAACACTTTAATGAATTTGAAGGAGTCCAAACAAGGATCATCGAATTATATCTCGCAAAGCCAACTCTCTCAAAATCAGAACCACCGCCTCTTGAATGGGTCCCCTGAGGGACTGGAAGGAGTATGCGTAGCAAATGAACCCTTACTTGGGAACACCTTACTAGTGGAAAAGTTACCCCACAATTCCTAACATAAGAAGTTTTGAAAATATAAGCCACATGTGCGGATGATGAAGCTCGATCAAGAGACTTGAGAAAAAGAAAGTGAAAAAGAGCCTAACAAATTGGTAAATGAAACTATGCCACCTAGTACACATGGCACATGTCAGGCTAGTTCAACACCATCAGAGGACGATCTTCGAGAAGTGCAGGAGTACTTCAAGAATTACACAAGTGGCAGTGTCCCAATAGCAATGCCAAGACCACTAAGAGAATTTGAAGTTCAAGAAACCGATAGTATTGGAGAAACTCCAATCTATGAGGGACCGGCAAAAACTCACGCACAATAAACCTCGCCCTTGAAGGGGAGGAAGAAAAATTGGTTTTCATTGGGTTACAGCTTTGATAAGAAGATGAAACCAAACTTAAAGCACTCCTAATGGAATACTGTGACTGCCTAGCATGGTCATACAAAGAGATGAAAGGAATTTCACCAGACGTGGTAGTTTACACGATACCTATAAGGGAAGGTGCCCACTCTAGGGTATGTGGACCTTATCGCACAAATCCTAAGCATGGAACCATGGTTTATGATGAGCTAGAAAAACTCCTAGATGTCAGATTCATCTACGAGATAGAGCACATTGATTGGGTTTCACCCATTGTCATTGTGCCTCAGCGCAACAAGAAGCTCAGAATACGCATAAACTGAAAGAATGTGAATGCCGCCACAATTAGGAATCACTATCCCCTACCCTTAACAGAAATAGTGTTGGAAAAGGTGATAGGTTCCAAAATATATAGCTTCTTAGATGGCTTCAGTGGTTATAACCAAGTGCAAATTGCTCCTAAAGACCAATCAAAAATAGCATTTGCTATAGAATGGGGTATTTTTGCATATAGAGTCATGCCATTCGGCCTTTGTAATGCCCCAGTAGCGAGCCATATTCACAGCTTTCAAGTCATTTTTGAATAAGTTTTTACAGGTGTTCTTGGATAATTTGTGCATCCATTTGTGTCTTGAAACAATACTAATCAAATGCAGGGAGTATGGCATCTCCCTAAATCCAACAAAATGCCAGTTCATGGTCACCCACAGATTTGTTTTGGGACACATCCTTTCTCAACATGGGATTGCAACTAACATGGACAAAATCAAAATCATGGAATTGCCGCCTCCTACAAATTCCAAAAGGTGTACAGGTCTTTATGGGACATGCTGGCTATTATAGAATATTTATATTATGGTATGCCATGATAGCTAGACCACTTTAAAATTATTAGTGGAATTCTTATGGACAAAAGAGTGCAGCCAAGCCTTTGAGCTTTTAAAGTGGCACCTAATCACAACACCCATCCTTATATCTCCCAATTGGGATATTGACTTTCACGTTCATACTGATGGATCCAAGTATGCAATTGGGAGTGTGCTTTGTCAACCTGGTAAACATAAGAAAGACTACCCATTCTACTTCACCAGTCGACAACCCAATGATGCAGAGATCTCAACTATACCACCATAGAAAGAGAAGCCCTAGCAATGGTGTATAGTGTTAAGAAATTTTGGCACTATCTACTTGCAAATGATTTTGTCTTCTACACCGACCATCAAGCATTGCTTTATCTTGTGAACCGTCTGTGTACAATAGGAAGAATAACCAGATGGCTCCTCTTGCTTCAAGAATTCAACTTCAAAATAGTGGTCTGCAAAGGTGCCCAACACTACATTGTCGATCACATGTCTCGTGTCAAGTCAGGAGAAGAAGCCACTGGAGTAGAAGACGACTTGCCAGATGCCACACTATTTCAGATAGATGTTGTCCCAAATTGGTGTGGAGATATCATTGGGTACTTAATGGCAGGAAGACCACCCCTAAAATGAAAGTAGTAGATGCTAGAAAACTAATTTTAAAGGCTACACCCTATCAACTCATTGCAGGACAACTATACAAGATGGGCAAGGACCAGGTATTAAGAAGATGTGTAATGCCTCATGAGATCATGCCAATCCTAAGTGAAGTCCATGAAGGCATTGCAGGAGGACACTTCCAAGGGGAAACCATAGTAAGAAAAGTCCTTGCAGGCTACTGGTGGCCAACACTATGGGTAGATGCCTATGAATATGTAAAAGGCTGTCATGTATGCCAACAGACTACTAAACCACAACACAAAGAATTCACTCCCCTAACAACAATTGTTGCACAAAAGCCATTTGAAAAATGGGGGATTTTTTATGTGGGTCCCATCCATCCACAAGCAGCAACAGCAAAGGGAACACAGGCATGCTACATCATTGTGGCCACTGATTACTTTACAAAATGGGTTGAAGCTAAATCAGTCAAAAAGGCAGATGCCAAAAGCACAACAAGATTCTTATACGAGAATGTGATCACTTGATTTGGATGCCCCATTGAAATTGTGTTAGATAGAGGCACACATTTTGTCAATGAGGTAATCCAGGAACTCTTGTCTGGCTTTATAGTAATCCATAGAAAAAGCACACCCTACTACCCCCAAGGGAATGGACAGGCCAAATCCATCGACAAAATATTATGCATTATCCTCACCAAGGTAGTAGAACCACAACGTTCTGATTGGGCAGGGAAACTGAATGCAGCCTTATGGGCATACAGAACCACACTCAAGGTTAGTACAAGAAACACACCTTTTCAATTGGTGTATGGCCTTGAAGATGTGGTCCCACTAGAATTTGTAATACCAAGCCTGTGCATAACAATACAGGAACGCATGGGAGACTAAATCCTTGAAAGAAAGACTCTATTAGTTGGAGAAGCATACAGAGACAAGACTAGTCACCTACCATGCCATGACAATAGAAAAATGCAGAAGCAAGGCATGGTTTGACAGAAATCTTAAAGCTAAAGACATCAATAGAGGTGACTTGGTCTTGGTATACAATGCCAAAGTACACAAGGGGAACTAAAGTATCTAGGGCAAGGAACCTACTAAGTAAGAAAGATGAATCCCATCAGAGCTGTGCTGCTAGAAACATTGGATGGAGTCCAATTCAACAGTCCAATTCGTCCAATTCAACACAACAATAAATGGGATTTGCGATTGAAGCGCTACTACTTCAACACGCAAGCCATCCCCGATAAAAACAAAGATTTTGCAAACCCAAGTCTTCCTTAGTTAGGATTAGATTGTATCACGAGCACTCACTTGCATATGTATGTCTTTGCACATATAGGTAGCATCAATCGATTTTAACCTAGGGCTCAGAAGTGATGCCTGAGTTCTAGCTGCCCTATGAAATCCCAGCAACAAAAAAAAGCATATAGTTAGTCCCTACCTAGCTACTAGGTCATGTGCACTCACACACTTTCGCTTAGACACACATATGATTGCATGAATAATTGTGCCACACACTTTCATTCCACACTCTCAAAGCATGTATAAAAATAAGGTCTCTCACAAACTCACACAAAGGTCATACCTGCATGCCAACTAATCTAATGGTCAATGGTACACCACATGCACATGGATGCAGGTTCATAAAAAATGCCGCCACTAAAGAGTATGTGCAGAAAGAGCCCACCACCTCAACCACGAGACCCCCTCTAGTTCGCAGCCATCTACATCCTCTCAACTACGGCGATCACAGGAATTTGTGGTCTAGAGCGATAGCTCTGAGGAGGATTTAGTGCATGACCAAGAAGAACAAATTCCACCCCAGTCACCACCGACCTACACCACCCCAATCCCCACCAACCTACACAACCATTGATGGGGCCTAGTCACTGGAACTTGTTTGGCCACCTACATTGACTTATGCGCTTTCCAAGGAAGCAACATCTTACTTAGAGGAAAGGGGTCTAGGTAGTTTGCATGAGAGCCTAAAATCCTTCGAGGATAGCCCTACAATGACCACATACATCAAGGAGAAAAATGTAAGATTCCACACTTATCAGGCCAAAAATGTAAAATTCCACACTTATTGTGCTTCCATCAGTAGAAAATGACACAGTATTTGATTTTGAATATCAGGATCTGGATAATCCAATTCATACTCCCATGCCAAGTTCCAATGGACAACTTCCCTACCAACCTTCATCAACGTCAAATTAGTGAAGATTGGATAAGCAAGTTGGATCCACAACTTGATTGGTGCCATCCCAAGCTCTTTGATGTAATCTTCTTGAAAGAGTACCTATGTGCACCTCCATGTCTCAGATTTGTTTCTTCTTCGACTTGCTTTTGTATTTGTGGAGTTGTCACTTTGCTATTTATGCTATTGTTATCAGCGTGAAGTAGCATGAACCAGAGACTCTAGGAATGAATGTTGGGAGGATCGCCAAATGTGTTCACAGTGCATTCAGCTAATGAAAACACAGAAGACACGTCAACTCAAATGCAACAGGTGCAAGGAGTTGGACAAGAGACTGACAGGAGTCGAATTGCATGTAGACTAGACTAAACAACGAAAGAACAACAGAGAACTTGTGAATTTGCAAAAACGAATATTTTGTATTATGCTTCAGCAGAGATAAACAAAAACTCAACCTCAAAATGGGTTGTTACAGGACTTTTATAGTTGTCCAGATCCCTTCCGACTATTATAAGTCTATAGTCAATTATATCTTTTAGTAGCAACCCTTGTTACAAAACATCATACTATTGCATTAGCCCACTACTTATCAGTTACAAGTAGTGGTATCCACTACATGCTTAGTAACTGCCTTGTGCCATGGGACTGGCTTATCCTAACCTATGCTAACCCTGGGTTATTGGCCATGTAGGTGGAGACTAAGTCTTCAACAAGATCTCTCCATTTATTTCATTGCTTACTCCTTGATTTCCCTTATTGTGCTTATCTTATCATGTTTCCTTCATTTTTTGCCTTGGTTCTTACTCGTATTTACAAATATTTCTTTATCTTTCCATGTCATTTTCCTTGTTTCATGTGATTCATGTCTCTAATATCTCCAATTGAATTCGGCTTATTTAATATGCCTACTAATATGGCTATAATTTAGGTTACAATTTGGGATAAAGGGTGAAAGTATATAAAGAGGCACTCCTATTGAAAATTTTCAATAGAATTAACTATTTAGATCATTCAAAACTTTTCGTACTAGAGCCATTATTCTAATTATTTTTACTTCTCGTCTTCATTGTTAATTTTCAAAAGAGAATAGAGTAGGTTGGCCATTGGATACATTAGTTTAGCTTGGCACCTCTCAAACAAAAAATAATGCAATCTTAACATTTTTTATAGCATAGTTTTCTAGGATGATTCTTTGAAAACCATGAGAAGAAAATTTAAACACAATTGACCACCCACATTCTTGATGCAAAGAGAAGCATGGCAACTCTCCCAAGCTTATTGGTGTAGGTCTGGCAAGTGTCTTTGCCTCTACATGTGCATGCATTCATGCCTACATGTGCAAGTGCATGTGTGATCTGTGTGTGCACATGTGCATGAGTGCATGTGCATGTGCATGTGCATCTACATGCATATGTGGATGCATGTGCAAGTGCAAATGCATATTGAATACATAACCACCAAAGTGGCAAAGAAATGGAATCATATCTAACAACCAACCCAAAAACACAACCCACAATGGAAGCACACGCCATCCAAATGCAAGACTTACCTAGAATCGGCGGATAGTCCACATAGGCTTTGAGAAGATCGACATGGAGTCACACTATAAAAGACACTTTAAGGTAAGCATATCAGAGTACATAAGAGCTACTGCAATTTTCACACATACCAACTTTTGAATACTCTACCCAAAGTGAATTTCAAAGACTCTATACACACAATGAAGAAGAAGAGATAGATAGCCGTATTGGCCATACAAATGTATACTACTCTTACACTAGAAATTACACAACACACTATATAGAGAACACTAAAAGTTTTTCCCTAAGTCCATAAGGATTATTCACATGAAGACTTTGGTCCCATATAGGATTCCCTATAATCCCTAAGCATCTACCCCATGTATAACATATACACCATTTATCCCACCATACGTATCTTGCACATGACTAGTGATACACTTCCCAATACTTGGATGATATTTGTGTCATAGAAAAAGAAATAGGGTTTGAATTTTTCAAGATTGTCACAAGGTAGGGATTTTGTAAACAACTTTGTAGCTTAATCTCAAAGAAACAATGAACTAGCTAGACAATTCCTTCTTCCACTTGATGTCAGATGAAATGGTATCACAAATGTCAAAGCACTTTGAATTTTCATGATCCTTAGGGTTCTTCACCAATGTAATGGAAATTTGATTGTCAAAAAAGATCCTAATAGCACTATCTTGGACTCCACTAAGATCCTTCAATAGACATCAAAGCCAAATGGCTTTAGATGCACACCAAGCAAGTGAGTGATACCTAGTCCAAGATGAGGTTACAATACATTGCACTTGCACATACAAAGAATACAAAGGGATAGCCATGTTTGATGACAAAATTAGGGATGGGAGAGAAAATGAGACAAAGTGGAGGATCACGTAATATATTTCTGGTTATGCAAACATTTGAGTTTGATTTAATTATTGCAAGGTGAATGATGAAACACCACACTATCCAAATTTATCCAACTTTGATTATCGACACTATTTTTAACACCGTGTACTCTTCCAGAGGCATCTCCGATGCTAGCATTGACATTAATATCAACACTTTTTCCAACATTCACATTAATATTGATGAAAATATCAATGAAAATTACGTTACATTTTTTGGCACAAATATCAATGGATAACTTTATCACCAAAAATTTAAGTAACAAGCATCAAAGAATAACATCAAAGTAGGTAGTGAAATAAGTGACAAGAATTACTTCTTGAAAAAAGTGCCAAATCTAGCAATGTATCTAGCAATAGGTGGTGCCTTATGTTCCTTGAAGGCAATCTAGGATGGATTGCTGCACATTCAAGGTAATGGTGCACTTGGAGTATCTAGTCAACATTGTGTAATACCCTCTCCTTTGGTAGCAACAAGATCAGTGCAAATTGCAGTAGTGGGTAAGGAAAAGAGAAAGACACGTCCAATCTAATGCCCGTTTAGAAGCTATAGTTGTACCTAAAAGAGGAGAAAAAAGTCCTTCACCTCAAAGGGTGGTCAAAAGAGCAACCAAATTACAACAAGGTGAGACATTGAATAGTGATGATGACAATGATAGTGAGGATGAAGAAGCTGCAAAAGCAACCATTACAAATTCTTGCTGATGCTTTTATAACCACAAATATACACATTGAAGGTAATGAGGTCTACATATGGATAACCTCTCAATATTCTATGCTCATATTACACATCTATCAAGCTTATTTGTTTACCAATCAAAGAAATCTTGATGAAAAGTTTGCACAAAAATTATACGAGGATGCAAGGCAAAGTAAAACACCAAACCCTCATAGTATTACTTTATGCCGATACCCTTCAAGATGATTCTAAGTGAATCAAATAATATAGAAAGTGTTGGGATCAAGGGATCACGATGTCACAAGGGGGATACTTGTGACCTCACAGATGATGTCACACAGGGAAGAATCTAATATAGATGTGTCAAATAACCCTACACACTCAGAAGTGGCACATCCAAAAAAGCCACATTCACACCCAAAATGAAGGAATTTTTTAGTGCTAGTTTTCCCACACCTTAGGCTACAAAATATCTCAACAAGACCATTGTTTGAATAAAAAGGTGGTGTGCATGAGAGAAAATCAAAACAAGGCCTAGCATGGTCTCTAGGTTGTGCCATGATAGAACTAGACATGGTTTTCATGCCAACTCAAAGGTTTAGTTTGATAATGGTTCAAAGGTTGCATTAAGCACTCTCATGGATTTACATTCAAACATGAATTAGAGGCTCTAAGTCAAAGCATGGATGCATGACAACTCAGAGGTCTAGGAAACCAAGGCACCAACATCTTGGTAATTCCCTCCTAGGCAATCCATAGGAGCTCCATCCATAGCCATAAATAGGTTTTTCCACAAAAACCCCTTGGCTCCTAATAACTGGGTACAAGGAATCTCTAAAGCATGGAACTAAGGCTCACAATAAATAAATCAATAATTTTTGGAGGGCTATTGAAGGCAAAGAACCATTCTTTGACTCAAAAAACATTCATTTTATGCATAACAAGGGTCAAGAACCCACTCAGATAAAATAAAAAGTACATCTCTTGAAATGTGAGATGTCCCCTATACAACTATTGCAAACAAGGATATGCACATCCTACATCTAAACATTGATGGAGCACTAGACATGAATGTCCTCAAATGATGTATCAAGAGTAGTTGCTTGGGGCAATCAAACCATGACTCTCAAAATGTTGGGCCAAAAGTCACCAAAGGTGGAATGTGGGCTAGAATTCAACAATTCTACTTAAATGGGCAAAACCCCCAAATTAATGCATAAAATCAAGGGCAATTTCACACTAATGCTACAAAATCCCTAAATTTTACATGCTAGAGGCTTCAATTTTAACCCTAGGAAAAAGAAAATGAAAAAAGCCTCAAAGCTTTTTAGAGGAGCTAGCTCATCTAATATGTCTTGAAAGATGATGTTTTTCTTCCTACTGGAAGAAAGGAAGGTGAGCTGAAAATGTAAAGTGTATTTACGCTATTGTAATCTTTAGAAAGGTGACTTTAGGAGTATCATGGCATACTAGAAATAAGGATGGACTAGAAATAACAAGGAACGTAGAGCATATCTTGCTGGTGAAGATAATCTTGATAATCAAAAACAATCACGGCATTTGGTCGAGCATTAATGGAATAGTGGATGAATTCTCCTTCAGCCAAGCATATGTGTCTTTGTAGAAAATGTCATATATGTGATCCCATACTTTCTTTTAGTCTTCCCTCTACTAATAACTTTAGATGTGACAATAAAAGCACTTGCTCCATTTCTTGTGATTGGTTTGGCCTACCATTTTGGTTCCATGATCTATTGCATTCTGCAATACTTTTGAAGCACTAGTCATTGATTGCCTTGCTATGTGTGGAGATAGAGTTTGGCAAGGGTCTCACATCCCTTATTCAGATGCTTTCCACAAACACTTGGAGGCATGAAAAGCATAGCTGTCAATGAGGCTCAAATAAAGCCACTCAATGGTTACACGCAAGAGCTAATCAAGCAAAATGATTGCTTTAGGAAAGTGTGGATGGAGATGCAAAATCAACATCTAATATAGCATGAATTAAATAGCTAGATTTAATGGTAGGAGATCAACACACGACCCATAAAAAGTGCTTATCTTAAGGGCCGACAAAAAAATATGCATGGGCTAGAGGCAACACCATTGAGAGCTGGTCATATCACCTACAAAATTTTGATGTAGTAGCTTAGGCTACATAAGCCACCATAGTTGTTGATTCTTCTACACATACACTTCTTGTAGTAGGTTAGCATGGGTACACAACATGAAAGGAAACAACATGACAAAATTCTCATCAGATCCCCCTTGGATATGGTAAAACTTGGTGCAGCTATAGCATTTGATACAAGTAGCAAAAGTGACACATCTCAGAAGCCATTTCTTTTAGGAAAGAAGGTGTAGATTGCTTCAAGAAGATCATGGCAAGCAAGACAGAGAGAATGTCAAGGTGCAAGGGGATAGAACCATGGTAGTTTTGAGATATCAATATGCCAGGGTGACTGTTGTGCATTTATGTCATCGACTTGTTAGCTATAGATGCGGTTGGTACACTACCCATGAATAATAACTAGATGATAGCTATCTTTATGTACTCTAGTTAGTGGCTCAGTTAATATGCCACCTAGGTTAGCTGAGTTTGGTTTGAAACCCACATATAGGGTTCATCTGTTCCTTTTGTACAAAAAGAGAGAGTTCTTTTGGCTTTCACAACTAAGAATAGGAAAACTGTTTTCAGCCTCCACCTTTGTGTGTATTCCCCCATTGTGTATGCGAGAAAGCTGCAAGTGAGACCCCTTACTTCTCTCCCACTCTCTTCACATGGTATCAGAGCTCCGGTTCATGGTAAGGAGCTCAAGAAAGCAAACCAAGTTCACGGTGTCTTGGTAAGAGGATCAGTGTTGCTTTCCTTTTTCAAGTTTGGGAGCAAATCTCTACAGGTAGCACAACCAAAAAGTGCAAGAGTGCACTGTCTCAGATTGGGATGCCCTTCATAGTGCGGTGAGAGGGCAATATATGCTGCCCTCTCAGTGACATTATTTTTTTGATTCGAGACCATTTCGGTGCCCATTTTGGTGGTGAAAGTTTTCCGCAAGCACTTTGAAAAGTGCCTTGTTTTTGCTATACGACCACTGTTCTACAGATCGCGGTGAAAAGTTGCCACAGAGTTTGCATCGTATGCCTGTGCGTAGAGATATTGGGAGTGACAGAATCATTCTTATTCCTTGTTGATGCAAAATCGTCACTAGGAAGTGACTGTGTGGTCAAATACCACTTTCGTCGATTTTGCAGATTTGCCCTTGTCAGGCAGAACTTGTGTTTTTTGCAGTGACAGAATATTTTTGCAGTGTCCTATAATGGCGTCTGATGCTCTTTCATAGATAGTCACTGAAATGCTTGACAAGAACAACTTCCCAGCATGGAAGTTTAGAATGATAAATTTCCTTAAGGGAAAAGGCTATTGAGAGTTCATTACTGGAGTTGAACAAGAACCAGTTATTCCTAATGTTCCCAATCAATAGGAGTTGTAGGCATTTGAAGGCTGGCATGAGAGAGCCAGGAAAGTTATGTACTGGCTGTCTATCAGTATTTGAGATTCTATGATTGTGCATATTCAGGATGCAAGCACGTTGAAGGAGGCATGGGATACTTTGACAAAAATGTAGAGCACAAATACGCAAGCCAAGAAAATGTAGCTCAAGTAGGAGTTGCATAATGTGCAGAGAGAAAATATGAGCATCAATGACTACCACATGAAGATGAAGAAGATTGCATATGCACTTGCTTCCATTGGGTCGCCAGTGGAAGATGATGATTTAGTTTCTATGACCTTGAATGGATGACCTTGAATGGTCTACAAAAGGATTATACAGAGTTCCGGACATCCATTGCCATCCATGAGAATTTTCCTGATTTTGGGGAGTTGATTGCTCTTCTAATTTTTGAAGAGCGGAGAAATGGTGGTGCATTTTCTTTTGGAGGAACTTCAAAAGAAACTGTCTTTTACTCAAATGCTGGAAAAGGTAGAGGCAGAGGTAGAGTAGGCCGATCTGGAGGCCATGGTAGAAATCAGAATATGCAGCAAATTCAAGAAAACCAGTCCTATGGAGGAGGACGTGGTAACCTTAGAGGCAGGGGGAGCCAAAGAGGTCGTGGTGGATGGCAGAGGCCAAAACGCAAACAGCAATGTTGAATGCTACTACTATGGTAAAATGGGTCATATGGCTAAAGAATATATAAAGCGCATAATGACATCATGAATGGAAAATTACAACAAGGCAATTATGCATCCTCTAGTAGACAGGGTGATGACAGAAATGAGCATCTGTTTATGGTGCAGCACATGACCAATTCTGTGATAAGTGTAGAAGAAAGCAATGATGTGTGGTATGTTGACTCAGGTGCATCAAAACACATCACAGGTCATGCAAAATGGATGCAAGATGCAAGGAAAATGGAAAGACCAAGATTTGTGAATACTGGTGATGATATTGCACATCCTATTATGCAGATTGGTAAAATTTCTTTGTCTATGCAGGATGGGAAAAAGAAATATCTGTCTGATGTATTTCATGTCCCGAATATCACCAAGAACCTGGTTTTTGTTGGTCAAATGGTTGAGCAGGGCTTGCACGTTAGATCTAATCCTCATGGAGGGGTTTCCATTTTTCAAGCAAAAACCCCCGAGCGACGAGCGGATAAAAGGTGGAAGGGGTCAAAATATATATGCTCAAGTCATTTTTGGGGAGCCAAAAATTCCAAATTATTTCAAGGAATATGTAAGTAAATATGAAACATTGATAAATAGATATAGATATAAATATACCTTTATATAATATGCATATATAATGTGCAAGTGGTGACATTTTATGACTTTCAAAAATCCTTTCTTTTGCTTTCACCATTGCTTGGATCATGAACTTTTCAGTAAATATCGTCTTTACAGTTCCTCAGGATGACCTAAGAAAAATAAATAGTATCTTTTTAATAGACCCTCTAAGTGTATTTTGCCAGAGGAATATGGTTTGAAGAGCTTGTCCCAACCCTATTCCACCGGCAAAATACCCTTGGAGAGCCTACGCAGAAGAGGTCATAACTTTTGCTCCTTAGCTCAAATTGAGGAGCTATAAAAAGGAAAAATGTTCAAAATTTTATTATCTATGCAATAGTAGGCTTAAAATTATACTTTTTATAGTTATAAAAGAGAAAAATTAAACATTTCAAGATATATATGAGAGTTACAACTTCTCCCTAATTCATATTATGGTAGGAAGGAGTTCAATAGAGACCACATTTCCTTAAAAGTACTTAGGTTTAGAGAATTGGGAATATTTTTAAAATCCCTACCTTGCCTTCCCATATTTGACAATGTATTAGAGATTTATTTATGATTGATTATGATGGCTTCAAGTATGAGGTTTCCAATATCTTTTTCCCGACTCATCCAAGGAATATGGTATACATTATTACATGAGAGCTTCAAATATGGGATTGCTAAAGATTAGGGAAACTCTTTTAAATTGATTGAATTACCAAAATCCTCAAAAGAGAGTATGGTAGGGAGGTATTCATAGGAGTTTCTAAAGTGTTCACTATTTGTTCATATATAGATGATGTTCTCTAAAATGAGGGTTATAATGAAAAATAAGTAAGTATATGGTTCTATAAATGAGAAACTAAGAAAGAATTTATATTCCTTTGAGAAATATACAAGCATGGTTGGTGTCAAAAATTATCGCTCGGACTTTTCTGCTCGTAGGTTTTTGCTCGAAAACTGTGCACATCCTCATCATGGATGCTTTGTTGAGCATATGAAAAATAAAGGTTGCTTGATAGCAAAAGGGAAAAAGAAGGGCAAGATGTTTACGTTGGATGCAGACATGCCTGAATTGAGTGCAGCAATGTTTGCACATGGGACCGGTGTAGTTGCAGATATTGATATCTGGCATAAACGCATTGGCCATGTTAATGTATAGCGACTTAAATTAATGCAGGCCCAAAATATTGGTACAGGATTGCCTAAGTTCAAGGTTGCAGAAATGCATGAGGTACATGAAGCTTGTCAATTTGGAAAACAGGCAAGGAAACCATTTCCTAGACATGTTCAAGAGAGTAAGAGGCCATTGGAATTAATCCACTCTGATGTGTGGACTACTAAATTTGCATCTGTTGGAGGCTATCATTATTTTGTCACTTTTATTGATGACTATAGCAAAAAAGATTGGGTGTATTTTATGAAAAAGAAAAGTGAAGTGTTTGGGCATTTCAAAGCTTTTAAAGCTATGGTTGAGAAAGAAACAAGCCTCCAAATACAATGCCTAAGGTCAGATGGAGGGGGAGAGTACCTTTCAAATGAGTTTGCAAGGTTCCTACAGGAGCATGGCATAAAGCGGCAATATTCATGTAGTCATACCCCACAACAAAATGGACTTGTAGAAAGGAAAAACAGGCATATTGGAGAGGTATCTCGTGCCATGATCAACGAAAAAGACCTGCCAGATTATTATTGGGCTAAAGCAGTTGCTATAGCAGTCTACATAATGAATAGGACTCCCACTGTAGTGATACATGGCATGATGCCAGAGGAGAGGTATACTAGTAGGAAACCAGATATTTCTCATATGAAAGTTTTTGGTTGCATTGCCTATGTTCATGTGCCAGATGAGTTGAGATCCAAGTTGGATCCAAAAGCTGAGAAGTGCATCTTTATTGGTTATTCTCTGCAGCAAAAAGGGTATAGATGCTATAACCCTTCTACTTGTAAGTTTACAATAAGCAGAGATGTTGTTTTTGATGAGATGAGCAGCTGGTATAAACCAGTAAATGTGATTGATGATATAGATGCACAAAATGGTAATGCTGCACAGAATTCACAGGAGCAATCACAAAATATTAGTGGACCTGTAGTGTCCTCTAGCAGTGGTTCACATACTTCACCATGGACAGGCAGATTGAGATCAGGAGAATCTCCTCAAAGCAATGCAGATAGTGGTATGCAAGTATCACGAAAGGGAAAAGAGAAAGTAGATCAGCCCATGGTTGATGTGAATGCAGGTCACTCTTATGTGGATGGTGAATCCAGTGGCTTAGAACAGAGCCGGGTCGAGCGATGTCAGACAAATCATTGACCAAGACGAATTCATTCTTGTACTTGGTGTCATCAACTAGCAACACCTCATATGTTCTCCACTCAGGATGCCTCGCAATCAAGTCCTTCACATGTTTCATGAAGACTGGCTTGTTGTGGTCCTTTTGATCCAAGACTGACACTTGTGCAAGTGTGAAAGATGCCTCCATACAAATCTCATGTGATGATAGGATATCGCTCCACATACTTGGATGCAAGTTCTCAAAGCAATCTTCCAGTGTGCATTGAATATTATTTTTCATGCAGGATGACCATAAGCATAGAATAAACTCGCTAGAGCAAGAACAAACAAATTGTTCCACATTAGGCCGGATGATGTAAGTGAAGGCATGACTTGTGCAAAATTTCTTTTTTACATGGTGAACCTTGTATTTAAGTGTAGCTACCTTGAAATCAACATTCTCCTTCACGCCCCAAATTTGTGTGTACCTTAGCAAAAGTAAACCATTCATATCTAGAACTAGCACCTTAGGGGCTGCAATGTGAATAGTCTTTTTGAGAGAAGAAAGTGTTGTAAGAAAACAATACAACGTTTGTGCTCAACAAATAACAAGATCTCGTATGCAAGAGAGAAAAGCAAATAGTATGGAGAATCAAAAATTTAATTACTGTAAAACTGATACAATAGATGGCGCTGCCTCCCACAACCGTGCGCTCCTATGTGAGAAGCTTCAATGGCATGCTGGAAATAGTAGAGGATGGAGGTTGGATGCTAAGGAATCAGGGTTGCTGTAGCCAGTGATGATGATGGGCTTCACGGGCTTGCTCTTATATAGCCACCAGTCGTAGTTGGTTAGAACCAATTGGGAGACCGATCCAGTCAGCCCAAAACGACTGACTAGAGGTCGGTCTTGAAATAGGCCACTGACCACATGTTAGAACCGTGGCACAGAATAGAGCAACTAACCTACGGGGTCCACTCGGCCCAGAGCCATCTGGGATCATTTGGGGCTCCAAACGAGCCTCGCAACCCGAGAGTGGGCTACCCCGGGAAATGCTTCATCTACCCTCAATGCGGTTAGTCATGGGATGCCTTCCTGCACTTGCATGTACCCTAGTTGGTAGTGTGCCAACTCTATCTAAAGCCGTCTAGCCATCAGGCCACACATGGCCTACATCTAGTGTCCAAACTAGGACCTACCGGATAACCGAGCTACTTAAATGCCTTCTCCTCATATGGGGGGCTTACAAGTAGAGTTAGCTGGTTCCTACATAGTTACACGAGAGTGGAGCATTGATATCTAACAAGTGTTGCCACACTCTGCTCCTAAATTTCATCGGCATTCGCGATATGAGCAAGTCTCCTTTCCACAACTGCAAGTGGGCCTTGTGGGGAATCCTGATCACTTGCTTCTCATTTACTCTTTTGTGAGATTTCTGGGGAATCCACAATAATTGCTTCAAGTTTATTCTTTGGCTGATATGCAGCCTGCGTCCCCCTTGCGTGCATGGCGGATCACACCCAACAGCCACAACTTTTATGGAACTGAGTACATCCCTGCATTCCCGCAACATGTGTAAGCCAAAAACTTGGTCCTTGCAAGAGTCTAGGACCATTGCCATGCCTCTCTATCCCCATGGCAACTTCCAGGAAAATTTTGGCGCAAAAATCTATGTGCCTTCTAAGCAATCCTCAACACTCCCCTCTTGTTCATTGCTTTGCTGATATGCATCCTTGCCTTCCTCTCGTGCGACATGTGTATCACACCCTACTGCTGCAGCTTTTATGGCACACAGTACATCTTTGGTTGCATGATGCAAGTCCAAGCCAAAACCATTGTCCTTGCAAGTGTCCAGGAGCACTGCCATGCCCTTCACTCCCCATGGCAATTTCCAGCAGTAGTCCATAACATAAATCTCTGTATCCAGACACATGACATTATTTTACAACTACTTGTACAATCAAGGTTACATATTCATGATGTACAGGATAGGGAGTACAAGGAACATATGTCAAAGTGCTACATTACAATGCACAAGACAGATTTATTGGATAGTGGGCTAGAAAAAAAAACATTGAAAAACACGAAATTCCATTGAAAATGATTGTCGGTGGGATATTAAAAAGCCAAAACGTAGCCATAGTCTTTTGATAGAGATTTTTTTTACAACACTAGCTTTTGACAAAAACAACCAGGAAGGCAAGCATTTTTTGGCCTTGGAAGTAGCGTCACCTTCCCTTGCATCTTGACTAGTGTCATTCTTCGTGGTAGGTTCAATTGTCATGGTAGTTTCTCCTACAGGAACAATCAACTAGCAAATGGACAGAAGACACGTCCATCATTACCAAAGAAAGGAAAAGGCCAACTGAATTCACCTCTTCCAAACTTCAATTTTGTTGTTTTTCACAAGAGCATCAAGGTCTCTACAAGTGTAGGGCTCCCCTCGCTTCCATTTCCCGATTTTGAACTAGCAAGTGTCTTCTCAAAAAGCTGAGGGACCCGTCACTTATATCTCTTGAATTTGAACCACCCAATGTCTTTGTCACATTGTCTCCCAACACCCCCATGCTGTCGACAAGAGAGATTGGATTTGGTGCATCCACTTCTACTCACTCCATTTCACTAGAAGTATGATTGCCATCTACCTTGTCTAGAGAATTCGGCTCAATTGAAGGGATTTCATTTCTCAAGTTTTTGAGAAAATCAAGCAAATCTCCATCAACAGTAGCAGTCAACAGTAGCAGTATTGATTGATTCACCCATAGTTAGATAGCCAAAAACAAAAGATGTAAGGACTACTTCAAGTAACATTTGTATACATTCAATCATGCTATCAAAAAAGAAGAAAGAATAACCAGTCATGTCTTATACCATTTTGAGGACCCTCATCAACAACAGCTAGTTTTGGCTCACAAATTTCTTTTTTAGGTGTCTGTAGTTCTACAATCATGAAGATAGTTGTGAGATATGGAATTAAAAAGTATTACACAAGGTACTAGTTAGACAAAAATCTACTTGCCAACCAAATCACGAGTATGAATGTAACAATGTCATTATAGGGAGCTACAGCTATATACAGAATCCAACACTAGTAGACCTGCACAAAATAGGCTCACTACCAAGTGCTCTCAAAACATCCCTTGTCTTCCTTACTCCAGGTTAACAACAGAAGGAATACCCAACTCATCATCAATGGATGATGAGCAGGACCCTTTCTTCCTCACCAATGCTTTATTGCCATGGCTACTTAAATGGAAAGAAGTAGAATATCGAAGAGCATATGTGCAGTAGAATATGCTATGTAATGAAAAGGATATGGAGTCCATGTATGTAATGAAGCATTGGCAGGACTTCGAGTCATGTTGCAATGTAACGAAAAAGCTTGCAATCTGTTGATACTTTTTGTAATTGCTTTTTGATACACCCTTCTAGGGACTATGTGATCCAAGGCAATGTATTTCACTTATACATAAATGAATGGTGCTTTTTTAGTATTCTATCGACATGTGGTATTTAATATTCTCTCGAAGAAAGTGTGTGTTGCATGGTTATGCACAATTGATTAAAAGATTGAGAATTCTAGAATCTTAGGATTATTTGTATACATGCCTTTTTTGGAAGGGGTTTGAGTTAGTCAATAAATTAATTGGCTACTAGATACCATCATAACAGAAAGCTAAATTTATGCCAAGTGGTTGCTAGTGGTCTAGTTGTAGGTGCTACCATCATAACAGTGAGCATAATTTTTGCCAGGTGGTAGTTACCACCACAACAGAGAGCATATTGCCAGGTGGTAGTTACCACCACAACAGAGAGCATAATGTTTGCTAGGTGGTAACTACCAACATAATAGGTGGTAGCTACCACCACACATAATTTTGATACAATTTGGGGACTATGTGATCCAAGGCAATGTATTTCACTTATTAATGAATAAATGGTGGTTCTATAGTATTCTATCAACATGTGGTATGTAATATTCTCTTGAAGAAAGTTTGTATTGCATGGTTATGCACAACTCCTTGAAATATTAGAATCTTAGGATTGTCTGTGTACATGCTTTTTTTGGAAGGGGCTTGAGTTAGTCAATTGGTTAATTAGCTAGTAGTCACCATCATAATAGAGAGATGAATTCATCCCAGGTAGTTGCTAGCGGTCAAGTTGTAAGTAGCTACCATCATAATCGTGAGCATAATTTTCCAGGTGGTAGCTACCACCATAGCAGAGAGCATAATGTTTGCCAGGTGGTAACTACCAACATAATAGGTGGTAGCTACCACCATACATAATTTTACCTAGGTGGTCAAGCCATAAAATAGCTGGTAGCTAGCATCATCTGAGAGATCACCTACTTTGGGGGAAATTGATAGCAACCACATACAATGACATTGCTGACAATATTAACCCTCTTCTTTGACACTAGGGTAGCATGAAACACCTTGACTCCATGCACCTAAATGTGGACACCTAGTCATCACAAATGTGTAAACCCATTCTGCATTAAGGGCCCCATTTTCATGTATTGCAAATGAGATCAAAGTCATGAAAAGAACCAACCAAAATAGAGAAAAAAATGTATTTCATTTAATGGAAGTTATCAAGAAAGTAAGCGGTACCCTACACTTGTTCCTATTTTTGATCTCTGCTAACTTCTCAGATTATGTGATAGCATTGTGTTACATGATGCTTGTTCTACATATCAAATGGAATGCTATTATAAATAGCTTCATACACTTCAAAGGACAATACATATGTTCTCACATGTCCTTCTCGCTCCATTGGAAACTCGATAGCTCTGAAAAGGTGGGACTCGATGAAGACTTCAAGCTCCAACCTTAAAAGCATGTACTCATATGCATTTCCTTGAGTTTGCTTGAACCAAAATCCCTTGACTACTACAAATGAGCCTCGACTACAAACATTCCCCCATGCGTCTTTAAGTGGAATGTCTGTCTTTTCCTTCCCCTCTGTGCATTTTAGAATATAGAAATCCACAAGCTCATCATTGTCAGGAGGAGCTATAATAACAAAATTATCACCAACACAAAGTGCATCACTCAAGGCATCATGGTGTCCTTCAAATGCTGGATCATCAGTTTCGTCCTCATCTTCAATGATATTCTTTGAGGGTTGTAGGGTAACATACTCCCAAAAGGGCACGTGTGATGTATTGGAGCCACCTCCTCCATTTGCCCCCTGCATGCAGGCACTACAAAAACACAAAATTTTCCTATGCCTTAAAGCTATTCCATTTGTTAAAGAATAGCCCAACACACAATGCAACTCATGTGAGTTAGGCACGGCTTTACAATCCCAATTCTTGCTTTTGTCCATATCACCTTCCTTGATTTCCCAAAACACTCAGGTAACGGGTCGAGCCTTTGATGGGTATGTGGCATCAGCCCCTTGATTTCCCAAAACACTCGGGTAAAGGGTCGCACCTTTGAGGGGTATGTGGCATCATCCTCTTGATTTCCCAAAACACTCGAGCAACGGGTCGAGCTTTTGAGGGATACGTGGCATCAGCCCCTTCGGATAATGTCTCTCTTTGAAATTACACTACTTCCTTTGCACATTGGAGCTTTGCACCATTTGGCTGTGAAGAGAGTGGGAGAGAAGTAAGGAGTCTCACTTGCAGCTTTCTCACATACACAATGGGGAATAACACACAAAGGTGGAGGTTGAAAACAGTTTTCCTCTTCTTAGTTGTGTAAGCCAAAAGAAGTCTCTCTCTAAGTACAAAAGTAATAGATGAATCCTATATGTGGATCTCAAACCAAACTCAGCTAACCTAGGTGGCATACTAACTGAGCCACTAACTAGAGTACATAAAGATAGCTATCATCCAGCTATTATTCATGGGTGGTGTACCAACCGCATCTACAGCTAACAAGTCGGTGACATAAATGCACAATGGTCACCCTGGCATATCACGAGTGGAGCTCGATATCTCAACACTCCCCCTCAAGCTCAATCCCAATTCCTACACACCAAGCACGTCTCTAAACTTGCGCAGCTTCTCTGCACCCAATGCCTTCATGAATATGTCAACTACCTGATCCTCTGTGCTGACACAAACTAGATCAATAAAACCTACTAGAACCTTCTCCCACACATAGTGATAATGCACCTCAATGTGCTTTGTTCTAGCATGATAGACTGGGTTATTTGCCAAGTGTATACTGCTCATGTTGTCACAATAAATGACAACTAACCCACATCTATAGACTGATGCATATCATAAAGTAGCTTACGCAACAAAGCTACCTCACATGCAACCATTGCTGCACCCCTGTACTCAACCTCTGTGTTTGACACAACACCTATAGGTTG
The DNA here is from genome assembly GCF_047967505.1 of Dipteris shenzhenensis. Taxonomy (NCBI): domain Eukaryota; kingdom Viridiplantae; phylum Streptophyta; class Polypodiopsida; order Gleicheniales; family Dipteridaceae; genus Dipteris; species Dipteris shenzhenensis. Next base: position 12,092,597 of record NC_141607.1, read on the forward strand.
TTTCTTGCTGCTCCAAGTGATTGTAGCACTCCCAAAAGAGAACACATATCCAGTAGTAGATCGTCTATCAAAAATACTACCATCCCAATCAGCATCAGTGTATCCATGCAACTATATATGAACCCCAGTCTCATAAAATAGTCCATACTACAATGTGGACTTCACATACCTCAGTATGCATCTAGCCACATCCAAATGCAATTTCTTTGGAGCCTGCATAAACTGACTTACCAACCCAATAGCATAGCTCAAATTTGGCCTGGTAATAGTCATATAAATCAAACTTACTACTATGCGTCTATACATAGTAGGGTCTTCCAGAAGCTCACCTGCATCTACACTCATCTTTACATTCTGCTCCAAAGGAACTAAAATAGGCTTACAGCCTGTCATCCCATATTTGGACAGCATGTCCAATCCATACTGCCTCTACAAAAGCCATATCCCACTTGTGGATCTAATCACCTCAATGCCCAAGAAGTAACATAGCTCTCCCAAATCCTTCATCTCAAACTTCTGCTTCAATAGCATTTTCACATGAAGGATATCTTCATCACTATCACCTGTGATGATCAAATCATCAACATAAATGACAAGTAGGATAATACCTTTCTCTGTTTTTCTCACATAAAGTGAGAAATCTGCCGTGGAAATCTGAAAGCCAATAGTGACAAGATATTGTCCAATCTTGTCAGACCATGCTCTGGGTGCTTGCTTCAAGCCATACAAGGGTTTCTTTCACCTGCAAACAAACTCAGGATGAATAGCATGCACATAACCTTTGGCAGCAGAGGATATGGAGCTTATGTAGATGGATGTCAAGATAGCTTTCTTGCATGGGGATTTGCATGAGGAAATTTACATGGTGCAGCCGGAAGGCTTTGAAGAAAAGGGCAAAGAGCATTTAGTTTTTGCAAGCTGAAGAAGAGTCTCTATGGTCTTAAGCAAGCACCTAGAGAATGGTATCAGAAGTTTGATGCTTTCATTCAGTCCGAGGGTTTTAGAAGGAGTGAAATTGCTCACTGCCTCTACACTAAAAGGGCTAAGGATAATAGCCTAATAATCTTGGCACTATATGTGGATGATATGCTATTAGCTAGCAAGAATACTTATGAGCTAGATGCATTAAAGTGCAAGTTGCATGAGGCCTTTGATATGAAGGATTTAGGACTAGCACGTCATATTCTTGGTGTGCACATCACGCGTGGTCGGAGTAGGAAACTCCTTTGGCTTTCACAAAAAGAGTATGTTACAAAAGTATTACAGCATTTCAATATGGAGGGGAAGAAGGCAGTGAGTACTCCATTACCTCCATATGTGAAACTAAGTCATACAGATAGTCCCAAATCAGATGAGGAAAGGGCCATGATGGCCAAGGTTCCTTATGCATCACCAGTTGGGAGTCTTATGTATGCTATGATAGCTACTAGACCAAACATTGCATTTGCAGTGGGAGTTGTTAGCTGGTATATGGCTAATCTAGGAAAGAGGCATTGGGAGGCAGTTGAGTGCATCATGAGGTACATGAAGGGTACCAAGGAGATGTGCATCTACTTGAGCTTCATGCAAATGGGTTGGAGTAAGAGCTCAGGAAGCTGTTGGGTCAAGAATGAAAGCGCAGTGAAACCTGCTTAATTGCCTACAGCCCTACCGTGGAACTTACTTCAGAAACGTTGAGGTGGTGGAAGAATAGTGGAAGGAGCAGAATGTAGTAAGAGGGAAGAAGCTGTAGAGCTTCATGCAAATGGGTTGGAGTAAGAGCTAAGGAAGCTGTTGGGTCAAGAACACACTTCAGAAACGTTGAGGTGGTGGAAGAATAGCGGAAGGAGCAAGGAAAGCACGTACCAAATTTGTGAGCTTTACTAAATTAGGACCTCGAACTAAGGCCTCTGTTACCTTTAGCAATTAAGGATGGCATTTTCTTTGGGAATACATGCTCATTGTGCTTAGGGTTGGTTTGTTTGTGCAAAATAAGTAGGCGGTAGCATCAAGTGTATAGGTTGTTAGCATATGGAATTGATCGTTGTGATGTTTTGTTGTTCTTGTGTGTTTGTTTTGAGATTATTTATCTTACCGCATGACATTGGGAAGTGGACTATGCATTTGGCATAGTCCTAACTCCTTCTACAAGATTATTTAGAATGGTTTCCTTTGTCGAAGAACCAAATCATCCATATGTAAGGTAATTGTATCAGCCTCCAATTATAACATCTAGCACTCCAAATGGAAGGTAGTGCACTTGTTTAATAGCACATAATTCCTTGACTATTTCTACAAGCAATCTTAATATATGTTCTTGTTCGATGCTCCAAATGGAAGATAGTGACTTGTTTAGTACCATCTAATTCCTTGAAAATATATGTTCTTGTTCTGTGCTCTACACTTTTGAAAGTTATTGATGGCATCTAGTTGTTCATATTTTCTTGTAGTTGAGGATCTTTCTTACTAAAGAGCTTAAGTACATATGGTTGTCATTTCTGTCAAGGTTGCCTAAGGTGAGCAAACCTATGTTCTAAAATTAAATCAATCTATGTTCTAAAATTAGAGCAATCTTCCAAGTTTGTTATAAAATTAAATCAATCTTCCAACTGGTTGTCCTTTCTATCAAGGTTGCCTAGGGTGAGCAAACCTATGTTCTAAAATTAGATCAATCTTCCAAAACTGCACTGCAACTTTTTCAACCACTAACTAACCATACTTGTGATTCAATATCCCTAATAACGACACAAGTAATTTAATGATTACTCGCTCAATAATTTTAGCAAGGGTTGCACTTGTAGGTGTTTACTTAATCCATCTTATCATGTATGATGTACACATCTTGGGCATTCAAAAACTTTATGTACAAAGATCTAAGTGCCTATAACTAAATCACAAATTTCACTCCTAATGGTGTCTATGCAAGTTTCAATTGTCGATTGGAAAAAGTCTCTACACTAGACATAGGGTAATTGGCTGATGCAAGATCCTCACCACAATCCCTCCACAGACACACATGTGCATATGTGTGTGCACATGAACATTCACATCCACATGTGAATGTGTGCATCTTGCGGCATGTACATACATGCTTACACACACACACACGTGCACGTGCGCACACACACACACACATGCACATGCACATGCACATGCACACGTACACACACATGCACATGCACATGCACATGCACTCGCACACACACACACGTGCGTGCACACGTGCGAAAACACACACATACAGTGGTAGGGAATGGCCCATAAATGTCAACCTTGATGACCCCACACTATATATAGCTAGATATATTATCTCTTAATGCATCTTCTATGTTTTGATGTCAAGAATGTGACACACTTATAGTGGATTAGATCTCAGTATTTGTATGGCCTTGAGCATCCCACTTTAAGCCCTCTTGAGTAGACATGTGGTTGGCACACTAGTTTAGACAATTTTTTTATCGATTCTTTTTTATCTAAAATCAATAAGTGTTAATATGAGCATGAATAATATCTTTTCTAAGATGAATTGTGCTTGCAAGTTGATCAAAAGGCATACATATGTCTTTTACTTTAGCAAGTTTTCTCCACATTCCAATCATGAGATATTCAACTTTAATTGAGCCCACATCCCATCAAGACACTTATTATTAAGATGTTCACATATATATGTCCCAAGGTCAAGATATTCAAAAGAAACCTTCTCAAATATTGAGACGACAAAAATGATCACATCCATGATGTATAGAAACCATAGATCTCACTAATTTGCTCAATGCAAACTATGTATAAGTTGTTTGGTAAAAGAGTAAAAGCTGCAATATAAGCATGGATATAAACAACTTTGGGTGAAAGAATGGATAGGTGGTACTACCTTTTTCCATTTTTGAAGGCTTTCACAATTGGTTTTGGGGTTTAAAAGAACATATTTTCCAACATGTGGGACGAGGTTTGAAATTTCAAAAAATGATATTATGAGAAGTGGAGGGCATTCAAGACATGCGACTTCACTGCACTCTCCACTTCACTCTGCTCTCACTTGAAGCTTTTCTCTCTCTCTCTATCTGTAGTCTCTCATATTGGTAAAACGTCATGGAATTTGTCAGCTTCCCCCTCCTCCTCTGCTCTCTCTCTCTCTCTCTCTCTCTCTCTCTCTCTCTCTCTCTCTCCCCCTCTCCCTCTCTCTTCGACTAAGGTTCTTATTCTTCCTTGCCTGCAAATCTCTCTCTCTCTCTCTCTCCCTCTCTCTCTCTCTCTCACACACACACACACACAAAGGTAGCTGTACAGAAGAGAACTCCTTAGAGAAAGTGTGGTAGCAAGTATTTACACCTTGATGACACTGGTGATTCTAATAGAGGCACGCAGCCCTTATTCAATCATGAGTCTTCATTTTGTTATATGGTTTTCTGTGCAGGAATTTCTAAGTGATTTGAATATCCTCATCTCACTCGATTTTGCTATACATCTGCTGATAAATGAATGTAAAGTAGGGACTGAGGTTGTCAAACGAGCTCCTGATACATATAAGTGAAACTAATCTCCCTGAGACTCAGTAACACTGTATTAGGGAATTTGGGAATTTTCAAATAGTTTGGAATTCTCAATATGGTTAAGATTTGGCTACATGGTCAAATCTAAACCCTTGAATCCATCCTAACCACCATATTAGGGAATCCTCTCAAGGTCCACTTTCAAATAAGGGTTCAATTTTTTGCCATATAGTCAAATTTTAACACCTTACTTGAAAGTGGGACTTGGGAGATTCCCAAATTCTCCAATATAGTGTTCAATGGTTGACAGTGTTCACTAGCAAGCACATAAAGGGTAACAAAATTTTCCTTAGCATGGTTTACTCTTAGTTTTTGGATGAGTGTCAACTACCTTATCAAAGAGTTTACCATGGGATTTTGCCCAACAATGAGCTTACCACCAAGTTCACAAAGTGCTTCATCATTTGAAAAATGCAAAGCAGCTAAATATGACCTAGAAATGCACCAAATTGCCTAGGCAATTTTTGGGGGAAAATATATTGAGGTGGTTATGGCCCAAGAGGCTGGCCTTGATAGGAAGCTAGACAATTAGAGGAAGGCCAATGGGCCAATAAAATCTTACTCTAGTGCAAGGAGGTCAATGCCCATGCAGAAGGCTCCAAAATGCAAACTTTTCATGTTAAAGAGAAGAAGCTCAAACCATCTTCAATAAAACATGTAGAGCTCACGGAGGCAATACTGGTGAGTGTCAAACTCATCTCTACTACAAAGAAAGAAGCCTCAAGGATAGCAAAAGATGAGTACAAAGAAAAAAGAGATGCTCTGCTGCAGTTGGAAGGTGCTTCCAATAAAATAAAATTGTTCTTGTCAAAGCTAGAAATCTTGAAATGCAGATGGTTGCAACACACACATTGTTGTAGCCTGACTTGGTGGCATCCAAAAAACTAGAGGCATAAATTCAGTCGTGTGAGAAGGGTTTTGCGGGGTTGACATAGACAGCCACTCACAAGTGAAGGAAATTCTTGAGTCACTACAAGTAACCACACTCACAGTGCTTATCTCTATTTTGCATTAAAGCTTTTAAAAGTAGCACTTTTAAGTCCTATAAATTGGAAGTGCTTCCAGTAAAATGTATGGGATTTTGTACACTTGAAAATGCTTTCCAACACACACAAAGTACTTTCAAGTGTTGGAAAGCACACTCAAGAAGTAGAAAGAGATGACAGACATCTAAAAGTCTGTCCAACCACTTGAAAGTGCTTTCATGCACCTCAAATTGCTTGGAAGGGATACCAGTCACTTGAAAGTGCTTTCAATCATTTGAAAGTGCTTTTTCTTTATTGTTCATAGCACTTAAAAGTACTTAGATTAGCTAGCGAGCACATTTTAGAGCATAAAAGCACTTCAAGGTGCTTTACTCATTTGAAAGTGCCTTTCCAATGTGCTAGAAAGCAAATTAACTCGTTTCAAAGTACTTGAAAGTGCTTTTATGTACCTCAAATTTCTTGGAAGGGATTCCAATCACTTGACATTGCTTTCAATCACCTAAAAGTGTTTTTTCTTCATTGATGTTCGTAGTACTTGAACGCACTTAAATGTGTTGGCAACCATGTTTTAAGGCTTAAAAGCACTTCAAATGCTTTTCCCTAATTCTAGACACTTGAACGTACTTTACCTTTTCAATGTGTTGGAAATCACATTAACGCATTTCAAAGTACTTGAGAGTGCTTTCATGCACCTCATATTAGTTGAAAGTGCTTTTAAGTACTTTAAAGCACTTCAAAGTACATGAAAGTTCTTTAGACTCACTTTAGAGTACTTCTTCAATGTGCTGCAAAGTACTTAATGTGCTTCAAAGTACTTGAAAGTGCTTCAGCATACTTTTTGAATGTGTTTCAAGGTACTTAACATGCTTCAAAGTACTTGAAAGTGATTCAGTCCACATTGAAAACACTTTAAAGAACTATGTAGGTCTCATCACCACTTTTCTTGATTTTCTTTCTTTATTTGTTCCTTCTCTCTAATAATTTCTTATATTTAATATGCCCATGGAGAAAAGATATGAAGCTGCTATGACCACAATTGTAGATGCAGAGAGACAATGTATGTTTATAGAGGCATTACTCCTACATCTCAAGGTTGGTGATATGTTTAATAAAGAGCCCACACCCTATAATCTGTATGGCCTCAACAATATTACTTTCTATGGGTAATGTTACCATTTGAGGGTAAGGATGTGGTTAGTGTCTACGTGCTTGCATGTAGACACCAATACTACCCTTTGTGCATCACTAGTGCAAGTCCAGTCCAGGTGACACCTCTAAAGCCTGGTTGTGTAGCCAGAGAATCCAAGAGCTTGCTTGGTTAGTTCCCCCCCGCCCCCCCCCCGGGTTTTCTATGGACTCCTCTACATGCAAGGAACGTTTTGAATTCAAAGGGATTGAGAGAATGCAAGGGAAGGGAGAATGAATGTGAGACATGAAGGCCGGTACTATGCTTTCATTAGTGGCCCTTGGAATCCAAGGCCCACATACCCCATTTCACCACCCTTGCCTATGATTCATGAAGAGTTCATGAATGCCTATCATTCATATGCACCCATGCATCCTACCCATTCCTACTCCCTAGGACCTACATGTGTGAGTTCTATAAGTATTAAAAAGTGGAATACAGAATCCCTTGCTCTTTGCCATTATGCCTACCTAGCATATCTTCTATTAATATATTTCATCTAATAGTCTAATACAATCTAGACCATAAATTTGTCGTGATAGCATGTTGGTACCTCACAAATGTGAGTACAGTAGATAATAATGCTTGCATGAAAGAGCTGCACATTTGATGTTTCATATATGTTTGAAGAAATATGAGACACTCTATGATATATGTTGATACATTTAAGTGATGAACATTATATAATGTGATACAAGTTAATAAATGTTAAACTCACTCGGGATTGCAATGGATTTTCTCCATTACAATGACAATGTAAATACTATAACTTGGTGGGTATATAAACTGAACTCTTATTAAGTGCAAAGTGAGCAAAGCCTTATTAATAAATATTGTGTTGCATCTAAGGATCTACCATTCTTACAGAGATTGCTCGTACTTTAATCTTCACCTTTGTATACATGGGAAATTGCAAATTTGTATGTATGTACATGGATACATGCATGCATACATACATGCATACATACATACATACATACATATATATATATACATACATATTTGATGCATATGTTTGCTCACAAACATATTTCTGCACAGAAGTGAAGAGAAGAAACGTTCAGGAAGTAAGAAGAAAAATACTTTTGCGCAGGGGGGGCGCGAGAGAGAGAGAGAAGGAAAGAGAGAGAGGGAGAGAGAGGGGGGGGAGCTCTTCTAGTTTTGATGGAACCCTTTCAAAAACTGTAGTGCACCCCTCTCCTTCCACATGGTTTCCTCATGCTCCTCGCTCTTGGAGCTTGAATTGAAGACAATCTACTCACCGATCTCTTTCTAGGGATATGCAAGGTCATGGGTAGCTTCACCTCTCCAAAAGCCATGAGCATACTCTCATGCAATTCTCTTCGTTTGCTGCATCGCTATACCGTGGGCAGATAGATTGAAACAATCCTTTTGACATAGCCAAATTACCATGCATATTGGTACTTAGCTTGCAATTGGTGAGATTCCACACCTTACAATATAGTCCCAACAGCTAGAAATGGCGATAGGTTTGGTTGTTGCAGGAGAGAATCTCACGCAGCTGACCCAGCTAGTGTGAGCATCGTCATCGTGGATGGTGTAATTGCAGTTGCCAAAGGTGTTCCACAGCTTGATGATGCAGTCTCTAGAGGTAGAAACAATCTTCATATTATCGACGACAAAGAAGGCAACGCCAAGCACATCGAGCTATATTGTAGGTCCTTCACTGCGGTTTACCCCCTTTGAAGCTATGCTGGCGCAATTGGTAGAGAGAGATTAGGGCAAGGCCATTCACTCACCACACCTCCCGCCACCAACATGAATTGGAGCTTCGAGTCCGAGAAGGGAGTTGTGTTTCTCAAGCTATTGGAGAGGTATCCTCGAGTTCATACTTGCCCATGCTACCTAAGTGGAGGATCCGATTGCAAGTTAGATGGGAAACTTATATGCTATTACATTATAGACCTATTGGGAGAAGGCAACCGACAAATCATTTCATGGAGGAGGTTCCAAAGATGGAGCTCGCTATCCCAGGAGCTAGACAGGCTCTATCTATAACTTCGGAGAACTTGAAAGGCTCCCGAGATATGCTTCTACCGTTTCACACAAATGTGATTGCATGATGTTCGAATTCAACGATGCTACTCTCTTTTTGTAGTGAACCATGAGAATTTCCCAAGACATCAGGATTCATCGCAAGTCAAAATTCCCCATGAGATAAAAGATTTCTCCTTCTGAGTTCAGATGCAAAAGAGGCGTTTTCTTTCGAGTTGAAATTGGCGTCAATAACTCTGGAGAAAATAAGGTCCGTCTATCAAATTATCTTTATGAGTAAAGAGATAATTCCGCTCCATCACGCATTTTTTATTTTGATTTTAGAGCTTCTACACTTCTATCTTTGGAAAATTTTGGCTGTGGGAGTATAACGGACTGCTTACAAACCAAACTGAAGATTGTCAGAGCTTTCTATAGACTCATTCTCCACATCCAAAGCAGATTTGAAGATTGAAAAGTTTGGGGTCACAAGTATTTTTTGTAAACTCGACTAATGAAGAGCTAATACTTGCATTTCCTCCCGAATATCGTGGCAAGGATGCTCTACTAGAGGAAGACGTATTCAAATCCTCTTTCACAACGCGAGGAGTAGATTGGATTGCAGGGTCGTGGAAGTGCCCTAATTGAAACGGTCAACCTGCCCGTGCAAGGAAAAAATGCGCATTTTGGATAGAGAGACCTCGGCCTCAGAATCCAAAAGGTAAGTCACAAATCCAAAACATGTGGATCCGCAAGTGTCGGGGCGGTCAAGCTGTTCTCAGATCTCTCAGTCAAAAAATTCACTGCTTGGGATGGTTAGGCTGTTCTCTCAGTATGTACTAGCCCGCTTTAAGTTGAGATGCAAAAGGGGTTTTCTATCATGAGTTGGGAGTGGCTTGCAGGATGAGCATCAAGTCTCCCAAAACTTTAGAAATATATCCTCTTTTGGCAATGTAGAGCTCAAGAACGTCTTCAGCAACCCTTCGTTGACTCCCAAAACTTTAGAAATATATCCTCTTTTGGCAATGTAGAGCTCAAGAACGTCTTCAGCAACCTTCATCAACGAAGGGATGCGACAACTTGAGGATCTCTCCATCAAGTAGAGGAAAGAGTAGCATCGTCAACTTCTACATTGCAAAGCAGCAGTAGCTATGCATTCATCATTCTTCGGAATTCAATTGATCATGGATGATTGTCCGGAAGGCAGCTTCCCTTTGAGGAGGAAGAGCTACTGCAAGCTAGCCACATTGAGCAGAACTAGCCATTGGGAGCTCCATTGTCTCCATTCCATGGTCTCTCCCTGCTCCCATTGCTTATACTTCTATTTTTTCCCCCTTTTTTTCATGTCTACTTGGTTTTGACACCATAGCAAGGCGACACCTGCCTTTTGGCAGCTCCCATACTATTTATATCTTCTATGCATTGTACTCTTTTGGCTGAGAGTGGGCTTTTCATCAAAGACTCTTGGGTTGCTGCTATGAGACTACACCTTTCCTTAGTCCTCATGACAGACATTAGGTTCTCTACCCACATGAGAAATAACTAAAAAAGCTGTAATTGAGATACCTTTCTTGGGTTTGGTGCTCATCTGTATTCGTTTTCATATATAGCTAAAATAGTGGTGAGAAGAAAAATATCTCCGGATGAAATATTGGCAAAGGACACTATAGGTGTGCTTTATCCAATGAAATCTATATGCAATGTTGCAATGCAACATCTACAGAATGTTGTTCAAATCAATGGATTTCTTTGACAATTAGAACCATAAGGCTTTTAGCAAATTTTTAGATTGTTTCTTTATTTTTATATAAGCGTTCTTTGTATGTATAATCAAATCCATCTGATTGTACTGAAAGGATGTAGAGCTAATTGGCATTATTACAAGAAGTCCATTTATGATCAATGTCCATGGCTGCAACATGGAGGAAGGGGGAAGCAAGAGCAAGTAGGAGGAAAGGTTTGATGTGATAAGGTCATTGATTTCATTGAAAGAGACTCCACCTCACATGCAGAACATAAGATGTGGATCTATTCGTATGGCAAGCTTTTGTTTGCCATTGGTGGAGATTTGGCAAAGGGCAAAGAGTAGTTCTTAGTTCTACTTCTTTGATGCAAAAGAGTATCATGACATGATGGAAACTCTTTTAGGTAGAGATCTACTTGAGCAATTGCGAGATGATTTCTATTAGGCATGTGGAGAGTTTACAAAGAGCACTTCAGAGGTTTACTTAGACGCCATAGTACAGCATGCACGAAGCCAAGAGAAGATGGGCCGATCCCTATGATTCCTAGAAAGACAAGAAAAGCAAGGTATTATTCTCGATAGCACTTTGGTGGGTGCCAAGCCTCACCTCTGCCTTGAATTGATTTGTAATCATTTAGAGAATCTATGTTACTACATCTATTGTCCGTTTCTTTTTTCCTTTTGAATTACGTGATTGCTTATATATGAATGTAAGCATCCAAGCATTGTAGCTTGAGCTTACATTATACTTGAGATGCATACATTGAGGTTGAAACAGTTGAGAAGTAGCCGAAGCATTTGGAAAGTAAACACCTCAGCCTCTGCACAACCCCCTGTTCTTGATGTGAAGAGATGTGGCCCTTACATTGAGCTTCTAAATAAACAATACTAAAATGGAATCAAGTTTTTAAATAAATGTACATGATGTGGTGTAGTTTGAGCTAAGAAGAATCTAGACAAAGCAGCAACCTTGGGATTAAGGTTGTGCGGTAAGCGTTCAAAGGTTTTGGCCAACTGGACTTCAAATTGTGGTAGGTATTATCATTCACATGGGGCATATCTTGGAGGATGGAGACAAAATGGTCAAAGCCAACATAATGGCACTTGAGGGGTTGAGTACCATCACAAATTTATTCTTTTAATAGTGATGAGTAACCTGACCCGTCTACCACGGGCTAGCGACCCAACACAAATTGCATACAAATATATATAGCCCGTGTATTTAAAATTGCAAATTGAGTGAGCCAAGCCAAGCTATGCCTATGGTCGAGGGGGTCTTGAAACTTGAAATATTTATTTCTTTAAATTAAAGACATTTTAAGATCCCATCCCACCTTGAGACCCAACGGAGTGGGTCGCTAGCCCGTCGTAGATGGGTCAGGTTACTTGTTCTTTCATTATGTCCCTTAATGGTCCACTTTGTGAACTTGATCCTAATGAAGCATACTAGTGGGTTTACTAGGGTAAGTTAGGAGATTCTCTTAGATCTTTTAGAGTATATTACCTATATCCTAGTATTAATTAGGGGCATAGTGGTCCAATATGGGTAGGCATCATTCATTTTAGGGGCCTTATTCCATTAAATAGTATTAGAGCCCATTCACAATATGGTGGTCTCTACGGTAATTCTGTATCATGTTCCTGGCCAAATATTTGTAGCGAGGGGGAAGGAGATGTACCCCCAAATGTAGTCACTAGGCCATATTTCTTTATAAGGGGATGGGACAAATGGGATAAGTAAAATATGAATGCTCTTCCGTCGAGATGAAAATGAAACACATCAAGTGTACAATCCCCAATGCTAAGGTTCCCAATGGGGAGGGGTGTGTGTGTGTGTGTGTGTGTGTGTGTGTGTGTGTGCGTGCGCGCGTGCGCGCGCGCGAGAGAGAGAGAGAGAGAGAGAGAAGCAAATGGATTCCTATGGATCATGATGTAGTGGACACAATAAAGATTTGATTTGATTCCTAGGCTTTGTTTGATTTGAATTTATTTTATAAATATTCTGATTTCTATCACTAAGTTAATAATTTTAAGGAAATACTAATGATCTCCTAATGATTTACTTATTGCAATTGTCAGGATGCATCAAAATTGATCATTTAGGGACGTTCCAAGCACCGCTACTACAATATCTATGAGAAGTGAATTCATGACCACAATGGGGCATGCCTTATAATGAGTATTATTTTCTTTTATAGATCAAAAAGTTAAAGATTAAGAAGTTATTGGAAAGGCACATGGATGTTATACTATCTTTCATTGAATGGAATCATTCATGTACATTGGCTAAAAATGATTTGATTGAATATACCAAGAAATTTTTATACCACATTGGATATCTATATTTTGTTCTTTAAATTATCGTATTAATTGTTTCAGAATGTATTACTTTAGGTTAATTGTTGTATTTAGTTAGCCAGGACAACTTTGAATTACTACATGAATCAATGATGAAGAACAATAGGTTGTGCATGGATGAGAGTAGCTAGGTTGTTTGTGGGATCTTGTCAATGAGGTGTAGATGTAAGTCTTGAAAACAACTAATGGGGCATGGATTCCTTTAGAATGAATTCCTTTGTTATTAGGTAGTAGGTTGTCTTTGGGATCTTGTGGATGAGGTATAGATGTACGTGTTGTGTTTGGGATTTTAAATCAACAGGTATATGGTCTTTGAAAATGTACTACTTTTAAAGATTATGTAGGTTCAGTTAGATATGAATCTTTATTTACTTAATAAATCCCAATGGTGCCAAAATTCCTCCTCCCTCCTCCTCCTCCTTCTCCTCCTCCCTCTTCCTCTTCCTCCTTCCTCCTCCTCCCTTCTCCTCCTCCTCCTCCTCCTCCTCCTCCCTCCTCCTCCCTCCTCTCTCTTCTTTCCCCCATGCTCTTACACCTTCTTCCTCTCCCACTCCTATGCTCCCCCTAAACCCTTAGTTTCTCAACCCTTAACCTTCATGATCTACAAGGGAGGCGAGCTCTCCACCATGTACTCTACCCTGAAACTTGGAACCTCTTCTAAACTCTGGAACCTCTCTCTAAACCTTGGACCTCCTTCTAAACCTTGGACCTACTTCTAACCCTGGAACCTCTTTCTAAACCCTGGAACCTCTTTCTAAACTCTGAAACCTCCTTTTGGAACCTCCTCCCTTCTCCTCCTCCTCCTCCCTCCTCCTCCCTCCTCTCTCTTCTTTCCCCCATGCTCTTACACCTTCTTCCTCTCCCACTCCTATGCTCCCCCTAAACCCTTAGTTTCTCAACCCTTAACCTTCATGATCTACAAGGGAGGCGAGTTCTCCACCATGTACTCTACCCTGAAACTTGGAACCTCTTCTAAACTCTGGAACCTCTCTCTAAACCTTGGAACCTCCTCCTAAACCTTGGACCTCCTTCTAAACCTTGGACCTACTTCTAATCCTGGAACCTCTTTCTAAACCCTGGAACCGCTTTCTAAACTCTGGAACCTCCTTCCAACCCTTAAACTCCTCCTAAACCCTGTAACCCCCAATGAAGATGAAGGCTCATTACCTCAACCATGATGATACACGTTCCTTTTACACATGCATGCACTATGTTTGCTTACCACACTTAAGCCTACATCTCTCACCGGAATATGACTCGAGGTCCTAAGCTACGCGTATACTACAAACGACAACCTCGATATATCTATAGGTGACTAAAATCCTCAGAACCCTGCATATACTGAGAATACCCTGCTCTTCTTGCGGAAGCTGTGGGAAAGAGCCAACATTTGGCATCACTGCCGGGGAGACTAGCGTCTCAAGTAACGAGTAAACATATGCAGGTATATGTAAAAAACAAACTACTTCGAACTTTCATGAACATATCACTCAAGAGCTAGGAGAACTAAATTTTCCAACTCAAGTAAAAATAATAATAATAATAATACTTTCCTAACTGAAACTCTTCATTATCGGTTTAGAAAAACGCATGAATCCAGGAAAAACAGCACCTAAAGAAATAAATTAGACCATGTGATGGTTGTCAGAGTGTAGAGCTTGAAATTTTGAACATTTCTCGTTTTTACAGAAGCACATTCTAACACAACCACCAAAAGTTATGAGCAATCGATGATTAAAAGTTCTAAATGCCATAACCCAAAAGAAAAATTAAAACCACCTCCTTACTCAAACATGGACAAATTCAAAGGTGCACATGTGTTTGACTAAATCCACATCCCCCCTCCTTCCCTATAAAAGAGCACCCATCCCTCTCATACTTTTTCTTCCACATCTTGCCTCCATCCTCTTGCCCATTCTGAGCCCTATGCAAGACACTCCTCCCTCTCCATCGACCACCACCCTACTCCCATCCTCACATGGTAAGTTACTTTGAGCCCATCTCGCAGCAATAACCTAGCCATCCACCCACCATCCATTGGTTCTCAACAATCCCGTTACATCGAGAAAGACTAGAGAGTGTTCAGGTGACCATATGTTCCTCCCTTTGGATTTTCGTCAAAGTTTTCCGTCCGTCAAGTTTTTTTCCTTTTTTCTTTTTTCCCCTCCCCCTCCACCATTCCCCCCTCCACCACCATCCCCTCCACTTTCCCCCCTCCCTCCATTCCCCCCCCCCCCCCTTTTTTACCCCGCCCCCCCCCCCCCCCCCCCCCTTCCATTCTTTCCCCCCCTTCCCTCCCCCCCTCCCATCTCCATCCCCCCACCCCCTTCTCTACCACCCTCCCCTCCATCTCCACCACCACCCCTTTCTTCACCCCCCCCACGCCCCTCCTCCATCTCCACCTCCCCCCCCTCCATCTCTACCACCACCCCTTTCTTCACCTCCCCCTCCTCCTCCATCTCCACCTCCCCCCCCTCCATCTCCACCACCCCCTCCACCCTCCAACACCCCCCCTTCCATATCCTCCACCCCCCCTCCTCCATCTCCCCCTCCACCACGTCCTCCCCATCTCCCCCTCCACCACCACCTCTCCCCCCCCCCCCCCCCCTCTCTCTCTCTCTCTCTCTCTCTCTCTCTCTCTCTCTCTCTTTCCCCCCTTCTCTCTCATTCCCTCCCCCTCCCCCCCCCCCCCCTCTCTCTCTCTCTCTCTCTCTCTCTCTCTCTCTCTCTCTCTCTCTCTCTCTCTCTCTTTCCCCCCTTCTCTCTCTCTCTACCCCCCTCTCCGGCCCGCTCCAATTACCACAAAATAAATCCTAATAGCAAGGGCTTAAAGCCCTTCTGCTGCTAATGCACGGCACCCGTCGGTAAGGCGACGCGCGTGCGCAACGCCTGCCAAGGGTGGCATAGCCCGTAGCAATGTGCCAGCAAAGCCGCCAGCAACGGTGCTTGCCCGCACCTCGCCTCTGCCTCACGCCCCTCCTCGAAACCATGCCCCTCCCCTCCTACCCTCGCCTCTGCCAACCTCCCCTCCTCCCCACTCCATACTCCCCTCCCTCCCCTTTCACGAAAATGCCCTCCCCCCCCTCACAGACTCCCGTCGGCCGCAGCACGACCCCCCCCCTCGAATTTTTTTAAATTATTTATCTATTGATTATTATTTATTTATTTTTAAATTTTTAAAAAACCCTAACCTAACTTGACCCTAGGACTAACCCTAGCTAGGTTAGTTTTACCTAGGTCAAGTTAGCTCTAACTTATGTTAGATTAAACCAATCTAGTTAGTTTAATTGTAGGTTAGTTAGATGCAGTTAGGTTAGTTTAACTTCTAATTAGTTAGCCTAATTGGACTGTTAGGTTAGGCTAACTAATTGTGGTTAGTTTATTTAATGGTCCTAATTTTAACCCACAGTTAGGGTTATAGGCTAGTTAGACTAACTGGAATTCAATTGATTCAAACCCCTCAGTTGGACTTAAATTTCATTCACACCAACCTTAAGACTAAGCCCCCCCCCCCCAAAAGGCCAATTTTACCCCTACTTCAACACTTTGTATCGCGCCCCCGTTTGGGACCCAAACTAGACCCCGTTTGAACCAAAATTTCACACATGGAAACCACGCTATGGGGCATTTTTCCAGCCCATTGCACACCATTTTTGCATCCCTAGCACTTGCTCATTCACACCCCCGTGTGGGCCTCGTTTCGCACTAATTCGCTCATATCTTTACGCTGTGACCTCCGTTTGATGATCCGTCTGCACTGACACATTTCCCTACACATGTAGGACAATCTTAGGCACATTATTAACGTGACGTTCCCTACACAAACTAACACCACTCTAACCCTCCCAACAAAACTACATCAACACCTGCACTTGTGGGGCAAAGATACCCTTTGCAAATCTCTCCCCATCTGCATGCAGCTACGTTCCGCCGGCCAATGCCTCCAACCCCAATGCTCGTCGAATCCACATACAACTCCACTACAACCACTGCCCCCGACAATCCTCTACCCCGAATCCCCCCTTGAGATTCAATCACTCCCTTTAACTCCTCCACGCCACAACATGGATGGATGCCATTGCGACAATGATTGGGGATATCGACCTCGATACAGAGGCTGACAATTTCTTTAATCAAAGAAATAATAACAATCAAGGCAGGCATCCCTTGGGAAAACTAGAACTTCCCAAATATAATGGTAGGGGAGATCCAGCCCGATTCCTCCAGCATTTTGATGCCACATGCCGAGCAGGTGGAGATCAATCCCATGAAACCAAGGTGGCTTGGTTTCCCATGGCCTTAACTATTGCTCTGCTGATGAAGCATTTGAATGGTACCAAAACCTTGTAGTGGAAGAGCGCACCACATGGGACCTACTTCAAACGGAATTTAAAAGACGCTTTCAAACAAAGAGGCTACAAGATGATCTTGCTCTTCAATTAAGCAAGATCGAACAAGGCCAGCAAGAAGATGTATGCACGTACTTGGGTAAAATGAAAAGATTAATTGCCAAATATGACCCATGCCCCGATGCAAAGTACCTCACAGCCTGGTTCATTGCAGGTCCAAGAAAGAAAAATCAAAAGGATATGAAAAAGATTAGCCATCTATGAAACATTTAGTGCTGCTCATGCGGCAGCCATTGACATCGAGGATGGCATGACCGACTCTGACATTAGCAATGATGATGGCAGATCTAGTGCACGAGATAAGCGCTCAAAAAAGAACAAATCCAAGTCCACTACCGAAACATCAAATGAAGATCACCTAGAGGCTATGACCATGAAGCTGAAAGAAGACATGATGCAGGCCATGGAACAAAAACTTCACTTGTCTCAGCTGTCGTCAACTCAAATATATCCACGGCGAGAAAATGTCTGGTGTCCACACTGCATGGCCAATCATACAAAAATGAGTGCTCGGTCCTAAGAGCCAGGATCATTGCACAAGTAAATCCACTGCCAAGGTTATGGTGCCATATCTGTGTCATTGGCGACCATGATGAAAATAGTTGCATCTTCAACATGTGCAACAACCCGCCTCGACCTCAACAATACCAAGTGGCACCCATGCCAATGTACAGGCAACCGACACTTGCACAAGCGCCCCCAGCTCCGAGACTAAATTATGTTCCCATTCGGACACATGTCCCACAACTACTCAGGAATCTGAATCCACAACCATATCTAAGAGCACCAAATCTAGCTCCTCAAGTAGTTCCAATACATCAATTACAAGCCGAGGAAGTAGACTCATCATTTGAATATGAAACAGAGTACCTAGTGTACTATGTAGAAGGTGCAGAGGGTCTAATACCAGTTTATGCAAATCAAGTACAAGTGCTACGGTTGTGGAGAAAATAACCGGATCACAGAGTGCCCTCATTGTGATAGCCCCGCTACTTTCCAACCACTCTGCAGAGATTGTGGCATAGGACATGCCTATATGGATTGTCCCATGAAAAATAAAGTCCCACAACAAATAGAGGTTAAGCCTAATGTCCCAATCAACATCATTGGGGCAGACCATCAAAGTCTGGGTCCCCGGCAAGTGTAATATAACAACCTGTGAATGTAATTACACGCCAACAGAAAGAGGCCACCAAGGACCCTAACATTCCAATCCAACCAAAGCGACTTCTTAAAATAAAGCACAAGTACCTCCACTGTCATCACCAAGCAATGTGAGTAGCCAAGCTCTGTCCACATCAACTCCCGAGACTCAAATAAAAGAAGCTCCATAGCCAAATGCAGAGGTGGAGAAAGCTCGTTTTCAAGCACTTCAACAATGGGTACAAAAGGAACAAGCTCAATTTGAGGCTGAGAAGCAAGCTCAATTTGAGGCTGAGAAACAAACTCAAGACCCAATCCATGACTTGGCCCCACAAAGTATTGATATTGTACTTGAGCCTCTGTTCCAACAACAAACTCCACAACATAATGTACAGCCACATCAACTTGAAGGAGCCGCTCTCTAGCATCCTGAGTTGCCTTGTGTCAATTCCCATCGGAATCCTCCTACGGAATTGTCCCAATCTCTAGCAGAGTTTTAAAGGATGGGTTGAACTCGCAAATCCCTCCCCACCTATGAATGACATCGAAGATATCCTTGTGCGGATGGGTGAGAGAGATGACATATGCAACATTACTGTGCCTTTGATCCACAAGGCATATAATGAAGTCCAAGCCATAGTGGATGGTGGAGCATTTGTAAATGTCCTATCAAAGGGCTCTACGATGAATGGGGTCTCCCACCAATGCAAAAGGCTAATTTCAACATATGCCTTGCCAATGATTCATGGGCTAAACCTTTGGGAATAGTAAATGGAGTGTCCACAAAGGCCGCAGGAGTTCGCTTTTCCCTTCAATTCACAATCTTGGATCTCCCCAAAAAATCCTATCAAATCTTACTAGGATGTCCTTGGTTACGGGAAGCATCAGTCCTCCATGACTAGGGAACTGATAGACTGACAATCCAGACTCGTGACACCGCAGTCAAGGTGAATGTGGGAATAGAAGCTATAAAACCAATTGTGCCTAGAGCATTGGATGACACATCTTCAATGACAATCTCAAGCAAATCGGCTCCCTTACAACAGCATGCCATAGCGGGCGATTCACAAAGCAATGTCAATAACTGGATACAAACATTGGTAACCATTGACAACTGCCATTCATTAGACCCCATCTTCTCACAGATAGATGCTAAGGTACTACAGGTAGATCCTCCACACACATGAAGAACCAATCGATTAAGAGATGCCATTCTTTATGGCTGACCTCAAGTGGGATAATGAACCTGAAGAAGGTACCCATACCAATGATGACTTAGATTTTCCTTGGGACCTTGAAACTGAGGCTGAGAATGCCGAAATCGAAGATCAAATCTTTGATAATGACTTAGCCATTCTGCATGCCCTAATGGCACTCGAGCTCCCAAAAGTTGAACCTCCAAAGTTGAATAATAGCAGAAGATCCTGTAAGAAAGTTGAAGGAGCCTAATAAATTGGTAAATGCAACTATGCGACCCAGTACACATGGCACATGTCAGGCTAATTCAACACCATCAGAGGCCGATCTTCAAGAAGTGCCAAAATACTTCAAGAATTACACAAGTGGCAGTGTGCCAATAGCAATGCCAAGACCATTAAGAAAATCTGAAGTTCAAGAAACTGATAGCATTGGAGAAACTCCAATCTATGAGGGACTGGCAAAAACATGCACAATAAACCTTGCCCTTGAAGGGAAGGAAGAAAAACTAGTTTTCATTGGGAAACAGCTTCGACAAGAAGATGAAACCAAACTCAAAGCACTCCTAATGGAATACCATGACTGCCCAGCATGGTTATACAAAGAGATGAAAGGAATTTCACCAGAAGTGGCAGTACACACGATACCTATAAGGGAAGGTGCTCACCCTAAGGTATGTGGACCTTATCACACAAATCCTAAATATGGCACCATGGTTTATGACAAGCTGGAAAAACTCCTGGATGCTAGATTCATCTACGAGATAGAGACACTAATTGGGTTCACGACAGCTCCAAGGACCTTGCGACCAGTGTCACCACTTGCCCAGCATTACCATATTCAATTGTCACGATAGTGGATAGCACAGCAAGTTGAGGGAGCACAATTGGAGGACCTGTAGAGAGAGAACGAGAATTTGTGGATGTAGAACGCTGTGCTCCAGCAAAACAGTTAGCACAGACTCCGCACCCTTGAAGAGCAGATCTAGAATGCAGAGCTGTCTGCGGAGCAGGTCCACATGCTACATGAAGAGAGCCTCCACCACCTTTGGATAGTGGATAGCACAGCAAGTTGAGGGAGCACAATTGGAGGACCTGTAGAGAGAGAACGAGAATTTGTGGATGTAGAACACTGTGCTCGAGCAAAACAGTTAGCACAAACTCCGCACCCTTGAAGAGCAGATCTAGAATGTAGAGCAGTCTGCGGAGCAAGTCCACATGCTACATGAAGAGAGCCTCCACCACCTTTGTGGAGTTGCACGAGAGGCAGATAGCGAGAGGTGTAGGCTGAAGCATGGAAAGCAACTCTCATACTCACATAGGTGAAAAAGAGGGCGTAATCACAATAACAATGAGTGGAGGCTCTCGCCTCCATGGGAGTTCAAGGGTTTAGAAGGAGGTTGCAAGGTTCAAAAGATCTAACTAGGAGTTCCAAAGCTCAGAGAGGGTTGCAAGGTTCAAGAGGAGTCTAGGGTTGAGGAATGGTCTCCTTTGTGACTTCAAGGGATAAAGGGTTGAGAAGGAAGATCAAGGAAGGAAGGAGGAGGTCGAGGGAGGAGGAGGAGGAGGAGAGCGAAGGAGAGGGGAGGAGGAGGAGGAGGAGGAGGGAGGAAGAGGAGAAGTATGGGAGATTGCAAGGTTAGAGCATGCTATCACATGATAGTATTGAGGGGCATGGACCCAAGGGAGATCAATCACATGAACACAATATCATGTTGAGGGAGCATGGACCCCAAGGGAGATCAATCACATGCAAACAATAGTAAACTTGAATATTGAACCCCAAAGAGTGGGAGCTTCACTCCATTGAGAGAGATTTATGCATGTTGCTCTCTACACAATTTGTAGGTACCTCTGAGGTGGGACATTTTTTTTAGGAGACCTTTTGGACAAGAGTCCCTCCACTTTTTGGGGGGACCTCTTTGGTCTCTACACAAAGTGGGGGAACCTCACGAGGGCCTCCACAAAGTGGGGGCACCTTTTGGGTCTCTACATAAAGTGGGGGAACCTCAAGTCCTCCACAAGGTGGGGGAACCTTTTGGGTCTCTATATAAAGTGGGGGAACCTCATGAGTCCCTCCACTAAGTGGGACGACCTCCAAAAGTGTAGGCTTTTAGTCTTTTTCTCTCTAGTTGTAGTATTTCTCTCTCTAGATCCTTATTTTGCAAGTATTCTTGGATCTTTTATAGAGAGGATTTTGGCTATCCTCATCCTTTAAGATTCATCATACCATATTTCAAGCTCAAGATATTACTTTGTTGCTATTCTAAAAACACACAATGACCTCATCTTCGTTGCTCTAGACTATACTACTCTTCCTTGTTGGCCACATAGTGAACATTCCCCCAAACCGATGTGATTACCTATCCTCGGGTATCAAATGCTTTGAGTGGGAGGCTTGTTGAACTTTGTTCCATCCATGGAGTTTTTGGTTGTCGGGGTTTGGTTTAATGTACCTTCTTTTGATGTGATTTTGTCATCGAAGTAGTCCTGCCTTGTTGTTGAGTGTGTGCAAAGTTTTTATTCTCTTGTAGATTGCAGGTATTGCAAATTTATCCTTTGGATAATGCTTGGCATTTCTTGTCTTTGTCTTGTACGTAGTATGTAGATGCACATCTCGAGAGACATTTTGTTTGATTACCTTGTCTAGCATCAAATTTGGCTCACAAAAACATACTCTTTTACTTGATGCATTCTTTTTGTATAGAATGGTTGTCTCCTTGGATCTTGCGTTCTTTTTGTATAGAATGGTTGTCTCCTTGGATCTTGGAATTTGTTCATTGTTTTTCAAGAGGAAAACGTGTAAAAGAGAAAAGGATGAGGTGTTCAATGATGAGATTTAGGACATGCATATATGGCTTTGGAGCCCATGGGTGAGTTTTTGGTATTGAGACAATGTCAATAACTAGAGTTGAGTGTACCTAGTTTTGTACTGAGTTGCATTAATATAATATGTGGTGCTTATATCAACTTCTTATTATCACCTAAAGACTGTGAAAAGTGCATGCTTGGAGCTTGTTAGGTGTCTTTGCTACTCAAAGTAGATATTCAATATGAACACCTATTCACCTAAGGACTCCTAAGGAATGTACCTTGATTGGAAGGACTCTATGCCATTTTGTATTGCTCTAAAGTAAAATTGCATGCAAAAAAAATGGAGACTTTATTATTTGAGGGTGGGCACTGATACACCCAATCTCTCCACCCCATGGTGCAAGCAAGACCACATCCTTATACAAATCTCGTGTCAGAGTCCTTAACTAAACCTCGCATCCTCTCTTGGCACTTTTGCAATGGAAGGGCCTTGAGGGCTTCTATGAGCTCCTCATCTACCCAAATTCGTCCATGTTCTTCATCAAGAGAGTGATATTAGCCATACCAATGATTTAAGCTAATCAACATTGCTGACTTGGCTAATTCAACATCGCTAACTTAGCCAATGCCTATAAAAGATTCCCCGAGAACCCTAGCTACTACTGCTTAGCATTTTAATATTATGCTATCAAATTCATGTAGGATATCCCTAGAATTTAAATTTCCATATCTGCCTTTAAATTAGATTCCAAAGCATCCTCTCTAAGCACCTAGTTATTATTCCATGTCATCAGACTCTTCTGATTCTCTAAAACAACTCCCAAGGAATCCTTTTGATTGTGAACTTGATCTTCAATTTGAATTTGAGGAAGAGATTTTGGGGCCAAATGAGTATCATGTAATAGCTCAATATTTTGAGCCTACTACCTCTGCTACTCCTTTCATGTCCTAAACCCCCTCCATAAATTTATCAGGGCAAATGACAAAAGAAGAAATTATGCTACAACCAAACCCCAAGACCTCAGCACAACTCTCCATGTCTTGAACCTCGAAGAAAATCTGGGTTGACACTCTACCCCCTCCGCCCTCTACATTGAGCATGCCATCTAATTTTCCTTTATCCTCATTTAATGGGAAAATAGTGGCTTGAAGCCTTGGATGGAGTGGCAATCCATTGTAAATTCAAATTCATTGCAACTTTGGACTTTAAGGTTAGTTACCACAGTGCCAAATACTATAAGTGTTTGGAGGATCTAATGGTGTGACAACACTTGGAGGGCTTGGTTTTGAGTCCCACAAAACTTCCATGTCACTTGGATCTTCATTTCCAATTCCATGTCACTAAAATTTAAGGAACAGTTGTTAATGCCAATACAGTCGTGAGCACCAAAATTAATCTCAGAGTTGATAGAGTGGATGAATACAAATTGTGTGTGCTGCTGTTAGGACTGGGTTTTCAATGACCAGAGATCACTACATAGTGGGCAAACCGAATTCTAAGTGGCGTTAAATGACTTTTAAAACCATCGCACTCTGCTAGAAAATTAGATGGCGCTGATAACTAGTTGGAGAGCTTGCACATTGCACAAGATACCTCTACTCATACAGCTAGGTTTGTGCATAAAGACATTTGGAATTCCTTTTCAACAGCAAACATAAGAATGTGCAATGAGTCTCGTCGTCGAGCGAAAATGAACAATAAAAAATGCAAGAATTATGATTTCGTGAGTCAGGTTTGCGTACAATTAAAAATTTCCCAAAACAAACCCTTAACTTTGGATATTGAGTATACATATAGGTCACACACATTGTTTCAAATGAATTCTGAGATGGAGAGTGACCTTACCCATAGCCTGTGTCATGCAAAGTATCCTTCACTACAAACAGGAAAACACATGATCATCGACGAGAAAAAGAGACAAGGATGTCTTCATGCATGGATGACAGCATAGATGATCCTACCTTGCCTATGTACTTGCTGTGCCATAATCTTGGATGCTTTTTATTGGGTGTTTCTCGACTTCTTGTGTATTGCAGGAGAGTTCCTTAAACCATCATCCTTCTTTATTTTCTTTTTGGCTAGAGCGATAAAGGAAACGACTTCTTCTTCAAACGGCCGAAGCTCTTGATTGAGCATGTACCCTCAGCAACAACACCACCACCTCGAGGTAATATTCAATCACGAACATAATGAATTGAGAATGAATTTGTTATCCAATGAAACAAGTCACGAAACATCAAATGGGCAAGAGATGGTTGAACTATTGGAGTTCTCTCCTTTGCTATTGTCGCACACCATGCTATCGATTTTCCCCTCAGGGTCTTCTATTCCAGTAGGATTGGAACATTCAGCATCTGACTTTCAGCATCAGCTGCCAAAACATATTCCACCACATAAGGCCACAACAAAACAAGCAACAGCTTCAAAAATTCTAGCTTCAAGGGCACACCCACAAAATCGTTACCATTCAAACATGATATAGCATCGTCAGTGAAAGCACCCATTTTCTTACAACCAAGCTTCTTCAACTCTGCATGCAAATTAGGAAGGACATGATTTCAGAAAAGGGAGTACGAATTCAAAGAAACGAAGTGGATTCAGAAAGTGGAATATGAATTCAACACCATGCATACACCTCCGCCGAAGGTGTTACTCTCTGTGTCCATAGATTCACGGACACAACATGAACACCAAATTCAGAAATGACTTCTTATGGAGCAGGCATCATTGGTGGAGGGCTGGCATAGTGTGACAGAAAAACATTACATTTTCAATGACGAAGACTTGCATCCCCATCACGTTCTTGTACGAATTGCAAACCGTCCACACAGCCACATCCAAGGGAGCTTTTCGGACCATCGTCCAACACTACCATGAGCTTTCCCAAGCAGGGACCAATACCAGCACATCACTAGAGCAGTGTGGGGATTGACTAGCAGTAGCAAAGAGAAAGGCAGACAAAAGGAGCACTGACTCTAGAAAGCCATGCAAGGTTGCTGGAGACGAGGAAGGAAGACAAATGTTAGTGATGGGTGCCAACAAAGCAGGTGGAGGAGGACACGTACAGTCTATTTGTTGGCAGAATCCATGCATGCCAGATATGAATTTCAAAATTGGAAAGTTTGATTTTTTGCTTCTCGTCTTGGAAAACTTGAATAAGAAACCCCCCCCCAAGGGGATGTAGGCCAAAATTTTTGTCTTTCTCAAATTTTACAAAGACATCCAAAGTTATATGCTCATGTTACATCTTTCTAGCCTAGGAATCAAAAGGTCAAGGCAGTTTATGCATCACTTTCCTAAGTATTGCAAACCCTGATGGCCTCATCACAAGATCCCTTGTAATTAGATGGTGATGTCGTTGAAGCATGTGTCATGATCCCATTGGAGTAAGTCCTTTGCCCCCTTTGGCTACACTTGAGGTCTAAAGTTCAAAGTTGTCCTATGCACAAGACACTTAGGTTCAAAATTTTTGGATGTTGCTACATCTGGGAGAAATGTTTTCCTGCCTTTGCTATGATAAATCTCCATGTCAACTATCCTTGCACCTCCCTGTCAACCTTCCTAACAACTTTCCTCCCTCTCTCGCTTGTCCACCTCAAGAGATCATAGATGTACGCATGAACAATTTGTCAGATAGTGGGAGAAACAGATGTGAGTGTTTATCATTCATGGGTTGATCATTTCAATGGAAACGCTGGATACTTGTGACCCTATTTCCCTATATATTATGATTGCGTTAGAAATGGACGTTGGAAGTTGTATAATATAGTTTCACTCAGTCATAAGAACCTTATAGTTGATGGAATTTGGTAGAATGGATTTACAAGTCATATTCTTACGTCCATTCTAGCAAGCATGAGTCATATTTAAAAAAAGGCCACCATCACAGAACCACACTTTTTACCATCTACAAGTGATAACACCAAGAATGCGATACATCATTGTAGAGCTTTAGTGCCAATCACAATGCATGCAATCAATTATCAGACTACATGGAACATCTCTTCATGTTAGAGGGGAAAGGATTAGCGAAGTATGGAACGTTCAAGCAAGCAACCCGTCATACTCCATGTACATGAGAGTAGAATTCACCTATAGTGACTGTTCCCAGATGATTACAATGCATGTTCCTCATGCGTAGCAACATCTTGCAACTAGCTATTTTCCCTGGAAGAGAGCCGAAAGACATGCACACAAACAACTTCAACATGAAATTGACAAAATTGTGGGGGGCAGACACAAACATTCAGTTCGTACTAAACCCACATGGTGCAGCATTATACTTCACAAAGGTAGCATTGACCCATAGCCTCTAGACAAATGCCCTAGCAAATGAATGAATAAGAAAAGTGGAAAATGCCATACTAAACACACACAACACATCAATGCACAACAAGTAGTGTGGTCTCTCACTACCACTTATTAGTACTACAAGAGAGTTTGTCTACATCAACACTAACACAGCTGATGAGTGAGCTATGCTACTAAGGTGGCAACAACAACTGGAGAAAATGGAACCTACAAGCACCAATATT
This sequence comes from Dipteris shenzhenensis, assembly GCF_047967505.1. Classification (NCBI taxonomy): domain Eukaryota; kingdom Viridiplantae; phylum Streptophyta; class Polypodiopsida; order Gleicheniales; family Dipteridaceae; genus Dipteris; species Dipteris shenzhenensis. Next base: position 12,119,493 of record NC_141607.1, read on the forward strand.
TTCTTCGATGACATCATACATAAATACTTAAAACGTAAAAAGTCATCCCAACATTTGTGCCTCGCTACCTTTGCAAGTGAGGTCATGGTAATAAAAGAAGGAGAACGAGAGAGAAGAAGACCCAAAATAATATGATTCAATAATTACAACAAATACAAAGACCGAGAGAACCACTACAGGGAGCTATCCATGTTCTACTTGCCATTCCAGTCAACGGAGCATGCTACAAGCGATGAATTTCCAACTTGGCATGACCTCTACAAGCATCCCAAACACACCAGTGATGATAAACAAAGAAATTTTAACAAAACGTCCTCCTTCACAGCAGTATCGACCAACAGCAGGCAGGCAAAGCACACATGCATCTTTAATGAGTGACAACTCAATATGGACTGTCGACAAGTTCGACTTGGGAAGGGAAATGAATAATTAAAAGAAAAACACTCCAGCTATGGACTTGAGGCCTACCAAATGCAGCGTCATTCCTAGAAGACATTATGCAAAAAGAAAGGATGGCTCCAAACAAACCCTTCCACTTGTTCTTGTCAGGGAATGTAGGAATGGGTAAAACGTTCACATTGATGCTCATAGTACAAGCCCTTCTACTGCTATACTGGTGGCAAAAGGAAACTACGCAAATGCTGACTTACTGAAAGTTCTACTTCTAGCATACATAGGAAAGGCTACACTACACTTGCCACTCATGGCAAGCACCTACACATGCCTTTGGGCTTACACCCTGTAGACATTGTCACATCTTTACAAGGACGTGGAGCTCATTGTGCTGGATGAGGTCTCGCTAGTCAGCTAAAACATGTTCATAGGAGCCGACATGCATATGCATGAAATCAAATGCAACCACCAGCAGCAGTCGTTCGGTGATGCTAATCTTCTACTCCATGGGGACTTGTGCCATGCAAGCCCAACTAAAGACTCGTGGATTGTCACCAATGAGGCAACACCATCCTGCAAATACTGAATAAGATATGAGTGGGATCTCAAACGAACGAGGACATAAACACATTGAACGGCCTCTATGATGGTTAACTAATAATGAAACACACAACACCACATCTATTCTACACTAACGTCGATAAAGATGTACACAACAACTACATCTACAATTTGCTAGAGGCCAAACGGCTTAACCTATAAGCACACGATGTAAGACCTAAAATGTGCAACAAGAAAATACGCATATTAAACGACCCAAAAAACACAAGAGGGCTCCATAAGGAACTATAACTAAAGAAACGAATGATAGTGGAAATCTGCTTAGGAAACTTGAACATCATGGATGGAATAGTGAATGGCACGGATGGCATATTCAAAGGCTCAAACACGGCAAAAAAACCATACGTCAGATGGATCAAATTCAATGACAAGAAAACAGGATCAAGAACACGTACAGAGAATAAGTTTCTTTACACTACAACAACACCCTCATCTTGGACTCTAATCTTCCAAATTGCATGTGAGTTCATTGGGAAGAACCACCTAAACTCCGTGATATGCAAATAATTTCCAATCCAACCAACATTGGCAAGGACAATACATCACTCACAAGGGCTGACAATGGACTCCCTAGCACGACCCCATGAAGATAAAGGCACATATGCTTACTCCAACAAAGGACATTCTACAACCGTGCGTCTCAATATATTCTAACAATATTCAACACAACGAACAGTGGAAATCTCGCTATTATCAACGTTTATAAACACCCAAGAACAAATATAAACAACTTGCTACAAACAATGGAAACAATACTTAGACAAATCCCCACGGACAGTCCGGCATGCGCGTTGGGAGGTTTCAACATTGACTGCAACAAAAACACATCAAGCGCAATGCAAATGCAAAAATTCATGTCGACTTGGGAAATGAAACAACTCATAAACAATCCATGGCTCCACCATTGACCACATTTGGGCAAACAAAAGCAACAAAAATAACATAACTGGAATAAACTTCATGTATGGGTTTGATCACTCACGAATATACACTACGAAACACATCAAAACAAATAAAGAACAACATTCAAAGTGAACCTAAAACAAGGGCAAATTCAAAGTGTATACATGACAAATACATAAATGGGAAAGGCCATTGGCCAGCAAATAAAAGGTGTAGAAGAAGAGGGCAAGCTGATTTTGGAGCATTGTGGGTTGACGAGAAGTCTAATGTTGAGAAGACAATTCCTCACAAAAGTGTTGACCAATAGTCAAAAGGTCCTTTACGCCTATAGAAGTGCTACTACTCCATTATCAAGGCGACTTCTGATCTTGCCTCTCTGAAGGTGGGTTCATTTGGGGCAATCCTCTGCCTCCAAAACCCATCACAATTTCAGCTCCTCAGATCTGCGCCACTTGTTTCTGCCCGATCGCCACTGTATTTTGAACCAATTCGTTGCATACAATTTGCATGATGAAGCCAGCGGCACTCACAGTGAAGATTGTTCTTCTAGGAGACGGTATGTCCCCCTGTGCTCTTCTCTCAGCGGTTGGATTCTCTTCGTTTTCACATGAAAATATAGGCCTGTTTTCACATTCTTCGAATAGAAGCCTTCTGTCCCCTTTCCGTATCTGGCATCCCACTTCATTTCTTTTGATGCGAACTTTAGAAAGCTTTTGGATTTAGAGGGTTAATTCTCCTTCAGCAGATGGTGATTTTTTTTTCCTCATGGAGTCAGCATATTGCTCCTTGATTGTCTCTTCAATGTAAAGCTCAATGCAATAGTCTTTCACTCAAGTGATTTTGATCTTATGTTTTTCTTGTCATCTACAGGTCGTGTAGGAAAAACTTCTCTTGTATTGCGATATGTAAATAACATATTTTCTGAAAAGCAGACGGCCACTATTCAAGCTTCATATTTAACGAAACGTCTCAATGTGGGTGGTACCGTGGTCACCTTGGCTATTTGGGTCAGTTGCGAAACTCCAATCTTTAATATTCTGAAGTTTTCTGAAGTTTTGTTCCGGTAACATAACCCTTGAACATATTTCGAGTGGTTTACTGAAAATATGGGGGAATCTGTAAATTAATTCACGAGAATATTTTTAGTAGGATACCAATGGCAGTGTTATAGTGGGAGGTGAGATGTGACATTCAAATATTGCTCTCCTTTGATGCAGGACACAGCTGGACAAGAGCGTTTCCATGCTTTAGGACCCATCTATTATAGGGACGCTGATGGTTGGTTCTCTAAACTCTTATTCCTATGGTGATGTAGAAGTCTGTTAAGAAATGCATCTTACAATTTTTAGACTTAGGATTTCAATAGTGGCCAATAAACCTGCAACGCAACATCAAAATACAGAGGCATTTATGGTTAGTACGTGCCTTTGTACTTTGGTGTATTTAGATAAATAAAATGAGCTGAATGGGTGGAGCCGCCAAGCGGGCATCTGCACCCAAGACAAATACAAACACGTATACTATATATCTGAACCCATGGGAAGAAGGAAAGATCTGTAGTATGGTATCACTGTGGTGGTCCTTTGTATGCTGTCTAAGGAACCAAGTCTACCGGGCAGCTGAGGATGGATAAGAGGGTCTCCGCAAAGAGAGGCTTTGGCAATGATTGATGCGGTGGGGCATGAAACCCATGATAGAGCACTGACACCAGTCAATCTACTTGGTCCACTGTGGTCTCCTAGCGGGAGCTCTCCGTTGGCTATATCACTGGTCTGTTGAGCAAAGAGGGATGATCTCCAAGCCTCATCTATGCATCAACATGGTAACAGATCTATTGTGTGTTCAGCTCTGAGTCTCAGCTAAGCCATCTCTCTAGGGACAACCCATCCACGCTATTCAACCGAAAAAAATCATGGCCAAGTCCCCTGATCTCGTCTCTGTGTCATGAGCAGCTGGTCTCTGTGTCATACAGCCTCATGAATGAATATTGCTAAACATCTCTTATCTGGATGAACCAAGAGGCTAGAGAGAGTCCGAATCCATCTCTGAAAAGACAGTGGTGACGGTCTTAGATCTCATAGTACACAGGACATTTGAAGGTGAAGTGCTCCTCAGACTCAATTTGACGGGTATGCCCTTAGTCTGTCCAGTATCAATGCGTAATTGGTGTCAAAAAGTCTGAATCGAAATCCTCAAAGAGTGGGGGATTGGATCTGTGTATCACTTGGCGCCTTTGATATCTGTAGGCAGTGATCTTTGTAGAAGCTACGATTCACAGGGAGCTCGCTAGGAGCTAACCAAGTCCTCCATGTGTGTAGCGAGATGAAGTCCTCCCGAATGACCTAGTTAGTGAGCAGAATAAATTGGGCCTCAAGGCTATGAAAGGAGGCAATCTGTCCATGTGAAGTCTAAGGCTCGCAAATCATCTGCATATACGAGCATACCAACACCTTTGATCGCCTCAAATGCTAATGTCATGGATGTGGATAAGGCCATTCATGGTTACCTGCAATCGAGGAACGAAAATCTCTAACTCGGTGGGGGCTTGTGATCACTTAAAATGTGGGATCAAGAGTGGCGGGGATCTCGAACTCAACCGAAATGATCTGATGTGGAGCTTATGGCTTACTACGGATCCTCTCCACGTGAGCCAAGTCTAGTTTTGATAGATCAAGGTCCCAATATGGCTGCCATACATACCCGTTGGGTAGACCAAAGAATCGAAGAGAAGAGACTTGGTCCGGGGATCGTGGAAGTGAGATGAAAACACCGTCGCTCAAGCCTAGCCTGCACGGCGTACCCCATGCTTGATCGGGCCTACATCACTAGTCCCATTGTGAAAATCGAGCCAGATAAAAGTACTCCCAGATATGTGTACCCGTCAAAGGTCTATACATGACTGTCCTAGATGTTTTTTAGATCATAATCTTGGCTTTTCCAAGATTGACCTTTCAAATCATGTCTTGCAGAAGGTGTGGAGTGCATCCAAGTGTTGATGTAGACCCTTTGCTAAAGAGGAGAGTAAGACCACATTGTCTCCATACAGGAGAATCTAAATCAAGGAGTCGGTGAGATATGAACTGACCCCTCCTAGTGTCTCGATGAAGGTCTCAAGCTTGTCGATGTATAGGACAAACAAAATTCGTGATAATGGACAGCGTTGTTTAACCCCGATAGTGCTCCTGATCTCCTCTGTCCACCCTGTAGTTGTCTGGCCTTGCCTAAGACCCTCTCATAAAGTGCCATGATTGCGCAAATGATCTTCTGTGAAAAGCCTAGTGAAAATCCACAAAGCAGCAATAAACCCTCTGTCTTTGAGCTCCGGCATCCTCAAAGACCCCTTGGAGTATGAGTATGTGATCTAGAGTCATATGATCAACGTGAAAGCCTACCTGTGCATTAGCTCTAAGTCTGTGGAGCTCTAAGGCATAAACCTTGGACATGACATGCTCAATCATAATGGCCCTGAAGTTATGAAAGTGATGGTCTCAAGGGTCTAGGTTTGGGGAAAACTTGTGCAGACCACTTCGTTAAAAGCTTTACCAAGATTAGAGTCAGGTATATTCAGTACATAGCCTCTCATGATCTTTGGCTCAGCCATGATGTAGCTTCAAAGTTGTATGTTTGATATCATCGATGGTGAACAGTGCACATGAGCTGGGTTTGGGTAGTTCTAAGAGGTTGAGTGGTGGTTGGTGGGAATGACGTATAGTGTGCGTGCATAAGAGTGCTAGAGTTTGGTGTTGGTGAGAGGAGAGGAGCTCACCACCCGAGAAACTTCCACCATAAGTCCTTGGAGTTGTTGCTAAATAGGATTTTTAGTAACACCTCATTCTGGGAAAAGCATGCCTGCTTCTTTCAACGAAGTAGATGCCATTACTCATGCATCGTCTCTGTCTCGTTGAGAAGATAATGCTTAGTCTTGAATCGGAGTTTCGGCATAGTGCCTCACACTCATCATCATAGCAACTATTGTGTGTTATGTGGGCTTACTGTCCACCCAGTGTTAACTTTGGAGTGAGAATCTTGGAGTTGCCTAACTAAGGTCCAATCCAGAATCAAATCTTGGAGTTGGTAAACGAAGGCCCAACCCAAAAATCACCATGGGTAGGTGACCCGTTCTGGTAAGGCGGGCCCACTCTATTTGGGTCATAACTTGTGATGCAGTCGAGATGATTGCGAGGTATCACCAGTACACACCTACGTACACGTCTCTCCGAGCACTAGTACTCGAGGGTCGCTAGAAAGCCTAACCTGGTGCACCCAAAGTAGGTATAGGTTTTGGGGCGTGTACCAATATCCCGGAATTGACGGATGGAAAACCAACACAATCCATAAGGTGCAAAGACTCGAGGTTATAGTTAAGGCCTCGTAGGGGCTTCCTCGCCAAGACTCTGCACTAATTGCACATTTAATGATAGCACATGGTGTATCAACGATAAGTCATGCTTTTATAAGCTACCTAAACCTAACCCGTCTTGATAGTACTGCATCCTAGGTCCCTGCATAAAATTTTTATAAGGATTAATTCTGACTAAATTTTAATGCACTTAGGAGTTTCTCCACCACAGTAATGGAGGTGTGACTCACAGGACATGTTAAGTAGAACAACACCAAGAATGCCCAAAGAAGGTGAACATGTCTACCCTTGGAAGGAGAAGTCAAATTGGCCCTGCAATGGTCACTTACTATTTTTAGTGAGTGGCAAAATACTACACCAGAAAGATAGTTTCAATGAAAAGAGGACACTACTGAGAAGCTCCTCAAGAGCATTAAGTTCTAGATACTTGATGGGGACCAATTGGACGACCTTCTATTTTTCACCAGTGGACATTAAATAAACCAGCCAAGTTTTTTTGCACTAATAGGTCTCCCCCTTGGGTCATATGAAGAGGTATTAAGGCAATTCATGGCTCAGCTGATGCATCAGAACTCAATTGTACCTTTAATTTACTCTATTACTATTTTTAGCAAATAGACTACTAAAATCAAGTTGGGGATAAATGAGGGTCCATGTCGAAGAGCTCGAGAAGGCAAACATCGTATTCCAAAAGAGCAATAGAAGGCACAATTTCAAAATAATGCCTTTTCTTTGAAATCAAAGGTTGGTGATCACAAGGCCCATGGGGCATTGATTAAACCTTACAAGAGAGGGGACTCGGGTGAACTGAAACACCTTGCCTCACATTCACATACATGTGAGACAAGTGTATGGGGCCCTAGCTCCACCTCAACCCCTCTCCTCTCCTATAAAAGAACACCTCCTCTCCAACCCATTCCTCATCAGCTCCAATGTTGGATTCCAGCCCATTTTCCTGCTGCAGCCTTGCTGCCCCCTTTACTCCCTCTCCATACCCTGCTGAAGCATCTCCATACTTTGCTGAAGTATCTTCAGACCTTGTTGCTGCTGGCCATCAGTCCCTGGAGAATTCAGTGCTGATCATCAAACAACTCGCTGTTGCTAAGCGTCAAATTCTGGAGAATTCAGCACTGATCATCAAACACCTCGCTGTTGCTAAGCGTCAAATTCTGGAGAATTCAGCGCTGATCATCGAACACCTTGCTGCTGCTGAAGTACCTCCACTCCCCTGTTGCTGCTATTCGTCAGCCTTTGTGCAGTACATCAGTCCCTCTGTCACGAGGATGTGAATTCTAACTTAATTGAATTTACATGTGAATACCTTGGACCTTGGTGGCACGGAAATTTCCGGACTCTTGGTACGTGTATCAGGCTCGGTGAATTAATTTTTAGTGATACCAGGCAAATTGTGCACTTGTTGGTGTATTAAGCGTGCCTTGGGGTAGTTTTCTGGTGATCCTAGAAGAGTGGTAAAAATCTATTTACCATTTTTGGCTTAAAATCTGCCAATTGTGCTCAGGGGCCAAAAACAGCCCAATTCAGGTGCACCCAAGGCCAGGTCAGGTCAGTTGCATGCAGGCAGGCATCCAGAAGGAAGTTTCGCCCACTTGGGTGTGTGCAGGAGGTTGCCAGGAAGATTCTGAATTTATTTCTGCTGTCCCTAGGCTGATCCCGGCCAGATGCGATCAGGGTGAGCTGATACTGGACGTCTGCAGGTTGTTTTGGAGCAGGATCTGCCAGGACGATTTCACTTGGAGCTGGATTTTACTGATTTCCAGGCCAAGGAGGTAGGGCGATTTCATCTAGGGCTGAATCCTACTGATGTAAGTGCCATGGAAGCAGGGCGGTTTCACTTGGCGTGGATTCTTTCTGATCTAGGAGCTAGGAAGCAAGGCGATTTCACATGGAAGTGATTTCTGTTGGTTTCTGGGCCAGGTAGCAGGGCGAATTGACTCTGGGGCTGCGCAGGTGCTTCCGAAGTGTGCCAAGTCAGGGGCGAACTGATTCGCGGCAGTTCTAGGCAGTTCTAGGGATCCTACAGGCTGGATGAATTGCTTTTTGGGCCCTTCCGGGCTGTGATTTGCGTCTTTTGCTGATTTCTAACAGAGACCAGGTTGTGGATGCTGTGGTTCGTCTGTTGTCGGGCAGTAGAAGGCTGGTCATTGAGATTTTGGGCTGGTTCCAGGCTGGGGCTGCTTGCAAGGTGATTGTGTAGTGAGATTTCTTTCAATTGGTCAGCTGTTGAGCATTGCTGCGCATTGCAATTTACTGGTTGTCAGTTGAGGAGCACAGTAACAGCCTAGGGCTGAGTGCAGTCCTTGCTTGCCAAAAGATTGATGCCGTAACAGCTTGGCGGGGTTGAGATTGTTGGGCAATTTCTACTGTGAGAGCTTGGGCAGCTTGCCAGATGGGCTATGCCTTGGGATTGGATGCTTGTGAAGCCATGATTGGCTGAGTTTGCTGAAAGTAGAGGTTATGTTGTGACTTGGATGCCTACAGGAAGGATTCAATACTTGTTGTAATCTTTTTTCAGTGGAATAAATAATAAAGAAATACCGCAAGGAGCGCCAGCTGATTTGGGGCCAATCGGTGTACTGTGTTCTGAATAGTAGCATTCTAGCTCTCTTGTGTATTTTTTTTCTGTTGGTGCTTTTGCCAATGGGAGAATACTTGCTAAGTTGTGATTTTACCGCCCTTGTTTTATTATAGGCTAGCTACATGGTTCCGCTGCTGAGACCTCACAAACTTTCCTAAGAGGTGAGCCCGTGGCCTTGTTGGGGAAGCAAGTATTACTGGTTGAGTCATAAATTACAGCAAAGTAATTTCTAGGAATCGTGGCGCACAGTGATACTCAAGTGAGTAATGATTGGGAGGATGATGACCTAGAACAAGGTGATGAGGTCTTTGGTGAAGAGCAATCTATGCATGGTGGATCTGCTGCAGGTGAGCAATATGTGGATGAGCAGCTGGAAGTGAATCAAAGTGGCTCTCGTGTGTCGCTATCAAAGATTCGAAGCAAGAAGGTGATGAGGTAGATTCGGATGCTTTGCTTCGAGAGCAGATGGTTACGGTGATGGGAGCCATTACTCAGCCCACGCAAAACCCACGATTTGCTGAATTAATGCAAGGCCCGTCAAAGGCCCAGGGGCGAAGGCCTCTTCAAAGGAAAAGGTGTCAAAGGGTGATCCAAAAGTGTTTTCTGGCCCATGCCACAGGGGGGACAGCAAGCTGCTGAGCAGGTGGCACAGTTGGCCTCCATGTAGCAGGCTATGCCAGGTTTGGAGTTGGTTTGTAGGGCCCAAATCAGAATTTTCAGTTTGCAAATATGGGATAGCAATATTTTCCTTATGCAGGTACTCAACTCACTAAGGATATTTTAGGGGTGGATCCGCGTTTCAAGCTATGGCTGTTCAAGCCAGAAGGGGGCCTGTGTATGGTAATTACACAATGGGTGTCCAGCCAGGTATGCAAGGCATGTTAGGGTGTATGCAGCCCAATATGATGTACGGTGATGTTGGCATGCAGCTAGGGATGCAAGTAGGTATGCAAGAGATTATGGGAAATCCTACTGGTGTGCCAAACATGCTAAGTTCTGGGGCTGCCATGCCTAACACAACAAATGGGTAGTGATAAAGCGAACCGGAATGTCAGTAATATTGCCCTGATTCCTTTGTTGAAACCTCATATGATAATCTGACTCTGAAGGAAAAAGCTAAGGATTTCAAAGAGTGAGGTTCAGCTATCAAATTTGAAACCTTCAACGGTGTACAGGAAAGCTTTAAATTTCTTGTAGCAATTTGATGCAGCCTATTCAAGGGGAAACTTTACGGAGTCATCCAAGATTAGAAAGGCTGCTACTCGCTTGAAAGGGAATGCATTGCAATGACGAATCTTTTGTTGCAGAACAGTGCACGTACCTCTTGGGTAGAGTTTAAATAGGTATTTTCAGCTTCCTGGTTAACCACTACCTTCGAGATTGATGTTATGGCAGCTTGGAATAACTTGAATGCAGCCAGCTGCCATAATCTCAAAGAATAATAAGGACATTTTGGCAAGCACTGTTACCTGTTAGTTCATCTCTGCATGTGCCACTGGTTGAACAGATTGAGAAATACTGTTGTGGATTGCCTAAAGAGATCCGTGACTATTGCATGAAGACACGGGTCACAAATATGTCACAATTGATTGAAACTGCCACAACAACTGATGCCTTATCGTAGGGAAAGTGTAGTGGTTGGAAGGTTTCTAAGAAAAAGGATGTAGGAAAGTTTGGAAAGATTGGAAAGCCTGATAATCTCAAAGAATAATAAGGAAATTTTGGCAAGCACTGTTACCTTTTAGTTCATCTCTGCATGTGCCACTGGCTGAATAGAGGGTTGGAAGGTTTCTAAGAAAAAGGATGTAGGAAAGTTTGGAAAGATTGGAAAGCCTGGTAAGGCTAATGTTGTTGCAGGGAAAAGGACACGCAAAGGCAGTGGTTCAAAGATTAGGTGGATGAGTTCGGAAGAGAGACGGGCTCTCAAGGATGCGACAAGTGCTTTCATTGTAAGGAAGAAGGGCATGTGGCTTGTGATTTGCCCTAACCCAAAAAGGAAAGAATCTAATGATAGTAGAGCTGACAAGGGTGATAAGAATGAGAGGGCCAAAAAGCCGAAGCCCTTTGCGGGGTTATTACCGGATGTGATAAGTGAGAAGGCACAGGGAGAGGATATAGAGTTATGCCGTACTTGGGGTAAAGTGAGAGATATGACAGCATTGATCTTCTTTGACCTAGGGGTCAAAGCTAATTTCATCTCCCTTGAACGTAAAGCTAAGCTTGGTATCTGTGCGAAGGAGATGGGACCCTTGTGTGAAGCGGGGATGGCTAATCTTGAACTCACTGGCAACTCCGATTATTGGGAAGCTGCGTTTGCATATATAGAGTCTTGTGGACAGTGACGAGTTTTACATTATGCCATTACATGATTTTGATGTTTTGCTAGGCATACCATGGATGCTGTCATAGAAGCCCATAAGAGGAAAATTACAGTTACTCATCGAGGGAAGACTCATGTGATTGATGCCAAATTGAACGGAGAGTTAGTTCCTATTGTATCGGCTTCTGCCATTTCTGTAGTAATGAAAAATCATCTTTCTGCGTACATGGTTTTTGCTCAGGAACCCAATCCTATTGATGAAAAGTCCACTGTCTCTAAGTTGGAGAAAGAGTGGGCAGGTTTTTAAATCAGTTTGCTGATTGCTTTTCTGATGCTTTGCCCGGTGAACTTCCGCCCGAGAGGCCAGAGGATCATGGTATAGATATAGTGCCAAGCATTAGCCCGCCTAATAAGCCACCATACAGGGTCAGTGCGGCGTAATAGGAAGAAATAATGAGTTAGGTCAATGAGCTATTAGAGAAGGGGCTGATTCAGCCCAGTACATCTCCGTACTGCTTGTTCAGAAGAAATATGGCGTATGTGTAGTGATTACTGTGTCTGAATAAGATCACCTTTAAGAATTGCTTCCCGATTCACAGGATTGACGATATTTTGGATAGGCTGGAGGGCTCGGCGATATTCAGCTGCATAGATTTGAAAAGTGGTTATCATCAGATTCGGATACGTCTTGAGGATGTCTACAAGACATCGTTCAGGACCACTTTTGGCTTAGATGAGTTTCTGGTGATGCCCTTTGGGCTTACAAATGCTCCGGCCACGTTCAATTGTATGATGGACATGATTTTTCGGGAGCACAAGTCCTTTGTTGTGGTACGTTCTTTGATGCTATGGATGTGTTCTCGAAGAATGAGGCTGAGCATAGGAAGCATTTGGCTATTGTATTTGTTGAGCTCAGGAAACAGAAATTGATTGTCAATCCGAAGAAAAGTGAATTCTTCATGCAGGAGATGCACATTTTAGGACATATTGTTTCCAAGGATGGGGTACGGATGGACCCAGCTAGGGTCACGAGGCAATCAGGAGTTGGTCCCAACCTAGGAATTTGCGTGAGTTATGGAGCTTTCTCGGACTATGTTCATATTATTGTCGTTTCATTTATCACTTTGCCGAGATAGCCGGTCCACTACATGCTTTGCAGAAAAAGGAAACACCGTTTGCCTGGACTGAGAAACAAAATGCTTCTTTTGAAACACTGAGGAAAAGCTCTCTTCAGATCCAGTGTTGATTTTACCTGATTTACGGAAGGCTTTTCATGTTCAAAGGGTGGCCCTGATGCAGGAAGGACGGGGTTGTGGCTAACGAAAGTCGCATTATATAGCCTCCAGAAAAGCATTTACAGATTTATGAGAAGGAAATGTTGGCTGTAATTCATGCCCTTTCTACTTGGAAGCATTATTTACTAGGAGCTGATTTTACAGTGCAGATTGATCATCAATCTTCGCGGTATTTCCTCACACAGTCCAAGCTATTGGAAAAGCATATGGGATGGGCAAATTTCTTGTCCATGTTCCATTTTCAGATTATTCATGTGGAGGGCAAGAAGAATGTGGTTGCAGATGCTTTGCCCTGAAAGCCACAGGTATCTACACTCTCTATTGCTTATCATGATGCATTAGAGCCATGAAGGGCTAGTATGTTGAGGATGAAGATTTTGCTCAGATTTTTGATCGGTTATCAGATGGGCAGCGACAAGAACATTATGCTCTTAAGGAAGGATTTTTAACGATGCATGCTGCTTGTGTGTAACCAAGTAGTTAAGGGCCAAAGTGATCACAGAGAGTCATGCACCGCCATGTGCAGGACATAGGGGCATTGATGCCACAATCAGAGCGGTGGAGCACTACTTTTATTGGCCTAGTTTGCGCCGAGACGTGGAAGAGTATGTCAAGACATGTTTGGCATGCCAAAAGGTTAAAGTATGATCGACAGAAGCCACCGGGCTTGTTACAGCCGTTGCCGATCCCTAGCAGACCGTGGAAAAGTATCGCCATGGATTTTATTTTCTTCCTTGTATGTTGTCGGGACATGATGAGCTCATTTTATTCCCATCAGGAACAAAATTACATTAGATCATATGGCACGATTATTTATGCAGCATATCTTTAAGTACCATGGGATGCCCCAATCAATTGTTAGTGACAGGGATCCTTGCATGACGAGTCTTTTCTATAGAGGGCTGTTTGACAACTTGGGTACTACATTGAAATTTTCATCTGCATTTCATCCACAAACTGATGGACAGTCAAAGCAAGCAAATTCCACGGTGTTGGATCTTTTGAAATGCTATGTTTCTGACCATAACGCTCAACGGGAGCAGTATTTACCTGTGGTCAAATTTGCATATAATAATACGGTGCATACAGGGAAGTGTTGGAATGGTCACCTCCCCATCTATAAGCTCCCATATGAGGAGAGCATGGGGGAGGTAAACCTGGTGATATTGGGGCTGTCACATGGGCAGCACTGAGCTGCCATGTGGGCAGCTGTCAAAGAAAAGGACAGGCGTATGGCCTGCAATAGGGCCCTGTGAAGGGCGCACTGATATCAGCAGGGTACGGCCTCACTGTACGGGGCTGTAGAGGCTAATCGGATCTGTACAGTGCTGGAGAAGGGCTTGGCAGAGGCGCAACAGAGCGGGGGTTACCAGCAGCCTAGTCAGCCAGACATAGGGCTGGTTCCACCCAGCCTGAGGGCATCTGCCCTTGAAAGGAGGGCCAAAGCCCTAGTATTGTGGGCCAAGGGCCCTTGTAATGAGGGCCCTTTAAGGGCGGTTTTTCAGCAGACTGGTTGGCCTGTTTGGGTTGGCCAGAATGATGCTGCTGGTCGGTTTTTGTGGAGCAGGCCTTCGGCCTATGTAAAGAGGCCATTGGGCCTCATTCATTCATCACTTGAAGCAGCAGTTGGGGAGCAGACAGCAGCAGCCACAGGCCCACCCTTGGACCTACACACAGGAGGAGGAGGCTGACATAGGGCTGCAGACTAAGCTCAAGGTGCTGCCCACCTAGGCTGGCTTCCGGACAGCAAGGTGGAAGGGATCTAGACGCAAAGTCTACATATGCTCGAGGTGGAGCACTCGGGCTTAGAGATCTAGAAGTGCCAGGCTTGTAGAAGGACCTTTTGGTATTGTATCCTGTCCTAGTTTCTGGGCGGACGGAAATATAAAGTGTTGCTTCTATATTTGTCTCCAAGCATTGTCTATTTACTGGCTTGCACATCTATGCACATAAGGTAAGAAGTTTGTGATTTCACACCCCACACCACACTGTGTGAGCTCCTAGTCTTCCGCTGTGCGTACCCTCTGTTGCATATAATAATACGGTGCATACAGGGAAGGCTCCGTTTTCAGATTGTTGAAGGAGGGTAGAAGGCTCTGCCTATATTGCATATCAAAGATAAAATCTTTGAGGCAGATAAGTTTGTGGAGAACTAGGAGGGAAGCTTATAGAAAAGTCAAGCTTGCTCTTCAGAAGTCTCAAGAGAAGCAGAAAAAGGCTGCGGATAAACACCGCCAGAATTTGTAGTTCACAGAGGGTGATTATGTCTTGCTGTGTTTTGCTAAAGGCAGGGTGAAAAACAGTAGAGGGAAAGATAGGTTGTACCCTAAGCTGAGCCTCCGATACCATGGTTCTTTCAAAGTCATTGAAAAGATAAATGACGTGTCTTACAGGTTAGAACTGTCAGATGGTTGGAGAATTCACAATGCCTTTCATGTGAGTCTCCATTCCATGGTCAATTTCCAGAGGACATGCTTGCTGAGGAACTGCCAAAGGTTGAAGAAATGGATGAGCTCCTTATTCTTGAGCAGATTCTGCAGCATAAGGAAAGAATAGTTTGAGGTAAAGTATCATGTTGCTACTTGATGAAATTCAAGAACTAATCTTCACTGCATGCAAAATGGTGGGATGGGGGGGATTTGGCAGATTTGCCCCAGGTGTTGCAGCTTTATCCCGAAGCTTTTCAGCTTGAGCCGACCTTGGTCGGCGCTCTTGCTGAACCCTCCTTCAGGTTCAGCAGGGCGCAGGTCCAAAGTATTGCCTAGTACTCAAGAGGGGGGTAGTACCTCTGCTCCTTGGCGCGGATAGACCTAGAGGTCTAGAAAGTCACTTGGTGACACTATATGTTTGACCGAGCTGACAATATATCTGCCGTGGGACTTCTATGACCAGTGTACTAGTCACTTGGATGTGTTTTGCATTGATGTATGATTTGTTATCCATGGCTCTATAGAGCGTATATGCAATGTTAGTTTTGAGATACATGCGGACATATGTGAATTTGATCAATTCTTGTGTTCATGTATTTCAGTGATGGCAATCGAGGTCGATTGCCTTGTGTCAAGAGGGAGGTATGTCACGAAGACGTGAATTCTAACGTAATTGAATTTACATGTGAATACCTTGGACCTTGGTGACACGAGAAGTCCGGGAGCCTTGGTACGTCTATCAGGCTCTGACCCCAGAAGAGGGGTACAAATCCATTTACTATTTTTAGATTAAAATCTGCCAATTGTGTCCAGGGGCCAAAAACAAATTGTGCACTTGTTGATCTATTAACTGTGCCTTGGGGTAGTTTTCTTGTGACCCCAGAAGAGTGGTCAAAATCCTGCCAGGAAGATTGAGATTTGATTTTTGCTGTCCCCAGGCTAATCCTGGCCAGATCTTGATCAGGACGAGCTCATTCTGGAGGTCTGCAGGTTGTTCTGGAGCAGGAACTGCTAGGGCGATTTCACTTGGAGCTGGATTTTACTGATTTCCAAGCCAGGGAGGTAGGGTCATTTCACTTAGGGCTGAATACTACTGATTAGGTGCAAGTAAGTAGTGTGATTTCACTTGGAGTGGATTCTTGCTGATCCAGGAGCCAAGGAGCAGGGCAATTTATCTAGAGGTGATTTCTGTTGGTTCTTGGGCTAGGTAGTAGGGCGAATCGACTTGGGTTGTGCAGGTGCTTCCGGAGTGTGCGAGGTCAGGGGCAAACTGGTTGTGGCAGTTCTGGGGATCCTACACGCTGGATGAACTGCTTTTTGGGCCTTCCGGGCTGTGATTTTGTTGGCTGGTCTGTCTTTTGCTGATTTCTAATAGAGACCAGGATGTGGATGCTATGGTTGGTCTGTTTTCGGGCAGTAGAAGGATGGTCGTTGAGATTTTGCGCTGGTTCCAGGCTGGGGCTGCTTGCCAGGTGATTGTGTAGTGAGATTGGTCAGCTGCTGAGCCTTGCTGCGAATTGCAATTCACTGGTTGTTAGTCAAAGGGCACCATAAGTGCTGAGTGCTGGCCTTGCTTGCCAAAGGATCGCTGCTGTAACAGCTTGGCGGGGCTGAGATTGTTGAGCGATTTCTACTGTGAGAGCTTGAGCAGCTTGCCAGATGGGTTATGCCTTGGGATTGGATGCTTGTGAAGCCATGATTGGCTGAGTTTGCTGAAAGCAGAGGCTATGTTGTGACCTGGATGCCTACAGGAAGGATTCAGTACTTGTTGTAATCTGTTTTTCAGTGGAATAAATATTAAAGAAATACCGCAAGGGGCCCCAGCTGATGGGTCAATTGTTGTACTCCCTTGTGTTATTGTTTTGCTGTTGGTGTTTTTGCCAGTGGCAGAATACTTGCTAAGTTGCGATTTTACCGCCCTTATTTTATTATAGGCTGGTTGCACCCTAAAATTCAAAATCTTATCCTAGACCCTTTACTCCTCAGTTCGGTCTGCTGCCTCCCTTTTCTTCTGTTCTGCTCATCATAGCTCTCTCACGCTGCCATTTGAATTGCTTCCCAGTCTCATTCCTGCTTGCTGATCATTCCCTGACAGTGATCTCTATGCAGAGCTGAGTTTTGGCTGCAAATCTCGCCAGAAAACTCTGATTTGACAATACTCTACAACAAGTATTTGCTGCGCTGCAACTGCCCTATAGCCTCTACTGCTAGATCACTCCCTGCTGAACTAAAATCCCTCAGAGCAGCCCCTCAGTTAAATGGGACTGAATTGAATTTTTACTGATTATCCTCATGTAGGGGCATTTCGAGGAAAGATCAAGGGGACCATATCTTTGGTCACGATTTTGCCCATTGATACTTCCATGAAGATTCTTCCATCATGAGTTATGAACGGATACCTAATTGTTCTGTGATGGAAAGTCTGTCATGTATTTCAACCCAAGAATTTGAATTACAAGGGTATTCCGTTGAGGGATTTTCGGAATACTAAATAATTCAAGAATTAGGGTTGATAGAAATTGCAACCCAAAAATTGGCCTCGAGGGGTTCAATTGATGGGGTTGTTCGAATAATGATTCCTCGATCTCAACCTAAGATTTTGAGTTCAAGGATACTCAATAGATAAGGTTGATAGAATCATTTACCTTCAGGTATAGATTTTACCATGCTTGTGTACGGGATATGTCAACAGAACTAACTCTGTGGATTCAGGCGTTATTGGATTTCTCGAGGAGAATACTCGACGATACGTAACCTTGTTTAGATTGAGAGATTTACTTTCATTGGGTTAGTTATCAAAGATTGTGGCTTTGGCCTTAGATTTTCTTTGATTTGAATCTCATGGAAAGTATAGCACACTCAAACTGATAGTCAGAGTATAGTTATTGGCATTGACACATCTTCACAGAGAGTTTTCGGGCTTTCTAGTGAACTCAGGAGTGAGTTCTTAGAGGAAGGGGAGTATGTCATGTGCATGGTGTACCTAGGGTTGGATAGCAGGTTAACGTGGGTTACGGGATAGCATAGGGCTGGATGGCTATTTTTAGCCGAGATTGCTATATATAGAAATAGATTCATATATAGTGCTCGCTTTATATGGAGGGAGCTATTCATAGCATTGTGCTATCTATAGCGGGTTTCCTTCTATATAGAGGGAGGGCCAGTGCTATTGTGCAGATCAGTTGAGCGCTCCTCGATTGATGGATGGGGCTTGGACCCAGGCTGGGACTCTGGCCATCTACATGGGGGATCATAGGTGGTGTATCGAAGGTCCTCTGGACGGGCTCAGGTGGTATGGGATGCCTGGGTTAGATACGGGCCTATGGATGAGTCGAGCTGTAGCCCACGTGCTCGGGGGGTAGTCAGGAGGATCGAGGCACCTGCTCTATGTTTCTGGTTGTATTGAGGACAAGATTCTAGGTTAGTGATAGGGTCAGATCTTGCGAGGACGAGATTCTAGGTCAGTGATAGGGTCAGATCCTGCGGGGTCGTGTCAATGGGACAAAGCACACACCAAAAAAAGATGACTTACAACATCTGGATATACCAGAGGGTCGAGGAGTGCACATGGCATCTCAGCTCGAGGTTATCATAGCACACATCAGTACTATGATAAAAATAGCCTTCATTACATCAGTTTAAGACTGAGTGTCTTTGGGTTTGGATTTCAAGTCTTTAATAAGTGCTTTCCCATCTCTGTAAATATTTACCTTCCTTGCGAGCTTCCTTTACTTTAGTTAATTCCGTGGCTTCCATCTTGAGTAAGTTGGGATGAGCTCCTCTGATATCCATATCTTGGTGCCTTTTAGCTTGTTGGTTTGCTTGAGAATTTTACTTCTTGCTAGCTTGTCCTTCAGAACTAATTGGGCTTATGTCCCTTGTTGGAGAACACCAACCATATCTTTTGAGTCCCATTCAATGTGGGGGATTGCTTCCGTGATATGTTTCAGCTTTTCTGCCATGTTCCCATCATGCCAGCCCACAGTAATCCTCCTATGCGTAGAATCCATCTGTTTTGCTCTTTTCTCCTCTTCTTGTAAACATCCCATGTGTTGATTTTGTTGTCCATTTTAGCTGTAATTTTCTGTTTTACTGATTTGACCTGAGTGGTAACCAAGTCCTGGACTTTGGTTACCAGCTTTGGTTCAAGCGCTGCTTCACTTTGTATCTGTAATACTTCTTGTATGATTTCCTGTTTTCCTTTGTTTTCCATATTGAACACTCTCAACTCTAGAGAGGCTAGTCGAGCCTTGCCTCTTAGTTCTTGTTGTAGATAATAGACTTGTTCCTGGAGGCTCAAACCTGTGAGTTTGCTTCGTTGCCTTTGTTAGTTTAGATCATAAGGAGAGGGGGTCGGGGCAAAGCCAGTGATGGCAGCAAAGGAGAGTTTCCTTGTTGCAAGGGTCGGGATCGAGGTCTTCTCCATGGTGGCTCGGTTGTAGAATGACACCCCTCTCCTATACTCTAACCCCTAGAGCTAGGTTGGGGGAATCAACCCAGCTCAGGGTCTGAGAGGTGTGGACTGACCCCCCTTCCTCTTGAGCTACTCTGGTGGCTGTTTGGGTACCCGCCGGCTAGGGTTTGTCAGAGACCTGCTTGTGTTGGCGGCGGTTAGGGCTATGGTGATACTGCGCGACGGGGCTTCCTTACTGAACGGGAGGTGGTGGCTAGGGCTAGGGCATTGACGAACGGGAAGTAGCGCTCTGTTTGTTGGCGGCAGCTAGGGCTAGTGCTACAACGAACGGGAGGCGGGAGAAACTATGACGACGACAGACGGACGAGAGGCTGCGACGATGGACGGGGGGTTGAGAGAGAGAGAGAGAGAGAGAGAGAGAGAGAGAGAGAGTAGAAGGGAGCTGAAACAAAGCTGAAGGTTTTTTATTTAAGAAAATAAGTAAGCAAAGCTATGCTTTTGTTCTCATAAATACCCAAGCATAGGCTACCATCGACGTGAAAGATCCAGAATCTCTTGGGTAAAACCACTGCTTACTAAGCTATTAAAAATCCAAACCAACATCTACAACAACAAAAGAAATGCAAGAGTAAGAGAGAGAAAGAAAGAAAGCTTTACTAAAAAACCGTGAAAGGCCTATGAGACAAAAAAACTGAAATATGTCATACTCAATACGCCGAGTGTATATGATGGGTAAGAGCAAAAGAAAAAGACTCTAAAATAAATACAAAAACTGCATCTCAATACTGGAGAAGAGTCAGGTGTCTAGCTAGGGCCACTAGGCTCCCTAGCCCCTAGAACATGTGTGATATTTGCATATGCCACAATATTATTGTGTTTTCAATATGGTATCGAAGAGTGTTTTGAGGTGATACATGAGTGGGTTTCCTAATATCTTGAGCCCCAGTTCAAGAAGATGATTGGATCTCCACATTGCTCTATTCCTAGCTAAAATTATATTGGACGAACAACTTCTAACCCATAGAGGTGCCGGCAAGACATACAGGAGTCACAAGTATTTGCAAAGCTGCAATCACAATTCGTGTGAATCAACCAATGGTGATTATGTTCAATGAGTATGAGCTGCTAAAATTGATAAAAGCTATTTGCTAAGACGATTCCCTACTCAATCAATGATACATTTATCTTAAGTGGTGTGTTATCCTATCAGCTGGATTGTCTAAGCATTTTTTCGCTTAGATGCTCATTTGGGAGAGACAAATGAAATCGTATGGTCTTCACAAGCCGTTTTAGCTTAAATGAAGACAATGTGGACTACTTTTTGATTAGCCTTCTCCACCACTCTTATGTCCCCCCTTCCCCTCACCCAGCAGCCTTTCTCCACTCCTCTGCCATATATAGCCAGCCTATTGCCCACGCCCCCACAGCCATACGCCATGTCCCAGTTCGCACCCTCCCGAGTCCCACCTGAGACGATAGATTACATCTTTACGGAGCTACATCGACTACGGGATCATACCGTAGCACAAGACCAGCTTATTCAGAGCATGCACCAGGAGATCACTCACCTCCGTCAGGAGGTTGTCTCTCTCACTGCTACAGTCACAGCGGCCCCGCGCACTACACCAGAGGTAGAGGAGCGGATCGCTACTATCCAGACTGCTATTGCGGAGACTACCAGATGGGTGGACGTTGTGAGACGGGTACCCAAAGTAGCAGTCTCAGCCACCATCGCCGAGCAAGAACAGAGGGCCAGTAAGGCTCTCAACATCCGAGTACGAGGTATCCCCCGCGCAGATTCACTCACCCCCTTAGCGGACGCGACTACTTTTGTGACCTCTACCCTCGGCCTCGTCGAGCATGGGATCGAGCATGCATGGCGCACAAGACGGGACCCCACGCGCCCACAACCACTCATCATCCGATTCAGGGATACTCAGGCTCGACTTGCTACACTAGAGGACCACCCTACTATCTTCATGGATGAGGATCTCACACCTATGCAGGTGGAAGAGCGGCGCACCCTGCTTTTGAGCAGCGAGATGTAGCCCGTCAGGAGGGGAAGTGGGCTGTCGTCCGAGATGGCCGCCTGTTAGTTGGCCCCCGCCGCCGAGCCCCACCAGGTACTCCAGACACGGTAGCAGACTACCCCCCCAAATAGGGAGACATGGTCTATGAGACTTAGACTCAGCACATAGTACCCTTGGCATGCACCGTATGGAACTGTAATGGTACCCTATGGTCTGACCCTGGGAACTTCTCAGAGTCATACACTGGATGCGACATCGTTTTCTATACAGAGACACATGAGAGCCCCGAGCACCCTCTCCCCTCGGTGAGTGGCTATACCTGGGAGTTAGTATTCCGTGAGGAGACTAGATATACTGGGGGGGTCCGAGGGTCAGGCGGAGTTGCAGTACTCCTTCGCTCAGCGCTCACGAGCTTGACATCCGTGGTTAGACGGGATGTCCATGCCCGTTACCTATGGCTCCGATTCCGACGCCCCTCCACACGCGACCTCTTTATTGCAGTCTGCTACTTTCCTCTTGAGACGTCACATTTCGCACGGATGCTTCGCGAGGATACGGGGGTATCCCCCTATCTAGATCTCTACTCAGACATTGTGAAGTTCTCCAGACGCGGAGAGGTCCTCCTAGTTGGGGATTTCAACGCAAGGACAGGTGCACGTTAGACATCACTCCTGGACTTCCACTCAGATCCGGTCCTATTACCTGAGATGGACACAGAGGACTCGGACTTTCCCCGCTCCTCGGCTGACAGTCGCGCTCTCGTTACTGGGTATGGGCAGGCTCTTTTGGACCTTGGGCGTATACATGATCTGGTCATCTACAATGGACTAGATCGGTGGCCTGCCTCCTCTGGTTTCACATGTTTCCCACATGGTGGAGGAGCCAGTGTCGTCGACTATATTCTGGGATCTCCTACTTTAGCCCCACAGATCACTGACTTCCGCACTGCACCCTTACCCCCAGGAGCCGATCACACTTACCTTTTCTTTCATATACTTGTGTCCCGAGCCCCTCCTAGCCACACCCCGCACTACACTACCGATCATGGTATACACTTCGATCATAACCTCTCACCTGATTACTCAGCCCACCTAGCCTCCCTCCTCAGACACATAGACACCATACCCTCTCTAGATCACCGAGCCACCCTTATCACCCACTCCCTTCACAATGCAGCCCGCCACATCTTTCCTTCCACTACTCGGTCCACCCGCCCTCCACCCGCTGGCTCCACCCCTTGCAACAGATGGTATGATGACGAGTGCAAAGCATTACGCCGCACACTCCGACTCACGACCCAGCGAAACGCTAGGGCCAACCCACGTCTCACCAGGGATTATCGTCGACTAGTCCGTTGCAAGAAGCTAGCCTTCCTGCGCCAGAATGAGGATACGCTACTGAACATTCTGTTTAGTAGCAACTCCAAGGATTTCTGGAGGAAATTCTTAGAACGCCGATCCCCCTCCCCCCTCACGAACACTTCCCTCTGGCACACCTACGCACGCACACTCTATGATATCCCTGATCAGCCTCCTCCCGACCTCTCAGCCACCCCCCGCCCCAATTCTTGTATCCTCTTCACAACCCAGGGAGTCACCCACGCAGCGCATAAGCTTCATAACGGTCGAGCTAAGGATCATGAGGGCCTATGCACAGAGTTTGTTGCCTATGGCATCAAAACTCTGGCCCCCATCCTGGCAACGCTGTTCAATGAAGCTGTCTGCCAGGGGTTCCCCAGAGCTTGGACCCTGAACACTATCACACCCATCCACAAAGCAGGAGATCCCATGGATCCAGGGAATTACAGGACCATCATGGTTGGACATGTTATGTCCAAGATCTATGCATCAGTGTTAGATGGCGAGGTCAGTGCTCACGCAGAGGTACAGGGGCTCAAGGCATCCGGACAGGCCGGCTTCAGGACGGATCACTCGACTTACGATCACATTTTTACACTTAGAGGGATCGTTGAGGAGGCCAGACACAGGAGACAGAGAGTATATTGTTGCTTTGTGGATTTTCGCAAGGCATTCGACACCGTTCCCCGCGCCCGACTCATCAGACGTCTGCAGGAGTTAGGCTACGACTCGGCGATTATTTGGGCAGTAGTAGCTCTCTATGAGCGGGTGACGGGGCAGGTCAGGATTGGCACCAGCTGGACCCCAGAGATCACGAGCACTATCGGAGTCAAACAAGGATGTCCCTTGTCACCGACTTTGTTTGGCCTCTACATCGACGAGCTCGAGACCACCATCAGGACACTCGGAGGTGCAGGTTGCTCTCTTGCGGAGACTGCCATCCAGATTCTCCTATACGCAGACGATGTAGTACTACTATCCTCTTCTGCTACTGGTCCTCAGCGACACTTGGATGGACTTCAGGTCTTCTGTGATACACATGACTTGAAGGTCAACCTTGGGAAAACCAAGGTGATGATCTTCAACACTTCCAGACGCGCTATGCACTGAGAGTAGTTCCTCTTCGCCGGCGATCCTGTTGAGATAGTTGACTCCTACACATACTTGGGCGTTGTCTTCTCAGGCCCGATCTTCACGATGCGTTCGGCCATGCAGGCCAGGATCAGCCGGGGATACGCCGCTCTTGCCAGGCTGGAGCGACAGTGCTACCACTCCCACTTCCAAGACCCGCGGACCAAGTCTCTCCTTTTTGATTCTTTGGTCCGCCCAGCAGGCATGTACGGTAGCCCTTGGTGGGGAGTCGACCTTTCAGACACAGAGTGGGCTCGAGTTGAGCGCCTACAGATACTGATGTTTGCTCGGATGATCCGTAGCAAACCATCGGTACCACACCAGATCATTCTAGCAGAGTTCGGCGCCTCACCCCTATAGCTTGATGCGGCTTTTCAGGCTATCACCTACCTCCACAGAGTCAGGGATTTTGGCTCCTCCGCTGACGGTCGCCTCCGCCTACCTTGGTTAGCCCTATCCTCCTCTATGGCCTTATCCGTTGATGGGGACCAACGATGCTGGTATAGTTGTCTTTCCAGTTGGTTCACCCGACTGGGCCTCGACTTAGACCGGTTGCCTCCCTTTCAGTACAGCCTCGACGCTCCACCATCTCCTCTCTTCCCCACTAACCAGGAGGTCAACCGGCTCATTCGGGCGGATCTGCTCCAGCTCCACACTTGGCGGACATGGTTTCTTCACTCCGAGCTTTCTGTGAAGCTCGACTTCTACCGCCGACACTGCCTCCAGATCTCACAGGAGGGCTTCATCACACCTCCGGGTTATACACAACTTCATCTACCACATGCGCTCCGGATCTCCCTCGGTCAGTTTAGGGTCTCGTCACACCGATTACGGATCGAGAGTGGACGCGCAGAGGGTATCCCACGAGAGGACCACCTTTGCCCACTTTGCGACTTGCAGGAGATCGAGTCGGAGGAGCACTTTGCTTTCAGATGTCCTATCTATTATGCCATTCGAGGTTGATACCATTGCCTTTTCCGCAATGGATTCGGCTCCCTCCCACACATGCTACAATTCTCGAATCAGCGGTGCCTAGCCGCTTTGTTACATGAGATGACCCGCCACCGAGATACTTCTCTCTGAGCACGGCGACACGAGCAGCACACACAGCGTGAGGACACCCAGCGGCCTATCACTGACTTCTTTTAGTCACAGGATACCTCTTCTCAGTCTAGCCGACGACGCGGACGTGAGCGAGAGCCAGAGCCACGACAGCTGCGTCAGCGGACAGACTCACACATCCAGGTCCATGACATCTCGTCTTTGCTCTCGGCCCGCCCCACTGGGGTTACCGTTGCCCTCATCCACAGGGCCACCCGCTGCCCCCGACAACCGAGCTCGACTAGGCCGCGTGACGTCAGAGGCCAATCATCTATCGCAGGGTTTTTTTCGACTTCCCATTTGACGGCCCCTCTATGATTGGTCTTTGACGATCACCACCTGCACATGTATACTGTATCTCCCCCCTCTGCCCCATTTTTGGTGCCCCCCCCTTCTTCTTCTTTGTATCATCTGGAGGTAGACACATATTTTTTGTATCAGGAGTAGACACACAGTCCTTCATAACCTCTTTTTTGTAGAAACGGTTGGTTGGCCCGTTTTGAGACCACCACCGTTATGCTCATTGTATCAGTTATCTTTAGTCTCATAGACCTTCACGGTCTCCCGAAGACTTTAATAAACTTTCTTTCTTTCTTTCTTTCTCCTTTAGTGCTAGTCTTTGTCACGGCTAGGTTTGCCCTTGACCTTCAAAGTGCTGATAGAAACTCAGTACAAAGACCTTTTTATACATGGATGCTCAAGTATGTGTGGGGGTGTGGATTTGTATGTGTTAGACCAATGTTTATACTATGGTTTATACCCAATGTTGGGCGTTGATGACATCAGTGGGGATGTCATAGTAGCTAGTCCCTGTTATGCGTGATGGAGTTAACCTAGAATCTAACTATCATGAGTTTGAAATTGCACAATGTGTTGTCTTTTAGAGGATGAGTTTGGGCATGTTTTTGGATTCATCTAGATGGTTTTTTCAATCTCATACACCCTCCGGTCTGTCGAAGTCTTTAATTATCTTTCTTCCTTTCCTTTTCTCTCTCTCTTCTTGGTTAACTAGGTTATCCAAGAGGATCTGTTACAGTTACACATATTCAGACCTGGTTAGCCCCCAACAAGCTTCGTGTGCAGCTCAGCTTGTGCAGGGACCACTACTTATGGTTATTAGAGGAGGAATTCATTGACTAGCAGAATATAATTAATCCACCTCTCTCAATCTTTAAGGATATCGATCGGGCTACTCATGTCTCATTGCATTGATTGATGGCATACCTAGAGAGGGTCATCTCTATACTCTATGGATTGGCAGGAGATAGCGTTGGAGGAGCACTTACTTTTAGATGCTCTATGTACTACAAGCTTCGAGGTCGTTACCGTTGTCTTTTTAGGGATGGTTTCGGACCCCTCTCCAATGTCATGTCTTATCCGGATCAGAGATGCTTGGCGACTTTCATTCTTGAGGTGGTCTAACACAGCGACCACCTACTCACGGCACATAGACGAGATTAAGGTGCATAACTAGATTCCAGTTTGAGTGTGATCAAGGGGTTTTTCTAGCCAGATGGCATAGACTAGTAGGTCATAGGGAGATGGCAGGCCTAGGGTGAAAGAAAGAAAGAAAGAAAATTTATTAGAGTCTTCGGAAGACCGATGGGTCTATGAGATTGAAAGAAAACCTGATACAAATCACAATAAGGGTGAGAGACATGTGATGGACTCGCTAACGGGTCGATACATAGATCAAGCCCGGGGATCTTCCCTCCATGTTCACAAGACTAGAGGCACCGCCGAAGGGTGTGACAGTGGCAACACTCTATCATAGGTTTTATGCCACTACAGCCTCGTACATCATTGGGATCTCTTTTGGGCTTGACCCCTCTGCCAATATCTAGCCATCGCAATGATGCCACACCATAGCTTCATTGGGATCTCTTTTGGGCTTGACCCCTCCGCCAGTATCTAGCCATCGCAGTGATGCCACACCATAGCTTCATCCTTTCCATGGGGTCAAACATTTTACGTACTAATGTTTCTATGTTCATGTTGCAATTGTCTTGGGTGTATATGCCTCCACCCATTCAGCTCTTTGTATCTGTTTTTTTTCAGTCTCATAGACCCTTTGGTCTTTTCAAGACTTAATAAAATTTATTTATTTATTTATTTCTATTTGCTGCACTTTGTCCTATAGGCTAGTGAGGCCTCCTAATCTCTCTCTCTCTCTCTCTCTCTCTCTCTCTCTCATATTGTTCTATCGTTTGATTTTCAGAAAATTAATTTGTAAGTAGTAAGATCAGATATATTCTAGTCTTATGAAAGTATTTGCAGCTCTTTTAGTAATTTGTTGTTGATTTTTTGTCTTATCCACTTCGTTCCTATGGCTATCATTCTGAGTGTTTTACACATGTTCTTGGATTCATCTAGGTATATGCTTCTGCTGTATTAGCGGACATGCAAATTTCACCTTGTAGAGTTTTCGTCCAAGTTGTGGCATGTTGGTATTGCGATAATTCTTTCTATCTTAAATGGTGCGTTGCCCTATCAGCTAGATTTAGATGCTCGTTTGGGAGAGACTAAAATGAAATTGTTTAGACTTCACAAGCAGTTGTAGCTTGAATGAAGAGATTTTGGATCTACTTTTTGATTAGCCTTCTCCTTTAGTGCTAGCCTTCGTCATGGCTGAGTCTGCCCTTCACCTCCGGAGTGTCGACAGAAACTCAGTACGAAGACTTTGTATAAATGGATGCTCAAATATGTGTGGGTGTGTGGATTTGTATGTGTGAGAGCATATTTTTATACTATGGTCTACCCCCACTGTTGGGCGCTGATGACGTCAGTGGGGATGTCATAGTAGCTAGTCCCTGCTATGCGTGATGGAGTTTATGGTTTTCAATCTTATGAGTGACTATCGTGAGATTGAAACTGCACTATGTTGTGTTTTTAGAGGATGAGTTTGGGAATGTTCTTGGATTCGTCTAGGTATATGAGTGTTTTACACATGATCGTTTATGTTTATTAGTAGCTTGTTTTGGCATGACAGTGGTATTTATGCATTGCAATGTGTAGGATGAGTTTTGATTTAGTGTGTAATATCTCTTTTAGGAAAGAGGTAATGAGATGTTAGGTTATGGTTGTATTGGTTAGGCTTTTCTTGTACGCTTCTGTTGTCATATCCAAGGTAATACAAAGTCAATTAGCTAGAAACGGATAGAATTAGCTATATATTCTTGAGTCTCTCATTGTACTTGTTTTCTTTCACCTCTTTCTTGCCGAGAATAACTGTCCTTTGTATTACTCTCTTCTATTAAGTTATAAGCTTATGGAATGCCTCACAGCTTTATTCATGGCAATCTCTTTTCTCCAATGTTGAGGTTTGCAAGCCTTGCATTAACCAAAGTGATTCCAACCTTTTGGGGGTGCAAATTTACTTTCTGTTGTTGTTTCATGTGCAAGCTTCTTCAACATTGCCAGTGGAATGCCAATGTAAACATATTCCCTATTAATTGTATGATATTCAGAAATATAACAAGTGAAACTGTTATACAATCTTATTGGCCTTACATTATTTCTTCTCTGTTATATGCAAGCAAAGACACTGCTGGACATCAGTTCATTCTATTCTCTGATGTTGTGTCTTTTTCCTCATTTCTTGAGTGCAGCGGCGTTGCTAGTTTATGATATGATGGACTCTGACAGTTTCAACCGTGTAAAAAGTTGGGTGAAGGAGCTTCGTCAAATGGCTCCTAAAAATATTGTTTTGGCCATTGCCTGTAACAAGAGTGATCTAGTTCGGACTCGTAAGATGGATCTACAGGAATCAGAAAGGTTGGTTTTTGGATTATATTGTATTTCCTGCTGTTTGTCTTTTGAAGCTGAAAATTATTGTGGGTCCCTCTGCTTCACATTGAATGGCTGACACTGACCTCAAACCCAATTGCTTGGAACAAGAGTGATCTAGTTAAGTGGATCCATAGGAATCGGTTTTGTATTATGTTCTTTTTCCTGCTGCTCTTCTCTTTTGAAGCTGAAAACAAGAGTGTCCCTTTCTGTTTCACATCAAATGGACGACATTGATGTCAAGTAGCTAGTTCCTGCTATGCATGATGGAGTTTATGGTTCTCAATCTTATGAGTGACTCTCGTGAGATTGAAACTGCACTATGTTGTGTTTTTAGAGGATGAGTTTGGGAATGTTCCTGGATTCATCTAGGTATGTAAGCTATTAAGGAAAACACTCAGGATTTCCATGTTGCTGTTCAAAGGCTCGATGCGAAATTTGAGCATTGAAAGTTTGCTGGCTTCTTTTCACGTACCTTCCGTTTTAATTTGGCAATCTATAAAAACATTTGATTGATACCTATATACAATCTTCGTGCATTGCTATATTACTTGTATGTCTATGAATGCACCATAGCAAGAAGGACTTCAATGTGGCTATGGATGGTCTTGGGAACGAGCGGGCCAAGGTGAAAGCCCTCTATAGAGGACTCCAACGAGGTTTGAATCCTCATGATATGTGTCAATAGAGTCATTAACAAAGGGTTGCCTCTCTATTTGGGGGATGATAGTTGCTTTAAAATTCTCATCATGACTGGGCATACTTATAAAAACTCATAACTTAGGTACATCATAAAAATTCATAACTTTGGGTACACAATAAAAATTCATAACTTTGGGTACATATAAAATAAAAACTCATAGTTTTTTGGATACGTAATACAAATTCATAACTTCGAGTACGTAATAAATTTTAAGACTTTGGACAGGTTTGGACATCCCTTCACAAAGTTTTGACCTTGTAGACAATGTAGGATCGAATGAAAGAGAGAGAATGCAGGTTGCAAAAGAGTCGATAGATTAGCCGTCACGTCAAAACTAGGATAATAGAAAAAAGAGAAGTACAAGTTACAAGTACCTAGACCTAGGACTAAGTGTCCTAGGTGTCACATAGGACTAAGTGTCCTATGTGGCCTAAAAGGCACTAACTCTACAAGTGCCTATATTTTTATGCCTACAAGGCACATACCATGGCCTATAGGGCATCACTAGAACCACCAGAAGATGGCCTACAAACCCCCCTCCATGGGATGGGCTGAAGTATTTTGGAAACGTCTCAGAATACTTGGTATTTGCTGGTCACGGTGGCACATGTTCATCCAAAAGGATATAGCCACCTATGAATGTACAAGGGATGTCAGGTCATGTAACAAAGGGAACCAAGTGTAAAGCCTGTCGAAAGACTTCGAACTTGGGACGAGGAAGTGCCTTTGTAAACATATTTGCTAGCCTTCTCCTTTAGTGCTAGCCTTCGTCATGGCTGAGTCTGCCCTTCACCTCCGGAGTGCCGACAGAAACTCAGTACGAAGACTTTGTATAAATGGATGCTCAAGTATGTGTGGGTATGTGGATTTGTATGTGTGAGAGCATATTTTTATACTATGGTCTACACCCACTGTTGGGCGCTGATGACGTCAGTGGGGATGTCATAGTAGCTAGTCCCTGCTATGCATGATGGAGTTTATGGTTTTCAACCTTGTGACTATCATGAGATTGAAACTGCACTATGTTGTGTTTTTAAAGGATGAGTTTGGGAATGTTCCTGGATTCATCTAGGTATATAGTGCCTTTGTAAACATATCTGCTATGTTGTCCTCTATGGGAAGATAGGACAACTCTATGTGTCTTGCTGACAAACGCTCCCGAACATAATGATAATGAACTTTAATATGCTTGGTACGCGCATGAAACACTGGGTTACGTGCAATGGCCAAAGCACTCTGGCTGTCAGTGTAGACAATAGTGGAGGATGTCTGGCGAATACCAAGATCTGTAAGTAACTGTCAAAGCCAAACACACTCTACTGTAGCGGTGAAAGCTGCCCTGTACTCAGCCTCACAGCTAGATGTGGCAACTGTTGGTTGCTTCTTGCTGAGCCAAGAGATACATGAATTGCCAAGCAAGAAACAATTGCCAGTATGTGACACTTTGGTGTCGGAACATCCTGCCCAGTCACTATCCGTGTAAGCATGCATGGTAAGTGAACCCTGATCACCATAGAAGAGGGCTAAATCCTGAGTGCCTCTGAGATATCTGAAGACTCTCTTCACTGCCTGCCAATGCTGTGAACTGGGCATGTGCATGAATCTGCTGAGCTGAGATACTGAATACTGTAAGTCAGGTCTGGTGTGACATAAATAAATAAGGCATCCAACAGCCTGTTGATAAAGAGTGATATCACATGGTGGGCTCCCATCATGAGCTGAGAATTTGAAGCCAGGGTCCACTGGAGTAGAAATTGGTTTGCAATCCTTAAACTGAAAACGATCAAGGAGCTGTCCAATATACTTGGACTGAGACATCATGATACCCCCCTCAACATGAGCAAATTGAATGCCCAAATAATAGTGGAGCTGTCCCGTGTCTGACATTTCAAAAACTGCTGCAAATCAGCCTTGAAAGCTGCAATTTGCTGAGTATCTGGGCCTGTGATGAGCATATCATCCACATATAAAATCAGCACTAAAAAATCAGATCCACTCCCACGGACATAAAGAGTGGGTTCTGTGGGACTATTCTGAAAACCAAGGGATAGTAAGTGTGCATGAATTTTGGCATACCATGCCCTGGGTGCCTGCTTCAAGCCATAAAGGGCTTTTCTAAGCCGGCATACCTTATTTTCAGAATTAACAACCTCAAAGCCAGGAGGTTGTGTGACATATACTTCTTCCTGCAGATCCCCATGAAGAAAAGCAGTCTTGATGTCAAGTTGGTGCACTTGCCAATGATGATGGGCTGCAATGGCAATGACACATCTAATGGTAGTAATCTTGGATGTGGGAGCAAGTGTCTCCTCAAAGTCAATGCCTTGTTGTTGGGCATACCCTTTTGCAACAAGACAGGCTTTGTATCGATCTATGCTGCCATCAGATTTCCTTTTTAATTTGTAGACCCACCGAGTTCCAATGGCATGCTTGCCGGGAGGGAGATCTACTAATTCCCATGTGTCATTTTTAGCAATGGAATGTAGCTCAGCTCTCATTGCATCCATCCACTCTTTGCTGTCAAAAGCATCTTTATGGCACAGAGGCTCTTTATTGCAAGTTGTAGCAAGGAGTGCAAACTCAAGAAAGTGACCATGCTGTCTATTCCTTGATCTTGTCCGGGCAGCAAAAGGCTGATCTTGTTTGCTGTCCCTCAATGTATCAAGAAGTCATCTGGGAACTGTCTATTGACAGCTCTTTCTTCAACGACTGCATCATGAATAGTGGGATCATTTTGTGCTGGAAGAGAAACCTGCAAATCAGCATGAGGTAATGGCTGATTATTGCTTGGTGGAGGGCCTGTAGGAGGCTCATGTTGCTGGTCAAAATCCTCTTTTGAGGATGGCAGAGGTAACCAAGATTCAAAGGCATCAAACATGTCAACATCTGGCTTAGCTTTGCAGTCCACAAGAGGAGAAGCTGAATGTTCAGCAAAGATTACATCTCTACTGACAATAAATTTCCCAGTATTTGGTTGATATAACCGATACCCTCTGCTCTCCTGGCTGTAACTAATAAACATGCATTTGATGGCCTTGTCATCAAGCTTATGTCTCAGCTGAGATGGTACATGAACATATGCAAAAGACCCAAAAACTCTCATGTGTGAAAGTGAAGGCTTCCTGCCTTTCCATGCTTCATAAGGTGTAACAGTCTTCAATGCTCG
The DNA here is from genome assembly GCF_047967505.1 of Dipteris shenzhenensis. Classification (NCBI taxonomy): domain Eukaryota; kingdom Viridiplantae; phylum Streptophyta; class Polypodiopsida; order Gleicheniales; family Dipteridaceae; genus Dipteris; species Dipteris shenzhenensis. The sequence continues at coordinate 12,152,099 of NC_141607.1, forward strand.
TGTAGGTGATCTATTCAGCACATAGTTGGCACACATTACTGCATCAAGCCAAAATTTATTGGGCAAAGACTTGGCCTTAAGCATGCATGTAGCCATCTCCATTGTGGACCTGTTTTTCCTTTCAGAAACAGGATTCTGCTGAGGAGTGTAAGGAGTAGTACATGAGTGAATAATTTCCCGTGAAGACATAAATGCATCAAACTCCTTTGACATATACTCTCCCCCCCATCTGAGTTGAGGGTGACAAGCTTACATCCTGATTCATTCTCAACTATATTCAGCTCTCTGAAAGCATAAGAAAACTTTAGATTTGGCTTTTAAAGGATATATCCAGCAATATCTTGTGAAATCATCAATGAGAGTCATGAAATACTTGTACCCCCCAATGGCATTTGTCCTCATTGGGCCACAGACATCATTGTGCACTAGCTGCAATTTCCTTTGTGAGAGTTTTGTTCAATTCTTTTGAAAAGGAAATCGATGCATCTTACCCAAAAGACAACCCTCACACACATGTTTGGAAACTGTGTGAGTTTGAGGTACATCATTTGCCATCTGCTGTGAATGTAGCTTTACAAGAGCTCTATAATTGAGATGGCCCACTCTCTCATGCCAAAGATGAGTTTCAGCAAGCTGTGAATTCGAAATAGCCAATGCTTCAATAGAAAGTGCAGCTGAGTGATGATCAAGGTGATAAAGCCCTTTTTGCAAAGTGCCAGTGAGAACTATGGCATTGTCATCACGAAGATCATAAACTAGGCATCTGTAGCCATAAAAAATAACTCTGAAACCTGAAGTGGCAATTGCTGAAATTGAAATCAAGTTGACTTCAATTCCAGGCACAAAAAGAACATTTGTCAGAGTAGCAGGATGGCTTGAAATGGATGTGAGCTGCACATCTCCGATTCCTTTTACAGCATATGAAGCATTATTAGCACATGTGACAGTCCCCCCTCGAGGTGCATCAGCTAAAGAATGAAACAACTGTGTGCAAGATGTGACATGTTTGGAAGCACTACTATCAAAGTACCAGGACTGAGCATCATTAGCAGGAAAGAATGCATCAGCTTTGGAGGGATCAAATGAGCAATGGACAGCCCATGCCCAATCATCCTGAAGAGCATGTGCATGTGAAGCATCTTCTGGCTCATGGGATTAATAGCACGAGAGGCATTAACTGTCAATCTTGCTTTCTTTTTCTCCGAAGCAATGCGCTTCCTGCATTCTGAAATGTCATGTCTAGGCTTGCGACAATAGTTGCATCTTTTCTTCTTTGACTTATCTGCTGTATTTTTAGATGCATGGGAGGAATTGCAGTTGCTATGCGCAGATTTTGGCTTGCCCATAGGCTTGGAAGCCTTGCCTCTTCCTGTCTGCTGTGAAGCAAATGCATGATCATGAATAATGACTTGTCTATTAGCTCTACTTTGCTCTTCCTGCAAAAGCAAAGTCACTAGTTGATTAAAAGAATAGTGGTATGGATTACCCATGGCCACTAATCGAAGGGTTGTAGCAAACCCTTGATATGTATCTGGCAGTCCATTCAATGTGGTACTGACAAGCTGTGAATTTGGCACCACCTCATCAATGTTGGCAAGCTGTTCCATGAGGTCCTTGACCTTTGTCAGGTATGCATCCATAGAGTCACCTTCATTCATACTAACTTCTTGTAATTGCCTTCTCAAACATGCAACACGAGCTTCATTGTGAATCTGATAGAGAGAAGCCAATTTATCCCAAGCATCCTTTGCTGTCCTGCAAGACCAGATGTGTGGAATAATGATTCTCTTGCATGATAAAGCAATACATGAATGTGCATTTGCATCTCTTGGATCCCATCTTGACTGTTCTTGAGTTGGAAGAGCAGCAGCAGGAGTGCTAGAGGAAGAGACATCAGGAGGAGTACCCCCTGCAGAGGGACCATATGCAGCGGCGCATGTACAGAGCTGTACGGCTAAGTAAGTACGGAGCAAGATGTAGGTATAGTCGTCGTACCGTACGACTGTACGGATGAAGGGCAGTGAAGTTGAAGAGAGCTGATGTGAGTCCAGGTGCAGGAGAAGACGAGTCAAGCCCCGCTCTGATACCACTGTAGGATCGAATGAAAGAGAGAATGCAGGTTGCAAAATAGTCGATAGATTAGCCGTCACGTCAAAACTAGGATAATAGAAAAAAGAAAAGTACAAGGTACGATAAATCATAGCATGTCCACGCCATACTATCCCCAATGTAATGGCTTGGCTGAGAAAACAAATGGATTGTTGTGCAATTCAATGGGAAAGCTTGTAGACACCAAGAAAAGGCATTGGGATAGGCACTTGGCAGAAGTTTCATGGGCTTATGGAACCACACATAAGCTAGCTATTGGATTTATACCATTCCAACTAGTGTATGGAATAGAAGCCATTTTGCCCATTGGAGATACATAGTCTTCGCACTGCTATTCCAAGAAAAGAAGGACAGGAGGATGCCTATGCTCAACGCTTGGTACAGCTAGAAGCCTTGGATGAATGCGAGAGCACAATGAAAGAAAGATGGTAGATCTCTATTATGATTGTGAGAGAGAAGACTCTCTTTTATAGAAAGGGGGAGAAGGTAATACCTTCCCTACATAGTGGCTATCAGTCCCTACATCAGTGGGAATCAATCCCTACATCAGTGGGATTCCCTATGTCTTACATCATCACTTAGGTCACACACTAGACACATCACTTGATGTGCCTTTACAACACACACACAAACACACATGTGACTACTCCCCTAGATGCACATATGCACCATAGAGCAAGCCCTTGATCATACTTACCCCAACAGTTGCACTATGTTGACTCTCACAACCGGAACGCCCAAGACCATGAGGGGTTGTCGACGGAGTTCTTTGCACATGGGCAGGAGGTTTTGACCTGATCACCACATCAAAGTGGTGCCCATCAACTCTTCAACTACAAATTGGGTTAAGTAGAGGCTATCTGCTTTGAAGTAACCTTGAGTTTTTTCAACTACATGGATGCAAAAATTGTCCTTAATTTCTTTTGGATAGAGCCTTAATTGATAGAGTCTAGTAAGCCAAAGCCAATGCTATTGTGCTATGTGCACTCTTGTTTCACACACTTGAGCTCTACCACTAAGCTATAGAGTAGCATGGCATCCCTAAATATAAATATAATATTATAAATGGTCCCTCCCTCCCCTCCATGTCCCTTCCTCTTTAATGCCCCCTTCATAAGTGGTCCCTTTCCCCCCCCCCCCCCAATCTCACCTCACTTGGATCCTTCTTTAATGCCCCCTAATCCATTATTCTTTAATTGAAACTCCTTCCCTCACCCCTTTATCCCTTAGTTTATAATCATGGCCTTGCAGCCACCTTCCTTTCCACCCCTCTTCTTTTCCCCATAACTAATTAATAGGAATTTCCATTTTTTCAATGTTATGGGGACATAACATAATGTCTCTTAGCGCAAATGTTTCTCCCCCCTGCTTAGAGTACAACCACGATTGTGCCGATACACAAAGTAGGGGACTCGATGGACAAGGAGAACTACCGCACACTCATGATAGGCCACGCCCTGGCCAATATCTATGGGTCAGTGCTAGAGAGAGAGAGCAGCTCATACACGCCTAGGCAAAATCTACACCCTATGTGATGTCATCAAGGAGGCGAGATCGATATCCCAAAAAGTTACGCTTGCTTTGTAGACTTTTGAAAGGCCGATGACACAATCCCACGAGCCCACATGATTCGGAAACTCCAAGAGATACACCAACAGTCATGATCTGGGGGGGTGATGAGCCTATAGAAGTCAGTGAGAGGGAGAGTACGCACCCCTGGAGGTCTATCAGATTGGATTGAGAGAACAATCGGAGTGAAGCAAGGATACCCCCTCTCACCGACACTCTTCGGGCTCTACATTGATGAGATCACGACTTTCATTGATCACATAGGAGGGGAGGGATCCTTGCTTGCTGATCTGATGATACAAATATTGTTGTATGTAGATGACATAGTCCTCATCTCCTCTTCAGCAGCAGCAAGCCTATAGAGACATCTAGAGGCCCTCAAGGTGTTTTGCAGGGAGAGAGCTTGACGTAACCTTGGCAAGACCAAGGCCATGATCTTCAACAATTCACGAGGAGTACTTCATTGACACAAGTTCACATAGAGAGGAGAGCCGGTGGAGATTGTACACTCATATAGGTATCTTGGGGCAGTCTTCGCAGGGCCAGTCTTCATGATGACTCATGCAGCTAGGGCGCACGACTCACACAAGGGCAAGGAGCTCTAGCTCGACTAGGGAGACAGTGCTTTCAAGCACACTTCCAAGACCCCCAGACACATATGCCGCACCCTTCTAGGGGGTGACCTATCGACAACCGAGTGGTAGAGATTCAAGAGGCTACAAGTGGCTATGGGATCCAAGATGAGAAAAATGTTGCCCTCAAAACATTTGGCCACAACGTCAAAACTTTTCCGCATCTTGTCCATGAGGGAATCCCTCAAGTATAGGTTTGGATGCCTCATAAAGATTTGTCTGTAGACCTTCTTATGGTGGTTCTAGTGATGCCCTATAGGCCATGGTATGTCTTGCAAGATGCATCTATTCTATCCTACGGGATCCTACAAATGGTATTAGAGCTTTAGGTTCTAGATCTAGCCTAGCCTAGCATTAGATGCTATCTCTAGCATAAACTACAAGTTTCTTCATCTTCTCCATTTTCCTCCTTCTTCTTTAAATCTTTGAGAGCTCTGTTCTCTGCCTACAAATGACCATTGCCCAAACCCTCTGAGCTGCAAACTCCTCTTGTATGGGTGAACTTCCAGCTGCAAGCTTTTGGTGAAATTTCGACTGTACGTGAAACGCCAACACTCACACTCTCTGACGAAATTTCGCGCAATGCCGCCTCTGTGCTTATCCTTCTGTCAATTCCTCTGAGCCCGAGTTGCACGACACTGAAGGGAACCTGCTATTGAAATCTGAGCTCATTTGGACAAAGAATGGAGGCGCAACAGACGAAAAACCAGTTGGTCTTCTCAAGCTTGGCTATGGCGACCTGACGCAACATTGCGCCTCTCCTTGCTGGTAGCCCTTCTCTGGTATAAGGCCCTTCTTCTTGCATAAAAATCCCCTTGAATAGAGCTATGAGCTGTGAGAATTGCACCCTCCAAGTTCAGGTCTCTGTTTTGGACAGTTTTGACAATGTTGTGAGTTTGATGCTACATTAGATGCTACTTTAGCATTTCTGATGTTTTAAAGTATTGAATAGCTTCAGTACAACTATGGCTACAGCTTTGCTTTAAGTTGCTACACCTGGATTTGCTTGGAATGCTTTCATTTAGCCACCTCTATGAAGCATGCAAGTGAAAACATCATTTCCATTATGTTTTGTGGTATGGAATTTGGTTACAAGCCTTTGCTACTCTAAATGCTTGTATTTTGAAGCTCTTCAACTCTTTCTAGCCTTGTAAGAGAGTAGACACTGCCCATTTTGGGTTAGACCCTCTCATGGCTACCATCTTGAATATGGATAAGTTCAATGGTAAAGGCTTTCACACATGGCAGATGAAGATTAAGTTTGCATTGATGAGGGAAAACCTCTGGGGGCTTGTCAAACCTGCTTCAACTACTTCTTCAACAGCCTCTAATGCTGGAGAATCCTCAGCTCCAACACATCTGGCAAGAGATCCTGCTAGAGAGGAGAAAGCCTATGGCATCATTGCTCTTGGCTTAGGAGATGACTATATTCATCACATTTCTGATTTAGAGTCTCCTTCTGAAGCTTGGCAGAAGCTTGACATTATTTTTGGTGCTAGCTCTCACATCTCAAAATTGTCACTTAAGATTGCTTTCTTTGAATTGAAGATGGCTAGTGGCACTCCTTTGGCTGCCCATGTCAATTATATGCGGAGTCTTATGACTCAACTTGCTTCTATCAACTCTCCAATCACTACAAATGATGCAATGGCAGTATTGCTCAAAAGTATGCCTGAAGATTATGATCATGTTGTTACCACTCTGAAAAATCTTCCTAATCCTACTCTTGAAGGTCTTATTACTGCTCTTCAAGAAGAAGAAAGGCACATGGAACTCCGAAGAGGCAATGACACAGCCTACCAGAGAGGCAATGACATAGCCTATGTCATAAAAATTCAAAGGGGCAAGTTTTCACCTTGCAAACATTGTGGGAAGACTAATCACCTCTCAAAAGATTGCTTCAAGATCAATCCATGCAAACATTGTGGCAAAAACAATCACCATGAAAAGTATTGTAAAGCCAAAAAGGAAGAAACTACAAAGTTAGAAACTGCCAATCTACTTTCATTTGATGAGTCTTCACATGATGAAGACTATGCTTTTTAGGCACTTTGTCTTTTTGTTTATCATCACTTGGTCAAATTTTGAGGTTCTCTGCCTGGAGTAGTACTCCAAAAAGAATATGTAAATCACCTCTGGTTACCATATGATGTAGACCATGTGATATGTGTTTTGACTATCCCATTTCTGTGAAACTCACACCCTTGGGAACCCTTGGTAGCATGAGATCCTAGCCATAGATTAATCCTTGACCACCATGAGATGGCATGAGAAACTATAAGACTAGATGAATCCTTGACACTGCAAGAGGCAATCCCTTGAGGGGGGTTGGTTGGGGTAAGTATGATCAAGGGCTTGCTCTATGGTGCATATGTGCATCTAGGGAAGTCACATGTGTCTTTGTAAAGGCACATCAAGTGCTATGATGTGTCTAGTGTGTGACCTAAGTGATGATGTAAGACAAAGGGAATCCCACTGATGTAGGGATTGATTCCCATTGATGTAGGGACTGATTGCTACTATGTAGGGAAGGTATTACCTTCTCCTCCTTTCTATAAAAGAGAGTCTTCTCTCTCACAATCATAATAGAGATCTACCATCTTTCATTCATTGTGCTCTCACACCTCTTGCAAGATGCATCTATTCTATCCTACGGGATCCTACAGCAACCTGCACATTCTATGCTGTGAACAAGATGGATGTGGTGGGCCTGGGCAAGGAAGACATATCCGGTGGTGCCTATATCGGGACTTCATAGAACTAGGTCGCGTATGTGTGCTAGACGTCCGGATTAGTGATGGGAATGTGTGACTTACCCTCAGAGAGAAGCCCCCATGCAAAAGTGGGATCCCGTCCTTGAAAAGATCTGATCACCTTATCCATCCCATGTGAGGGGAAAGTTCCTCTCTTTCGGCGTATCAAGTGACGTGACATCAGATGCGCCTCAGTCCTCGTAAGGTTTGCTCACATGTGAGGAGGGATCTCATCTCTGGACACTCATCATCGAACCATGGGTTCTAGGGCATGTTTCCAACTAGAGAGCGTGCTGTAGATCGAGTTGTGGGAAGGGAACTGATAGTGGCATCTTGAACCACTTATACCAGGGTGTTTGAGGCATGGGCAAGGTCTACATCATCTCCAAGGGAGGCCGGTAGCTTGCGGTAAATGGCTCATATACACTGTATCAAGGGCATGGTCAAAGTGTACTTGAACACGAGTGGGGGCTGGTGGATCCCATCTTGTGGATAGCATGGAGGTCGAGACGCTGAAAGTGAGATAGGGAGAGGCAGGAGAGGTCAACGCTTGGGGAGGGCGAGGGGGGAAACAGTGAGGTGATGTATAAGTTGGGGATCGCAAAAGTCAATCCATTGTATTCGTCCCTCCTCCATGTGGGAGGCAGGTGAGCCCTCCCAATAACGACCCTCTTAGGAGATTGTTGTCTATAATCAACTCATGCATTGATCTCGTATCCAGCAGGTGTCGGTCATATCGCGTGACATGTGGTGTATCCTCTGAGTGCCTTTCTATCCCAAGCTTTGCCGGATCTATGTGTGGCTTGCCTTCTCCCTATACGTGCATTAAAGGCACTTGGGAGGAGGATCTCTCCCTTCTGGAGAACTCGTCTCGTATGGGCTATGACCCTCTATGGTGACCTCATGCGCGTATGATGATGTGTTTAGGGGGAAGTAGCATAATGCAATGAAGCTTGGGCATGTGTCAGGTGGTTGAACTTGTATCCACATGTGGCGTGCGTGCTCCTCCTTCCACATCAAAGATATGGAAGGATCTAAAAAGGACTGCCACTCCTCCAGAGCCTTGTATCACACTGTGGCTCTGCATCTCCCTCCTATAGGCTGACTCCTTTGTGTATCCTATCAACTGTGCGCAATCTCCTCTTTTGGCTCGTGGGTCTCGGTGTAAAAAATCACATCTCTGTTGGTGTATGTTTCTGTAAAAGCCCCTGAGTCAGAGGGTATGATTACAATTTCACATAGCCATGTGTAGTCTGTTTTGTGCTCTCATCTCCGGGCGCCGAGAGTGTCATGTGCTATCCACTTCCTTCCTTTCTTCCCTCCCTTTCTGCTCTTTGGATTCGCTCTCAGATGATCACTTTACCATCTCTATATGCAGTCCATTTCCCTTCCTGCCTTGCTGACATCACTTTTACCATCCCTTCCCTCTGGTGTTCTTGTTATAGGAGAGTGAGATTATCATCCAAAAAAGTCTTGGCTCCCTCTAAATGTGCCCTCATGCTCAGAAGGGTAGACCTATCTGTTTTTGTACGGAATCTCACCACCAAGGTCCTTGTCGGTGGGTCTGCCTTGCCCACCCTCCAAGCTCCGTCACAACTGAGGTTGATAGCCATCTTGGTGTATAGGGTTTTGGCGTCCGTCATGGGGGTATCTCCTGTTGCCAGGCCTTTGACCAATGGCATTCCTCCCATGTATCAACCAATGACAAGCGGAGAACTCGTGTAGAAACTCTTGTGTGGAAGTATATTGAAGACACATGGCAAAGCTTCAAGGAAGAACCTAGGAACTTGAGACTTGGATTGGGTATGGACGGTGTGAACCCATTTGGTCTCAAAAGCACCTCTTATAGTGTATGTGTAATCAAGAGCAGAAATTCAGCTAGTATTACCTCTTGGGCCTTCCGTGAGCATGTGGGAAGTCTTTGGACTGTCCTTGTGGCCTATAGCAGTCCAAGAGCCTCTGGTATCTTTTCACAGCTGCCTTCAATTGGTGCGTCCACCTCTTGACAGCATTTCTGGTACCTTTGTGTATGCAGGGCCAGTGTTGGCTGCATCTTGTTGTTTGTTTGCAAGTTCTTGCAGGTCTGGGGTGGTTCGGAGGGGTCCGATAGTTCCCAGGGGGGTCTTTTGGGCATTGCTCATAGCAGCCTATGCGGGGTCTAGGCAGACCCTAGAGCTACCCATAGCAGCAATGTGCTGTTTGGGCAGGGGCTTAGGAGTGCTCCCAGCAGTCACATAACTAGAAGGTGTTCCCACGGCAGAGGAAGGAGGTGCGAAGGCAGCTAAGGCTGCTTGGAGCCTACTGGAGGCGCGAGAGGCCCTCGGCCAGCTGAAAGCCCCCCGCAATAGAGACGACTGGCTGTTGGGGGCAGGGGAGGGTTGCAAGAGCTCCCAGCTGCAGGAGCTTAGGCTCCCCCGATAGGGGGGGGGAGGGTGAGGGGGCTGGGGGATTTGGGGGGGGGGGGGGGGGAAGAGAGAGAGAGAGAGAGATCTATTAACATCTCCGGGAGGCCCTTGAAAGTACTGTTAGAGTTGTGCTTATGCGGAAACACAATTTTCAGTTACAAGCTTGGAACTTCAGATAGCCATTATTTTGAGATGAACATCCATCCACACACATATAATTCAAATTTCACACAAAGGAAACAGGAAAAGAAGGAAAAGAATAGAAAAGAGTCCGGCACCCCCGATGTGTGAATGAGGTGCACCCCCTACCTGGGCTAATCCCAGGTATATTTCTTTATTACAATGATGCTCAGTTTCAATTACAATAGTAATGCAGAGCCTCGGACGGAACCTGGGGTAACCTAGAAATCCTACGACATGAATAAGTAGTCCAAAACATGTACAATAATTTTCCCCATGGATGAGAATAGTGTAGAAAAAGTAACCTTTGGTAGGACGTGGTGAAAACCAGGCAAAAACAGTCCCAAAACTTGGCAGTCTTTGTAGTTGTTCTCTGGAATTGTTATTTTGGCATCAACCTATCTCTTAGGCTCTGAAACACATAAACCACATCAGAAATCGTTAGCGTTTTCAACCTTAACGAGATATCATAGCCAAAGAGTGTGGTGATGTGATGTGTTGGTGTGTAGTACTAGGAGTTCTAGTACTAGTTCATGTGGTGCCACTATGGGACTTATCCCATATGCACTTGGTGCAAGTGTGTGAGTGTGGAGCCTATTTAAGGCTTGTACTTCACTTGTCATCATATGCTTGATGAATGAATGAAAGCCTTCATTATGTCTTCATTTGAGTATCACTTCTTCACTCCCTAGCCTCTCTCTCTCCCCCTCACACCATGTTTCTAACATGGTATCAGAGCAGGTTCACCTTGCCATAGCTGCCACATCATCCTAGACCTAACCCTAATTCTGTTCAAGCCTTTCCTCCTGCAGCCGCCTTAGCTCTGCTCATTTCTGCCTCAGATTCAGCCTCATTTCCGCCTCAGATTCAGCCTCATTTCTGCATCTGCAAAGCTGCCTTCTACCCGTTTCAGGTTTCTGCACAGCTGCCATCCTTGCTGCCCTCATTTCGTCTCTGATTTGCATCTTTTTGTGACCATTTCTGCCTGTCTAGCCTCTCCACAGCCTGCTGGCTGTCACGTTTTCCAAGAGACGCCTCATATGAGCTAATTCGGAGCTGTTTCATCCCCGTTTTTAGGGTTTGTAGTGTGCTACAGAAGAAATGGACCACCTGGACACATTATTTGCAGATTTTCGAGGTCTTTTGGAGGTTTTTTGACCTGTTTTGGAGCTGTTACTGCAATTTCGAGCTGTTTTGGTGCTGCTGCAGCATAACTATCTACATAAGAGGTGTTTTCCTCATCTGCTCCAGCATTTCAAAACCCTAAATCACCTTGGAGCTGCATATTTAGTCACCCTCGAGCTGCTCTTAGCCTCCAACTCTTCTACAACAGTCAGTTTGTGTTGTGGAGGCCTGCTACTTCATTTCGAATTGTTCTAGGGAGCCGTCTGCCACATGGACAGCCAGTTTTTGCACTTCAGAGTGCTTTGGTGAGCTGTTCTGAGGAGTCTAGACCTACTACAGCACTCAGTTCTACATTTCAGGGCATATACTTGCTGGTTTTTGATTCGGGTTCATCCAGTTCTCCATTTCGAGGCGTATTGTTGCTGCTTTTTCATTAGGGTTTGCATTTTGGCATCTCCGAGGTCATCCACCAGCAGTTGGACACATTTATTCACACATTTCTCAAGCTGCTGAGTCATTTCAGAGCCCTAGACAAGCTCCTTTGTTGGCTGGTTATCTTGCTGCCTTTGCTACCCCAGTTTGACACGATGGAGCCTAGTCCTCATGGTGAAGACTCATCAGCACCACGTTCTGCTAGGGATGAGCAGCATGACAAAGCAACGTTTGTTGGTGTGAGGTTGGTCAACAAATTGCTTCATCAACTTGACCTCACTATTTCAGCCAAGGAGAACATGGACGAGCTCCAGAATATTTATGCTATAGCTACTGAACCTGAGCAGGAAGCTTCGTCTGCTATGTTGCATGATCTATTCCTCTCTGAGGAGGTAGATGATGCAGTTCTATGTGTTTGTGTTGAGTCAATAAAGGTTCTCAGCTTTGAGTTGTCCCTCTAAACTAAATGTATTTGGAGTCAATAAGAGGAACTCTGCCCTGGGTTGTCCCCCCAAATGAATGTATTGTCTTTTACTTTGGTCTGAGATATTGACCACCTAGTTCAGAGTAAGGGGGAGTGACGAGTGATGGTTTTCCCTTGCCGGTCGCAAGTTGACCGAGAAGTCACTATCACATGGGAGGTGTTGGATAATTGGACTTGCTCTTTGTAGGATTGCGGTGGAGGGGGGATCGGTCTACTCCTTGTGTGTTGAGTCTCACACTCTTTGCTCTGAAGGGGGGTGTTGGAAATATCATAGCCAAAGAGTGTGGTGATGTGATGTGTTGGTGTGTAGTACTAGGAGTTTTAGTACTAGTTTATGTGTGAGTGCCACGTGTCACTATGGGACTTATCCCATATGCACTTAGTGCAAGTGTGTGAGTGTGTAGCCTATTTGTTAAAAATTTTGCCCCATGACCCCTCTACCCAGGTCCCATGCACACAATTGATTATATTAATAGGCTTTGAACAAATGCACATCCTAGGTTTGCTAGGCTCATAACTTGACCCAAACTGAATCCATCCTTTACACCTCGATATGCTCTATCTAATGTGCATGTGAGTGTTTTGAAGATTACATCTCCCTTATGCTTAAACACTACGTGACAAAAAAAAAAGTACCTACTACATCTCTGAGCATCAGAGAGTCGAGGAGTGCATATGGCATCTCAGCTACCTCTTGGTATTTCCTTCTTGAGGCACGCGATTTTTTCGTCTTATGTGTATCCCTCCTCGTCACCATGTCAGCCAAGGCAGCCACCGTGCAGCCCCCAATGCGTAGGATCCTTTGATTTTGTAATATGGTTTCCTACTCTTTTACTTCCACATAAAGATTCGCTCTATTGACTTTGTTGTTGGCATGAACAGCCGTTTCTTGCTTGATTGATGATCATCTCCTCCAGTGTGGAGAAGCATTGGTGCTGGTGGAGATGTACTGCATTTATGTATGACCTCTGCAATGATTTCTTGCTTTCCATTACTTTCCATATCCTACACTTTTCTCCCAAGGGTTGCAAGCTGAAGCTTGAGCTCTCTTACTTCTTGCTGCAACTAGTGAATCTTCTCGTGGGTCTGAAATGATCCCTTGTTTGTATGCCTTGCATAGGGGGTGGGTGTTAATAGGGCTGCAATGACTAAGTATGAGGGCTTGCTTAATGGGGTTGACGTGGCAAATTTCTTCTTCTTGGGAAGCTGCATAGTGGCTACGCAAACTGACCCCCAACTTGGGCAAGGAGGTCAGCCCAACCTAGGGTGATCTGTTTGTGAACTAAGCTGGAAAGAAAGACAGCGCACTGAACTTGAATTGAGAACTGAGAGCTTGCGAACTGAGAACTGAGAATTGAGAGCTTGCGAACTGAGTTAGAGTTTGTGCTGGAACTGTAGATTACGGCGTGAGAGCCTGGAAGGGACTTGGGTGGCTTCGCAATTTGGGAATTGGAGCTGGAGTGAGGGCGCGACCTGGAGTGGTGGTGCAACCTGCCGGCGACGCGACCTAATTGCTCCTTGCGACTAGGCCTTGTCCTCACGATGTTTGTGTGTGTATATGTGAGAGAGAGAGAGAGAGAGAGAGAGAGAGAGAGAGAGAGAGAGAGAGGCCTCATGCGCCTATGAGATTCCTCATACAAGCATCCATGGGTTGGTGGAAGGGCTTGCTGGGGCCCTTGCTAAGCGCTATACTAAAACCAAGATCAAAATCTAGAGAGAGCCAAAAGATCTAGAATCTAGAAGTAAGATCTTGGGGCCTCAAAAGTTCAGGAGTGCCTATTATGATGGAGTCCTCTGGTGGGATATAAGGATTTCTCGTATTTGCCTCTGTCGGGTCGTCTCTTGAGGTGGTGGAGGGTATAGCCTTCGTGATCTTTGTATGTGAGGGGCCGTATCAAGAGTGATACCTCTCTTTTGACAGTCTCCTCTTAATAAAGATGGGATAGACTGGACCTCCATTTGTTGTCTCTACGGCTTTGGCTCCATTGCTCCTTGTCTTCTCTTCTTGCCAGTCTACTATGTCCTCATCTCGCCTAGCTCCTCCTACTCCTATCCACTGTAACCTGGCATTGACACGAGAGAGAGAGAGAGAGAGAGAGAGAGAGAGAGATTATTAGAGTTTTCGGAAGACTGATGGGTCCATGAGGCTGTGAGAAAACCTTGTAATCTCTTCTTGCTGAGATTTTCTCACTCTGTATGGTGGTCAATCAGGTGGTGCACTTTGAGGCACTAAATCAATTGTCAAATCCTTCAGTCTTAGGTCTTAGAGAAATGTATCATTTAACTCTTCGAGAACCATCCCACCCTTCTCTCTTGGGATAGTGTGAATATGTCACACCATAGGAGTCAAGATCCCACTTGAAGAACCGGGTGCCTATTCTCTCTCTACCACTACATTTTTCTTGTAGTATAGGTAGCTTTGAACTATTGCTTTATGCCCTTTTCAAAGGCAATGTATTTCCCTTGTTTTCACCCCCTCTGTCAATTGTTACAGTCTTGATTTTTTTGTGTGTACTGGGAAATAAATGTCTTGAACTTTTTGAGTTTGAAAGGTTTTCGCAATACGTGGACCCAAACTTCATGAAAAAGTCATCTATGAACTCATTACATACTTTTCCCTTCAAAGGATGAATTGTTTAAAGACCCAACAAAGTCTATGTTAAAAAAAGTAATAGGGACATTTCCTATGCATTTTCCATATACATACCCATTACAAAAGGACATGTATGTTCCCATCCTTACATGTATAGATTTTTCATGCACTATTTTGTAGTGGCACATTCACTTTCTTTCTTAATTGCTTTCCCGTGAAAGTGATTCTAGGGCTAGTGCCAACAGATGTCATGCTTGCATCCCTTATTATACAGTTTTCTTTGGAGAAATAGACATCAAGTCTTCATCACGCATGGCTGCAATAGAAGTCAATTGCTTCTTAAGGCGTGGAACCTCTTTCAGTTTCTCCTTACATTTCCATGTGATGCTAGCACAAATATGATCACTTCCTTTTACTTTGTGTCGGTAGGCATTTGCACCTTCAAGTTGCACTTTCTACCACATCGTTGATAGACTGATTTGGTTTCAAGTTGCACTTTCTATGACACCCATCAAGTTGCACTTTCTAGCACACCGTTGATAGACTGATTTAGTGACTCAAACTTATTCTTTCCTCCGTCATATGCTTGCTTCAATCTGCCACATTTGAGCTAGTGGTGTTTGAACTTAAGCAACACTCATATGCAGTCAGTAGGTGCTCTTTCTCTGGCTCTTTTGGAAACTGATTTTTGTCAAAGTATGCAGAACAAAATCACTCTATCTCTCTGCATAACTCTTTTCTGCTCACCTGTGAGTGGCGTAAGCTCATCATCCATCCAATGGATAGTTTTCCATCATAAGGCTGAATACAAAAGTTGTCCCTAAGGGTTCGCACCAGAGTGTAATAGATTTCTATTATAAGAAAATTTCTCGCACACATAGTATTGTTCTCATTAGTGCTTTGCTGTGAGGCATTGTTTGAAGCATCTTGGAGTGTGTGTCCATGCTGCTTTTGGCCTTCGTCCTTTTTCAAGCATTCTCTTTCATAATGGTCACAATATTGGCATTATCATTTTGGTGGGTTTGCTTGGATCCAATGTTTGGCATTACGATTAACATTGTCATTGCCATCACTTGCATTATAATAATTCTTTTGCATGACTCGGCCTTGTCTTTGGTACTGCCACATGGTGCACACTGCAAAGCTCAATCGTTCTTATTACACTCCTCAATGCCCTCTCTTATTTTCTCTTCTTGGTTCAACATACGAATCATCTCTTGCATTATGGGCATAGGAAAACGTGGTTGTCATGTTGAAGTTGGAGAAGAGGTTGTAAGAACGTGTCAGATGATAGGGTACATATTTGAAACTCTCTTTCTCCTCTATTACAACTAGTTACTTAATCATCAAATGTAGGTTCTACTACAACCAGTTGCTCAATAATCTCTGTGGGTTCTATTACAACTAGTTTCCTAGTAATCTCTGTAGGCTTGGTGAACTGAGTGGAGTTTGAATTTCTCTCATCCTTAATGATTGAGTGTGATTTTTGAGTTCCAATATTGTGCTTGTGTTGCTAAAGCATGTATCTATTGGAAATCATCACAAGGCTTCCAGCTTGTGGCTAGTCAACATTTAACAAATAAATGTTTACTTTGACACATCTCTCAGCATGAATTAGGCTTCTACTATAGCTACTTAGTTTTGGGGGACTTAGAGAACTGTTTGTCAGAAAAGGAAGTACAAGGGTAGGGTTGGGTCACTCTTACATGAATAGAGCAAGGGATCAAGTAGCTCCCTTGATCATTGGCTAGTTAGGTTCTAGATGCTGCCCTTCTTTGCATGTGCAGCCTTAGGGCTGATGCTTAGGAAGTGCCCACAATGATTGAGAGAAATGTGAATTGCATTAGTGTAGACTGAATTTGTAGTACAACTGAAGCCCCTTTATACACTTTGAGAAAAGTGGGCCAGCACATGTTTGCTTATGGGATTATTACAGCGTCTTAAACACTGTTTAGGCCCTTTTAGAACACTGTGTAGAGAAATTGTTTAGATGCACTGTTTGAATATTGAACTCTTTGCCAAGAGACTGTATAGGAGCACTGTAGAGTCACTGGCGGGGAAGGCTCTGTCTGATAGAAAATACCAACTAGCCAGGGCAGCATATTCATTGCCATGCGACAGATCCACAGATTTGTCCCAATTTTCAACTTTGCAGGCTCATTATCAATGTACGCTGCAATTTTAGATTTAGGCAGGATAGAATAGAGCAGGGTAGCATGTAGAACTGAAAATCCCCAATTTCCAGGGTCTGTAGGTAGAGAGAAACCCTAAATTGTACCAGCTGGAACAGATATCGAGGCAGAAACAGGGGCAAATGAGCTCCTATCAGGACCATACTTGGAACAGGGTTATCTGCAGCTGCGGCGACTCCCTAGATGTAGTCAAAACACCATTTGGAGCTGTAATTGTCCAGATTGCAACAGATTAGGAAAACTGGCAGCGCACTGATTCCTAAGCGATTTCTGGCTTAAACGTTGGAATTTCACTGCAATTCTTGAGGGCTTTTAATTAGGGGGTCAGCCTGATCACAATGATGAAAGAATCATTCACATCTGCGAAATTTGAAATTTTGAGCGAATTTGAGGCTGACACGTGTCAATCAGGAGATACAGACACGTTCACGAATGGAGGTAGGTCCATGGCTCAAGAGTAGGTGCTCCAAATTTCAGAGCAAAATGATAAAAATTTGACCATGAAATCCCATGAAAAGTGCTATGATACCAATTGAAACCAGCCTTCTACTATAGCTGCTTAACAATCACTAGTTTTGGGGAACTTGAGAGAACTTTTTAGCTGGAATTAGCAGAAAAGGAAGTAAAGGGGTAGGGTTAGGTTACTCTTACATGTAGAGGGCAAGGGATCAACCAGCTCCCTAGATGGTTGGCTGGCTAGGTGCTAGATGCTGTCCTTCTTTGCATGTGCAGCTTTTGGGCTGATGCTTAGAAAGTTCCAACAATGATTGAGAGAAATGTGAATTGCATTAGTGTTGTAGTACAGCTGAAGCCCCTTTATATACTTTTAGAAAGTACTAAAAATACAAGAGAGTACTAAAGTGTTTACAAGGAATAAGACCTGGGCCCATTTAACTAGCTGACTGCTAAATGTAGAACTCCCTACTGTTACACAGTAGTCTTGAGTTCCTTCAACCAGACTTTACAGTGGTTATTGGCACAATAAAAGTAATGGTTTCTTTCCCAAAAACACCGTGCAGGAATCATCGTTTCTTTAAAAGGTTGTGGTAATTATTTTGCCCTCTCTGAAGAGGAGAAAGATACTCTTTCCAAGGAGTAGGAAAATACTTATGGAGGCTAACTTTCTTCTTTGTAAGGCAAAAGGTCCCTAGAAATTTTTGTACTTACGAATACAAAGGACTAGCCTTGGAGGCTTGGAGAAGAAACAATAAAAGGCTCATGTGGCATAGCAATCTGTGATGTTGGGATCAAAAGTTGAAATGTGGAAGGTTTATTCTGACAAGGTACTTGTTTTGAAATTGCCGTGTTTTAAGCTCTTGAAACATGGAAAGGTAAAGGACCTTTCAAACAAGCAATAGAATGCTAGAGTTCAATGTATTGTCAAACTATTGAATCAGGTATAGATTCTCCAATGGGTCCAAGGTTCACACATGTGATGCAAAATCAATGTATATTGCTGCAGGTCTCTCAAATTGAATAGTATTTATAAACACAATTCTTTGCAGTTGAAAGATTCACACAGCCTGTAAAATGTATATTCTTGCGGTTTGTTGTGCACCTATCGATACAATTTTAACTCAGATTACATATTGAATCTGTTTTACGTTGAGATTGTGTGTTGAAGGCCGAAATCTCAATTTTGAGCTATGTGAAGTTATTGTTGCAGACTTTGTGAAGCCTTGGAATGCTGCAACTTGCTAATTCCTGCGTGCTGCCCAGCTTTATAGCTTACTTGTGCAACACTGCTGTATATGATACCACTTGTGAAGTTAGCAAGAGTAGAGAGAACACATCCCTTGGGAGAAACCCGAAATGAATTCCAGCATTGTAAAATACAAAGGAACGTTGCATTTTTAGGAACCCTAAACCCAAGACTAACATGTAGTCCTAGAGTTACATGCGGCATAGTGCAAGAACAATGCAAGATGTAGTTCTTGAATTGACGTATGCAGAACCTTAGAATCCTTCATTAAATTGGGGCTAGATTCTAGATTTAAAATCTACAAATTGTATAGGACCTTAGTGATGCATGTTGTAATTTTGTTTACACTTTACCCTCTCAAGGTATTTCAGCTTACAAATATGCAATGCTGCAGTTCTATTTGCAAATAGGGGCTCACACATATATAACTCAGCGTAGTGGAGTATCTCATCATCAATACACATGCAGCCCACATCATAAAGGAATTTTTTTGATGCTAAGACGCCAGAATCTGATCATAGATCAAGATCCTTCACAGGGAAACGCTGAAGTAACCCATTTGCAAGGCAAGTCCATATACAAGGATGGACTAAACAAAATCAAGCATATGCAAGCTAGCATTGGAGAGAATTCTTAAACAATGATATACTGGCTGACCGATCGTAGAGATGAACCAAAAAGGGACAGAGTCTTTGCTGATGAGATCCTATGAATGCTTCAAAGTTAGCAAAGTAAAGGAATGCCATGCAACAAGTGATATGGAATGCAACGCAGTTAGAAAGGCATGTAAATTAGCACATGGAAGGTATAAAATTTGGGGATTCATAGTCATTGGTCTTGGCCGGTGATTGCTTTTGTGATCGTGATACTTTTGCAATCGTAGTACATTGGAAGTTCCTAATCCACATGGTGTTTTAATTTTTAATTTTCAATACATTAACTACATTCTTGTATTTTAACCATTTATTTGAAATTTAGAAAATACCTATTTTCTCCACTGTAAACCGTGAAAAAATTACTCCCCTTTCATAAACGAAGAACCCTTAAAAATGTGTAGATATATTTGTCACACCTTGTAGTATCTTTTGAACATCATAGGCCAATCAAAGGTTTTTTAAGAGTAGGAATTAGGGTTGTGCATTTTCAAAGTATACGAAGGACTAAATAACAGCAAACCTTTTTACTTGAAGTCCATACATAAACTGTAATTTCAAAGCTAAAATATTATTGATTATTTTTCACAACTCCCCTATATTGTAATAAATTACTTGGTAAGTTCAGATTCACATGTCAAGCACGTATTATGTAGATATGGGTTTTCTCTAGAGTCCACATCCCTTGTAAAGCAGCACATGGAAATTGAAATCAAACCTGAGCCAAGTGTTGAGAGAAACAATGATTCTCTTTTGGACGTGAAGCATCCATGAAATACTAGAAAAGAGTCGAGGCACTGGAAGAGTTATTTTCTTATACTATGGGTCAAGACGCTCTATCTATGGTTGGGATTTCTAAAACTTTATTTTTCATTAATCTTTTCAAATTCAGTACGGCTACCGCTATCCTTTCTTAGCATTCAATGAGATTGTGGGTACGTGTGAATGTTTGGTTACGAGAGTTGTTGGCATCTTGCTGCAGTCTCCTTTGTGGTTTGCTTGTGGCAGGTTGGGCAACCTCTTTTTAAATCAATTGTTGGCCTGAAGGGAAAATGGATTCAATGGGTCTTGGATGTGGCAGCACAGGACTGATATGTGAATGTTTGCGTCAATTGTGCACACGTTTGGCTTGTTCTGAGTTTTCATGATTCCTCAATTCGCTCCTAACATTCTTCTCCTCTGATAATGTGTGGTGCAGATATGCTGCTTCTATCGGAGCAAGCCATTTTGTAACATCTGCAAAACTGAATGTTGGAATTGATGATGTGTTTTTGGATATTGCAAATCGTAAGTTAATGTCTTCCACACCAAAAAGGAGAGAGAGAGAGAGAGAGAAGTTTTATAGGTTTCCTCTTTAGACCAACCAAAGGCTACTTTGTGAGTTTTGGACATTGCTGAAAGTTTCTTTCAAATATTCACTAAAAGAGATTTGGATGCAGGCATTGTGGAGCAAAGAGGACAGAATACTGAGAGTTCTACACCTTCACAACAGAGGAGAGGCATGGTAATAATAGATGATCAACCGAGCTCCACCCCCCAATCAAAATGTTGTACTTGAAAAAGGCAATGTATATCTGTGGTTTATAATGGCTCAGGATATGTCGCACAAAACTTGTATTTTAAAGCCATGCCTTCTCATGTATCTAAAAAAATTATCCCGCATGCTACTCTTTCAAGTCTTTACAGAACAGGAATCTTTACAGGACAGGAATGTGTCTGTTGATTATACTAGGCCCCATTATTTGTTGGCTTTTAATAACATATGTCTTAAGACGCATAACAAATTTTTACTGCCTTTACACTGAGTAACCTTGGGAAGATGTAGAGCATTCTTTCTCTTGTATAATTTTTTAATGGGAACTTCTCAATTATTGATTATCCTCAATCAATGGGGGGACATTGATCATGCCTTTTCCTCCGCTGTCATCACAAGAAATGTCCTGTTGTCCCAGGAGTGCACTACATTGTATCCATTGTTGGATCTAGGAGCTCCTCCCCACGTGTGAGCATATGAGGAGGACGTGGGGGAAGGTGATCAGCAGCGTGAGAAGGGATGAGAGGAAGCCATGTGGGCAGAGGAAGAAACCTGCCACGGGGGCAGATCTGAAAGGGACAAGAGTGCAAGAGTGGCTGCCATGTAGGCAGCATGGAAGAGTATGACATGGGCAGCACATGGAGCCAGAATTGGTCAGCCTTTGTGCCTGTTAATGGGCAAGGCAATGGGCCTTTAAAAGGCCTGGAATCCAGTCTGCCAGCAGTAGGTGCAGTTGGGTGGGAACCTGACAGGAGTTTGGCCAGTAGCAAGAGGTCGGCTCTGCGATTGTCCACTAGGGCTGACAGATCATCCTGGTTATAGGTCTGGTCGGCTAGTTGGGGCAACTGCTTCCCTTACCTATATAATGGAGGGCATCCAATCCAAGAGTCCTGCAGCCCACTGAGAGTGTGCAGACTGCCAGACTTTGAAGTTGTCCTATTTTGGAACATTCTTTATACATGTTTTGGCTGTACTACATACTGTGTACTTCTCGGATCTAAGCTTGTGATTTATGCTATTGTGTGCACTGGAGTGAGTGTGATCTCTGTTAAAGTTGTGTGATCTTGGGGAAGTCTTTTGCTGTGGGGAGTTGTCTGTAGCAAGCAAACTCTCTATCTGACATGCTTGGTGTGGTAGTGCCTAGTTTCTCTGACATATTATCAGAGCCAGTTTCGTGAGTCAGCTCAGAAGATCTATGACCATGATCTAGTCCAAAATGACGGGTGGTGTCCTTGCCAAGAGGAAGGAGCTCCTACATTCAGATGTGTCTTTTGTCCAAGCTTGCAGTGTGGAGAGGAAGGATCTAGACTTCAGGTCATGTACACCTTGCCATGGTGTCTAGCTCAACCATCCAAAGTTGGTGAGGCTGAAAGTCAAACTCAGCCAACTATATAAGATTTGGAAAGTGATGATTCAGAGCCACTTGGTGGCCAGGGAGATGTAGGAGGTGATGGAAAACGGAGCTGAGATCCGTGATGGTTACGATTCTGGCAATCCAGGGAGTGGAAACTGGAGGATGCAGTTGCAATTTCCATGCTTTTAGGGATGCACATATCTAGTTAGCAGAGATCTGCATGAAGCATGGGAGACTCGAAGGATCTCCATGAAAGCAAAAATATAGGGAGTATCAACGTGCTTTCACCAGATGATGGACGATGTTGAGTCTAGACATGACTACTTTGTAAAAGTGAAGGATCTTAGGGATCAATTGGCGGAAATTGGTCATAAGGTGGACTGCAGCCAATTGGCCATGCTCTGGGTGAGTAAGCTTCCAAGAAACTCCAGAGGGTTGGTAATAACTATTACAGCTAGAGAACTACATTAAATGGTACTTTGGGGGTGGAGGGTGAAAGCCCTCCGTAGAGAGAGAAAGAAAGAAAGAAAAAGAGTTTATTAAAGTCTTTGGAAGACCGATGGGTCTATGAGGCTGTGAACCCTGGTACAAACGAGCTGTGAGGGTATTCTCATTGCGGAGGCTTTTGGTGAGAGAGGGTATTGTCATTGCGGAGGCTTTCGGTGCATGCTGCAAGATTACAATTGAGGTCGGTGATGAAGCCTTTAAGAGCCTGAGTTGCTGACAACTAAAGGTTATCAGGAAGCTTCTCCATGTTGCCCCAGTTACAAGATGCCGGAAGTTATAGGAGGTGATTCAGTTGAAGGCTTTGAGGTGGTGACTAGGGAACCAACAGATTCGAGGAGTCTACATATGCTTATGTGAGATCAGGTAACGAATTTAGAGTTCCAGAGTCAGCTGGAAGAATTCCTGCCACTGGGGATCTAGGTGGCGCAGCCACAGGGATCTCAAAGTATGAGGTTTCATGAACCAGGTTGCGGATTGTATCGGTTAGTTGATTGGTTGAACAGACCCCGGCTGCAAGATCCAATATGTTCTCAGTTTCCGAGGAGGACAGCTGTTTTTATTTTGTAGAGTCGTGAGATGGTGACTTTGTGGATGAATGTGTCGGAGGGGAGGCTGGCATGTTTGTGATCTGGATTTGCGGTGCCATAGGTGGTTGGTGCTGCATAGTTACCTGTGTGCCAAGGGTGGCTTACCTGTATGGAGTAGGAGCTGCGGGTATGAGGACCAAAACCTCGGGTCTATTCTTCTGTGGGAGCTGATGGAGCATCTGCGTTGACCAGTGGGTCACGTGGGTCAGTGAAAAGTGTTGGGATCTAGGGGTCACCTCCCCATGTGTGAGTTGCATATGAAGAGGATATGGGGGAGGATGACCACCAGCATGGGAAGGGATGAGAGGAAGCCAGGTGTTAAGAAGCTTGCCACTTGGGGCAGAGAGACAGGAGTGCAAGAGGCTGCCATGTGGGCAGCTCAGAAGTCTCGCACATAGGTAGCACATGGAGCCAAAGTAGTTAGCCTATGAAGGCTGGTGCATGGCCATTGTAAAGGTCACCATGGAGGGCAAGTCTGGTGCACATCAGCCCAGCAGCCAGTGTAGCATAATGGGCTTTATAAGCCTGTGGCCAGGAATAGCTGCATTGTGTGGCACCTGACAGAGGGTTTGGCCAGTGGCAGGAGGTTGGCTGTACAATCAGCCATTAGGGCTGACAGCTCGGCCTGTTTAGCCTGGTTGGCCAATTCCAAGGAAGCGCGCGGGGGGGAGGGGCCAGCCCTCACCTAGATGAAGGGGGGTTTCCAGTCTCCCGTTTGGCATCTAATCCAAGGTCCTGCAGCCCACTGAAGCTCAACGCAAGAGCGCACAGGCTGCCTGCTGACTTGAAGGGGCCAGGAGGAGGTAGAAGACAGCAGACTGAAGGTCACAGTGGTCCACATCAAGGCAGCACCCTGCTGCTTTGATGTACACTGAGACCTACCTTTGTACCTATTTTGGAGCATTCTTTGTACATGTGGCTGTATGACATGCTCATATCTAATCTTGTGCACACGGATTGAGGGTGATTTCTTTTAGAGCTGTGTGATCTTGGAGAGGTCTTCCGTTGGAGCAAGCTCATCCCTCTGTCAAAACCAAGATGAAGATTGACAATCCTTATATAGGCAGTAGAAACCCCTCTAGGTTTATGTACAAGGGGTCTTAGAGAATCTCGTGATGCTCAACATGATACATCAAAGTAGGCCTAGGCACTTCAGTGACCCTCCTGTTCTGCCGTCTGTCTGTCTGTCTGTCCATCTGTACGTATGTATATTAACAAGGAGGTGAGTCCCACAGTCAAGTGGAGCTCAAAAGCTGATAGGCATAGATCTCATTTACATTTTAACTCTTGTAAGTTTGTTTTTGCCATTGTACATCATGGATCAGTTGACTCCTTTTTTGTCTATTGATGCACTGTAGTGGGTTTCTTGGATGAAGACGTCATGAATGTTGGGATTTGAGCCAACTTGAACTATCATCTTGTCACTTGCCACTCTTATAACGAAATCACAGGCCACAAAAAGGCACACTATATTGCTAGTGATTTGCATATTACTAGTTGGAATAAATATATAACCATTGATAATAAGAATCGTATCGATAGCATCATCTTGTGTTGGGAAAGTGCCATCGGTACTAAGGCTTTTATCATTGGTAGCAAGGCTTTTGTAAGTGATATACGAAGAAAGGGCAAGATAAATTATGATTGATGAAGGGATTGAATGATGATGTCACAATCCAATGTATCATACGTTTTCTCATTAATGAAACAAATATCATGCCTAGTTTCTTTGGCATACTCATTACTTTCCCACAAGACTACAATCGCATCCAAGTGGTTTCTATCTTGTATAATCGTTTTTGCTCTTATCTAATTCAAAAGTTTATTTTATTAAGTAATCTAAGAGCTAATACATTTTGCAAAGATGTTTGAGCTAAAGTTTAGCATGATCAATGGTGTCTAATTTTT
The DNA here is from genome assembly GCF_047967505.1 of Dipteris shenzhenensis. NCBI lineage: Eukaryota > Viridiplantae > Streptophyta > Polypodiopsida > Gleicheniales > Dipteridaceae > Dipteris > Dipteris shenzhenensis. The sequence continues at coordinate 12,176,818 of NC_141607.1, forward strand.
AGATCCTACTTAGGATCATCTTTGGGAAGAAGTTTGGTGCTCTAGAAGCTCACAACTTGCAAACTTTCATTCAAGGAATTTATGGCCAATCATGTCTCAAAACTCTTTGGAGGAACGTCCTCTTGAAGAATCCCTTATTTTAAAAAAAGCAATCCTTGGTCGATCTATCGAATATTATTGGCCATCGCTCCCTAAAAGAAATTTCTATTTGAAATATATAGACACTTTTTTTTTCCCTCAATTTCCTTTTGAAACAAGAGAAACTTCAATCATGAATACACTTGGATATATGATTTATGCTCAACCTAACTTCGTTTTGGTTATCACAATTTGACTATTAGACTAGTGAACAACTCTTCTTTGCTAGCACCTAAAAGATTATTGGTCCTTTTTAGTGGTTCCCAAGTAGCAAAACTCAGAATCTCAAATGATAAAGGGTGCCCTCTACTCTGCCATTGCTATGCATATTAAAGTATCCAAGAACTATTAAATTGGTGCATTTCCAACTCCAATTTTTCTAAACCATTTTCCTTTCAATTAGAGTATTTGATGCATAGGAAAGTGGATAATGGATAGATTGTCTATATGCCTACCCAATAGGCACTAGGATCAATTTCTGCTTGAGATGCACAAGAGGCATAAATGCTAAGAATACTAATTAAAATACCACATTTGCCTTTGGTATGATTTTTGTAAAAATCTATTGTCTTCGTCTGTCAAGTCGATTCAAAGCAATCATAGCTGGTAGCTTTCACAAGCGTGAAAATCCAAACCTATACCCATGAGCTAAATAAACTTATCGATAGTGAAGCACATACTAGATCTCATTAAACAAGATGTTCCATAGACTGCTTAATTTTCACAATAGCTACATACCTCTTTGGGTAGGTATATATCATGAGATAATGAAGGTAAGTTCATGAGGGTTGAGTTATGAGATAGTAGATGACTAATGAATCAACAATTTGATGACAACAACAACGTTACTCCATGTTAGTCAGATCAAGATGTTGAGATTATCATGAACTATTCTTTGAGCTTTTGGATCAACTATTATTCACAACAAAATTGCATAATTTTTTTGTGAAGGAAAAGAAGGGGAAATGGGTTGCTCTAAGGAATTGTAAATGTTTTGTGAAAGGCCAACTTTTTTAGATGCGGGTATTCTTGTGGGGTTTGATGGTTTTGATGTATCAATGAAAGCAAGACAGGGATCAACTATTGTTATGGGGTTTGATGTCTCAATGAAAGCAAGATAGGAATAACTAAGAATTGCATGCTTTACCTCTTTTGTTGGATGTCTTGCAAGGGAATCCCTAGGAGCTTATTCTATTTGGTATTGGTAAGGGCAGTTTTATAGCCAAAGACACTATTCCGTCCTCCTACACCCTAGAGCAATATATGATGAAGAGAGATTGTGGATTCCCTCAAGCTACGAGAAAAACATTTAGGTGTGAGAAGTCCTATGGCATAAAGGAGATGAAGGATATCAGGCAAGGTTTTTATCTAAGGAACAAAATTAACTTCTATGAAACAAAAAGTAACTTTTCCTAGCAAAGAGGTATCACTATGGGATATAGGTAAGATCATGAATGGCAAGGTGGCAACTAACTTAAATATTAAACTTATAATTAAGTTGAACAAATTTTGGTTGGCACTCAAAACTCCTACCCATCTCTACTCTACACAAGGAGAACAACAATCTTACTAATACTCTGAACAAGTAAGTGGAGAGATGTAATATAATGGGTCTATAAGTTCTCGTTAACATGAAAAGGAGACCCTTGATAGAGGTCTACAAATGGAAAATTTGATGGCTTTTGTAAAAGATTCCCTAGCGCTCGTGAGGATATTTTTCATTTTTTAATGGCATGTCCACAAAGGTATGGAAAACAATGAGCTATAGATATGGGTGCAATGCAACTGCCATGTTTTCTTAGGGGGTGATTGCAAAGGAAAGCTACAAAGTGCAAGGTCTCTCTATGTGCATTTGCTCCTTGGTTTTGGGATTTTTAAAACAACTACCACTTTAATGGTGTTTTCAATAATCCTTCTCATGGAACGGGATAGAGGATTCAAAAGCAATCATTGGAAGTATCCTTTGGGACACAATGATATTGATCATTGGTTGGTGTTTGATTGATAACCTTCTTTATTGATGTCTACATTATACAAGATGGCATGTACATTCATTAGCTTTGAAAAATGTGTGCAATACAATTGGGATGTTTGCTTATGGGGCAATTGCAAAGGAAATCTCCAAAGTGTAAGGTCTCTATATGTGTATTTGCTCCTTGGTTTTGGGATTTTAAAAAACAACTACCACTTTAATGGTGTTTTCAGTAATCCTTCTCATGGAAAGGGATAGAGGATTCAAAAGCAATCATTGGAAGTATCCTTCGGGATACAATTATTATTGATCATTGGTTGGTGTTTGATTGATAGCCTTCTTTATTAATGTCTACATTATACAAGATGACATGTGCATTCACTAGCTTTGAAAGTATTTAAGGATGATCTTTGGAACTTGTTGGGTTATGAAATTTTTAAGAATTATGAATTTGCGGATAGTAATCACAGAAATAAATTATTTTAAAATCACATCATGTTTTTTCCTCCAACGATTTGTTTAACAAATTGCCTCTAGTAGCAAGCCTTGATTTGAGGAAATGAGAGGGAACCGATATTAAAAAATTACGTTGTTGAATTAAAACAATAAAAGTGCAAAAGGGAAATTTTGCATGAGGGAATTGTTTTCCTTTTGTCTATGTTGTGAGCTTTTCCATGTTTGTGTACTTTTTGGATCTTATTCTTAGTTTGAGAGGGTTGCCAAATGGGTTCTTCGAGGTTCCCAAAAATTCCTCTCAAATACTCATATTCTATCTCTCTTTAAAGAATATAGCACACATCAAAGTTGAGCATCCGTATACTAAATCAAATTCTTACAAAGGCCTTCATTTCAACCTTTTACCATATGTTGTACCCCCCCTTACAAAGTAGTGGATCTGAATAGAGGTCTAAACACGAGTAGGCCATCATGGTGAAATTTCAATCAAAAGTTCGAGGTCATGGGAAGTCCACGGAAGAGTGTTGCAGCCAAGATTAAGACATAAGTTTATCCAATGATTTGGATGGCTAATCGGCTAGAAGGTAGTTATCTAGTGGAAGATATTAAGAGTCTTTTTCTCTGTATCGTAAGTTCAAGTTGAGTGTTGCATTACATTAAAAAATAGATTGATCCGATGATTGAGATGGTTGCAAGGTAGTTGTCCAGTGGGAATGTAAAGAGTCCTTCAATGTATACCATTACTTCAATGTTTAAGAAAGCTTAGACCTAAAGATCCCTTAATGGATGAAAATGATAAGAGTCCTTCCCTATGTACCATTACTTCACTATTTGAAAAAGCTTAAACATAAAGATCTCTTAATGGATCAAATAGCTTTCACACTAGGAGGTATGTGCAAAGTATTTCTTGGATGGAAAGATATTGGGCTTCAATCTATGCTCAATATTTCTTCCTCTTTATCCACAGAGTGAGTGTGTATTCACATTTAAGGCAAACAAATGCCTTTTGTTTATATCTCAAACTAGCTCAACATATAAGAAATTGCTCTATTTCCTTTATGCATTAACCATGTAGGAGCTTTGCAAGTAGGAGAATGCAACCATCTTCAAAGTCCAAACCTTCATCGATGGATAGTCCACTTGGCTATAAATAGTTTAGTATGCAAAACAATGGATGAATTGTCCATTGCCATGAATTTTGATTATAATTTATCTTTTGACTAGACCTTTTTAACTATCAACAAGATCTTGAGATTGAAGTTTACCCCCATTCTCTTATTTATTAGATTGCATAAACTCATCTAGTGTTGATGAAGGTATTGAAAATAGTAGAGCTATGATTGAGTGTGCTAATTCCATGTGGCATGATAAAACCATATACAAAAAGCAAGACATAACATTAGGGGGGTATTTGGAGGCAAGGAGCCATCATAGGATATGGAAAAAGAGAGACAATCTCTTTCCCCTTCGTGCCCTTAGGGATCATCTAACCCATCGTATGATTCAAGAACTGTTCGAAGACTCTTGAAAGAGCCCATCTCCAATGTCTCATTAGAATTCATAGCAGCGGTACAAGCATTTCTAGAAGTATTAATCATGCACCCACTTCCGTACACTTCGATATTAAGCACATATTAGCCCAAACACTTTATGAGTGCATATGCTAATGAGCACTCATTAGCTTGAATGCCACATAAGCACACTTTGATATTAAGCACATATTAGCTCGAACACTTCATGAGTGCATATGCTAATGAGCACTCATTAGCTTGAATGCCACATAAGCACGGAGTAGCATGAGCTCAAAATGGCAACATGAGTGCTCTCAAGGAAGAGTGAAGGGAAGAGATTTGTATTATATGAGACGTGAGGAGTGTAAAACTCTTGCGAGAGTAGGGTAGTGATACATGGTAAAGTACAAAGGGAAAAGAGCCTTAGTAGACCAATGGGCTTACTCTGTTGAGAGACCTATGGAGAAAATCTCGGGAATGCACCCATGAAGCCACCCTGTTGTTGCTCATCGTCTTCAGCTGATGAGTCAAAGCAATTTTTGAAAGTGTAGTGTCTCCATTGCCATCCTCAACCAAGATCTCTCCTCCTCCTGCTGCTGCTGGACGATAAGCATTCGCAACCCCCCCTTCCTCTCCCCCTTCCATCGCCCTTTTGTCCAAATCGGCTTCTTTACCTTCATCTTCATCTTCTTCTTCTTCGTTTGCGTTCTCTCGTGCTTCACATTGCTCGCCTTCATCAATTAATTGCAATCGCAAGCGCCCGCTCCCACGTTCTGCTCGCAAATACCTCTGCGGTGACGACGTGGGTAGCGCTTCCAGAATCAATCGGCCATTCCTCTTTATAGATCGTAGATGGACCCTCAGCAAAGTACTTGGGAAACCTGCGTTTGTACCGCATCTTACGGGGGAAGCGAGAGGAGGAGGAAAAATGTCATATCGTATTCTGATCTTGGTATCATCTTCTTCTTGCTGATGTTCGTCTACATGCGCGCTGGGCTTGCTGTCCTCCGCATCCTCTGCAGACTGCTCGTCGGGTCCGCCCAGTTCCTTGTGAACTGGACACGGCGTAAATTTGCCTTCCTCCCTCGGTTTATCTAAAGCCTCTACATGTACATTTTTTTCATTCGGACTTGGGAAGCCGGACAGAGAGGGAGCCGCGTCTGCCCAATAATCTGAATGAGCTTCAGAAGCTGGGACACTCGACTTAAGCGCGCAGGCTTCCCACAATTTCGGACCCATACGAAACGAAGAAAAGCCCATCGTAGGAAAGCTCATCGCGTTCTGTGGGGAGTTTGCTGGGTGAGATGTGCATTGCTGTTGAGGGACAGGGCAAGCATCGAAAGGGGGGAGAAGGATGGCATCCTGCGTAGGGAGGGCAGCTGCTGAGCTGCGAAATTCCAAGCTGAGAGGGTCATGGAAGACGAGAGGATGGACTGTCATGGTGTGAGAAGGAGGCAAGGTTTGTCGGCTTCTGTGGAGAAGTGAAGGGCGCCAAAACTAACAAATAAGGGAGGCTGCAGAAGTTACAATACATATAAGCTTGCAAGAGAGTATGTGCTTTATAGAGCTTGAGCTCCCATAAGAGTTGAGAGAGCCTCTCTTTCCGGTAGGCCAAAGCCTTCCTAAAAACTTTTCTTATAACTTCCTCAGCCGCCCCATTGTGGCCTTTAATTAAAGAGCCTAATCCGTTTCGTGCTCCCTTTACATTTTATGTTCCACTCCCTTGTAATAAGTTTATTAAGTTCCTCACATTGTGGGTTTTTTCTCCAAAAGTGGAGATCAATAACTTGCTTTTAAAGTGTGGTAGGGGCACATATTAAGCTTCTCACATTGTGGGTTTTTTAGGCATTGGTATATATATCAAAATTTATATTGTGGTTTCATGGGACCATGAACTACTCATGTGAATGCAAGACTTGGCAATTGATGGCCCATATGCCTATCGATACACATAGTTGACGTCATGTATGTGGGTGAGTCGGTGTGCATGCGTGTTTGTCTTTGTGTATAAGAGAATGAGAGAGAGAGAGAGAGAGAGAGGCCAACAAAACAAAGGCACTAAAAGTAAGAACTAAGGAAAAAACAATTGGTAAAAAAACAATGTTTAAAACATAAAGCATGTGAAAAATCACACTAAGCCCACTCCTCTATGCTAATAATTATTTCAAAGCACTCTTGCCCCACACAAAGACTAATATAAGTTTAAAATGTTGTCTCACCTTTCCACTAGTTATTTTGGAATGACAACAATTACATGACATGTAAGGCTCTTATGGCACACATTGAAGACGTACTTAGGGCATCTCTCTCTCTCTCTCTCTCTCTCTCTCTCTCTCTCTCTCTCACATGGACACGTGCAAGTGTGCATGCACACACATTGCATGCAAAAACTCATGTGTTTATTATGTATTTAGAAATATTCAAAGAAAAGCAACCGATTGCTTGCAAGCTCTCATAAGTTGGACATGAAGGAATATTCTAGAAGTAGAATTGAATATTGTGCAAGTGGTATTGTAATGAAGAAGCATTACATAGTAGAGTATGTTGCATTAGGATTAACTCAATTTAACTAAGTTTTGGAAGAATGATTCAAATTATCTCAAAGAGCCACCTTATTGGAGAGTGTGTTGCATTAGGATCAACTCAACTTAACTTAGGTTTGGGACAATGAACTAGATACAATCAAAGAGCCACTTTATTGGATTGAAATGCTATATCAATGTTGACTAAATGTACACGATTATTACTTTGAGTGATTTTTCAACTTGTAATTTGGGAAGGTCGAACTTTGGTCCCATTTTTTGATATTTGAGCAACTTAGTTCCACTTTCTTTCTAGCGAACAATGTGTGAAATTATGCTAGTCTAAACACCCTTTTATGAAAAAGGAAAATACATTCATGTCCAGGCTTGAAGATAAATTATAGCCAATAATGAAGATAGGCTTGTTTGAATACTATATGTTTCCTTTGGGTTCGCTTCAAATTCAGCGCTCACTTGATAAACAAGAGAAGCCCTTACTTCCAAGAAAGAAGATGGTTTCGCTAACTCTAAAGAGAACTTGCAATTGAGCAGTTTTTGGCACCCACAATGCAAACATTCCAAGTGTATATGGATCCTTAATAATTTGTTAGCTCAAATAGTTGTTGAGTTGTTGGTACTTTGCAATTGTCTCAAAGAGTCTATTATGCACTCCAAGGGATACACTTTGTCCCACCAATTACTGGTCATAGGAAGGCTTTTGTGGTGAAGGGTCCCAAAGTGTTAGTGTACATTTTTGTTCATCTTTAACTAGGCAAAATTCAAGTACTTTGATTTATGTAGATTCATAAGTTACAAGTTCCATCATATAAGATGTTGATGCATTGTAAATTCATAGTGACGTTTAAAGGCAAGGGAAAGGCATTGATGATACTAGGATGCATGGTTGGTGAGTGCAAGACGACCAATTTCGGGAGAAAATCTAATCCAGAGCGATCTCTCGCTCTTTGATATAGTATCAAAAGGATTGGAGGCCAAGAAGAAAGCACGTTTATTTAATTAGCATATACTTTCACAAAGTCATAGAGAATTAAATGGGACCCAGGTGACCCGAGGTTTGAGAAAAGGCAGTGTGCTCATGTGTAGAACATGCTTATGTAAGGCAACATCCATAGATACTCAAATTATAGCAGTATGCATGCTTAATTAGGAACTACATGAATTGGATAAATGTCCATGGGTCTTCACAAGATTTGGAGCAATGCAGAGTTGCATAGTTGACATGGGTCGTTGCCACATAACAATGCTAGCATGGATTATAGTCTCTTGATAATGATGTTGATGGATATTATCAAAACTCAAATAAAAGATTTAGACCATAAAGTTCATCATCTCAAAAGGTCGTTATCGCATGAGAAATCTATGGAGTGTGGTCATGATTTGGGCATAATTTTATCACAGGATGGCTAGAAATTGCTAGTGAGCTGGGATGAAAAAATTATAGTCGAAGTTTTCACATGTCATGCTTGTTTTTTTGTAGTTGAAAAAAAGTGTATTATTAGTATCAAAAGCTACAAAAGAGAAAAAAGAGAGCGTCTAGCAGTAGAAGACATCTCATACTTGTTCACTCTCTTTTTCCCAAAAGGCATGGAATGAGTTGCACAACATATGACCGTGATTTAATGCAAAAGTAAACGTTACAGTTCAACTATCCGATCTCTTCGTAGAAGATATATTGATAGAATAAGTTTTCACGTGTCATGCTTGTCAGCTCTCTTCTTCTAATGTATGACCATGATGTGATGCAAAAGTAAATATTGTGCAATGAAACAACGGTTCAACTATGCGATATCTCTTCATAGAAGATATGTTGATCTCCTACAATGAGTATGCACTAAAGCTAACTTATTGAGCATTGTAACATATTTGCAATAGGTTGTTTATGGTAGCTATACCATCATCAATTTCTCTTCTTTCAACAAGTTTTTTATGATAGCTATGCCACTAACAAAATCTCTAAATATACCAAAAGATCTAATCCAATTCTTATGCATTGTATATGGTCCAGTCTAAGCTTCTAGTCTTTTCCCTTCCTAGTCCCATAAAAATTACTTTCTTGCTCTTTTCCTCCACTGTTTGGATGTATATTGTAGTGATTTTCTTTTCTCCTTTTGTCCTTGCTCCTTTTCATCCTTCTTTTATTTGCTCCTTTCCTTGCACCACTTGGATGTATATTGTAATGCTTTAGTTTGTTTTTAAGGAGATTCACCAACCTAAATCAATGGTTGCTCCTATTTATCATATTGACTCGTTAGGAGTGCTTCAGTAGAGTTTTGGAAGTTATTAGTGTCGTCTTTTACTTTTCTAAAATATTTATTTGTTGTTTTTTAAATCTTGTTTCTCTCAATCTCACATTTTTCTCAGTCAAGAGGAATTACCATAGGGTTGTAAGATGCACCTAGTTCATGTTTTCGTTTAAAACGGTTTTTTGCACCCAGATGACTCATGAATCGAGGGTATTTTTTTGTTCTTGAGATAGAGAATAATTCAAAGGTGCAAAGAAATAAGAATCCTGGACCAAGGAACATTGAAAGTACGTAATCAAAAGATACCCACAGTGTTGGTTGCCTTGCATGGCTTACCTCTATTTGGGGCGACTTGGGAATCTGTGTATCAAATGTGGAGAGCATTCATTGAGGACATTGATGCCTAACGAGGGACGGAATATTATGCTTAAGCTGAGTAACACGACCTTGGAAAGGTCAAGTGGCATTTTCCCTTTAGAGTACCAATAATTGTAAATATTAGCATTGCACTTTATGCATATGGTTAAAGGGATTTAATGCCAACGTCATCGATGAGGGTAAATAGCACAGACTAGATGTATCTAAGGTTAGATGTATCATTGATGAGGGTGAATGGCATAGACTAGATGTATCCAAGGTGAATGGCATAGACTAGATGGTTAAAGGGACTTAATGCGAAGGTCATCGATGAAGGTGAATGGAACAGACTAGGTGTATCTAAGGTCATTGTGAAATATGCCTGGGGGCTAGTGATTGCAATGTACTCCAAGAGGGGTGAATTGTGTATTAAGGAAAGGTCTCATATTTGTGACATGTGGCATGTAGATGCATTTAGGGAGTTGTGGGATTTGTATTGAGCGTGGAAGAATCAACATAGAATTATTATGAGTTGGGCACTAGAGAGGTTGGCTAGGAGGGACATGTGAAAGAGGAGAGAAAAGTTCACATTAATTGTGTTTTCTTGTTTCATTTCATTCTTGTTAAAAGAAAGCTCTCTCATGAATACATAATTGAAAAGTGATTTTAAGTTTGTGCACTCAATTAAAATTTCTATATGTGCTCCTCTTTATTTTTTAGTTCTTGCCCTCTAGAACTACAATTTCCATATGTGACAAATTCAACTATCCTCCTTAAAAGTCTCTTATTGATGCACAAGAAATCATTGCATTGCATGGGATAGCTTGTGTCATCATCTATTTGGGAAAACTTGCTGTCATATTATATTAATTTTATGCATATGTGTAGTCATACTAGACAAACACACACAACGTAGTGGCAGTGTTGATCTTGATAAGTATTTGATTGTGCATGCCATTGAGCTTCAAATGCTTTAAGATACTTTTCATAAAGTTTTAGTGATCCATGTTGATATCAAGTGTGACTTGCAAGTGCTTATTATAAAGACATTGCTTAACATGAAGGAAAAAGGTAATAATTTTCTACCCTTTGATGCTTGCTTTGTATTCGTTTTTATAACTCAATAACATTATATTACAACTTTTGTCAATTCTAAAAAATTGTATTACTTTATACCTCAATACACTATATTACTACTTTTGTCGATTCTAAAAACTTGCATTAAAGTCACATTCGAAGTGCTTCTGATTCATATGATAAAGTGACCCTAAACATTGCATTCATAGATGTCAACTTGCCAAAAATATTTTTGAGGAAATAGAATAAATCTAGCGCCTTTTGTAAGTTTATCTAAGAGTTATGCCAACTATGTTAACCTCAATCAAGGGAACTTGAAATCCATTGCTAAAATTATTTAAAAATAAAAAAACATAGCCCCTGGTGTCATTCAAGTGTAAGCTATTTTACCGTTGTTTGTCTTGAGTCCCCAAGCATTACCCATTGGAACTCAAACTATCGTGGCTGAAAATTGGGCAATTTAAGTCTTTGTTTTTTGCATGCTTATGTTGTCAGGGTGCCCAATAAGAGGAAAGAGCATGGAGGAATACCTTTCTTTGATTAATTAGTAGAGAGTCAAAGTAGTGAAGAATACCTTTCTTGCTTGAAATTGGGATCTAAAGGACGTATGGGGAGCAATGTTCATGTGACGTTGTTATACAAATGACTCATGCTGAAAGCATTGATCTTGTCGTTGGGTGGGAGTGACATATGACCTTTGTGCCTGTGGTGGAAATATTGATTTTGAGAGCAAGATTTCGAAAGGACAAAGCAGAAATTGTGCGGTGGAGTACACCCGGGCCTTATCCATTGTGGTAATGGCGGCTATGGAGGGGGGGATTGAATGGGTTGGAAGGAGGGGGAGGCACGTGGCAAGCGAGTGGTGGTCGAGGAAAATTTTAGTGGTCAGAAAGGGGGAGCCAACGAGTGACGGGCTGCCACCAAATTTAGTAGGCCATAGTTGGCGACGTGGACAGCCAACTTTTGCCACCTCAATCTTAGCAACGACAACTTCATACAATCCTCCGCTCTTTGCAAATCTGCGGACCCAAATGACTCCTTTTTGTAGACAGGTCATTTCAGCATCATCTTTCTCCCTAAATCTGCTTGTCGCCACTACTCCCCTTTTCCCCCGGGGCCTACCTTTCTTTGTTTCCTCGCCTTCCCCTTCACATGTTCCACTTTCCACCTTTTTACGTTGGCTCCCTGTCGCTCCTGATCACCGCTTCTACTGCCTTGACGTTCGATATCCTTACACTCTGTTCCCTCGAGTCTGGACCTCTACCAAGCGTTTGGATGATATGCGTCCCCCTCTTGATCGTCAGGCAAGTTTAAATGGCAATGAAGACAACCGGCGACAAAGATTGATCTCTCTCTCTCTCTCTCTCTCTCTCTACTATTAGCTACCTTGCTCACATTACACCTTCAACTATAACTAGCAAACCCAAATTCAAGCGCGACATCTAATATGTTTCAAAAGTGATTTCACTCCACGCGTTCTTTCTGTATGACTAAAGGTGCGCTCTTACAAGCTCCAAACGAGACATATATAATGAAAACAAAACACATAACTTAGTGCTTTCTATGTATTACACTTTAGCTTGTATAAACAACTCATTACGTTGTTTTCATGCTACATGAGAAGCACGAAGAAGCAATATGGAACACGGCTCACATTTATCTTAAGTTCAAAGAATGTGAAACAACCATAAGAGAAATTATAAAGAACGTACGCCTTCCTCTTATGGTTAGATATCAAGAAGAAAGTACATTTATGTTTTGTTCAAAAACTGTGAAACAACCATAAGAGAAATCATAAAGAAGGCATGCCTTCCTCTTATGGTTAGATCTCAAGAGGAAAGTACATAGTCTTGTTTAGAGTACAATGACATATAACATAAAAATATAAGGTGCAACACATGATAGAAAGTGATGGACATAGACTCACTTATAATATTAGTGTTTACTACTTAGGTACCGTAGGATATCACGTGAAACTTGTAAGAGTCCATCCACATGTACCTCAACATGGTGAGAAGCCATGAAGAAGGTTTGCCTTCCTCTTATGGTCAAGTACCTGCAAGAGTGAACTACATAGTCTCATTTAGAGTATAACGACATATAAAATGTGTAGCACATGATAGAAAGTGATGGACAAAGACTCACATGTACTATTAGTGTTTATTACTTGAGCAATGTAGGATGGAATGTGAGGCTTCTAAGGGACTTAGCATGCCTTTTCATGTATTTGAGAACGTTGAATGAATAAAACCTAACTATGATTACAAAATATTTGGACTAAAAAAGGGACCTTATAAGAGAGCCCTTCTTGTGGAGATATAGCACGAATTCAAATAAAATTGGTTTGTTGAGGCTCGGAGATAACAATCTCCCCGACTTATGCCCTCACCTCTCCTATAAGATTTTGAAGTGTAACCAAACTTGCAAAGTAAATTTCTCAACCAAACCTAAACCACATCTCTTGAAACCAATCCCTCCCATCCAACTATTTGAATTAGAGTCTCACATGTGATCTTATATGTGTGACTACATGCATACATTCTCACATGTGATCTTATGTGACTGATTTTGTGAGAGTGATGGCCCTGGGTGTGTGCAAGGGTCAAGCTTGCTTGGTTCATAGCTCGTGTCATCGTTGGTGTAAGAGAGATTTTAGGGAGTGGATTGTAGGAGTCATGGGTGAGGTCGTATCATGTGAATCTCAAGGTCTATAAATGTCAATCACCTATCTAATGGAATTATCAAAGTTCTTTTTGCACCTCTACTCCTTGCCTAATATAGCTCCTTGTTGCCTTTATTCTACCCTCTTTGAGCTACTCTTTTCTCAAATTGGTATCAGAGCTAGTTGGCTCATCCTACTTATTCTCCATCAATTAAGTTTCCCCCTCTATTTTGGTCATTATCACGTACGGAGAACTAGCCTTGCTGAGATTTGCCACTGCTTACAACAACTACAAATGTCGTAGTTTTTTATCATGATTTTCCCAATGTTTTTTTGTGTGCATTGACCTTGAAGTTCTGTTATGCTTCAATGCATCGTCTCCTTTGATAGCCTCCTAGTCTCTCTTCATCCCTCTTGATTCAGTGAATGTATTGGCAGAGTCAATCTTTATCCTCTATGCCGATGACAGTGTGGATTGGAGACAAATTTGAGGGGAAGGTTTATTCACTGATGGGCACCATGCTCAAAGACAACAAATCTTCCATAGTATTTTTCCCTCTATAGTTAGGCGCTATTGAGTAATTGCTACTCTAATGTTTTCCAGAGTGTAGAAACTCTACCTTTACCTATCTTTTATAGCTATAAGCATGTACCAAGGATGGAATGATCATGATGCAGAAACTCAACCTTTACCTATCGTTTATAGCTATAAGCATGTACAAAGAATTGAGTGATCATGGTGGATACAAAGGCGGAGGAGGCTTTGATGCTAGCAATGGTAGTTATAGTGGTCATGCTGGATTAGGTGCCAAAAAGCCCCGTCTATGTGCTAAAGTTTCCAATCTTCAATAATAATCAAGCGTTGCATGGGTGATGCAAGAGTGGAAAAATTAGCTTAAACGATAGAGGCCATTGTAGGTTCAAAAACCTTGATATTGAGTACTGTTTGTCTTCATGCCCATCCTCATCAAATTTTGAGCCAAATGATGAGCTATGTATATGAAAATACTATTCTCTTTCCAACCAGAGGTCTGCTGTGAAACTTTCATTGCCCATTTTTCAATGCCTAGGAACGAGTTTTCCACTTTTTTCTTGATAAGTTGATCATGCAATAATCTATGTTTTGTCATGGGATCTTTTGTGGAGCTATTGTGCAAAAGGTGTAGTACTATGTGTGCAAGAGGAGATTTTATACTTTCGAGCTTCTTGAAGGATTGACCTACTATGAAATGATTCATTACTTGCTTATATGACGTAGTTGGTCTTCAACAGCATACTTGGTTTCCACCTATGCGAGCACCTATTGTAGCCATCATCTACGCCTCACAGCCTTCATCTTGCTACTTGTGGATTGGTATCCCCTCAGCATATCATCATAAAAGATAACATTATTTAACTTACGGTTAAACTCTAGTTTCTAAGGGGTGTTCACATGGGTAATGTTAAACACATTGAACGTAGATGCTTTATAAAAAATTTCACATTGAGTTCATCATGGGCTTCTGCATTGTGATCTCTAATACTGTTTTGGGTCTTCATCAAAGTTATCATCATGGGATGTAATCGCAACACATGGTATGTTAGATCATACTTCATCGACAAATGCCTAGAAAGTTATTAAATGTCCAAAAATTATCTTCCTTTATGTGTGAGTCATATCTCATGGGTATGTCCCCCGAAATTGTTTGTAATAAATTTACGTGTGATTTTCTACCTTGTATTGCCTTAATGTTATAAAAGGCTTGACTAGGTCCATGTCATAACTTTATTTAGAGTGAGGGTGATATTTCCAAGGCAGACCAATGTGTGCTATTGTCAAGTAGAGAATACTATCAAGCCTAGAAGGGGATTTAGAATATAGTTGCCTTGGTCCCCTTGACATTTGAGTTCTCATCCATCCATGCTAAGACTTGGAGCTTGTGATGCTCAGTTGGGCCTCTAACCCCTGCTCAGACTTTTAGCCTTTGAGTTGGCATCATGAAACATGTCTAGTAGAGAGATATGGTATAGTTTGAGTCGATCTTAAAGCATATTTAAGGTTGTCTCAAGGTACTCCACCTTCACTTTGAAGGATGGTTTGCTAAGAATTGGAGTCTCATGTGTGACCTTATTTGTTCTTGTCTATGTATGTGTGTGACTACAAGTATGCGTGTCACCATACATGTGTGTATGCATGATTGTGTGAGAGTGATGCACATTAGTGTGTGCAAGGGCCACACTTGCTTGGTTCATAGCTTGTGTCATGGTTGATGTGAGTAAAAGATTCTAGGGAGTGGATTGTAGGAATCATAATGAGGCCATATAATGGAGAAATTCGTGGATCTCATGGTCTATAAATCTAAATCATGTATCTAATCACTGTACTCTTTGCCTCATGTAGTTCCTCATTGCTTTCATGTTTCCCTCACTGAGCTACTCATTTTTGAACATCAGCTACTACCTTCCTTCTATCTCCCATGTCTTCCTCTTCCCTATGCTCACTTTCGGGTGCCCTTTCACCTCCTCCTCTCTAGTACCCTAGTTTTGAATTTTCATTTCCTTTGGGTGATGGTGTTCTTTCTTTGTCTCTCCTCATCATAATCTCACCATTTTTTGTCTTGTTGCAAATTCCATATTCATTCTTTCAAAAATTTAAAATTCATTGAGTGAAGTGTAACTTGCTTACTTTCTAAATATACCTTCTCCACATCTTGCCATTTCATTCATGTATGTTTCACTCTTCATTTCACACTTTTTAAAGTCAAGATTCAAAAGATCCTTCTTTGTTTGGATTTTTGGCAAAATCTATTAAAGCTCATATTTTCTTTGTTAGCACTACCTTTAGGTAGTGCTCTAGGTACACTTTTGTTAAAAAAGTGTCCCACACACTTTGTTGCCATGTGGCCCCTTCTATTTTGGTTTCTCTCTCCCACACACACTCACTCACACACACTTTCTTTTTTTGAGAACACACACACACACACACACACACACACACACACACACACACACACACACACACACACACACACACACACACACACACACACACACACACACACAGAGTTTGCAAATCATTCAAACTTTCCTATACAAGGCTTCCATCACATGTGTTGCAAATTAATCATTTATTCATCTTGACAATTGTTTTCCTTTGACAAAACCAACTTGAAGGCAGTGCTCACGAGTACTTGTACTCACTTGTTATAGTTGCTTTTCTCTTAAGACAAATCATTCAAACTTTCTTATACAAGGCTTCCATCACATGTGTTGCAAATTAATCATTTATTCATCTTGACAATTGTTTTCCTTTGACAAAACCAACTCGAAGGCAGTGCTCACGAGTACTTGTACTCACTTGTTATAGTTGCTTTTATCTTAAGACATTTAATGTTCTATTTTATTTTTTCTAATTTGGGCCACATTTGTTAATGATTATAGTTCCTTTTTTTGGACATTTATTATACTATTTTCTAAGATTCCTATTTATATGCGATTTGCTACTATAGAGGTTTTATTTTATGTATTGAAGTTTGTGTTATTGTAAGAAGTTTGACATTTTTGTATTATTTGCTAATATTATTGCTATGTCTAAATTAAGGGAAAAATGTATGAAACTAGGATGGGTATCGAGAGTAAGAGAAAAGTCTACTCTCATTTTAAAATTGATGTTGAGACTGCTCCCCTCTTAAAGAGGATTGAATCATCATCCTTGGATAAAGGATATTTTAAAACTCTTCAAAATGAAAGAAGAAAAACTATGGATCCATGGCTTGATGGTAGGATACATCCTTTGAATCTAGTCTCTTCACAAGCTCCATAGTTTCACGAGTTGAATAGTTTTATAAATTTTGACAAATGGCTTGTTAGGATATTGTTAAAGGCTACACATTCATAGAGACAATGTTCTTCATAAACACTATGAATCTTTGGTGTTTGAAAGCGATGCAATGACTAGAATGCTAGAGATGCTCAAGACAAGCTCTGAATTCCTCATCTACATTCAAAGATTCTCACATCCATGCAATGTATGAGAGCTTACACCCTCTCATGCCTTTTGGGGTAACACCAATTGGCATCCCCATTTTTCTAGGCTTAGGGTACTATACTTTATGCTGACCTTTTAAATGCATCTATGCATTGTACCCATTCCTAACCCTAAGACCTAGCACGTGTCAAATAGTCAAATACATAATCCATGGCTCTTGGTGATTATCACTACCTAACCTACCTTCTATTTTAAATTTTCAAAAGTTACCTTAATATAGTCTAGGCCCTAAATCTTATCATGATAGTTCAGGGATTGGGGTTAAAGGTCTTGCTAAGAGTTTTAGGTTGAGAAGGTTGTGCCTCTTTTAGGATGAGTTCAAGGTTGAGGAAGAGTGCTAGGGTGTGGAGTGAAGATACTTCCTCCTTCATGGATCCAAGGGATAAGGGTTGAGAAGTCTAATTTAAGGGTGAAAAGTGTTGGGGCCTAGGGGGTGAAAGGGTAGATTGGGATGGGAGAGAAGGCTATTGAAGCTAGCATGGAACTAAGGATTGAGGAGAAGAGTTCATCTAAGAATCCTTTGAGAGAGGACAAAAGAGAGGAGGAGGAGGAGGAGGAGGAGGAGGAGGGAAGAATTGGGAGACAACACAAGAGAGGAGGAGGAGGAGGTATTGGGAATGCAAGAGGATGGTTGCAAGTGTTGGGGCTTGTTGCAAGTGTAAGGGCATGCTGACACATATTGAGAGTGTTAAGATCATGACCACAAGGAGATAAAGCACATAAACACAAGAAGTGGATTAAACATTGAGCCCTCAAGAGTGGGAGCCTCATTCCATAAAGAGAAATTTATTCATTTCTCTTTATGCTAAACAGATATCAATGGTTTTCTATCCTGTAGCATAGAATTTCTCTCTCTATGCTCATTTAACATGTTTTTAGATGATTCCTTAAGACCAAGGATTACATATTTACTTAATCACACAACTTTTTTCATGATTTGCATTCGTGAACATCCTTTTCATGAAATAATGCATGCAATGATGACAAAAGATTATCGATCTTTAAAAATGAAAAACTTCTATATACTACCGATAATCTATAAAATCCCATCAAGAAAGTTTGCACTATTGTTAGTAATAGTAGTTCATACTACCAATATTATCGGTGGAAAATTGCATCACCGATAGAAGTCACTAACATGTCTATTATTGATGATATTGTTATTATTACTGCGGTACTAATGCCACCACTTCTATATAAAGACCTTGCTAGTTTATTTGCAACCTCTTTTGATTTGAGAGATAATTATCCTCTCCTATTATTAGCCCCATGCTAGGGCC
Source organism: Dipteris shenzhenensis (assembly GCF_047967505.1). Taxonomy (NCBI): domain Eukaryota; kingdom Viridiplantae; phylum Streptophyta; class Polypodiopsida; order Gleicheniales; family Dipteridaceae; genus Dipteris; species Dipteris shenzhenensis. The sequence continues at coordinate 12,195,084 of NC_141607.1, forward strand.
TAACATATACAGTAGTCCTTGGTCCCTATCCCACAAGTAACAAGAGTTGGATGAGACCACTCCTAGCATCATGTCCTTGGAATCTCTCAAAGGGGGAGGTGGTCTTTGTTATTTTTTTCGTTTCATTATAGTTGCATGCACACAATATGAGAGAAATTTGATGATCATGTAGTTCTTTAATTTTATTTATTTATGTAGTCAAGCATCCTTGCTAGGGTCATACAAAAAAATCCAATAAGGGAAACAACTTGTAGTTTCTATGTTTGGTCTTTGGCATGGAAAATGAAAATGTCTTCATGTCTCCAAGAGTAAGTGCTTTGTGAAAATTAATTTTGATAGTTGCAAGTTTGGTGGTGTCGGTTCGTATCTCTCATTGTTAGGTTTGTCAAACTAATCTGCTATATAACTACAATTAAGTTAAACATAGATAGGTTAGCTATACTAAGGTTAGTGGTATTACCACAGGTTAGGCGAACTTGACCCTACTTTTATTTTCTCCACACACCAAAAAAGAAGAAGGGGGAACTTTATTAAATATTGCCCATATTGTCCCTACATTTGGCCCTTATCTTGCGATTTGGAGGCCAAAATACACCTTAACTAATCCTAGAGAAAAAAGACTTTTTGGATCAAGTTACTATCATTTAAGGCTCTACTAGAAATCGTCAATCTTCATACAAGCACTAACCTTGACCTATTGCTCTCTTGTATTTGGCCATTTCTGGGCCTTTGAAGGTCGAAATCAAACTCAAACTTCATAGTGCTTTGGACCCACTTAAACGATGCAAATAATAATTTTGAGAAATTTTTTATACCCTTGATGCTTTCCAACAATTTAGCCTCTCTTCTTTGATGAACAAAATGGTAGAACGAGAATGTGATGAAGGAGAGCCATGTGAAGATGCTGATGCCGATAATTTATTCAATCAATGATGCAACAACACTAGAATAAACAATGGGAGATGACACTTTGGAAATTGAAAGTGCCAAAGTATAATGTATGAGGATATCTTGAAATATTTCTCCAATTGTTTCATGTAGCATGCCATGTAATCACATGAAACAAAAGTAGCATGTTTTCCCATGTCCTTGATTGATGAGGCCTCTGAGTGGTATCTTAACTTTCTTCTGAGAGAAAGAGCGACATAGGATCTTCTCTTTGGCCAATTTGAAGGGATATTCCAACTCAAAAGCTTACAAGGTGACCTTGCCCTCCAACTTAAGAATATCCATCAGGTCAAAATAGAGAGAGTTAGAACATACTTGGGAGAATGAAGAGGTTGATAGTCAAATGTGTCCCTTGTCTTGACCAATTAAGTATATGATTGCATGGTTCTTTTTGATCTGGAAATTAAAAATTAAAAAATTGAGCATCTATGGACATTATAATGATGTGCATGAAGCTGCAATCGACATCAAGGATGGTATGTTTGACTTTCATATCGATAACGATGACCATAAATCAAGTCATAATGACAATAGGTCTTGCAACAAGAAGGGAAGTACTTCCTACAATGATTGTGCCATTAAGGATCGAGCAAAATCCATGACCTCAAGAGTGAAAGAAGAAATGATGCAAGCCACGGAGTAGAAGCTATGAGTCTCTTAGACACAATACCCAAGAAGGAAAAATGTTTAGTTTCCACATAGTATAGCTAACCACACTACAAATGAGTGCCTGGACTTGAGAATCAAACTCAACCTACTAGAAGTGGTCTAGCCACAAGGTTATGGTGTGCAATTGGCAATGTTTCAGCTTGCCAAGATGTACGTGCTTCTACGGTATGAAAATCGCACAACACCGAACCCACCAATCCCAAGAGGCACCAATCCCAGTGGATAGGTAGCTAATACTTGCAATGAATGTAGAAATTCCAAGCCTCAAGCTCATCCTTGTGAGGACACAAGTGCCTCAATTGTTGATAAATCCTAACCCTCCACACTACCCATGAGCTCCCAATCTTACTCCAAGCATAGTCCCAGCTCAACAACTCCAACTTGAAGAACTACAACTATAATATGAGTACAGACCAAAGTACCACATGTACTACATGGAAGGTGAAGAAGGACTCATCTGGTGTATGCAAATCAAGTGAGACCACCCACATATGAAACACCTATCAAGTGCTTTGAATGTCATCAAAACCATTATATAACAAATTGCACACACAAAATCAGCCGAAACACATCCCAACCTATGTGCAAAGATCGCAAAGTTGGGGTTCCATGGATAGTTGCCTCAGAGAAAAGTTGGCATGCATGCATGGATTGTTGATTCAGAGTAAAGCCACATCAATCCAATGAAGTAAAACCAAATGTGCCACTTGGAATCATTGGCATTGAAAGTCAAAGTGTGTCAGAAGAAAGTGTTGCATCCCAGCTCGTACTGGCATCCAATAGTTTTTCAAGTTCTTCATAGCATGGGTGCCATACTTTGAATTTGTCCTGTAGGGCCACATACCTTAGGTTTGGATCCTTCCCTAACTTTGGGGGAAAATCCCTTTTATTTCATTGTAGGACCAAGCCATATAATCCCTATACTCCATCAATAGTGCTAAGCTTCAAATCTTGCTCTAGTAGTTTTGCTAGAGCCACATATGAGGGCAAACTATAGTACCCCATGTACTACATGGAAGGTGCAGAAGGCTCAATCTAATGTATGCAAATCAATTGATACTGACACAACCAAACAATCGTCAAGCTCTTTAGACAAATGCTCAAGGTCAATCCCCAATCATTTGGCATTGCCCAACCATCAAAGAATATAAATTCTTTTAACAAATTTAAAGAACACAAGGAGATCAATTGATGTACAACTAGGGGAATCAAAGGTGAAGTTGGACCCAGTGAATATACGATATCTCTTACTGTTCTAGCCTCAATGATACAAACACCTAGCCATTGTCTATTTGGGTAAGGATTTGAATCGTGTGGCATTTAGGTCCACTAGCAAAATGTTCCTCTCCAAATTGCTGCACGGTCTCCTAGAGAAATAGTCCCAGGAGGCTGGGTTATCAGGGCCATCTGCAGAGTCATTAACGCTTAGTAAAAGCCCGCTTCACTAGTTGGTAACTGATCTAGGCATGAGCTTTACGTAGAGCTTCTTAGTCTCTGAGCTAAGAGGGACTTTAGTTTGTTGTGAGCATTGGCTCGATATTGAGTTTGGTTGATGGCTCAAGGTTTGCTTATGAGCAAATCAATGAAACTCAAAAGCTCCTTGAGCTATGACAAAGTATATCGTTCCTCAAGACATTTTTGTGGACATGCTTAGAGAGCTATGGACCATAATTATGGGTTCAGTTGCTTAGGCTTGAAAGCTTCCAATAATGCAAATTTTCATGCATTTGCTAGAGCTAGTAGCACTCCTGGCTTACTGTGTTAGGTGCCTGGTTGCGTGAAATTATGTTGGCTCTTTACTTGTATGGCATTTTCCTGTCTTAAAGCTAGACTCAATAAAAATATATTGCACTCTAAACCCATTACTTGAGGGTAATCCCTTCATTTGCACAAGTTACGCTGAGCACTATTGTAGTGCATTGATATCTCCAAATGTATAAGAGAGATAGGGAGGAAATATTGTTCTCTATAATGGATCCGAGGTCACGTAGTTCATTTGACTTAGACTAAGTGCTGCTTCCTAAGGTTCTAGCCTGAGGAAAAGTTAACTATAGCCAATGACAGATTGTATGCATGATGAATTTTTGGTTACTATGCTCTCTACAAATGAATATTTGTCCTACTAGCTCTCCTACATGACTACGAGGTCTTCTTAAACGATTCTCCTTATGCTAGCCACTTTACCATAAAACCTTCTACTTGGCTACCCATGCCATTCCTACATGTTAACAAAGTTTGTGTGACAATGACCGCCAAAAGTTGTAAGCTCCTATATTTTACTGCGCTCAGTTCAATTGTAATGTGTTGAGACTTAATGAGTTGATCTCACATGGAGCCTAGCATTCATAGAGCCTTCCAACTAAGAGCAAGATTTTAGCAGACTTTTGGTCATAGTAGAAACACTGGCCTTCAGTTTCCATTCGCGGTGACATTCATTAGCCTCTTACTTCCTTGGCGACTCCCTGTCAATTTTTTATGTAAGCAAAATGCTGTTAATTTCCTCTTGACTTAACAGATCTTGCGGGGTAAGTACTAAGTCATCCTTAGTTGCATAAGGATGATTATCCATGGACTATATTTATTCGAACTCCTAGGGGCAATGGCTAGACTATATTTATTTAGACTCCTAGGGGCAATGGCTAGACAAACAAGATGGAAAAGTATAATGCATTACTTTGAAAAATTTCAAGCCCTTATGATTTGATGCCTTTCCAAGTAACATGGGAAGCATGGATTTCGACAGGACTATGTTTAATAAGGATGCTTTTTATATGATATATGTATGTATAAGTATTTTCTAATGGTTTGATTAAATAGAGGTGCATCCTCATCATTGAATATTGAGAAATGGCTAATGGCATAACATGCATATGGGGTAGAAATCTTTGTTTTGTTTAGGACTTGAAATAGAAAAAGATGGATTCTTCCTATATAATCTTTGAATGGAGACCCTTTGGGTAATTTTATGACACTCTTGGCCAATTATTTGCTAGAATTGGAAATGGTTGGGCCATCCATTTATTCTATTGGAATGCTCATAAGTAGGTATTTGGCAGATTTAATACTCCAAGATTTACCGTTAATGGGAGTAGATTTCCCTTTACAATATTTTGGAATTGGTCTATTAGGCATTTGGAAATTTATTGCATTCATTTTAGGCCCGAGAGGCATTCACAAGAGCTAAGCATCTCAACTGTCTCACTTAGATTGGGATAATGATGGAGCTCTTGGCCATATATTCCTTTTTTACAAAATTTAAGGAGTTGGATGGAGAGAGCAGAAGGGTTAATGCTTTAAGAAATCAAATAAAGTAGTGTTCTAGGTGGATCTTCTTGGGAAAATGCCTTAAGTTGTATTTTAAAGGAGAATTCTTTTGCATATTACTAGTGAATTTTAAATGGAAAGGAAGTTTTTACACCCTTGGCCAGTTATTATTTGTTAGTTAGAATTGAAAATGGCTGGGCTAGATGTAGAAATCTTGACTTTGACTATCTATCTCTAACCAAGCTCACAATGTTTCCATTGTGACTTTATCTCATGAGAACTTGTATGGTAATAGGTACACTTTACACTTTATGCTTTGATATTTCACACTTTACACTTTATACTTTGATAAATGGAAAAGGTCATCATTTCTCATTTATTTGCCATGAGTCGATAACTTGTTATAATTAGGAAAATTGGACTTGGAATGGGACCATGGCCTTATAGCATGGAGTCTGTCCTTCAATATTGGTAATTAGAAAATGCCAACAGGAAATCAAGAAAAGGTATAAGTATACAGAGGTTATATTTGGATTTTATAACACCTTGGTACTTCCCATTGTTATAATTTTGATGTATGCATAAATTTAATTATGATACTGGTAATTAGAAAATGTCAACAGGAAATCAAGAAAAGGTATAAGTATATAGAGGTTATATATGGACTTTTCGACCTTGGGAATTCCCTTGGACTTGGTTGGAACTCCCATATTTATGATTTATTTGAATTTCCCACTTATTACTTGGATTTCACTGACATTTTATACACATTTCTTCATACATTTAATTGCCCACCTCTGATTACTATTGAATAGTAAAATGCCATGATTTGATTATGCTAATCTAGATCGAGAGTGACACGGATAACAACTGTGTGTGTGCTGGCATTGAAGCCTGCAGTCCCACAATTCATAGTGTACATGTTTTAACATGCTATGTTTGTGGATGGATGCAGGTGAGTCACCATATCTCTCCATCAAGTTTGCATTATAAAATCTAAGGCATGAAGACACAATGTTGGCAACTTCGAGATGCACTCTACAATGGATTTTCTCCAAGTATTGTTAAATATAATTGAACTCTTTATTGGAGACTAATCATCAGTAATGTTGTACTTTTTGCAATGTACTGATATAAATACGAGTGTAATAATTGACTCCCATTTTGATACCTTGTTAAGAGGAATGGCATGATATGGATTATTCTCACTTATGAGGTATTGAGGTTGGCTTATTAAATGGACTATTCTCACAAGTTGTTTGAAAAAGGGCAATAGTAGATGTTTGTAATTGATTTACTTTGACATTGAAAACTAGTCTAGTAGTATAATAGGATAGATATTTGATAGGTTAAAACACACACTAGTATATCCATTGTAAGATAAGAAAAATCTTACGACTGATGGCTATACTTGGATTGACTTGTTTCGGGTGATTGAAGTTTCAAGCCTAATTGTGGCATAAGGATTATGGGACCAACCCCTCCCCTTAGTTGCTATACTGTGATGTTTGGACTAACATCAACTTATTGGATACATCCATTGCTTATGATATGGAAGATTTATAAGGAGATGCAATTCCTCTTCACATATTTGATATTCACAAGAAGTCTCCATATGGTAGAGGTAATCTTTCTAGAAGCTCGAAGTGTTAATTATCATTAGAAGCATATTATTTTGATACTTTGGACTGATACCCTCGACCAACTGGTTGAGCGTCTTGTACTTGATACGTTCTATGAATGTCCTTGACCTACTGGTCTAAGGACTCTCTTCCATGACTATGCAAATTTGGCCACCCTCCATCGACTGGTTAGAGAGGAGTGATACTTTTATTTACTTACTTTTCATTTACTCATTGGAAATGATTGAGACACTAGTATATCCATTTAAATTTAATTTTATGTTTATGAATTAATCTAGGGCAGTTGTTTGACCCAATCCATTGTGACGGGCGGCGACTGCTGCCCTCACTTGGATTGTGTGTCGGACCTGTGGAATGTGGTTGGTGGGAAACACACACACACACACACACACACACACACACACACACCCCTTCGGGGAGCCTTTTATGGTTTAGACTTGTCAACATACTGATGGACCATTAAAGTAGGAAATCATATTAGATCATAAAAATAGGAAATCATAGAAAGAAAACCATGGAAAAGAGTGTCCATTACTTTGATTTATACAATACATGGTACATTACTTTGATAATTGGAAACCGGTGGGCCTTACCTAGGGTGCATAGTTATATCTGCAGTTTATTCTACCACATGTTAGGTGGTTTATATGGATTAAAATTGTGAATGTTCCCAAGGGATCCCTTGAGAGTGCTCTCAATGGAAGCAAGAATGGAAGAGGGAGAGAGAGAGAGACAGAGAGCCACACAAGTTTTGGTGGGTGCAGAATCACCCTAATCTTCTTTTTCATTCATTTATATATGTGTTTGAGTATTGTACATAACCGGGTAAAGGCACAGTGACCTTTAACCCCCACAACCTCCCACTTAAAGGAAAATGTGCCTTTAAGGGAGAACAACCACCAGTGAGCATACTATCCAATGCCCATCAATACACGACAATGCTCAAACCGCTGACTAGGTAGACTCTTCGTCAGCATATCTGCAGGGTTATCATTTGTATGAACCTTGACAAACTCTATGCGCTTGTCCTCAAGTACCTCCCTAATGAAATGGTACCTGACCTCAATGTGTTTGGTCTTTGCATGAAAGACCGGATTTAGTGCTAGCTGAATAGCACTCATGGAATCACTATGCAATGTCGGTACACCTGTATGAATCCCCAAATCTCCCACTAGCCGATCAAGCCATATAGCCTTCTTGTAACCCTCTGTGGCTACAAAATACTCAGCCTCTATGGTAGACAAAGCAACACACTTCTGTGTGCGAGACATCCATGACACTGCACCACCTGCAAAGGTGAACACATAACCAGAAGTGGATCTCTTACTATCCACATGCCCTGCATAGTCTGAATCTGTGTACCCAAGTATACATACCATGTAAATCACAAAGTATCAAAGTTGTAGCTTAGTCTAAAATCTACAACTCTCTCTTATAGACTTTTCCCAAAATCAATCATCTTCTTAAACATATTTGCCTTTCCAGAGTGCTCACTCAATATATGTTGATGAAATTGTGAAAACAAATCATGGAAGCAAAAGTACAGTGTAATGACCTATGGACTCACAATGGGAACTCACAAAAAGTACACATGTTATACTCTTCAAGGTTGATCTACAAATTCTATTCATGGTTTATATATGTCCCATGCGCATCCCTTTCACTTTTTCATGCATATGCATATTATACTCCAAGATTGATCTATTACATAATTTCAATCATATGTATTTCTTATGTATTATGTCCTCTAGTTATTGTTTGAGTGTTTACACTAAAATCAATAAGAGCAAATGTCATTTTTAAACTTTTAGAGACAATTTGTCATTACAGATAATTGTTATCTTATACAAGAATCATCGATATGATACATATGTATGCCCCTAATAATCTCATTGTACCTCAATTCAATAGCATGGATATGCATGGACATGTTCTATGCTTATGGTACAATTGATCTACAGGTGTTGCTTCTTTTAGATGCTCAAATACTTTTACTTTTGGATGCCAAACATTAGGAAATGATATGGATATCATTCATCGGGTCTTGATGGATATGTTAACTTTGAACCTTCAAAAGCTTTCACTTTTTTTAATAAAGAAAATTGAACATTTTTTTCCCACCCTTCTCTTGTCCTGTCTTCTTATTGAATCTTTGCATGCTTGATTTCCACATAATTTAAATTTAGAAAAGATGCAATGTGTTTATTACATCCAAATTTTTGGTACATTTGAAGATCTTTAAAAAATGTTATATAATTGACAAAAATTATAAACCCAAAGTTTTTAAATACATATTCAATTATAGTATCCCCTCTAACTTATATTATTCACAAGTCAAAGTTGTTAATTGAATTAAAAAATCAATCTAGCTCTAAATACAAGCAATACCTAAGAGTAGTACCTTCCCAAAATGTTACTTGGATATTCCATCAAAGCATGTATTACTTGGGGGTCCAGGTTGCCAACTCCCATTCTATGTAAATAATAAATACAAGTGGTCACATTCAATTATGTTTGATTGTTTTCAAATGTGATGTAATGTCCAAGAAGTAAATATAACTTCTAAATAGCTACATGCATATTTCATATACACAACATAATACATATTAATTTGTCTCATCCATGCATTTAATTTGTCTCATCCATGCATGAGGTGATGTATTTTGGCACCATTGGTATTTATTAAGTAAACAAAGACTCATATCTAATTGAACCTATACAATCTTTAAAAGTAGTACATTTTCAAAGACCATATACCCGATTTAAAATCCCAAACACAACACGTACATCTATACCTCATCCACAAGATCACAAAGACAACCTACTACCTAATAAAGGAATTCATTCTAAAGGAATCCATGCCCCATCAGTTGTTTTCAAGACTTACATCTACACCTCATCGACAAGATCCCACAAACAACCTAGCTACTCTCATCCATGCACAACCTATTGTTCTTCATCACTGATTCATGTAGTAATTCAAAGTTGTCTTGTCTAACTAAATACAACAATTAACCTAAAGTAATACATTATGAAACAATTAATATGATAATTTAAAGAACAAAATATAGATATCCAATCTGGTATAAAAAATTTTTTGGGTCTATTCAATCAAAGAGAGAGAGAAGAGGGAGGGGGAGGGAAAGAGAGAGAGAGAGAGGGGGAAAAGAGAGAGAGAGAGAGAGAGAGAGAGAGAGAGAGAGAGAGAGAGAGAGAGAGAGAGAGAGAAGGGGGAAAGAGAGAGGGAGAGAGAGAGAGAGAGAGAGAGAGAGAGAGAGAGAGAGAGAGAGAGAGAAGGGGGAAAGAGAGAGAGAGAGAGAGAGAGAGAGAGAGAGAGAGAGAGAGAGAGAGAGAGGGGGGGGAGGAAAAGAGAGAGAGAGAGAGAGAGAGAGAGAGAGAGGGAGAGAGAGAAAGAGAGAGAGAGAGAGAGAGAGAGAGAAGGGGGGAAAGAGAGAGAGAGAGAGAGGGAGAGAGAGAAGGGGGGAATGCATGAGCATATGAGCATATGCAAGCATAAGCATAAGCTTATGAGAGAGACACATAGACAAATGAATATGCTTATGAAAAGAAGAGAAAAGAGGACGAAAGAGATGAAATAAGAGAGGGGAAATGCAGAGAAAGAAGAGAAAGAAAGAGGGGAAAAGAGAAGGAAAAAAGAGAGGGGAAAAGAAGAAAAGAGAGAAAAAAAGAGAAAAAGAGAGAAAGCATATGCTCATGCTTATGCATGAGCATATGAGCATATGCTCATGCATACACATAGGCAAATGCATATGCTTATGAAAAGAGGAGAAAAGATGATGAAAAAGAGGAAATAAGAGAGGGGAAAAAAAGAGAAGGAAGAGGGAAAAAGAGAAGGAAAAAAGAGAGGGGAAAAGAATATGAGCACATGAGCTTATGCTCATGCATAAGCATAAGCATAAGCATATGAGCATAAGCATAGGCAATTGCATATGATTATGAAAAGAAGAGAAAAGAGGATTAAAGAGAGGAAATAAGAGAGGGGAAAAGAAGAGAAGGAAGAGGAAGGAAGAGGGGAAAAGAGAATGAAAAAAGAGAGGGGAAAAGAAGAAAAGAGAGGAAGAAGAGGAAATAAGAGGGGGAGGGAAAGAGGGGGGAAAGAGGGAGGAAAAGAGGAAAAGAGGAGAAGAAGAGGGAATAAGAGAAGAGAGGGAAAGAAAGGGTTCCTATGCCCATCACTGCAGCTAGCACTTAGAAAAGAGGGGAAGAAGAGGGAATAAGAGAAGAGAGGGAAAGAAAGGGTTCTTATGCCCATCACTGCAAAGGAAAATGCATATGCTTATGACAAGAGGAGAAAAGATGATGAAAGAGAGGAAATAAGAGAGGGGAAAAAAAGAGAAGGAAAAGGGAAAAAGAGAAGGAAAAAAGAGAGGGAAAAGCATATGAGTACATGAGCATATGCTCATGCATAAGCATAAGCATATGAGCATAAGCATAGGCAATTGCATATGATTATGAAAAGAAGAGAAGGAAGAGGAAGGAAGAGGGGAAAAGAGAATTAAAAAAAGAGGGGAAAAGAAGAAAAGAGAGGAAGAAAAGGAAATAAGAGGGGGAGGGAAAGAGGAGAGAAAGAGGGAGGAAAAGAGGAAAAGAGGAGAAGAAGAGGGAATAAGAGAAGAGAGGGAAAGAAAGGGTCCCTATGCCCATCACTATAGCTAGTGCTTAGAAAAGAGGGAAAGAAGAGGGAATAAGAGAAGAGAGGGAAAGAAAGGGTTCCTATGCCCAGCACTATAGCTAGCACTTAAAGCGCTAGCTATAGGCCAATGCAAATAACGGAAACAAAAAAAGGAAAAAAGAGGAAGCACTTTCTTACCTCAAAAAGTCCCACTCAGTGTTTCGTGCTGGCCCTAGAAAAGAGAGAAAAAATACTATTTTTTAGATAACTAGTTAGAGAAAGAAGGAGTTTGGAGAAGCAACTTTCCAAAGGGATTGGATTGAGGGGACAAGCATAAGCCTAAAAATAAGGAGAAAGCATGAAAGAAAGGAAAATGCATGTTTTCAAGAAAAACAGCACCTTAAGGAATAAATCAGACCAGGTGATGGTTGTCAGAGTATAGAGCTTTAAAATTTGAACGTTTCTCTTTTTTACAAAAAACACCTATTTCATTAATTTTGGACTCGTGCACTGTCCAATTCATTTTGTGAGATAATTTTGGATAAAACATTTTAAAAAAAGAGGCTCTTATAAAACAAAACATTGAGTCAAAAAGAAAGATTTTAAAAAATCAAATTAGAAAAAATGACGTGAGATGTTATTAAAACTAGAGTACATTAAAAATAGAGGACATCACATTGTTAAAAGAGACAAAAAGTAATATTTTAAAAAATCAAATTAGAAAAAATGGTGTGACATGTTATTAAAACTAGAGTACATTTCAAAAAGAGCACATCACATTTGTACAAGAAGTAGATCATATAACTCAAAGGCATATGGTGTCAAAAAACACCTTAATACAGTCTCTCTTATCTTCTTAATCACCCAAAGTCTAGAAGATCTCATCATTGGTCTCTATTATCTTCTCAATAACCCAATCTTTCACTGCCACCACAGCTGTATCCTCAACATAATTACATGCAAAGAAGAAATTTAAGCAATCACAAATTGTTTCTTTATAATTTCTCTGTGAGGCTCTTATTGTTCTCTCACCATCCGCATCAAATCGCCCATGACGAGAGCTGTGATAACAAAGGTTACTTAAGAAGTCTAAGAGATCTTGTTGTGCTTTTATCATACGTCTTAAAAGTCTTTCACTCTCTGCTATCTTGAGAGTCTCCTCCTTCTCTGCGTGCCTTTGTGCATCAAATTCCTCTCTCTCCATGTGTGTCAAAGGAGAACCTTGTCGAATTCTGGCCTCTCTCTATGCTCCTTGGTCAGCAATCCATTCTTTGAGACTGTTAATTCCGAACTCCACGTCTTCGACAATGCCAAGGACATCCGTGGGTGGGGAGATGATAAAGAAAGGGAGATGGACTACGATGGAAGAAAGAAGAGAGTGTTTGTGGAAGGACTAGGATGGAAGAATAAAAGTTAATGAGAAGCACTACGATGGATGAAAGAAGAGAGTGTTTGTGGAAGAACTAGGATAGAAGAATACAAGTTATCAGGATGGATGAAAGAAGAGAGTGTTTGCGGAAGGACTAGGATAGAAGAATACAAGTTACTGAGAAGGAATAGGATGTAAGAAATAAGAGAGTGTTTGTGGAAGGACTAGGATGGAAGAATACAAGTGCACTAAGGCACGATGTGTTCACTATGATAAGGATAAGGGTTGGAATAAAGTGAGAGAAGCATTGGTAATGCTCTACTTTAAGTGAGTGGAGATTGTCCAACTGAATAAAATTTTGCAGAGCATTGGGAATGCTGTACTTTAAGTGAGTGGAGCATTCGGAATTGATACTTGCGAGTGAAATATATTACAAGTGAGAGAGAGAGAGAGCGATAAGACGAATACAAGTTAATTAGAAGGACTAGGATGTAAGAAATAAGAGAGTGTCTTGAAGGGATTGAAAGTGAGGGAAGATGTAAAGTGAAAGACAAATACAAGTTAATAAGAAGGACTAGGATGTAAGAAATAAGAGAGCATCTATGGAAGGACTAGGATGGAAGAATACAAGTGCACTAAGGCACGATGTGTTCGCTATGATAAGGATAAGGGTTGGAATAAAGTGAGAGAAGCATTGGGAATGCTCTACTTTAAGTGAGTGGAGACTAGGATGGAAGAATACAAGTGCACTAAGGCACGATGTGTTCGCTATGATAAGGATAAGGGTTGGAATAAAGTGAGAGAAGCATTGGGAATGCTCTACTTTAAGTGAGTGGAGACTGTCCAACTGAATTAAATTTTGCAGAGCAATGGGAATGCTGTACTTTAAGTGAGTGGAGGTGGAATTGATACTTGCGAGTGAAATATATTACAAATATTACATCATCACATATTCATATCAAAATTCTCATCACACACAAGGATTTATTTCCAAATAATCACATCATCACACATTCATATCATAAAATTGTGTGCATGAAGAAATATATTACAAATATTACATCATCACATAATTCTCATCACACAAGGATTTATTTCCAAATAATCACATCATCACACATTCATATCATAAAATTGTGTGCATGAAATAATTATATAAATATAATTAGTAAATGCCACTTAAGTAATAAGTCACAAATTGGTGTATAATCAACAAAAACTACAAACACAACATCATACATGCATCACAACTCTTCTGATGCTTCTAGTGGAGACTGTGGCAACTCTTCTGATGCTTCCAATGGAGGCTGTGGTGCTCTAGATGTACACTCGGTCTCTACTTCTTTTGTAGTATGTAGTGCTTTCGGAGTAGACTCAATATCCTCTTCCTTAAATGCAAGTGGAGGCTATGGCAACTCTTTTGATGCTTCCAGTGGAGGCTGTGGTGCTGTAGGTGTACACTGAGTCTCTACTTCTTCTGTAGTGTGCAGTGCTTTCATAGTAGACTCAGTCTCCTCTTCCTTAAATGCAAGCTCTGATATTGCTTCAGTTGCACGTTGTATTCTAATGGCAGTAAGTAGGTCTCGAATGATTTCAGCCCTAAACAATTGTATATCCTCCTCTAAATATTTGAGCTCCAAAGAGTCTTCCGATGAGATCTGTGGCTTAAGTGAGAAAATTTCTTTGAAAATCAACATGCAATTGTAGGCAACTCTCCACCCACAACTATGCCCATCTTCTTGCTCTACTACTAAACGCTTTTGGAAGTCTACCGAGTCTTTGTACTGTCCTATTTCTCTGATAGCAGATACCAACTTCTCAATCGACCTGCTCATCATGACATATTAAAAAAACTTAGTGTGTCTATTACATAAGGCACATAATATAGAAGTAACAACAGATTAATAGAATACTTACATTTGCACTGAGCCATGGAAGCCTGCAATCAAGTTAACAAACCAACAATAGTTGTCTTCAAGGTCCCAAACCACCAGACTCCAATGTTCCCTACACGAATAATCAAGAACCATTATTATTTAACACAATGTTGCCAGTATAAGATGAAAATAAAGGTTGCCATGATACTTACATCTCCTGATATGCCATAAATAGGACTCGCACACCATGTAAATGTAAAGGCTGTAACCATTTACAAACATCGGCTATCGTCTTTCTGCTATCCCTAAGTATAGGAGAAAGGAGGGAATCCAACATATACACATGGTTTTGTACGGCTCTACCAAATCGTGTGATAACTATACTGCACCAACAAATAAATGAATATTTGCTTATTAGATTTAATCAAAATATTGAATTATCAAGCAGAGAAAAAGTTTGTATCAAACCTGAGAATGGCCATCATAACGTTGTTATTGACCTCATTTGAAGCTCTAGAGAGGATTGAAATCTCCTCTCCCCCAAATCCAAGATACTGAGGTCTATGTTGAATCATAACCCTAACATTAAAAGAGCTTCCCAATTCTTCCAATGAAGCCATGTTTGTAGAGTTGAGGTCTTCTATCCCCTTTGACTCTTTGACGGCATTCATTTCGCACTCCTCTGAGCCATTATCATCTATTTGCCTTGTGGGAGGGTCCATAATGTCTCCCTTAATGATTGCTCGAATGGTACATGTTATAAATGCATAGAGATGCAAATCCGTATATGTTGACAGTGTTGTGTCATTTTGTATCTCAAAAATTTGACCAAGTACCAAAAAGCAATTGTAGCCCACCCTCCATCCACAATTATAGATGTGGCTATTCTCTTGATGTGATACCTGACATGTTATATACTCTATTTGTTGTACCAAGTGACATTGCCGCATTACTGTGTCGATAGAACCTACTAACTTTCGAGCTGATCTGCACATCAAAACATATAACAACAGTGAATATGTGCATTGCATATCAATCTACATGTCAAGAAGTGACAACAAGTGTAGTCTATACTTACTCTAACACAGTGCCATGGACGGATGTCATTGAGTTGGCAAAGAAGCACTTCTTCGCAAAGATGTCCATGACTACCAGGCTCCAACGTGAGCTGCATTATCAATAAAGAATAATTACTGTGTTTGAGACAATTCTAGCAATGCAATAGAAAAAACAAGTAGGGTTTGATGCTTACTTCTCATAATATGCTGTAAAAATAACTCGTGCATCATTCATAGGAACATGCTTCAACCACTTGCAAACATCCTCTATGGTTTCTTCTTTGTTGCTAAGCACTTCCGAAATACAAGGATCGAGCATATATGAAACGCTTTGTATACTTTACGGAAAATTTGCTATAACATTACTATATTTAAAAAAAAAGTATTAGCTTCTTGGGTTTAATCAAAATAAGCAAAGTATAAAGCCAAGGAAAAGGCTACATCAAACCTGAGGATGGTTGTAATGACTTTGACATTAACCTCTTTCTTAGGATTCAAGAGGATTGAAATCTCTTCTTTACCAAATTCAAAAAAATGAGGTTATTGTCGAATTAATAACATAGCGGTGAATGAACTTCCAATCTGCTCCAATAGATTCATATTTTCATGACTCATCTTATTGAGAGAGTAGTCTACATCGTATTCTTCTTCACTTGCTATGTCTTCTACATCCTCCTTCTGCTATAAAAATATAAAAAAGTTATGCGATGTACACATCCCAAATAAAGGCTTAAACAAGCAGATAAGGTTTCATACATGCTTTCATTAGAGTGAATCTCTCCTCTGCTTGGAGAAAAAATTTAAAAAGTAAGGTTTCATATATGCTTTCATTAGAGTGAGTCTCTCCTCCTCTTGGAGGAAAAATTTAAAAAGTTATGAGATTTACACATCCCAAATAAAAATAAAGGTTTAAATAATCATAGAAGTATAAAGATAGCATGCTTTCATTAGACTCAGTCTCTTCTCCTCTTGGAGGAAAATATAAAAAAGTTATGAGATTTACACATCCCAATTAAAGGCTTGAACAAGCATACAAGTATAAAGATAAGGTTTTATACATGTTGCAATGTAGTCATATTTTCAAGTTGTTTCCCAATGGTAGCAATTAGACGCTGAATACTCTCACCCCGAAATGCTAGCAGATCGGCTTCTATATATGATTCCATTTTGACTGGTAACTCCAAATCAAAAATCTCTCTAAGAAACAACATGCAGTTGTAGGCAACTCTCCACCCACAACTGTGCCCATCTTTTTACTCCACTGGCAGGCATCTTTTGAATTCTACTTGGTCTTGTTGCTCCGTGGTTGTTCTGACAATAGATACTAGCCGATATGCAGCACTGTCCATCATGACATATTAAATATATTAATATGTCATGATCATAAGATACAAAATAAGAAAGTATCAAAAATATTAAGAGAATAATTACCTTGGGGAGTTGGCATGATAGCCTTCCATTGAATTCACAAACCACAAACAGTTGAGTTCAAGGTCCCAGACGATCAGACTCCAATGTGAGCTACACAACCATAATAAAAATGATTATTGTTTTACACAAACTTGCCAAAGAAATAGTAAAAATAAGGTTAGAGTTGATACTTACGCCTCATGAGAAGGCATAAAGATGACTCGCACCCCATCTAAATTCAAAGGGCTTAACCAGGTACAAACATCTTCTATAGTCTTTTGAGGAGAGCCAAGAATAGAATAAAGGAGAGCATCGAGCATGTAGACACGATGTTGCACTGCACTAGGAAGCTGAGAAATAACTACATTGCACCAAGAAATAAACAAACGTTAGCTCATAGAATTGATTTGCATTCTGCACTAGGAAACTGATATATAACTACACTGTAAATAAATAAACAAATGTTAGCTCATTGAAGTAGCAACAAATAAACAAACGTTACCTGAGAATGGCCAAGATAACATTGTCATTAACCTCTTTTAAAGGATTGGAGAGGATTGAAACCTCCTCTCTACCAAAGCTCAAATACTGAGGTTCTCATTTCAAAACGATCCTAACTTCAAATGAGCTCTCCATTTTATCCAATGCAGCTAAATTTGCAGAATGGGTCTCTGTCATAGCTTGTATTCTATGTTTGGGGTCATTTTGCTTTTCCATGGTGTCTTTAAAGCTCTTGTGCTCATGGGATTCTTCAATCAAATTTAGAGGTGGTTGCATTGTTGAAGTAGAAGGGAGTGCCTCCATATTGACTTCATCCTTTTCTTCTCCCTCTATTGCCTATAAACAAATATGAGAGATTAGATTCATTATCTTTAAATTTAAATCTTATTTAAAAAATTGTATTTAGTTGAGAAATAGAGAGTTCATACTGCTAAGTATTGTCGTAGTGGCCTTTTTTCATAACCCTGCGAGCCATAATTATCAAAGAAGGCATCATCATGTTTGTCTTCATCCACCAACCTCTCTCTGAACGGGTCATGTAAGTCCATCTTTTCATCATCATCAACTGGGACATTATGATCTTCAAGGTAATCATCCATGTCATCAGTGTCCTTGTGGTCTATCTCTTTTTCATAGCCCGTGGTTAGATCTGCTTGAAGCTGAAAATAAGCCATGAAATGCTTATTTTTAATAATATTTGTGGAGTTGCCTTTTGTGAGGAGATCCTCAAATAAATATCCCATCCTGCATAAGGTGACCTCCCAACCTACCGGTAGCAAATTCTCCATCATGGTAAGCAAGAGACTCCCACTTTTTGCAGGACTTCCATAGTTGTTTTTTTGATAATGTATGGACCTGGGAATATCTTGCTCTTCTAGCATCAATCTCAAATTATTTGAATTCCCTCTTATGTTCTTTTATAAGGAGTGATCAGGGTTGGGACTCCGCATACACAAAAAGAATGATTCAAGAGATTGAATCGCTATGCCACATTCTCTCTTGCCTCTCTTTGCTGCATAAACACCACTATAGATCTTCAAATCTGATGAATATGCTCACTCCAGAGTAACCTGCATGGCTTCTTTGTCTTTTTTATCAACAAAAATGACAATGTTGCAAATTGCCACTTTGCTAATGGTGGTATATACTATTCTATCAATGAAGTAATGGATATCATTGCTAGAAACTTCATTGATAAAGAATAGTTGTGGCTTATCCCATGCTGACTCATTCTTGAAGAAGTCATCTTCTGAGACTCCCCTGAAGTTCACAAGCTTTCCAGACTCTGCCATAACCTCTACATTGAATTGAAAGCTTTGGTGCATATCTGTTGGCATCCTTATCTCGCTGATTAATCTTTCCACATGTGCAACCACCTGTTGTGGGATTTCTTTTCTCATATAAGAGGTTACTATTTCTGACCCATCTTCATCCTTTTTAATCCACCTGTTTGCCCATAGCTTTACCTTGGTTGTTGACAAAGAAGCTATATGCTTCACCACATTATAGTCAATGTTACAATGAGTAAGTGGAATTTGTTTCTCTGACAGCAAATACTTAATGGCACTATGCACTGCATCACGCCTCACCTGTACATTGATGCATTCTTCCATGCAGTGGTCTTTGTCTTTTTTTCCAAAAAACCATTCTTTCTTTAAAATTTTTTGTGCTGCCATGGATGCATACTTGTCAGGTAAGTACTTTATAGGCCTCCACATCCTTGCCGTCAACTCCTTCTTATCCATTACCTTTGACTTTCCAGAGATAAACAAAGGAGCTTCATAGGTCAACTGTCCACGCTCACAAGCAATGCATGTTTCAAGCATCTCATTGAACACTTCAACAGGACGAAATATGATAGAAGTATAGTCAGCATATCTGTCCCTCACCACCTTGAGGCTTGTCATACTTTCTTCTCGCTCTTGAGTTCCCCTAGGCACAACTGCACTCAAAGAAGTATAGAAGTTCGTGAGTGTGTCGGCGTCTGCTTTTGTGACCTTTCGCTTCAAATCAGGATTTGGAAAACCAAATGTTGTCCATATAAGCCTTGCCTTCTGTAAGACCTCTGATGTTGAGGATATCTTACGCTTTCCATGGACATAATGATTAAGTCTTTTGGACTCAATCAAATACTTGATCTCATGCTTGAATATACAGATTGTTGCAGGATAATAATGGAATGAACTTATCTTTGCAAATTGTTTTGGAGTAAGTCTTTTGACCTCCTTTGCTTCCTTTGCGATCTGATTACAAGCATAAGCCCAATGTTGACCATCAATGGGCTAGAATCTGCAATGGAGGAATTCCTTCTTTGCTTCCTTTAGCATATTCTCACCTTGTGCCTCTTCGCCTTGTTCATGTGGAATATTTTTAAGAGTGTCTTTAAAGAATCGACTGAAGGTTTCCTCGAAATGTGTAGGCCCTATAAATGTTATTTGATCCAGAAAACTATTTTTGATTAGACAAAACATTATTGGGCGCAAGATCACATTGCTTGCCACAGGTTTCTTACCATCTCTCAAAGCCTCGTATATTTGCATTGCATAGGATATATCAAGGCTTCGACTATTAGTAAAGAGAGCTGCAGCTTCCACATCTTTCGTATTCACAAACCACGTCCTTTGACCCTATATATATCCCACATCATCATCTGTAACTGCTTCATTAAGACGCAGATTAAGATTTTTGATTGATGTGAGTTCATCCTGATCATCTTCAGCCTCGGGTTCTAAGTCTTCTTCATCTTTCTCTTCTTTTAATAGTTTTTCATCCACATTATCTCTCTCTACAGTGGGACGATGTCTTTTTTTACTGCTTGGAACCGTGGCTCTTGCAGTACTAGCCTTTTGCATTTCACGTTGTGGTTTGCTAGCAAGAGCTTCTAGCATAACTGCAGTGGATCGACCTTGATCTTCTTCAATTTTTTTAAATTCCCGTGCACTCAAGTCTTGTGTTTCATCGTCCTTAGTTACATCCACCATTTCTTGCTCTAGAAGTTTGTGCTCATGTTCTACACGTTTGTGACAGTGTGCCTGTTCTTCTTGTCCCTACATCGAAGTCTGAGCTTTTTGATCTCCTTCATGTGAAGATACTTGAATATGAGGAGCATATTGTGCATCCTGAAAGTACTCAAACATTATCTTTGCATGCATCCTTTTTGCCACCACACTAGGAAATTGCTCCCAAGTATATGAAAGAGTCTCCAATGCACTTTGCAGCTCTGGAAACTTTGATGGTTGAGGAGGAGGCATCACAAAGGTCTTTGAGTCTCTCCTTGACACAACAATATGAAGACCGCCAACTTCAGGATCTGAACTCTTTGTAAAAATATCCACAAAAGTCTCTTTTGGCTCTATCATTATGCCTACTACAAGGCTTGAAGTCATATCTTTTTTGAAGAAAGTAGCATCCCATGGATCTTCAACACCACTAAACTCCCTTTTTGACATAAGTAGAAAGAGTCTCTTTTCCTTTTGATGAAGAAACCAAGCTCTTCTACCCATGTGATATCGAGTCCACCTATTAAAGCCATTGGGGCTATATTCCTTTCCTTTGAAATTCAAAGTGACATCAAAAACCCATTCTCTGATCTCAGAGTCATTTACGATAGCCACCACATTAGTTGATTGCTCCATAATCCTACAAGAAAAGATAATGAAGAATTTAGATACATACAAGTAAAGTACAATATACAACGCTTGATACAATAAATGTGGGAAATAGCCCAAAAGGCTTTACAAGGCTTCATATGGCAATAAATGTGAAAAATAGCCTAGAAGGCTTTACAAGGCTTAAATATTTATACAAATGTAAAAAAATTAGTCAATAAAGCTTTACAATAATATAAAATGTCATCTAGTGATAAAGCTTCAATCTTCATGAAGACATGTAATCTGTCCATCCATTGATTTGCCCTCTAGTCATAAAGCTTCAATCTTTGTGATGACATGTAATCTGTCCATCCATTGATATCTGTGCACTGATACCCAACTGATGCAATCTACTCACTACAAACTATTCCACTGATATCCACTTATGCAGCCCACATGATAT